>NC_085141.1:245851095-246491095 GCF_024139115.2 Armigeres subalbatus
AAACTACGCGATAACGGTAACAGCAGTGAAATGGTCACTAGAATTGTTTATTGGCGACTTCGAATGATACCACTATCGGCATAGTTGTGTGAACTGTAATTTATTTTACTTATATAACACGCGGCGCACTGCCGACGATCGGTATCACCGGCGTCGAGATAGAACTAAATCTACCCTACATCTACCTACTACCGGGATGCTGCAAACATTCATCAAAAGCCTACGGTCGAGAGGGCTATCGTGTGGCAAACGATGAGTAAACAACTGACCTTGATCAATTCACATCTAGTGCGTATCGATACAGTGGCTTGCAAAGAAAATGAAATAATTATCTAACATACCGCCCCCTTGAGTTCACTCAATTCTACAAACTAATATTTCAAAGACACTTAATCCTAATTTCATCACTTCGTTGACGTCGCTCTCCTTGGAATCTAACATTCTGTTCGTCGGGTTCCCTAGATGAAACTCCGCTTACTTCTCGATGACTTCTGCCGACCACCTACCGGGTTGTAAGCGTAAATTCCTGTCAAAAACAGCCAAAGAACAGAACGACTTGAATCCGAGACTTAACAACAAATGGAATGACATAACTTATCGATCGTCCTCTGGCGATAGTGGCCGAGATCTCCATTCTGCCAAAGTTTGCCCCTATGGGGGCGTGTAACACAGTACTGAAGTGCCAACGGTTTCCCCAAATGGGGACAGGAAATACTTATTCTGGTTTGTTGTAGACGGATGGATGTTGGTCGTCCAGGCATACGTACAGCAGACAGCGACTATCGAAGGAGAGCAGATCAGTTTGTTTCTAACGACATAGAAGAGAATATACGTAATTTGGTTACCCCCTGGCGATAGCGGCGATACCGCAAGATGAAAGTGCCCCAACGGTGGCGATAATACTTATGTTCAGGACCTACTGTCCTTCTACGGCTGGTTGGCCATCTCGAATGGGAAGAACCAAATTTTCGACACTGCTCTGCGATACCTACCTGGATACCTGGTTGGCTACAGCGTCGATACACCTATGCCTGGCATATTGTAGAGCTCCATAATCGTCGGTCTTGGGCGATGTTCCTCCGGTTTCCCCGAACGTTCAGGGTCCCCAGGTCCGATTCCACCGCGTGCAGCAAGCGTGTTCGTGGCCTTCCCGAAATCTCGCCCCTATCTGGTTCTCTATTGAATATTGCGCTATTCTTTCTTCCGACATTCACACTAAGTGACCAGGCCACTGAAGTTTGCCATAATACGATTCACAATATTTTCTTCTTGTATACTTGATACAGCTCATGATTCACGTCTGCGCCACACACCATTTTCTAGTTTCCTCCAGTACACGAGCACTTTTCGCTCGAAACCCCGAAACCTCTCCGGTCCGCCTATTTTAATGTCCGTGCTTCATATCCATAAAGGGCCACTGGTAGAATCAGAGTTTTGTATAGAGCAAATTTCGTTTCCGTCTGCATGTTGCGGGACCTAAGCTGGTTACGTAATCCGTAAAGCGCCCTATTCGCAGTAGCAATACGTCTTTTCACTTCACGAGAAAAGGCATTGTCACATGTCACAAGCGTTCCGAGGTAAACAAATTCTTCAAGATTTAAAACACCCCCATCAAGCACTACCTTTGCACCAACACCACTAGGTCTTCCTCTATCTCTTCCTGCCACCATGTACTTTGTCTTGGTAGAGTTAATGATTAAGCCTATCCTCGCCGTCTCCGTCTCCAGTGGGACAAAAGCCTCCACTACTGCTCTGCGATCGATTCCACTAAGGTCAATGTCTCCAAACCACAGGAGCATATGCGTGATTTGGGAGGAGGAAGTTTTGCCGCAGGAGTGGATGGAAGGTGTCGTGTGTCCCATCTACAAAGGGCGATAAGCTGGATTGTAGCAACTACCGCGCAATCTCATTGCTGAACGCCGCCTACAGTACTCTCCCAAATTTTATGCCGCCGACGCACCAACTGCAAGGAGTTCGGGGCAGTACCAGGCGGTTTTATGGGCGAACGCTCCACCACGGACCAGGTGTTCGCCATTCGCCAAGTACTGCAGAAATGCCCCGAATACAACGTGCCCACATCGTCTTTCATCGACTTCAAAGCCGCATGATACAATCGATCGGGACCAGCTATGGCAGCTAATGCACAGACGGTTGATCAAAGCGACGATGATCGGGTGATGTGCGTAGTTCGAGTTTCAGGGGCATTCTCGATCCTTCGAAACCCAGAGGTTACGGCAAGGTGATGGTCTTTCGTGCTATTCAACATCGCTTTGGAGGGTAATACGAAGGCAGGGATTAACACGAGTGGTACAATTTCAATAAATCCGTCCAGCTATTTGGCTTTGCCGACGACATAGATATTATGGCACTAACTTTGAGAAGATGGAGAAGCCTACATCAGACTGAAGAGCTAAGCGGATCGGACTGATCATCAACACGTCGAAGACGAAGTACATGATAGGAAGAGGTTCAGAGAAGACAATGAGCCACCCACCGCGAGTTTGCATCGGTGTTGACGAAATCGAGGTGGTAGAAGAATTTGTGTACTTGGGCTCACTGGTGACTGCCAGCGCACCAGCAGAAATTCGGAGACGCATAGTGGCTGGAAATCGTACGTACTTTTGACTCCGCAAGACGCTCCGATCGAATAGAGTTCGCCGCCGTACCAAACTGACAATCTACAAAACGCTCATGACCGGTAGTCCTCTACGGACCACTGACGAGTCAGGCTGTTGGGAGAACCATCCATCGTTCACACCGCGAAAATCGGACGACTGCGTTGGGCCGGGCACGTAGCCAGAATGTCGGACAGTAACCGGTGAAAATGGTTCTCGACAACGATCCGACGGCACAAGAAGGCGAGGTGCGCGGCGAGCAAGGTGGATCGATCAGGTGGAAGATGACTTGCGGACCCTCCGTAGACTGCGTGGTTGGCGATGTGTAATATGGACAAAGAGCCGAATGGAAGACTCTTATATACCGCACTGACCACTTCGTGTAGTCTGAATCGTAAATAAATATACGACGGCTGATGATGATAGTGCCGTTCCTCTGCACGCCGGATCTCTCTAATAAGCGCCTTCAGGTGCAATGATGAACAATAAATTTAAGTGCACTTCCAATCCGTCTAAGATCACTGACTGAGTTGACACTTCATCCGCAATTCGAATACTTGATTTCGAGCCTTTGAGCGTTGCGCGTATGAGTCTAATCAGTTCCGCCGGAAAACCCTTCGGACATTGTCACCACAAAACTGCATTTCTTTACACCGGATCTTACGCTTCTGTGAAATCAATGAGCAGATAGTGAGTCTACTGATTGTTTGTTTAGGAATTTTATCAAGGATCATCCGCAGGCTAAACAACTGATCCGTCGTTAGTCAGCCCTGACGAATAGCTTCTACTGATATTAGCCGACGAAGGACTTCTCAAAATGATCTCAGTCTGTTCATTAGGATCCCCGACAGGATTTTGTGCGCCGAGTTCAGAAGGGTGATCCCTCTGTAATTATTTTGTTCTAGTCCTTGCCCTTTCTTATAGATTAGACATGTAGAGGACATCAACCCAGCCCTTGAGCATTTTTTCCTACTCCCATATTTTCTAGATAATGTGGTGGATTGATTGATGCAGCTGGTCACTTCCGTGTTTGAGAAGCTCGACCGGGATCTTCCAGTAGCTTTACTGTTTTTCAGCTCGTTTGGAGCCTTCTTAATCTCATCCAGCGTTGGTGGTTTCACCACAGCATTGACCGTTACCAAACTATGTCCATCCTGCTCCTTAATACACCTTCATTTTCACCGTTCATAGCAAATTTTTTCCAAGTGCTCCTTCCACCTAGCTGCCACACCATAGTACTTGTCTGTCAGCGAATTCCCCTCTCGGTTACCATTGCACATAGCGGGCATTGGCGCAGTCTTATGCTGCGGCGTAAAACCTCCGCATATTGTTTCTACCTCCATGTTTTCCTGCGCTTCCAGCTGTCACACTCTCTTCGCGTTGCTTTTTTTCTGCGGTGGATTCGTTTCTTTTCTGCCATGCTACACTGTACCGCTCTCTGTTGGAACGGGTACCAGCCATTAACATTCGACTTCAAGCAACCATTTTCTCACGTCCGTCACTCCCTGGCACTCCTCCTCATAAAACCAACCATTTCGTTGGCGTCGCTGTGCACTTCCTGCGCTGTTGTAGTCACAGCTTCGTGGATATTTTCCCACAATCTGTTGACGTCGCCAGATCCGTTGACGTGCGAAGTAGGAACTACTTATTGCCATCCGTCTAGCAGCAGCAAAGATTACAAGTCGCAGACCATTATCGTTAATAGCGAAATGAACGCTTTCCGTAACAATGACAGGGCGAAAGAAACTTTCTCTTCTAATCTGCGCATTTGCATACCCGATGATAATCTTTACATCGTGTGTTGGGCGCTCTCCGTAGGCCTTATAAAGGCTCTCATAGAACTCATGCCAACTCATGAAGCCAACTCCTCGTTCTGCTCTGTCACCGCCGCCTATAGTAGATGGCCTTACTTGAATGAACTGTTCGCGATGGGATCCAGCGCCCGGAATTCACGTTCTCCAGTTATGGGCCACCGTATTTCCTGGATTGCTGCCACACTCACGCCGACCTTCTGCAGCTCACGAGCCGGGAGCTCTCGCTTACGTGCCGGGTTCATTCAAAAGTTCTCACGTTCCAAGATCCGACTTTCCAACCATTGTCGCTTTATTCGTTACCGAGTCTATTTGCCGTTGAATCACTCCGTTTGCTCCTACTTTTGCCTTTCTTGGTAACTGTAGAATCTTTATTGGTATTCCTGAGGTTGCGCTACCACCATCGCGTTGAAGGGCTGCCTTCTCGATGCTGACACGATACAACATGGTATTGTATAGTTTAGTTTAGAGTCCCTCGTTGGCACTCGGACGATGATCAGCCGCCCCTAATATGGAAAACAGACGCTGTTTTGAGCTGATCCTGACATGTAGAACAGACGCTCAGTAAGATTTGCACCCCCCTCCCCTTCCCTGTCAGCATACGACCATAGTTCCCACCGGGGTTGGTTACCCGATCTTCCCTAAGGTTGCTCGTAGCCAGCCAGCACCACGAGGAGTTATGGATAGGAGTTGCTGGGTAAGAGGCTAAGGACCGCGAGATGGGGTCTATTTTATTCCTTCACGTACGCGAAGTACCAATGGTACGCTTTACCCAGCATTTGCTGTGCCACTGCTCTGCGATATGGCCCATCTTTCGTACGGACAGTGACTACTCTCACATTCCCGTCAGCACCTGTATGAACCTCCGTGACTCATCCCAACCTCCATTTCAGCGGTGGTACGTTGTCTTATTTTAAGAGGTCAACAAAATTGTACGCAACAGTGAGGTTGTCCTGCTTCTCGTCCATCTATTACGACTCTATAGACTTGATAAATAATCCGTCGACGAACGATTCCAGAATCACCTGGCTGTATTGCTAGAACCCGATGCCATCCTGCTGAAAGCCTCATTCTCTGGCAGTGCCTCGCTGATATTTGGTTCAGGCACTGCAGTGAGCGGTCGCTGGATGAGGAAGTTCCCCGGCGTTAGAATCACATTCGTAGGATCGTTGCTGATTGGAGTTAACGGCATCGAATTAAGGCAAGCTTTAATCTGTGCGCCAACAGTATGTATTCCATCGCACTTCAGCATTCTGTTTCCGATTACTCTCCTCATATGTCTTTTCACCGGCTTCACTGCGGCTTCCCACAAGCGGTCGAAATTGGGAGATCTGGCGGGAATGAACTTAAACTCAATTGAGTCTAGAGCCGCTTCCGTTGACACTCGGTCTTGGAACTGATCTTGCCGAAAAATGTTGTGTAGCTCGTACAATTGTCTTCGCGCTTCAACAAAGTTGGTGACGTTGTCGCAAAGTATCAGAACCTCCTGAGTGCGGCTATGAAAGCATCGCTGGTGAGATCCATAACGACCTCTATATGCACGGCCTTGCAGGCTAAACATACGAACAGACAAAGGTAGCACTTGACCGGTGCCCCTGGAATACAGGCGCTGGTGACACTCGTTTGAGCGGAAGGTCTCCCATCAGCTTCTCATGCACGCGTGGCCTTGCTCTTATGTACCTAATGCACTCATGTAGGACCCTCCTGGCGAGATTCCGGACGCTCAGCGGTCAGAACGTTCTTTTCACGAACGCACGCTATCATCAACAGAGGTCCTCCAATGAAGTAGTGGATGATGATAATCAATCAGAATTAGCTTAGTTAACGGGTGATGGCTATCCAAGATCATTTGATGTCTGCGACCTGGTGAGATCGTAGCATTTCTGAGCCGGCCACCAACACAGATTATCCCATCGAGTGAAGATTGTGTATTTTTGAGGTTGGTCTTACTTCATTTTTAGCTACAATATCCGCCAATTCTAGTTGAAAGCATTCCGATTGGGCTAGCTTCACCAACGCTAGCAGCGCCGAGTTGTATTCATCAGCACTCTGTGATCCTGTCCTCCGTTGATGGCTGTTTCCAAGTTGACAATTGGTAGAAAATCAACGTATCCAGGCAGTCAGTCGAACAAGGTTTAACAAAGAAGAACTAAGTGTGAATACATTACTTGGAGGAAGAGCTCTCTCCTCCAGAGTTACCGAGTCGAAGACTTGCCACCTCGATGGGTGCGACGAGATCCAATACTTGACGATCGTTGAATCCGTCCAAAAGAAAGCAGGCGCTGAAATCTCCAGACTGCCCTTGACGTTCTCGTACAGATGAGCCAACAGTAACGCAGCCGACAATTCCAGCCGAGGTGTGGATTGTTTCTTCTTCCTGCGGCTGAGGTCTTCCAATGGTGTGACCTTTGACTTGGCTATCATCAAATTGACCGTTATTCTTCCGACCAAGTTCACACAACGTAAGTAGACGACAGCTCCGTAGGCCTTGTTGCTAGTATCGTTGAACCTATGGAATTCACAAGTGATCACGTCTTTACCAAAGCCAATCCACTGTGGAACTTACACCGTGTCTAAGTCGGCTAGATTGCTTCTGAACTCTAACCAACGGCGCACAGCAGTTCATCCCATGTGTATTTAGCTTTCCAAAGATCTTGCAGGAATATCTTTCCTTGTACTATTACTGGACCCACTAGTCCGTAAGGGTCGAACAGGCGTGCTATTTCGGATAACACAATCCGATAGATAACATGCCCTTCAGGTTTCCTGTGGGGAACCTTGATCCAAAATCTATCTGCTGCCAGTTCCCATGTGAGACCCAGTGTCTTCACGGTAACCTTTTCGTACAGATTAAGAACTTCGCGCTCGTCTCTTAGATCGGGAGGAATTTCAGCCAGAATCGCTGGATTGTTTGTATTCCACTTTCTGAGGTTGAACCCATTCTTTTTCAGAAGCTCTAGCACGTCTTTGCATAGCTGCTTCCCTTCTTCTATTGTGTGTGAGCCAGCATATCATCTACATAAAAACACTTTTTAACGACAGCTGCAGCTGCAGGATAGCGCTCCGCACCCTCGTCAGCGCACTTGTTCAGGCACCTAGTAGCAAGATAAGCCGCAGATGATGTGCCGTAGGTGACTGTGGTGAGCTTATACGTCTTCAGTGGCTCCTGACTCGAATCCATCCAGGAAATCTTGTGCAGCAACTGATCCGATGCTGGCTGGCTTACCATTCGGTACATCTTTTCAGCGTCTCCAATGACCGCGTACCTATACATCCGGAACCGCAGTAAGATGCTTCGCAGATCATTTTGAACGACAGGCCGAACCATCAAAACATCGTTCAAGATGCATCAAAAACCACCCTAAGTCCGAGTCGACTCCTCGTCGTCCGCCTGTACCTCTTTCATGTGTCCCATCTGAAGATATTCATGCATGAATGCCGTGTACATGGCTTTCAATTCCGAATTGGCATCCAGCCGTTTCTCCATAGAGATGAAGCGTTTCTTCGCTATCGCCCCCGAACTTCTCCAGAACATGTTTTTACTTCGGTAACTGAACTCGAAACTTCCCATCAGGGCTCCTTGCAGTTGTTTCCTCGAAAATTGCTTCACAAGCAGATTCCTCGATGGATAAGCAGCAGTGTGACAGGATTCCAACTCCCACAACTTCGAGAGTTCTTCAAAGACTTCCTCCGTGGTTACTGAAGACGATGCTACTGTACTGTAGCTGACGCAAGCGGTTTCAGTGCACTCAGCAGCAGATCGTAAAAAACTGTGACACCCAAGATGTCATCGATAGCCTCAGGCTCATTGAAATTCGGATCCGCAAGGCAAACTCCTGTATGCAGATTCTACGACGAAGTATCGATGTGCTGCTGCGGCAGGCTTGACATGATCTTCGACAGTACATACCCGAGCAGCACATATTTGAAATAGATCACTGCAACATATATATGACCAGATTCAGTCACAATTAAGTCGCAGCAATCAAATTCGCTTCGATTGTGCTGCTAGGGTAGCCTGTACCACGCAAGACTTGTACTCAGAGTTGCAGGACAGTATTGTTGCTAGTACTGACTGTTTAGCAACAGATAGAGAACCACCCACTCCTTTAACAGGCAAATTCTCACGAAGTCGACGGAAATTTAAACGTTGAGATGTTGTTATTAGAGATATTTGAGACCCGCTGTCCAACAAAGCGCGTGCAAGAACGGTATTTCCGTGACGATCACCGAGTATCACATTAGCAGTTGACAGTAGTGCAGTTTTTGAGTGGTGGTGTGTTTTGGATGGTGTAGCAGTGTTGTGTACAGTGGAAGGATTGGTGGGAGGTAGCGGACGTGGTTGTCGTGGAACGTGTAGGGGAACTAGGTTTAAAATGCGCCAGTCAGCTAATAGGGCACTGCACGGGCTGCTTTGTCTCTTTCTCGCTGCAAAGAAATTAGAAAACAACAAGGCCAGTAAATGTCAAAACTTATGAAGAACAAAAGAGAAAAAGATCTTTTCGTGCAGTGCCCTATACGAGCCATTGCATTTTCTGGGTTAATTGGCTAAATTAAGTTACAAAACCGATGGCAGCTGACGCCTAAACTTGTTTTTAGATCAACAAATTAAAAATAATAGTCAAGACATCTATAATAAAAATTTTAAAAATAAATTTGTTTTTTTCCGCCTTTTGATAAAATTTAAGCTTTCGTTCCCGTAAGGATTTTCCACTAGATAAAAACATTTTTTCAGGGTCTGTCTCATTTGGATAATTAAACTGAAATTAAACTTAAAAGTGACTGTTTAATTATTATCGATTAACCCTACTTGCAGAGCAAGATTACTTTGACAGATATCAAATCATTTTCCATCGATGTCTTATTGGAATTGTTGGGTAGCACCAGCCATTCTTATGACCGGGTGATTTTTTAATTTGTGAACTGTCACTTTTAAGTTTAATTCTCCAAATGAGACAGACCCTCAATAATCTTTGCACATGTCTGGAAAAACAAATTAGTAAAGATTGTGCCTTCTTCTTCTTTTTTTCTGGTTTGGGTGGTGCTTTTCTTTTGCGCACACACCCACCTAACTGGACTGGCATCGCCACCCCCATGAAACGGCTGTCATCCACGAACAACTCGCCTGAAGCCAAAAACATGGTGCTGGATGTAAACATTGCCGGTTAAGCAATAAACACACGAAGCCAGAACAGTCGGATGCGCAAGCGGCATGTGTTGCATTGTTAAATTATATTCAACGAGATGTATTGCATTGTTGCGTGATTTTCGACGTTATTAATTGGCGCTTTGATGTTGCATGCCGAAGAAAAAGCAGAAAGGTGATATTTAAAAAAAAAGGAAGGGAAAACATACGAGGATATTTTTGAAACTCTTCTCTGAAATTCTAGTGGCAATTTAATTAAAAACGGTAAACAGTACGGCGTTAGACTTTTCTTATACTGTGTATTATGTAGGGGAACGGTTCGACACTTCATCTCATAGCCCCTATTTCCATCCCATCAAAAACAAAGCAATGGAAAGCAATTTGGTTTGTTTATTATTTTTGTGATTTTTTTCAGCAGTGAGCACGCCTGTTGACAAAAAGAAGCAACGAATTTGGTGCCGTATTTCTTTGTTTAGCGATGAGATGGATATATGTACAGTGAGATGGAGATCGGAACAGTTCCCCTATGATATCACAAAATAAAAAATGAAATTGAAATATTGTGTTTATTATGCAGTAGAAAACAAGTCTACCCCGTACTGCTTACCGTTTTTAATTAAATTGCTTCTAGAATTTTAAAGGAGAGGTTCAAAATTTCTTCGTATGTTTTCCAAAGTGAATATTTTTGATTATCATCCTTCTTCTTCTTCTTCTTCATGCAATATCAAAGCGCCAATCGCCAATGCTCTCGCGGCGGTATGAACGGAGCTTAAAATAGGAAAAGCAACACTAGCGCCACCAAATCGGTAGACGGCTTCAAGAACTACATCTCATTTCAGGGGGGTGGGCATCGCAGGCCATATGTCCAACCTATTTCTATTTATACTCCGTGGAGTTTACAAATCGTGATCTGCTTTATCGACCTTTTACATTCTTATTTGAAAATCTCACACATAAGACTTGTTGTTATTTTTCTTTTATGCCCGTAGACTTTTATTTTTTATAGTCATGTTGACTTTTCCCTGTATAAGGGATGTGGAGGGGGTGGGAATCGAACCCATGACCATCTGATTCAGAGTCAGACGTGTAGACAACTACTCTACGGACCCCCCTAAGATTGTGCCTAGTTACTAAAAAGTTAACTTTACTACATTTTCCATAGAAAAACACACATTTTAATAAAACCTCTGCATGCAGGATAAAACGCGCCCATCTGATGTGCTTGACTATGGATGTCATATATAGTTTGAGAAGGGCGTGTGCCACTAATAATTTATTTTTGAATAATTATCAATATAAAAGTTAAAAGTAGGAATTGAAAAGTGAGAAGATAAAAGTGAAAAGGGATGAGTGTGAAGTTATGAGTGATAAGCAGCGAGAAGTGAGAAACAACAAGTGAAAAGTAGAAATTGGGAATGCCACAAAAATCCCTCAATAGTTTTATAATCAATCGTGGATTGTAAGCTGAGATTTGGGATATAAGAACTGAGGAGTGAGATGGGAGAAGCGAGAAAAAACAATGAGTATTGAGAAGTGAGAAGCGACAGGCAAGCTGTAAGAAGTGCGAAATAAGATGTGATCAGTGAAAAGCGAAGCAAGTAGTGAGGTGAGAAGTAATAAGCGAGATACTTTGTGTGAGAAATGAGCAAAAAAGCATGAAAAGGAATATGACAATTGATAAATGGGATGTGAGTAGTGAGAAACGAGCCGTGAGAGGTACAATGTACAAGGAGTGAAATTATAAAGAATAGAGAAAAAAAAGCGAGAAGTGAGACGAAGGGAGAGTAGTAAATATGTAGTACGGAGACTACTCAGAATACAGTTTTTTTTAGCATAGATTTTTGGGCATCCAAGAAATCCCTGGAGTAAGAGCTAAAGATCTACAAGCGTAGCTGAAGATCAATCGGACTGTTTCAATTATGGCACATGTCCTTCTGGATGTGTAGAATAGAGAAGGCTAACGTAAGAGATTCTTGGGTCATTCAAGAAATCCCTGGAGTTGGGCCTTAAGCAGCACAAAATGGACAAAAATGCTTGAAGTAACTTGATTGTGACTAAATCTGGTCAAATATGAGTAACCTATATGGAACATGTGTGCTGCTAGGGATGTATCAGACTATTTTAAATGTGGTACATGCCCTTTTGGATGTGTAGAATAGAATGAGTCAACGGCAGAGGTTTTCGGTCATCCAAGAAATCCCTGGAGTTCTCAGATGTGTAACGAAAGATCAATCGTACTGTTTTAAATGTGGTACATGTCCTTTTGGATGTGAAGAATAGAATAAGTCAGCGATAGAGGTTCTTGGTCATCCAAGAAATCCCTGGAATTAGATCCTCAGATCTACACGCGTAACTAAAGATCAATCGGACTGTTTTAAATGTGGTACATGCCCTTTTGGATGTGTAGAATAGAATAAGTCAACGGTAGAGGTTTTCGGTCATCCAAGAATTCCCTGGAGTTAGGTCCTCAGATCTACACGCGTAACTAAAGATCAATCGTACTGTTTTAATTGTAGTACATACCCTTTTGTATGTGTGGAATAGAATAAGTCAACGGTAGAGGTTTTCGGTCTTCCAAGATATCCCTGGATTTAGGTCCTTAGATCTACACAAGTAACTAAAAATCAATCGGACTCTTTCAGTTATGGCACATGTCCTTTTGAATGTGTAGAATAGAATGAGCCATCGTTAGAGATTCTGGGTCATTCAAGAAATCCCCGGAGTTTGGCCTCAAGGTCTTCACGCGTCACTAAAAATGTATCGGACTGTTTCAAATGTGGTACTTGCCCTTTTGGAAGTGTAGAAAAGTCAACGGCAGAGGTTTTCGGTCATCCGAGAAATCCCTGGAGTCCTCAGATCTACACGCGTAACTAAAGATGTATCGGACTGTTTTAAATGTGGTACGTAACCTTTTGGATGTGAAGAATAGAAAAAGTCAACGGTAGAGGTTCTCGGTCATCCAAGAAATACCTGGAGTTAGGTCCTCAAATCTACGTGCATAACTAAACTGCCGCTAACCGCAAGTCTAGCACATCTGTATATGGGCCTCCATATAAATATGAGCTCGACTTGCGGTTAGTGGCAGTAAAGTTCAGTCGGACTGTTTAAATTATGGCACATGTCCATCTGGATGATTAGAATAGAATGAGCCATCGTATCTGTTTTAAATGTGGTACATGCCCTTTTGGATGTGTAGAATAGAATAAGTCAGCGGCAAAGGTTCTTGATCATCCAAGAAATCCCTTGAGAATGTCACACAGATCTGCACGAGTAACCGAAGATAAATCGATCGATTTTAAATGTGGTACATGCCCATTTTAATTATAGAATTAAATGTATCTACGGCATAGGTTGTCGGTTATCCAATACATACCTAGAGCAAGGCCTCAAGATCTACTACAAAACAAAAGAGAAAAAAAAAGAAAGAAAAAAGATATTTGAAACAAACCAAGTAACCTTCGCTTAAGCGTGTACACCTAAGGGCTTATTCCAGGAATTTCTTGAATGACCAAGAACCTATGCTTGGAACGTGTTCTATTCTATGCATCACATAGGGCATGTACCATATTTGAAACAATCCAATGGTTCTATGGTTACGCATATAGATCTTAAGGCTTTATTTCAGGGATTTCTTGGACAGCCAAGAACATATTATGTAAACACATTCTATTCTATGAATCACAAAGGGCATGCTCCATATTTGAAACAATCCAAGTAACCTTTGGTTACGCATGTTGACTTAAGACCTTATTCCAGGGATTTCTCGATCGATCAAAAACCTATGCTGTGAACGCGTTCTATTCTATGTTCTATGAAGGGCATGTGCAAATTTTGGAACAATTTATTTGATGTATGTAGATCTAAGAGCTTATTCCAAGAATTTCTTGGACGACCAAGAACCTATGCTTGGAGCGCGGTTTATTCTATGCATCACAAAGTGCATGTAGCATATTTGAATCAATCCAATTGATCTATGGTTACACATGTAGATCAAAAGGCCTGATTCCACAGATTTCCTGGATGGCCAAGAACGCATATTGTGAGCACATTCGATACAATCCAAGTAACCTTTGGTTACACATTTAGACCTAAGGGCTTATTCCAGGAATTTATTGGACGACCAATAACCTTTGCTTGGAACGCGTTCTATTCTATGCATCACAAAGGGCATGTACCATATTTGAATCAATCCAAGTAATCTTTGATTCCGTTTGTAGACCCAAAGGCCTATTCCATGGATTTCTTGGACGACCTAGAACCTATACGTACGCATTCTATTCTATGTGTCATAAAGGGCATGTACCATGTTTAAAACAGTCCGATCGATTTTTTGATCCTACAATAGATCTTATGGCCTTGATCCAGAAATTTATTGGACTATCAAGAAACTATGATATGAACACATTCTATTCTACGTATAGCAAAGGGCATATATCACATTCGAAGCAGTCTGATAGATCGTTGGTTACTCATGTAGACCTTAAGATCTCACTCCAGGAATTTCATGGAAGCGTGATACATGTACCGTGAACAGAAGATTACATGCGCCCACCAAATAAGTTAAAGAATAAACATATCTTGTCAACTAGTTACACGTTAATTTAGCAAAAACAAATTAATTAACGTTTCATAAGCTTTCATTGCAGTGGAAACGAGAATAGGACTTTTCATAAATTGATACTTGATTCTTCTGGCAGTTCACTGCTGTTTGCTTACATTTTTAGGCTGGCGCGTTTTAGCCTCGGGGTGGCGCGTTTCAACCCGCATGGTTTGAATTTGCACGAAAATGCAGCGCTTCAAAATAAAATTGTTTTCTCGGAATATAATTAGTTTTTCGTCCAAATTTTTATTCCGTATTATAGATGGTAAGTTAAATTAGTGGTTAACACATTTGAAGTACATAATTTCGACCATTATCATCGTTAAATTTGAAGATTTGCTAAGGGGGCGAATATTGAACGTCCCTCCCCTATATTTTTGTTTACGTCGCATTTTCTACCGTCCCGAGAGAGAGAGAATGAGAGCAAGGTGTTGAGAGATTGAGTAAAATATTGCGTATGCCGAAGAGACTTGGGGTATGCCGGAAAAGCCATCGATGAGACTGAAATGCGTGCTGCACATTGTTAATTTAAATCAAATAAAAGCTTTTTCAAACGATGTTTAGCAAGAATAGCAATTTTTTAAACAGAGGTGAACCCCATTGCAGTATTGCACGGCCCATAAAATTCAGGAAAAGTTACTCCTTGTTATAAATATCAATTAAATAATGCAGTCGTACGCATGTTAGGCCGGGAATGGGGTAAGAAACCCTATATACATGCTTTTCATCGGGTCAAGGAAGCACCGATAGTTTTAGCTGAAGATTTGTTGCTGAATATTGAAAACGGCATAGGACCTAAGTTGATTCATTAAGCAACGCCGGACTCATTTCAGAATATTTTCGATAAATCGTTACCAATTTTAACGCTCAGCGTACAGTCAGTAAGATGGGATTTAAATCAGTCGATGACATTAGAAGAAATTTCTTCAGTATGCAAATAGTAATTTTGGGGTGGATACTGTGTTGATCAGAGAATATATAGTTTTGCATGCTTGCACAGTAACTCGAACATGATGATTTAAAAACCTTTGAGCTAGTGCATATCGATATTACTTCACGAAAGTTATCTACATTCTGCATGTCATCTTAACAGAAATTTGTGACTGTGTTATGTGTAAACTAGGTATACAAAAAACGTGTTAGAGGGTAAGATGGGGCAACAAGATTTATTGCAGTAATGTGGTTGTATCTGCCCCATCATTTTTTACAAAAACTTTGATTCCACAATTATAATTTCTTATATGTAACTAATGAATCATCGAATTTCTCGTCCGCAGCATACGCAAACTGCGCCAACGATCCTCAATGTGCTGCCTCGACCGTGCAAGGATACATGAGGAAGTTTGGTCAGGTAAGAAAGAATGCATAAATCAATACAATTTTATAATCCAGTGTAGACAATAAATTCAAACCTACGCGCCTAGCAGCGTATGATCGCCCTTGACCGTGCGCGCACATGATGCCCACCCAACTAACTAGTCAAAGTCTTGTCCAACCAGTTCTTGAGTCATCTCGAAGAAGGGAATTTGTATTTTGAAAGCACGGTTCATCGAACCCCACTTCCTAAGCTTCATTCTAAGTCGTTGTCTATATTTTTCGAAGGATTGCAACGGAGATGGCATTATCGATTGTTTGGATCACGCCGCTATCCATAAGCTGGGAGGCTATGGGTGCAAAAATGCCGTCCCCGTGGCCTATCAGAGCAAAATCGATCAGTGCATCCATGAGGCAGCGGGAATCCAACTGTAAAGGAAGACTGCTGTTAAACATTCCATCATCATAAGCTGCCCATCCGTCATGCATGTTCTGATCTGAATCCTCCTCGGTGAAGTGACCAAGACGTCTAACGGTAAATGTGTAATTCATTTCAAGGTCGTGAATAATTTATTTTTATTTAAATAAAAAGCTCCTATCTAAATTTTAAAACGAAAATATTATTCGCAGTGTTTTATTTCATTCGAATTCTCCATACTTTGAAATATCTCATTTGGGAGAGCTTGAAACGGTGAAACTGAAAATTCAAATGATACAGATTCAATACTCAGTTTTTTGGTTTTTTGGTATTGATAAGGTAAGGTTTCCCAAGCAGAATTTCCACAGCTGATGACTAATGACCAGACAAAGAATTGGTGCAATAATAAAGTTCGACAAGTGTTGTGGAATCTCTTGAACAAGATGTTTTTTCTTGTCGCTGTTCTGATTGACATCTTTGAGTGCGATGGATTATTTTACAAACTGGGGAATTGAAGGTCGACTAGTTCTATAACCGAACTGTACATGAGGATGGACTGATCGCAAAACATGGTCCTTTATTCATCTTTATAATCTGTGCACGACAAATGTCGAGTGAGTGTCATTGTTCGCCACGGTGTTCATACTGAGAAAAAATGTGATCCGATTGACATTTTGATTCCACCAACACAGTTTTTTTTTTCTCGTTTCGATCACGATGCTTCTATTTAATATAAATAAAGGGAGTAAAAGATGAATGCGGATCCACGGGACTTATCCATAAAGAGTAACAACTAGACATATGATATATTGTAGGTAATCACATACCGGGAAATTTTCACGGAATCACAAATCAAACCACCCACAACACATCACCAAATTATAAAGCCGTTAACTTGCAACGTACTTCCAAAGATCAACAAATCAACTTATTATGGCTTGTCTGACTACTGTAGAGGTAATTTTCTCGACTAAAATTCAAACTCCCCCTAAAAAATTAGGAAATTGCCAATAAAGAAATCAGGCTATAAATAAGCAATAAATAAATGGACCCCACGACCAACACTGCAATCAAGTATAACATCTATCACAGCGGCGGCGGAAAAGCAGAGCATGGATTTGGTTTCGTAGTGATGGGAAAGCAGATGAAGCGAGTGATGCGGTGGAAACCCATTAGCAAACGAATCTGTGTGTTGAGGATACGGGGCAAATTCTTCAATTACAGTCTAATCAACGTCTACGCACCGACAAATGATAAATCCGACGACGTGAAGGACACGTTTTATGAATGTCTTGATAAAGCCTATGGAGAGTGCCCAAAGCATGACAAGCATTGTTATCGGAGACGCTAAAGCTCAGGTCGGTAGAGAGGACTTTTTCCGTCCCTAATTGGTAGGGAGAGCCTTCACTCCGCTACCAATGACAACGGCCTACGGCTAGTAAATTTCGCTGCTGCCAGAGGGATGGCCATCAGTAGCACCTACTTTGGACGAAGGAATATCCGAAAGCACACCTGTAGACACCCAAATGGTGAAACTTGCAACCAGATAGACCATGTTTTGGTGGATGGGCGCCATTTCTCGGATGTTATCGATGTAGGTCCGAACATTGACTCTGATCACTACCTCGTTGTCAGTAAAATTCGATCACGGTTGTCAACTGTATCGAACGAAAGATCACAGCGAACGATGCGTTACAATATCCAGCGATTGTCGGCGGAAGGAGTATCGGCTGAGTACTGCTAGAAGCTCGACGAACGGATAAGTGCAATCAACGTTAACGACAACATCAACGATCTATGGGAGTCGATCCATGGAGCGGTGAGCACAACAGCACGAGAAGTGGTAGGCACTACACACAGGCGACTCAGGACGGGTTGGTTCGATGTGGAGTGTCAGAGAGTGACAGACGAGAAGAAAGTTGCCAGAAGCCGGATGTTGGTGTTGGGTACCCGATCGAATAGAGATCGTTACAAGGAAGCAAGAGCAGCCGAAAAACGAACCCACCGCAGGAAGAAAAAATTGTACGAAAGACAAGTTATTAGTGAGGCGCAGGAAAAATGGAGCAGAACGATATGCGGAGGTTTTATGAGTCTGTCAATGGCGTGCGGAGAAAGACAGCGCCATCTCCCGTCATGTGCAACGACCAACAAGGGAAGACAGATAAAACTGAAGTGGCTGCCAGGTGGAAGCAACACTTCGAGACTTTGTTGAATGGAGGAAGTGACGGTGCATCGGCGAACAGATTAAATATTAGCGACGATGGACAAGCTGTGGAGTCACCTACACTAGATGAGGTTAAAAAAGCTATTAAAGAGCTGGAAACAATAAGGCTGCGGAGAAGGACCAGCTCTCGGCTGAACTTCTCAAACATGATAGTGAGCAGCTTTATGAAGCTCTGCACCATATTATGTCGAAAATTTGGGAAGACGATGATGAAATGCCTGCTAGCTGGTTGACGGCCTCATTTGTCCTCTCTTGAAGAAATGGCACAAACTGGAGTGCGACAATTACCGAGGAATAATTAATTCGGCAGACAAAATTAGGTCCCGTATTCTATTCAACAGATTGAGACCGCTTGAAGAGTACTTCGTCGGCGAATACCAAGCAGGTTTTCGCGAGGGCCGACCAACGACGGATCAAATGTTTACCCTGAGTCAAATCCTTGATAAATTCCGGAGTACAACTTGCTTTCAAGGCGGCGTACGATTCAGTGAAACGGAATGAATTATGGCAAATTATGCTTGAACATGGTTTTCCGGCGAAACTGATACGGCTGATTCGTATGACGTTGGACGGACCGAAATCAAGTGTAAGGGTTGCGGTTGAAATATCGACGTTATTTGTTACCTTAGATAGATTAAAGCAGGGTGATGCACTCTCGAATCTACTGTTCAATATAGCGCTCGAGGGAGCGATTAGGAGAGCTGGTATGCAAAGAAGCGGTACCATTATTACAAAATCGCATATGCTCCTGGGATTTGCGGATGATATCTATATTATCGGGATTGATCGCCGTGCCGTGGAAGAGACTTTTGTGCCTTTTAAGAGGGAGACAGCGAGGATTGAACTCACGATCAATACCAGCAAAACGAAGTATATGGTCGCTGGCAATCAACGTGGTTTCATTAGTGGCGGTGGTGCTGGATGGTGAATATTTTCAATAAATTCATGTTTATTTCCAGGTATTTTCTTAAAATTTAACATGGTAAGTGTTTGGCCAGTTGGCTCTTCAGCTTTAGTTTTATGTTTTCACAGTTTTACTCTAGTTTATGAATTTAAAAAGTTTTCTAGTTTGGCAATCTAGCCTTTAGGAGGCATTGACTTGTTTGTAAAATTTGACAACCTAACTACTATATACACTATTATTCACAATAAAAAAAATGATAACCTAGATTGGAACTAGCGCCCTAATTGGAGCCTGATCCGAATGCAAGCAACGGAGTCTAAACTTTTCTTTACACCTTTACACCTTTCCTTACATCTTTTCTTTCTCACCAAAGCGTTCATGTAAGGTTTTTATCCTGGCCAGACGGTGGACCTCGGATGTTCTTGTCCTGGGAGGGGTGTTGAGGATCATCCTCAGGAATTTGTTTTGGACCCGTTGAAGTTTGAGGTGGTGGGTTTTAGCGCAGCTCTCCCAGACCGGCATGCCGTATTCGATCACAGGGAGGATGATTTGTTTGTAGACAGCAAGCTTATTTTTCAGGGACAGTGACGACCGGCGGTTGATCAAAGGGTACAATAGTTTCAACACAACGTTACACTTTGTCACCGTTTTGTCAACCTGTTGCCTGAAAATAAGCTTGCTGTCGAGGGTCAAGCTTAAGGTAGTCGGCCTCATTGGTCCATTCCACAGTCGTGCCATTGCGGATGATTTTACAGTCCCCAGGCGGAACATGATTAGGGATTTGGGTGGGGAAAATGATGACCTGGGTCTTCGCCGCGTTGATACAGATCTTCCAGCTGGTGAGGTACTCTGTCAGGGCATCCAGGCCTCGTTGGAGTTTTGCCACTAGCGCTCTAGATGATGGAGGTGTCCTCTGCGAACAGAGACAGAATGCCGCCTTCTGGAGGTTCTGGCACGTCGGAGGTGAACAGGTTTAACAGCAAGGGCCGGAGGATACTGGTCTGGGGGATGCCTGCAACGATTTGTGCGCATTGGAATTTGCTCCGCTGATTGAGACCCGGAATGTCCTTGCCGACAGGTAATTGTTGATGATTTTCACCAGGTAGCTGGGAAGATTGTAGCGTTGTAGTTCGTACACCAGGCCATCATGCCATACATTGTCAAATGTTACTTGTTCCGTCTGAGGCCAGCTGACTCGAGTGGTGTACAGTTGACAGACCGCGTCGGAAACCAAACTGTTCTTCGAGCAAGATGTTGAGATTTTCGGCAGACTCAAGTAACCGGTGATGAATAGCTTTTTCGAATAGCTTGGATAATCCTGAGAGAAGGCTGATGGGACGATAACTTTTGGGGAAGGATCCTTCCCAGGCTTCCGGATGGGGATGACTTTCGCTGACTTCCAGGACGATGGGAAGTAGCTGAGCCGGAGACACTGAATAAAGATGAGCGAGAGGTGCTCAAAGAACGGAGCACTCATGTGTTTGAGCTCGAGATTCAGGATGCTATCGAAGCCTGGGGCATTCATGTTCTTCGATGATTTGATATAGGCCGTCAATTCGCCAGCTGAGATCTCCAACTCCTCCGAGAAGTCGTTGGGAAACAAATGGATGTTGTTAGCATGCTCGTTGACGACTGACGATGTTCTGTCCGAGATTGTGTGAGCTGACGAAGTGACGACCTATTTCAGCGACCTTCTCTGCAGGAGTTATCAAGCGATGCTTAGAGCCATGATTGTCTAGTGGGATCAAAGGTGGAATGGGCCGAGGCTTGGATTTTAGTATTTTGGTCATTTTCCAGAACGGCTTAGCATAATCTGGGAGAGTGCGGATTTTATTCGAGAATTCGTTATTTTTTAGGCCCACCATTCTGACCTTGATAATTTTTGTGATTCGATTGCAGCGTGCCTTAAGCTCAGGCAGTCCAGTACGCTGAAACTGCCTGCGAGTGACATTCCGCAATCGAATCAAATGTTTGGTGAGTGTATCAATGTTTAAGGAGTTGCTTACCTGCCGAGCCGTCGGTACATGTTGCTCACGGGCCACCGAGATCGCCTCTTCGATAGCGCACAGCTGGCGGGCGATACTTTCCGGCGTCTCCGGACGCACCTCGTGATCGACGGTGTTGTCGACGCACTGCTGGAACCGCTGCCAGTTCACTCGATGATAGTTTCGCCTTGTTAGCTCGTGCCGATTTACTGAAGTTCCAACTTCCGCCATCACCGGATAGTGGTCCGAGCTCTTGGAAGACGACCGGCTGGGAGACGTGGTCGTGCATGTTCGGAATGTAGATGTCGAGCGTAGCATGGGTCCTGGACCGTGTCAACCGGGTAGGGCTATCAGGGCTCTTATTCGTTGTTGAACCAGACGACTCCGTTCCGGTTGGAGACGGTATTTCTCCACGATTGGTGCTTTGCGTTCAGGTCTTCGGCGATGATGAACTGCCCCTGTCGCCGAGTGAGCTTGACTATATCCCTTCGTAGCTCGGCCGACGGGCCATCGTCGACTTTGGCTTGTGTGGGACAGTAAGCCACGATGAGAGTGACGATTCCGACGGAAGTGGTGACTTCCACTCCAACGGCTTCGATGAATTTGAGCTTGAAGTCCGGCAGCCAATCCTCCCCCTCTGGGTGGAGCTTATTCGATCGAACCTCACCAGTCTAAAACCCGGAATTGTTGCACTTAGCTCGGGCTTCAGGTGGGTTTCGGTGATGGAAGCCGCGTCAATCTCTTTCTCCTGAAGGAAATCGCTGAGCTCGATGATTTTGCTTTTTAGTGAGCAAGCGTTCCAATTGACCAGACCCACCCTAGCAGCCATTTTCAATGACGAACATGCCCAGGGTGAAGATCTGGTCGAAGCGAGTTTTGCAACCGCGTAGTCGCGTTGCCAGTTGGGTGAAAATCGGAACTAGCTGCTCCGATGTGTAGAGCGGTGGGTTGCCCTCGGCTGGAAGGGGCTCATTATCCTGACGACGGAATCCAAGGGAAGGAAGCTGGTGGATGGTGTTGGAGCTTGAACTGATGCTGCAGCAGCCGCCAGTCGTTTGCGTGGCTGCAAAGGTGGGATGGCCGGAAAGTTCACCTCGTTGAGAGCAGGAACTCGGTTCTTTTTCGACAGGGACCTGGTGGAGGCCTTCTTCCTGATTTCCAAAAACGCCGCCCGCTTTGGGCAGTCCTTGGTTGTAGCCCGATGTTTGTCGCCACAGTTGGCGCATTTGGGATCAGCAACCTCCATCTTGTCGCACTCTTCGGTCGGATGGAGTTCACCACATTTGTTGCAGCGCGGCTTCATGCGGCAGTTCCTGGTGCCGTGCCCGAAATTGAAGCAGTTGGTGCACTGCGTGACGTCGCGATGCACTGGCCGATATCGCTCCCAGTCAACGACGGTGTTATTTATAACGCTGACCAGCTTTAGGTCCTCCACGTAGTGGAGCCGTGCTCCAGGTGGACCAGGTAAGGCTGGTCGCGATATCTCCTCGTCTTGTCGTGACGAGCGATCTTGTGCATCCCAAATAACAATTTCAGGACTTCTTCAATTTATTCAAGTTTTATAACGGTTTTATAAGAGCTGTGTCCAAAGCAGCAAGATTAGCTTTTATTATGCACTTGTAGCTGGTTTCAAAACCATTATAAATCTCGTTATAAATCCTCAAATGTCAAACACTTTTAAACTTATGACTGGGAATGTAGTGATCTTGAAGAGTCTCATAAAACCAATTTTGAGAACTGCTATAAGGCCGAATATTTTGGTCTTAATTTTATCTTACAAATAACCTCTATAAGTCTTCGTGGTTTTTAATTGATTTATAATGGCATTGCAAAAGAACATGATGTTTATATCAAAATGTATGAACTATGGGAAAACAGATGACATTAAATACATATTTTCAATCATATTGTTTCTAATTTTTTATGAGATCATGTCTAACGTGAAGAAAGGTGATATGGACTATACACATATGAATGTGTGTTGTTTGAAAAATGTGTCTTTTCGACAATCTTACGGCAATTTCTATTCCATTGAATGGTGCTAAAGCAACGATTAAATTTTCTACTGTTACTTCTGACCAAATACATTTTATTAAAATTTATCGTATGTCATACTTCTCCAAAAGAACATTGTATGTAAATAGATCTCCAATGCAATTATTGCTTTCGAATGAATCCGATTCATTCTGAAAATTACCTCATTTGATGCGTACGTCATGCGTACATAGCATCGAAAACAAGAATGTGAATGAAATTGAACATGAAATAATATGAACCTTGTTTCAATATAAGTTTTAGATGTTGATGTCATACTGATCCTGCACAGCATTAGCATAGAATGAGAATCCCATATTTGGCATATTTTTGATAACGCATTTGTATATATCATAGCTGTAAGTACTTATAAAGTATATTCAAACAAATTTCAATTTAAAGATTTCGTAGACCTAGTCTGCTATTAAGTATCACTATATTACGGAAGTTAATTATCGACTTATGATGTGCAACAATTAATTTTGCCCATCAGTTTATTCGAAGGCTACCCATAGTGCAGCGGTTCTCAACCTTTTTCATAAGAGGTACCCCTTCCAACTTTTGCATACTTTGAGGTACCCCCTCCCCTTTTTATGATGTAAATGAAAATGGTGTATATGAAAAATGAACCTGAAAACTAACGGGATGTATGACTCTTCATAAAATTGGCTGATATTTTCATTAGTACGTGAAATGATTTTTATTAGGTTTATACATTCCTACAGGACTTGTCTCCTAAAAGTAAGCTCCTGCGCATCTTGAAAAGAGCCTTCCGAGCTTCTTGAAGGGAGGCTCCCGAAAGGCGACTTTAAAGCTCTTGAAAGGGGGCTTCCGAGCTTCTTTGATAGGAGCCTTCCGATCCTCTTGAAAGAAGGCTTCCACGCCTCTTGAAAGGTGATTTTCAAGCAGCTTTCAAAATGTTTCAAAGCCTCATGAAAATAGGCTTCCAAAATTCCAGAAAGAAGAATTTCAAGCCTCTTTAAAAAAAAAACCTTTAAAAAAAAGCCTCTAGAAAGGAGGCTTCCGAACCTCTTAAAAAGGGGTTTCCCGAGCCTCTTGAAGGAGCCTTCCGAGCATCATGAAAGGAGCCTTCCGAGTCTTCTGAAAGCAGCCTTCCGATCTTCTTAAAGGGAGACTTAAGACCCACCTAAATAGAAGCTTCTGGGCATCTTGAAAGGACGCCTCGAAGCCTCTTCAAAGTATAGGCTTCCGCGATTCTTGAAAAGAGGCTTCCGAGCCTATTGAAGGGAGGATTCCGAGCCTCTTGATTTGAACCTTCCAACCCTAGTAGCACACATGTTCCATATGGGTTACTGCAACTCATATGTGACCAGATTTAGTCACAATGAAGTTGCTGCAACCATTTCTGCCTGACTTGTCCTGCTCGAGAAGCCTTTGAAAGGCGGCTTCTGATCATCTTGAAAATACGCTTCTGAGCCTTTTGAAAGGAAATTCCAAGCCTCTTGAAGGAATGTTTCCAAACCGGTTGAAAAGATGCTTACGAGCCTCTTTAGAGGATCCTTCGAGCATATTGAAAGGAGCCTTCCAAGCCTTTTGGATGGAGCCTCCCGAATTTTTTTGAAAGGAGCATCCCGAGCCCCTTGAAAGAGCCTTCCGGGCCTCTTCAAAGGAGCCTCCCAAACCTCTTGAAAGGAGGACTCCGAATCTCTTTAAAAGAGGACTCTCTTCTAATGAAGCTTCCGAACCTCTTGAAAAGAATCCCTGGAGTCTCTGGGAAGGTGGCTGCCGAGCCTCTTGAAAGAGGCTTCTGATCCTTTTGAAGAGAGGCTTCCGAGCCTCTTTAAAGGAGGCTTTCGACAATCGTAGATGAATGCGAAGAACGATTCTCTTGCAACTAAGCAACTGAGCATTTCGAAAAAAAATCCTTCATGCCTCTTCGTACCTTCAAACTCAAGATTTTAGTTACAAAGCATATTCTTAACATATTATCCAATATTTTGTTTTTATACAACATTTGAACATTTTCAAAATTTATTCAGTAGACGTTTTGTCCCTTTGATTTTTTGTCGCACTACCCTTCATACATTGTGCTGGTTGTGGAAGGCAGGATTTAATAAGTTTCGATTTACTGATAGTCATGCATATTATGTACAAGACAAAGTTTAAAAATAAAAATAAATTTCACAATTATTAAAACTTTATTAGTAATCTGTAAATGGAATTGTAATACATCCGCCATTACGCATTGTTGTTCGAGGTACCCCTTGGGGCCAGCGAAGGTACCCCCAGGGGTACATGTACCCCAGGTTGAGAACCGCTGCCATAGTGCAATAACAGCCATGTTGATATCTTAAAATATTGTTCATATCTGTAAAAATCTTTTGCAAAAATCGCTTACAAATGTAATTACCATCGTTTTCAACAATGTGTTTAATAATTTAGATAATCAGCAATATTACGAAGTAAAATATATTCAACTGACCAAAGAAAAAAACATAATGATTCTATATTTTCTGATATTTGGTTACCATAAATAAGAATATTTTTACGGCGCGCCAAAATATTATGCTTTTCTTACCTGCTTTCACCAGAAATTCGAGCGCGCACTTAAATTTGACGCACGCGAACGAATTCTGGGGCATTCATTTTTTCGATGATTAAACATTGTTTCACTTTTGTGTCCATGATTGTGTGATGTATTTTTTCATTTGTCCATTTCGATTCTTTCCTTTTTCCTTCAAAACAATAACAGCTGGCTCCACGGAAAAAAAAGAAGTTCTCTTTTTTGACAGCGGTTTTATGGCAGTCTTATTTTCAGGCTTGAATTTGCTCTAAAGACGTTCTCAAGAGTGGGCCACTTGGTCATAACTTACTCTTGTAGTGATCTTCAAGAGGTTATCATGTAGATCTTAGTTTTAATGTTAGTTTTGAAAATTTACTCTCCACAACTGCTAATAGAGTATGATAAAACTCAAAATGTTACTTGGGATGTCAGCTGGCTTCAATCCGCAACTTTCGAGCTCAGCTTTTAGCTCCTCTTCCTTCCTTCATGTCGTGGAGTCCTCGCAGCAAAGCCTTAAGCGGCTTAGTGACGGGCGGGGTGATCATGAGTGTAGTACTCATACTTGTGGACCTCGAGGAACTCCACGACGGATTGATGATGGTCCTTGTTTGCCGGCATTACTTTCACGCCCTCGCTGCAGAGCCGAAAAGTACATTTCAGCCCTTTAGCGATCAGCTGGCGAATTTTTGGGCGCAAATCCGGTGGTTCGCCCTAGACAAACACTGGCGGGCACTTCTCCTTCCGATCTGGTTGCACCTGTGGCAGCTGCGATTGCCGCTTCTTCCTCTAGAAAGTTACAATCTTCAGCAAAAAATATGTAATTTTGCTGGTTTGAAAACTTTGTAGAAGAGACGGAAAATGTGAAAAATCATTAGAGTTAGTTTAAGTTAAGAGAATGATTTTAAGAGGATTTCCACATAAACCGTGTTAAGTTTGTTGTATCCAAATTATATGTATATATATATATATATATATATATATATATATATATATATATATATATATATATATATATAACTCTTTCCAATGATTTGAGGAAAGGAATTGAGGAAATTTGAGGAAATCCCCTTAAAATCATTCTTTTAACTTAAACTAACTCTAATGATTTTTCACATTTTCCGTCTGTTTTACAAAGTTGTCAAACCAGCAAAATTACATGTTTTTGCGCTGAACATTGTAACGTTCTATCTCTTATAAAACAAAAGTTATTAAAATATTACGATTTTTTATAGGTTTACAAGTTTTTAACACAGCATTCGAGAAGACTCTTGTCGACATAAGTTTTCAATGTCAGTTTAAAAATGAAGAAATGAAATGAAGAAATTTGCGACTTTTTGCAATTAAGGGAGTGACGAGTGGAAATACCTCAAAAAATATGTATAATCTAAAGATAACTTTTGTTGTATGTGAGATGAAATGTTACAATGTTCAGCAAAAAACATGTAATTTTGCTTGTTTAACAACTTTGTAGAAGAGATGGAAAATGGTAAAAATCGTTGGAAAGAGTTAGAATGAAAAATAAGATTTTAATGGGGTTTTTACATAAAACGACTTAATTTTGTTATATATAAGAGATAGAAACAGGGGATGTTCAGCAAAGTTGCTCGTATTAACATTTACTACAACTTTGCGCAAGACACTACGTGTCTATCTCATTATGGTGGAAAAATAATTTTCTCAACTCACTTTTAGGGGGATTAATCATCAAACTGTTTTTATCGAAAGATGCGCTCATAAATATCTTGAAACTTCTGTGAACAAACCATATATCCAAAATCAACACTTTTAGAGTTTTTGAATTTCGATCGTGAAAATGACGAAATAAAACACTGTGCGGTGGCTTTATACGGCCATGAAACATGGACATTAAAGGAGGCTGATCGAAGAGCTTTCGGAGTGTTTGAGCGTAAGGTGCTGCGGACAATACTCGGCGGTAAACAGAAGAACGGTATCTGGCGGCGCCGCATGAATCACGAATTGTAGCAGGTGTATAAAGGCTGGATATTATAAGGCTTATTCAACACGGCAGACTACGGTGGGCTGGTCACGTTGTTCATATGCCGGAAGAACGTCAAGCGAAGATAATATTTAGTAGAGAACCCGGAAGAGGCAGCAGGCTTCGTAGAAGGCCGCGTACACGATGGCTTTTTGCAGTTGAAGAGGACCTGAGGGCACTCAATGTTCAGGGCGACTGGAAGCGATTGGCCCAAGATCGAGTCCAGAGGAGAAAGGATACTCCATTCGGCGTAGGTTCATCGAAGAGCTGTAGCCCATAAAGTATCAAGTAAGTACCAAACTACGTGATCGATGTCATATTAACCGGCTCCACACCTACAAAGGTTGCTATCGGCCAGGTCTATCACAAAATTTACTTTCCTGTGCACCCACCTTTGCTAGCGAGTCCGCCTTCTCATTGCCATAGATTAGACAATGGAATGGGACTCTTACAAAGGTAATCTTGAATGATCTTTCGACCACATTATGCATCTGCTCTCTTATAGTAAGATGATGATTGCAATATTCAGATTAGTTCATGAAAAAATGTGACTTACCCTCGACATCTGGCCTCTTGTTCTGTCGGTGATTCGATGAATGCTCAGTCGCTTCGTGGTACTGGGTGCGGATGGCGACCTTTCCTCGCATGACTTGGCCTTGGTAGGTAGACCTTATGTATCATTTGCAGACACTCCGTATTCACGAGCATTTTGTCATCTAGCTTCTTCTACTTCTTCTTATTGGCATTTCATCCCCAACTGGGACAATGACGCCTCGCCGCATGTATATTTATTCACTCCTACAACAGTGATTAACTACGAGGTTTCTACGCCAAGTTGCAATTTTTTTATTCATATACCATGAGGCTAACACGAGGATACTTTTATGACCAGGAGCTTCGAGAAAATCTCCAACCGTAGCTCGTAGCAAATAACTGTAAAAATCAGGAATTGTACGATACGAATATTTTGTATTCCAAGTTGACTCATTTGCAAATAGCTTATTAACGAATCTGAATTTTTAACTATGATGTACGAAGGACTTGAAGCTCTATATTTTCTGCAACAGATCGTTGCATTGCATTGAATTGTTGCATTGAATACCGAATTTCTGTAATAAACAAATATGGGACCCGAAAATAAGATTCAATGCTATGAATTTCAAACGGGAATTTCGAAGAGTATTTGAAAGATGAACGTTGCTTAATGTTTCAACAGGTTTTTTTTTCTCTGGAATTCTTGACTAACATAGGAAAATAAAATCCAAAACCATGGTCACTATCGATTATCTTTACAACACCCTCTTATTATGTATAGCTTGTATGAATTCATTCACTAACACTTTTCTATTGTTATTTGTTGTGTAACTGGAAATAGACATCTTACGTAACGGATTGCTATATTAGTAGTCAGAATTCTCTGAAACTAACGTCTACTTTTTGGAATTCATTG
Source organism: Armigeres subalbatus (assembly GCF_024139115.2). Lineage (NCBI taxonomy): Eukaryota > Metazoa > Arthropoda > Insecta > Diptera > Culicidae > Armigeres > Armigeres subalbatus. The sequence continues at coordinate 245,880,117 of NC_085141.1, forward strand.
TTGTTGGAAACATTCTGTCACAATGCTGGTTAAATGAATTTACACATTTGGATAGCGCATAGTATTGATGTCCTTAAAAATGTGTCCCATTTTACTCAAATGGTGGTGTCCTGTTCAAAAGTGCGCGCTTCTTGTAAAAATGGTTCGGTAACTTGTATTTGCTGTAGCATTAAAATTTTTCTTTGTCTATTGCAACATTTGAAGTTGGATTAAAATCGTTTCTTGAGACTGAATAGATTTGTTGCTATTCTAGGAGGGGTAGAGTTATGTTCTGTTATATGTTTGCCATTGTTGTAGATGTTTATCATTTTGCTGGGAGGTAATGGATTGTGTCACATGACACAGATGTTGTTCTTCAATTGACTATGTTTCGGACGATTCAGAGTATGTGTATATCCTGCAATACTGTCGCCTGATGATACCAATGATACCAAGCATTGCAATTGCTTTATCGAAGCTGAAATGTCGATGAACATACTCTGATTGAGACTGAAGTAAGTCCGGATGCATAAATATATGTTTGCGTTGAATTTAATAAATGTTCCATGAAGAAACCGTCAAACTCACCGCAAACGTATGTTATGTACAGCGGCCTGAACTGGTATTTTCAAATCATATTTTAAATCAAATCTTATGCAATGCTTCATTTTCTTTCCGAATGTCTATATCTACTCCAAGTGTAAATTTGCTTACATACAGGATGAACGTAACGTATAAGCACAGACAAACAGACATAACACATTGAACATTTACTCGTCAAAATCATCGTCGTGCAAACACTAGCGACATCTGTTGATTTCAGTTAGTTGGGCAAATCACGAACCAGATGGCGGTAGTGAGCAAATGTCAAACTCGAGCAAATCCGATGCGCGCGCCACGAGTAATCGATTGGCCAACTTATGATGTTATGGAAACTCATATGTGAATATGTACGTTATGTGGAAGATATTGATTTGAAAAATGTATTGGAGGTAACCACTTTCCCTTCGATGGGACTCGAACCCATGACCCTACAGTACGCTAGACTGGTGCTTTAACCAACTAAGCTACGAAGGACCTCCGTCGGCCTTCGCAACCTAGCGGCTACTGAACGAGCTCGAGATTCCCAAATTGGACGCATAGTCAAATCACTTGCAATCCATTTCTCAAGCCAATACTTCCACATGTGTATTGTACACGTCCACATTAGAGGAGCGTGAGTATTTAGAATGTCTGGCGGCTATACACATTCTTCATCAGCAACGGTACTGATCAAGTGAGGTTGTGTAAGCATTTGCCAGTCGGTCGTCAAGCTCAGACCCGACCGCATTGCGTAGGCAAGAGCACGCAACTCAGGTTCAGTTCAATCAAAGTTAATTGCCTATTTCCGGGGATTAAACCACCCGACTTGGACGTTAATTCTAGACCAACATTTGAGAAGGGCGTAACAGCCAAAATGTAAACATTGCGGTTTTTCGTTTGAATGCATAGAATATGGTGCAAACTAGCCCATAGTAATGAAAAAAATAATATTTTCTATCAGTAAAAGTTATTTTGAGATACTTGAAAAATGGCGGATTTCCATCCTGGTTATATTCACCAAACATGGTTCTTACGCTATTCTTTCAAAAGCATAGGAACTTAGCGAAATTTGTGTGAATAAGGTAGGGTTTACTCTATCCTTCATATTGAGTCAATATTTATTGCATTTTCACTTATATTTGCTGTAATAATGAATATTTTAATGAGAAATACAAAACATGGATTTCCTACCTTTTGCTGGAGCTGTTGCTGTTACGGCGCGTACATCAGCCTGTTGAAAGGTTTATAGTGGAAATACGCCTTTCGAAAATAATCAGATGCAGGCTCCCGCGAGAGCTCTGTACCTTTGAATTTTTGTTCAATGTGTACACTGGAATAGCATAGAAGTGATTAGATACCACGTTTATTTCTATTAAACCCTATTAATGCATAAAAATCATAATTAAATAGATTTTATTAATTTCTTTTTTGGTTCCTTACTGGAAACCTAACAAAAGCGCATTTTCGTTATGAAACCTAAAAAATGTATATTAATAGCAGTTTTGCGCATATGTAACATGAAACTATTTGGAAGCAAATCTACATCAGTCAGGTCATGTAAAATGAAACATTAGCATCATTAGCCTTTCAGTGAGTGGATCAGTTGAGGTTGTTGAGGCAAGCTTTAGTTGAGTTGAGTTGAGGCAAGCTTTAAGACCAATTATTTGAGAGACGTTCTTTAAGTATCAGTCACCCCCAGAAGTGATTCATCATATGCTGTTTATATTAGTTTAACTTGAATTAGTAAAATCGATTGTAAAACGATATAAAAACTTAAAGGTGCAGCCCAATAGGGTTGTACGCAAAGGTGATGCAGAACCATGTATGTAACGAGTATTATTTGTTTGTGTGTCTTTAGTACAATGATATTTTACTCTTCTCAAAGTCTCAGCATCAACCCTCGGTATCGTTGCGTTTGATTTTTCTACAGCAACCACTTCCAACAACCGTAATCAATGCTGAAGGTTTACGGCTGCAAACTGAGGATTAGAACTAAACTTATTGTTGCATTAATTTGACTTCAAGGTTTGGTTGATTCACCGAAAACCATTGCGAAACTGTTAGAAAATTATCAATAGTAAATAATTATCAATATATTTTATTTAATACATTGGATATGAAGAATTGACTCTTCCTTGATCGAATGGTCCAAGAAAATAGAGAATCCATCGAGAAACGGCTGAGATATTAACGTTCAAGTCTATCATTTTTTGGTATTTTTTTTAATTTTTCGCAATCGTAAAATGTACCCCAATATAGAAAATACAGACGTGGTCCCAAATTAAACCTGTTTTTTCTCCTAATCTATAATGAAAAGCTTAAAAATTAATGTTTTGATTGGTTTATTTCTTGAGAATAACGTGCTACGCAATTCAAGCTGTACAGAAATAACCTAAAAGTAGGCAATTTATCGGTGAAACGTTGGGCGGAACAACACAGGCAGTTGGTAACAGGACTAATTTCCATGGCATATTTCCAGTGAGACTTTGATTTTGGGCGTAGTGCATGTAATTTCCATTTCTGAAGCTAATATACACTTAGCTGCATATTTTGGCATAGCACATCGAAGAAAAAGGTAGTTTTCATCTATAATATGCAAAAAGTTCAATTTTTATTGAATATTCACTAAATAGGAATTGATTTACAAGCTCGAAACTTGGAGAGCAATTTTCTCGGTTTCATGTTAATGGAATTCGGCCCTTTTCAAATGTTGGTCTAGAATTTACAATGTTATGGAAACTCATATGTGAATATGTACGTTATGTGGAAGATATTGATTTGAAAAATGTATTGGAGGTAACCACTTTCCCTTCGATGGGACTCGAACCCATGACCCTACAGTACGCTAGACTGGTGCTTTAACCAACTAAGCTACGAAGGACCTCCGTCGGCCTTCGCAACCTAGCGGCTACTGAACGAGCTCGAGATTCCCAAATTGGACGCATAGTCAAATCAGTCGGGTGGTTTAATCCCCGGAAATAGGCAATTAACTTTGATTGAACTGAACCTGAGTTGCGTGCTCTTGCCTACGCAATGCGGTCGGGTCTGAGCTTGACGACCGACTGGCAAATGCTTACACAACCTCACTTGATCAGTACCGTTGCTGATGAAGGATGTGTATAGCCGCCAGACATTCTAAATACTCACGCTCCTCTAATGTGGACGTGTACAATACACATGTGGAAGTATTGGATTGAGAAATGGATTGCGAGTGATTTGACTATGCGTCCAATTTGGGAATCTCGAGCTCGTTCAGTAGCCGCTAGGTTGCGAAGGCCGACGGAGGTCCTTCGTAGCTTAGTTGGTTAAAGCACCAGTCTAGCGTACTGTAGGGTCATGGGTTCGAGTCCCATCGAAGGGAAAGTGGTTACCTCCAATACATTTTTCAAATCAATATCTTCCACATAACGTACATATTCACATATGAGTTTCCATAACATTGTAAATTAACGTCCAAGTCGGGTGGTTTAATCCCCGGAAATAGGCAATTAACTTTGATTGAACCCAACTTATGATTTTTTGAATTGACCAGTAAATCAGTGAACGATGGAAATTTTACGAGTGTTATGTCTGATTGTCTGTGGTATAAGTATGAAGAAGAATGTAATTGGACTTAATTTGATTATAAGAAGAGAATTAATAAAAAGATAATATCTGACGATGATATGGAAATGCTAATATCTCGCTTAACTTTTCAAAAGGACCTGAAATTTTTTTTCATGAATTAATTTGAATATTGCAATCAACATTTAAATTAATTCATGAAAAATTTTTACTTAGGTCCTTTTGAAAAGTTAAGCGAGATATCATCTTCCAAACTTAGACGTACATGTTCATGATAGAATTAGAGGCGAAAGTATAGAATTGATAGTTCCGTAAGTATACGGCAGGCATGAAGAATGTTTTTATAGAAGTCGATTTGAAAGCGAGCGGAGGGCAATATTTGTGATGGCACATATCGCACGACCTTCCTTCTGCCAAACTCCCGTATGAAGGGGGAGGGAAGAATATCAGTGTGGAAGCCGATATCTAGACTAACATTTGAAAAGGGCGTAACAGTCAAAATTTATTCCTTCTGATTCTTCGTCTACGTATAAAGTTATATATGTGGACGAAGAATCAGAAGGAATAAATTTTGGCTGTTACGCCCTTTTCAAATATTGGTCTAGATATATCTCCACTGGCTGCTGGAGAAGCTAGTGAATCTAATGCTGAAGGTGAATCAAATTTTGTCCACAATATGTTTGTACTTTGTACGTTGGAAAATAATACCAGTCAGCCAACTGTTACTATTCGCAAAAATTTGTATAGTGTGTGTACCTCGACTTACAACTAAGTAAGTTTGGCAACGGTTTCTATTTGATGTAAGTATTGAAACGTTTTGTTTTTTTCCTTGATTTCATGCGTAGATTATTGCTTATTTGATGTGTAACTATACTGCGTCCTATCTAACTGAAGATATTTTATTATGAATAGTGCATTCCAGATTTTTTTCTTCACCAGAAGTTGAACTTCGTTACTTTTTTAACATTCTTTTATAATCCTTTTCAGTTTCGAACCATTTGCCCAAATGTATGATTATGTTACACGAGAAAGTTGTTTGAGCTTTCCAACAACGATAACGATGAATTCTCGCTTAACTTTTCAAAAGGACCTGAGTAACATTTTTTTAATGAATTCTCGCTTAACTTTTCAAAAGGACCTAAGTAACATTTTTTTCATGAATTAACTTGAATAGCGCAATCAACAGAACAACCTGAAAGTTATCAATTGGAGTATTCAAATTAATTCATGAAAAAAATGTTATTTAGGTCCTTTTGAAAAGTTAAGCGAGAATTAATTTGAATAGCGCAATCAACAGAAAAACATGAAAGTTTTCGATTGCAGTACTCAAATTAATTCATGAAAAAATGTTACTTAGGTCCTTTTGAAAAGTTAAGCGAGAATTTTAATTCAAGCATCCTGCATTGATAATGATTCAATCACAGTGTTAGGGATACTGCTCCTTGAATTCATGTACATGTACCCAAATCAATAATAATCTAAAAAATAAATAATATAGGAACGCAATTGTTTTCTTTCTTTTTTTGTGATTTTTTCAACAATAAGCACGCAAGATAGCAATAAAAATGACACAAATTAAGCCTAAATGGTTTTGCAAATGTTATTGTTATAGGAACATGTTAATAATAATGGAGCAAGTACCCTACAACGCTTTATAATAAAACACAGCATTACAGCATTTTGTCCTAGAAAACGGGAAAGCATTGCTAAATTCTGATGAACTTTTTTGCTAATCTTGGTTACCTCTGTTGAGCCATCATTCCCAAGAATTTGTTATGATTTTTCAAATTATCCTAAATAAAAAATAACAATAGGGCCATTGATTTCATTTTTAGTAGTCACTGGTAAGATGCTCTCCAAATTCTTAGAATTGGCTTGGATTTTACTTTTTGGACATTGACAGGTATTTTTATTCCATTTGAAGTTATAAAACGATCATTCGGTGTCGTTTCGTGCGTCGCAATCGCCAAAAGTTACGTCTACTTAGGCGCATCCTGAATAAATCAGGGATCTACCTTAAAAAAAATGCAATTATCAGGGATTTTTCCCCACTTGGAATTATCAGGGAATTCTTGACATAATCAAACTTCAAATCAATAAAAAATCCAATCATGTCCCAAAAAACGCCTGGTTCTAAGACATGAAAAGCAACGACTAGAGGAGACTATAAGAAATCAGTAGTAAACACTACATTTATATAGTTGTTTGTAGTATGTTAGAAATGCGTAGTGTGGCAGAGTCTCTTTTTTTCTTTCAACCATGCTTCACACATGATGGTTACTTCTTAAAATGTTGTAAACTGGAACTTGCTTGCTTTTGATTCATGCGACCCATTTACTCGCCGAAGCATGCTCATCGATCGATCCAGGTCTGATAATCTCTGACAAGAATCTATAGCAAACAAATGTATGGATAATTTTATGGCCTCGTGTTATCGGAAAAGGACCAACCAGATACGTTAGGTATTTGTGGAGGACAAAATAGTACTTACTTGTCGTCCGTAACTAATGAGGGGAAAAACTGGTTACTTTACAAACGTGTTGTAAGTAATGTGTGTCACGTGAGACGTAAGATCGATAAGATAAATATCGGCAATGGATATTATGCATTTTACACACTGCCAAACGAAAATTCAAATAACTATAAATTCATGGCACACATTTCCCCTCTTCTAAAAAAAAATCCTGTGCCTTCAAAAAGTTTTACGGTTCAACAAAAAATTTAGAAACAAAATTGCAATTTGATTTCTTTGCAAAATTTTAATTTGATTTCTTTACACACATAAATTAATCCAAAATTAAGTAGAAAATACTTACACATGAGAAAATTGTATAAGATTTCCCTCAAAACTGTGATAGATTCTTTTTTTTCATTTCTCATGATTGTTATCAAAATTGTAACGACCCAAGGTCTCTTGGAATTCGTTGACCTGCTCTAGAATGAAACGGAGAGTGATAAAACGGTCCACACAGAAACTTCCGGCATGTAATCAGGCCTGCTGCTACCGGAGAGCGGCATTGATCTTTTTCTACATCCAGGCTAGGATAACTTTGCATTAAAGAAAAATATATTAAGCTCTTTTAGTGGAATGTATTAAACCGTCTAAGACGAATTAAGTACTGTACTGTCCAAGTCGAGTCAAGTACAAGACACTGAAGACGACCACACAGTTGTGGTCGAAATACGTATCTGCAAAGATAACGAAAATTAACCAGTGGAATTAAATGGACAGTACTTAATTCGTCTTAGACGGTTTTTTGCATTAAACTTTGAGAACGGTATACAACAACTTAATGCCTTAAGTTAGGCCATCCTTTTTTGGCACTTTTACTAAGATACTCTTTTACTAAGATAAACGATGCAGTAGTTGAGCGGATATCCTAGAATCAGCTATTAGCATCTCGGCTGATATGCGTCGACCCCAGGGGGTTTGTTCGATTTCAAGCTTTGAATGGCCGTTTGAATCTCTAGCAGTGATGGAGATTCAGCATTGTTACGTGGTATACGTCGGATCCTAGGTAGGTCATACTGAGGGGTAGCGACTTAGCTGGCACTTGAAAAAGCTGGCTCACTTGTCTCGTGGCTTGAGCAAAAACTACCTAGTACTAAGTGAGTGAGTACAACTTAATTTTTAGTAAATTTTCATTTCTGTGTATTTATTTTGTTCGTGTCATTATCCACAGAATTGCTTTTCAACGAGGTGTCTTCCTCCTGTTGACTGTGCTCGTATCCATCGTCACTAGCCTCAGAAACTAGGTACAATGAAGAACAAACATACTTTCCATGGGCTTGTATTTTATTTAAGTTGATACTTTTTGTTTTACCGATTCTTAAACGTACGCTCAAAATATTTCAGCTATTTAATACTTATTTAGCAGTTTTGTGAGCAGCTCTCGCGCTCAAAATATTTCAGCAATTTTGAATACGCGCTTTTGCGAGCACCACTCGCGCTCAAAATGTTTTGCGATTTCATTACGAACTGAGCACTTTTGCGAGTACCATTCGCGCTCAAAATGTGTTAGCGATTTGAATACGCACTGAGCACTTTTACGAGCACCACTCGCGCTTAAAATATTTTAACAATTTTTCACACGCACTGAGTGCTTTTGCGAGCACCATTCGCGCTAAAAATCTTTTAGCGATTTAGATAAGCACTGAGGACATTTGCGAGCACCTCTCGCGCTCAAAATGTTTTAGCGATTTGGATACGCACTAAGCACTTTTTCAAGCACTACTCGCGCTCTAAATATTTTAGCGATTTTTCACTTGCACTGAGCACTTTTGCGAGCACCATTCGCGCTCAAAATGTTTTAGCGATTTGGATACGCACTGAGCCCTTTTGCGAAAACCACTCGCGCTCAATTGTTAACTTTATTCGGTTCATCCTTTTCCGATGCGGAGTTTATTAATTTGATAAACAGTCAGGTTGTCTATTAAAAAACACATCAATAAAGAAAAAAAAAACACATTAATAAAGAAAAAAAGTCAGGTTATCTGGTGAATCGAAAAATTAACGTTAAGTCTATATTATGCCCGGCCAGGATCGCCAAATGTGTGGCCTCGTGTCATCTGAAAAGGACCAGTCGAAAACGTTAGGTATTTGTCGAGGACAAAGTAGTACTTACGTTTCGTCCGTAACTAATGTGGGGAAAGACTGGTTAGGGCAAACGTGTTGTAAGTCATGGCCTACTGACGCTCAATTCAAATTATGCCTTGAATCTCGATGGCGCGATAGCGTATGGTGAGTCACGTGAGACGAAATATCGATAAGATAAATATCGGCAATGGATATTATGCATATTACAGTATTACACACTGCCAAACGAGAATTCAAATAACTATAAATTCATGGCACACACATACTTACTAACTTACTTTTTACTTATAGATCCTGAACTGCCGTCTTAACCTGTTGCTAAGTCAGATTTAGGTAATTTTTTCTTCATTGCTATATACATTTGCCGCTATTAAAATTTGCAGCTGTGTTTTAGTCTAATGCTTGTTCACAGATTTCGTTTTCGCACTTCCATAAGGTTTGGACGACCCAATTCCTGAATTACAGATGATATTGGCATCCACTGACGGAGCTGAACTGGGGCACGAGACCTACCAAATTGATTATTTACCCTAAAATTTGATTAAATACACCAAAACCGTTGCGAAAAAAAATCCGCCTTTTTTGATAATCACTGGAGAGGCTTCCGGATGCGTTGCTGGGTGTACTTATGAAGGTACCCTTAATTTGAACACTAATCCCAACACTTTTCTCGGTAATCAATACATTGTGAGTGAGTGAAGATTAAATCGATCTATAATTTTGGTACAATCAAATCATGCAGTTGGAAATAAATTAACCGTTGTTTCGAAGTATAGGCAGAAAAACGTTTTTCAATCCTGGATTTTTTGGGAAATAAATTAGAGATTGCTTCGTAAGTTCCTTTGAGAATTACTTCTGAGAATCTGACGTAACTCTTTGGTTAGGCGCGAAGGAGGAGTAATTCAAACCTCTCCTCGGTTTTCCACTCTTAGTTCCGCAAAACAGTGATGAACTTAAAATACTATTTAAAAAATCACTCTAATGAAGTTAAAAAAATCCTTCGGAAATTCTTTAGGAGTGTATAGAAAAAATGCAAAAGGAATTTCTAGATAAATTTTCAAAGGAGTTTTCGGCGGATTTTTTAAAGGAATTACTAAAGAAGTAGTGTCCATAGGAATTATTTGCGTTATTTTATCAATTATTCCTGGACCAATTTTCAAGATGAGGCCTCGAAAGAATTCCTGGAGGAATTTCAGGACAAATTTCCGAATAGATTATTTAAGGAAGAACCTGAAGAAATTTACAAAAAAAAATCTAAAAGAATTTGTAAATGATTTTTGCTTAGGGAATTTTTGAAAGAATTTCCAAAGAAATTCCGAATGTATTTTCCGAAAGATTGTCTTGAAGAAAAGAGTTTTTTTTTAAATTATTCTCAATTGGATTCCAGAATTATTTAAAAAAAAAAAACTTGTATGAATTCCCGAAAAAAGTCGAAAGCAATTTCTATAGGAATTTTGAAGGATTTTCCGAACAATCAAAGGAATTTACGAACGTTCAAAGGAATTTTTGGAAGATTGGCTAAAAGAAATTCTCAAGAAAAGTCCGAAGAAGTTGCTGGAGGAATTTCCTAAGAAATGTCTGGAACAATTTTCTTTAGGATTTCCAGAAATAATTTCCGAAGAAATTCCTGAAGGAACCTCTAAAGACATATTCGTGTTACGTACTGAATTTTCCTTCGTTGACATTTAGTGCCCTATCCTCGCCAGCAAAAGATGTTTCGCCACTGACGACAGCGAAAATCTTCTTCTATTGTTTATTACCTCCATTGTTCGAAGGCCAAGTGGTAAAAAAATGGCAATTTCACCAAAATTGTATTCAAGACCTTTGTATGGCCGGTCAGTAATGAAGGGCGGTGACGACACTGAATCCGCTGAATCCGTAAGGATCGCATTCGGGCTTGTAAGTCGGGATCGTAGTGGCGACAGAAATTGCAGCGGCTTCAGTCGAGAAGATGTTGCACTGACTGGCTAGACTATCTGATCTATTTAGCACAGGTCCGGAGACTCCAAAACCGACCTCGCGGCTGTAGACGTATCCGGTGGTGTACCGGATCTCATGGTTCCGCAACCGCGTTCCTAACAGTTGTAGAAAAGATCTTCTTAATTTGTTAGTGTTTTCTCCACTTCTGAACCGGGTGGTAATGGTGTTATGGTGTTAGGATCAACCCTAACAGGATGCATTAGACAGCTTCTCGCTCCGTGCCAGTGGACCCGTGCCACTGGGGGGAGACCGGTGCCGGAAACATTGCTTAGGATCCGGTCAGCCTCGTCGAGGAGAGGGATCCTGAATTCTCCAGAAGAGGCGGCTTTGCGGCAGATGGCCTGCAGAACCCGATGTCGGAAGAGAAAAATGCCGGCGTCAACGCATGCAGCTTCGAGGAAGCAGACCAGAGGATAACCGGACGTAGTTGTTGAAGAAGGGCGAAAGAGTGTTGACGAGATTCCGGTAAGCTGACAGGACACGTTAGCTCGAGACCATAAAGCAAGCGACTGTCGATAATAGCTTGTTCAGCTTTGGTACTGTTGGAACGGTGTTTTATCGCAAGGACTTTTATAAGACTGATGCGGGACTTGGAAGCTACTTTCACCGCCCGGAAGTGTGGCAGAAACGTGAGTTTCCGGTCGATATCGACTCCAAGCACCCGGACAATCTTTCGGTTGGGGATGGCGTCGTGTCGAGCTTTATGGAAGGTCTTGCTAACTGGTGCTGGTCACTGAAGAAGTGTCTCCCGACACACTTACTGGCGTTCATTATAAAACCGACGGATGAAGCCCAGCGATAAATGGTTTTTACTACCGCCTGAGTTTTGATCCTGGTCCTTCCAGGTGTCGTGCCAACCTTGACCAAGAGAATGTCATCGGCATATAAAAATACGTACACATTCGCAGGTAGAACGCTGAAAACCCCGTCCATAGCGATGAGGAAAAGCGTTACCGCGTTACCTAAGATCGACTTTTGTGGAACGTCGGTTCCTTCGGGGATCTCGTCTGATGCTGAGCCGCCAATGAGCATTTAGCATGAGTTATTTAGATGTGGACCACAAGAAGCAATGTTCCTTTGGAAATCAGCCGGATACTAGGAAGTGGCTACCAGGGAGGCAAAGTATTCACTGAGAGCGCACGCGTAGGCATCCTGGACAGAGTCGGAAATTATACAGTTGCCCTGATCGAGGTGAATGGGAACAGCTCTAGATCTGCCGCTGATTCTGTTTACCCTTCTCCATAATTCGACGGAGGTCTGAGACGGGTTGATGCTGTTTTTGAATTGGTCCACGAGGTTGGTCCGCACAAACGATCGACATGGTGCGCTCGTACACTTCCTAATCCGCTTTACCATACTTCCAGCGGCGTCTCTTAATATCAACAGGTGGAGGAGGAGGAAATCTGCACAGGGTAGTGGTTTCTACCACACAGATCGGTACTGGCTTTGCTCGTGGGAAAAAGTTGGGGACCCGTCATTGAGAGTGACAAGGTCACCTTTCTGTTATGCTTCAACTAAAGCAATGCCTCCAGGGTTGGCCCTGGATCCTCCTCCCATAAGATGATAAGCGTTCATATCCCCTAGAAGGAGCAGGGGGAGCAGGTGTTCTGGATCAAATTGCCTGCCTTTCTTCTGACGGCGGGGAAGACGCGGCAAGGGATGTAAACATTTATTATGGTCGTCTTCATACTTCCGTGTAGCCAGATACCGACAACTGATATGTCTTCATCGATCGATCGAGGATATCGAAGGGGATTCCGCAGTATCCCTATGGCTACGGAGTGCCTGATATTGCTTCCAACCTTGCTGGTCCAACGGTATTTGCCTCCTAGTGCCAGTCCATGATGGTGTCGCACACACGGTTGATCTCTTGGTGGGCGACGACGGTCCAGGGTAAGCTGTGGTTCACCAGCAGATCGAGGTTCGGAATGTTATTCCATAACCCATTAATGTTCCATTGGAAACAAAACAAGGGGGCTAGGAGGGTTTCTTAGCTTAGCTGACGTTGATCCTGGATGTATCCTGGGTAGCCCAGAGCCAGTAAACGTAACGACTGGCTCGGCGCTTGATGCGTCAAGGGAAGACGATGAAGAGGAACTGGATCCACTGGGTGTAACATTGTGCGGCCAAGAGGGGCCTGTTCTGTTCGTAACGCCGGAAGTGGGTAAGGAATGGTGGAGATGTATTGTATGTATTGTAATGCTTCTCCTGCCGGCAACTCTAAAACAGCAGGTTTGAGGATAAGCTCTTACTTTGGTGATCCCGGTGGGGGTCAGGGGAGATCTGAGAGTCGTCTCGGGAATCAGCGTTGGCCAAGGTCTGAGGGGTGGGTTAGACAGTAGTGATGGAGTTTTCGCGGGCACGGGTAGACCCGTCCAGTTTTTCGACGGTTATCAGCGTTTATCAGGAGGCTTTCCTTCATCATAGCTTCAAGTTTTCGTATTTTCTCATCTTTCTCAGTGTGGGCGGCAAGAAGTGTAGCATCCTCTGCGTAGAGTTTCTCTTGGTGATTTGAACTGTATTAACGACATCGGCATAAGACGGTTCTCCTTTCTTTTCCAGTTGTAGGATGCGTTGAGTCCCAAGGTAGGTACAACTCTGGTCGACCTTTATCCGTTGGACGTCATTCTCCTGTCTGTATGCTGGGCAGGCTCTACTATTGCGATGATGCTGACCACTTCTACACTTGGAAACAGAAGGGCGACAGCTTCCACATGTGGCACCGAGTTTTGGTGTGACCACACTCCCTGCAGATAAAGTACTGCATGGGAGACGGATAATACGGTAGAGTCAGGCACCTCAAAAAACCGAAGTAAATATGCTCGGATCCATATATGTCGGGAGAGTCCGACCGGCATAACTCCCATCTATCCTCCTGTGTTGTTTTTGGGGACGAGAGGGGGGGTCACCTCGCGGAGGAGGCTCCTGGACCTAGCTGACATCCCTTACCCAAATATGAGCCCAAGGATAGTAACCTTTTCAACCAGAAAGCCTCTTGTCGTTTGAACCGCGAAGATCCGTCAAAAAACGAAAGTCTTGTAACTTGAAGACTGTGTGAACTACAGCCCTAGAACTGACGCTAGGGGATAGCTTCGGATTATAAGTACCACTTTTATGGGGAAGGAAAATGTTTTTAGGGGGAGAGGTAAGGGTTTTGGGGGAAAACTGTGGAGAAGGGTAGATACGATCCAAGAAAAAAAAAAATGGAGGGAGGATCCGGATCAGAGAAACAATTAGTATGAAGCTCACAGCAGTTAGAGCAGAACGAAGCATGAGCGTGATTGCTGCAACGCCGCCTGAGGGCGGACGAGGCATGATACAAACCAGTCTGAGGTGATGCAGAGGTGGCGGCAGTATTACGAAGAGCACCTACATGGCGATGTGGCAGACAACGATGGCGGTATGATAACAAACCTGGGAGTGTAGGAGCACGCGCGCAGGACATACGTTCTCCAGCTTCGGATCTTTAGGAAACTCAGAAAGAGATTGACCGGTTTAAAAAACAAACAAGCCTTTGGGGTTGACCAGCTACCAGGAGGGCTATAGAAATACGGTGGTGGGATAGTGGCTAGCGCGCTGCACTGTGTATTTACCAAAATTTGGGAGTGTGAGGTTCTACTGCAGGATTGAATAGAAGGTATCGTGTGACCCATCTACAAAAATGGTGACATGCTGAATGGTAGCAACTACGCGTGATCACATTGCTGAACGCCGCCTTCAAGATGAGTACCTCAGATTGATTGTATGTCGTTGACTAGCACCAATTGCAAGAGAGTTCGGGATTCACCGGAGCACGGTTTTCACGAAGTCCGTTCAGCTATTTGGTTTCGCCGATGATATTGATATTATGTCACGTAACTTTGAGTAAGTGGAGGAAGCCTACTTCAGACTGAAGAGGAAAGCTAAGCGGATCGGACTAGTCGTCACCACATCGAAGACGAAGTACATGCTGGGAAGACACTCAAGAGAGGACAACGTAAGCCACCTACCATGAGTTTGTATCGGTGGTGACGAAATTGAGGTGGTTAAAGAATTCGTGTACTTGAGCTCACGATACCACGATATCAGCAGAAAAATTCGAAGACGCATAGTGGCTGAAAAAAGTACATATGTACATTGGATTCCGCAAGACCGATTTCATACAAAACGCCCATTATACAGGTTGTCCTCCACGGATACAAGACCTTTTTTGATAGAAAAGTGTTACGTACCATTTATAGCGCGGTGCAGATGAAAAACGGGTGCACTCGTACGTAGACTAAAATACTTGTGATAAACTTTTCCTTTGAGGTCCTTCGTAGTTTAGTTGGTTAAAAGCACCAGTCTAGCGTACTGAGGGTCGTGGGTTCAAGTCCCATCAAAGGAAAGTGGTTACCTCCAATACATTTTTCATATCAAAATCTTCCAAATAATGTAATATTCACATTTGAGTTTCAGAACACTGTAAATTAATTTGGGTGAGCACTGCCGATGATCGCACATTTGTAACACTCGTATTTTTGTTCATTTTGTAAAAAGCCTGTGAACCGATCAGAAAGCTAAATTTACTGCATCTAATCCCACAACAGAAAAATAGGCTTTACTATCTTGCTTATCGGTGGTAAGCTGGAAATGATTGAGTTTGTGGGGAGGATTGACAAACGATTTACAAAATCAACTAAAATGCAAATGTTACACATGTCGATCATGGGCAGTCCAATACCCGGGAAAAATGCAATTAACTTTGATTGGTGCCTTAGTAATCGAAACATTTTATAATATGTTGATGCCCATTTTAAGCAAACAATCATCTGACTCTTAAAAATACTAATAAATAAAAGAAAAAAAAAACCTGAGAAATACAATTGATGTACAAGCAGGAATGGATTTTTTTTTCGGTATGCAGTCTTTAAAAGTAAGGTGAATGATTTCTATTTAATCATCACCGACGTTTCGGTGTTGGATTTACACCTTCTTCAGGGCTTGATTACCAAGGTGTAAAGAGCCCCGCACGTAGGATACGTTTGCATTGCGTTTGACACATTTCCCATGGGAAAACTGTCAAACGCAACGCAAACGTATCCTATGTGCGCGGCTCTTAAATCCAACACCGAAACGTCGGCGATGATTAAATTGAAATCATTCAGCTTACTTTCAAAGACTGCATGTTGAAAAAAATCCATTCATGCTTGAAAATAAATAAATCGATTACAATCATGACCAATTGACGTACAATATCTCGTAAAATGGCTTACTGATTCCTAGTTTAGCAAAAAAGTTGCAGCTCGACAAAATCTAGCAAAGTTTCACCGATTCGTTGGCAAGTTATTCTTATAAAATGCTATTATGATGTGCTGTATTGTTTTCATACTACATATTCAGTATATGACTGAGTTGTCTACAACTCGTATGAACATTTCCGTGATAGATTTAACAATAGATATGATTTGTGTGATTGGTTGAAATAGTTCCTGTAAAAAGATTTTAGTTTCATGAATCAGCGAGAATTTTTATTTGCATAAAACTGGGGGAAACGAATTTTCTCAGGGTCAGGGCATAAGCGAGGTAAGATTGCCGCAGAAACTAACAACACATAAATTTAATTTCTGGAGTGCCTAACAAACATGCTCAGCAATGAATGTAGTCTAGTGGCTAACTCATCAACTTGTTAACATTGTATTGCCGCCTCTTTTTTCCCATGGAAATTTTACTCAGTTTTTGTTAAAAGTGGGAATACAAAAATTTCTTTGGAGAAAATGAGACATTGAATGAGACTGCGATACAATTTCACTCAGTTGCTGTGTAGATGAAAGTTTGCGTGTAGGGTGCATGGTGAATCGTACTTTTTTCCGTTCTGATAATGGTTAATATAAGATCTGGTATAATTTCTGGTGAAATAATATTCACCACTATTGCCACCATTTGTCTAACGATCGCCGGGATAATCGAATCTACATTTAGGCGCAGAACATGAACGAGAGATCACTGGATCGTTCACAACTATTCTAATTCACCACGAAAGGAAACTATCTCAACCATTATAAAACGTGTGCCATGATTGAATAATGATTTTTCCCTTTGAGGGGTGTTTCTATGAGTGGTGAGCTTCCTCCTCAAAAATGATCAGGACCAAATCTCTGGTGGGTAGGGGCCATGGGTATAAAATGTATCAACAACAACAATAACAAGGTGAGGAAGTATAAACGAATAATCTTTTTTTTTCTTTCTTAAATAGGACACTACAAAATAAAATCGTTCTAAAATGTGTGTTGGTGTACGTGTTCGTGGAAGTTGTTTGGGGTTACATTCTAGTGGGAGTATAGTAAGTTGACGTTCAATGTGCTTGGCATAATTATGTTCGTTTTCTTATAGTGTTCGGGTAATTGGCCACATTGATTAAAGTTTATAGGTTTCTTTCGAAGAAATAGTCACTAAATATATAATTCTGGAACCACTTTGAGTGGAAGTACGCAAACATTTTAAAGGAAGCCGTCATGATTGATATGTTTTTCGTAATTAGGATGCTGTGGGGATCTCTGGAACTATCAACTTTACGATTTAGTGTCACATGAAATCATGTAAAACAGTTAATTTGACAGTCCAAAGATTGTCTAAATGAACGCACAACCTAAATGCTCTGAGTGACATTATATTGTTTTGCAACTTTTGCTGTCTTCCTGTACCTACTTAGTTTAGAATGTCAATCTACGATCTACTTCAACTTGTTAAGCTTGTCTGTTTTTAAAATCTACTTGCTATTTACAATGGGTGAGCCCTGGACGAACCAATTCGGAGAACTTTAGCTCCTCGCGAAAAAGTTCCTCCAGCGAGGGCTGTCCTATTTCCGACATCCCCCCTCGTTTGCCAGGAGGGCCTCTTTCGCTTCCCTCTTACTGCGTTTTTTCTCCTCTTTGGCTAGCATCTTGGCCAGCTTTTCTTCCTCTTTGGCCAGTCGTTTCTCTTCCTGTTGGGAGTATTGGTTGGTGTTCAAAAAATTTCTGTCAGTTTGTGATAGATTTTCCCATTTACCTTCCGAGCTTCTTTCTCTGCTTTGAGTTTCGACTTTTCCTCTTTCTTCTTCTTTTCGATCGTCTCGTTTTTCTTATTGTCATACTTTTCGTCTTGTTTGGTGTTACTACTGGTAGTGTTATTGTTAGTGTTGTTATTGCTACTTTTACTACTGCTGGCATTGGAATGACTACTGCTGGCGGATGCTGCCGAAACCACTCGTGCTTTAGGCGTTGAACTGACGGCCGTGATCAATGAGGTTGTGACTGGTTTTCCTGTTGCCATGTTGGTTTTGTTTATTGGAGATTTGGATGCCGCTGGTGCGATTTTCCCGTTCAGTCCTAGCTTGGTCGGGCCGGGTTTGGAGGGCTTCTCGATGCTCAGAAGGGGTATCGATTCCACCACCGGGTCGGATGGCTTTCCGGGTTGGGTGTAATATCTGCAATAACAAATGTAATATGCAATATAATTTGCCAATTTGTTACACAGTAATTGAACACATGACATAGTACTGCTATCAGAGGGGAGACGAGAAGAAAAAAAAATCAGGGAAGAGAATGGTCAGCTTATAACAAATAAAGCCCCTGGGGTTGACCAACTACTAGGAGAGCAATTTGAACACCACGGTGGCGAGGCACTGGCTAGCACTGGCGGAGTTAAGCTGGGGCAGGATGGGGCACGTGACCCACCAAACCGGATCTTCTTCTTCTCATTGGCATTACATCCCCACTGGGAAATTGCCGCCTTGCAGATTAGGGTTCATTCAGCACTTCCACGGTTATTAACTGGAAGGTTTCTAAGCCAAGTTACCATTTTATTGTTACCATGATACTTTTATGGCCAGGGAAGTCTTTTTTCGGCAATTTTTATAATCCCTGGCGGAGTTAAGCTGGGGCACGATGGGGGGCAGTAAAATAAAAATTCCACAAAGAATTAGAAATATTCCACAAAACAAAAATAAATTGGCCCTTTTTACTGATTATGGATCGACTGTATGTTTTAATTTAATTAATTGAACGGCTACTTAGTCTTGCACTTCCCGCATAATTAAAAACGATCTGCAGGACTGTAGATACAATTAACTCGAATCAAGCTATATTGTTACAGTTTGGATTACCGTCGACTTGCAGTCCGACTTTTAATTAATCTTGAAATAGCACTATACAACATGTTTGATCTACGCTACCATATGAGATGAACATACGGCTTATTGTTTGCTTATAATGTTTTGCATTCCACGTCTGATTGATTTATGAGAAACAATTATAAAAAACTAATATCGACTAATAAGAGTAATAGTAACGACATGGAATACGGTTATGAGATATACATGTATCATCTCAACAGCTCATAGTGTTTCATCATGATATCACACACACGCATCAATCAAATTATCCCATGCTAAATATATGATAAGTGTTGTGGTTGAGGAAAGAGTGTGCGTATTTATCATTTGCATTTTTTCTCAAGCATCCAGCCATGTTTGATTCGCAGTGACAAACACTGGTTTCGTTGGACCAGATTGTTTTACTTGATTTGTTTGTGCTCAGTTTTTATTTAATGAAGTTTCCATGCATGCGTAAAACTTGAAGGTAAGTGATTGAATATCATAATAAATATAAATCAATACCATTAATACAAATATATGCTCTATTCACAGATTAACCATCTATGGAAATAAGATATGCATGCTCGGTGTGCCGTCTTTGCAATAATGTTGGCCATGGCTGATTTAATAGTAAGTTATGATTTAATACACTCTCCGCAATGATTATAATATGATGTATTTTTTCACGCTTCATTATTCTTACAGGCGACATTAATTCTTCTGGAAATTTGTTTGGCTTGCGGCGGTCCCGGCGGTCCGGCAGGCTAAATAGCTGCACGCTAAAAAAATTCTACCAAGTACTTATGCTAACAAATGTTAATTACTTTTTCAATATCCATTAGTTTTTAAATATAAAAGTAATATTTATGTTCTCTAAATAAAATATGAAACGAAATTAAACGCCAAATTTCTTTTTATTTGATTAAATTTATCCAAATAATACTCTTATTAATAAACAGTAAGATATACGGTACAACAGATTTAAATCGCATATGGTTCAACTGTTTTCATATTATACCCCGTATTCCGCCTCGTATAATTTTATCTGAAACCGTGGATTGTAATCAGACCATATCACAAGGTGTTCGCCGAAAAAAATGTACTGGAAAATTTCCATTTCTATATGTTAATTATACTTAACCGCCTATTACCCGAATAGTTGAAAAGCCAAAAACAATATATCATACTGTTAACATTGTCTATGATGAGGTTAGTTTATCGTTTGTATCTGACGTAACCCAAATAGTAAGAATAATGTTTTTTAACGTTATTAACAGTTTGAGGAATGGTCTATTAATGGTTCATGATTATGCGGGTTATTACAACGAGTTTTTTATTTACCCGACGTTTCGACACGGGGATTGTGTCTTTTTCAAGGGAAAAATATTGTTGTTGTTTGTCGTCGTATGTTTAGTCTAACTTGCACCGTCTGTTTGTCTGTTTGTACGGACAATTAGACAAACAGACGGTGCAAGTTAGACTAAACATACGACGACAAACAACAAAAATATTTTCCCCTTGAAAAAGACACAATCCCCGTGTCGAAACGTCGGGTAAATAAAAAACTCGTTGTAATAAGTGCAAGACTGAGTAGCCGTCCAATAAATTAAATTGGCCCTTTTAAAATCAAAAATTGTAAATATAAAAGAAGAATTTTCCGTAAATAAATCAAAACGTTCCATAGAAAAAAATACAAAATATTCATGAATAAATCAATAGCAAGCAATATGCAATTACAAAATTTTCCACAATTTTTTTTGCACTAGAAATTAAAAGCTTCCCACAAAAAAACATCAATAAATAATAAGAAAAATTCCACAAAAATAGAAAAAGGCAATGCATTTGATTTAATTTTCCATGAACAATAAACGGTATTTTTTTTTTGGAAATTCCTCACACTATTCCATTTGAGGGCAGCAGGGACTATGTCCAAGGGCTTGACGATCCCTCCTCAGGCCATCTGCGAGTTGTGGCGTCTGCCTAGGATGTGGTGGGGTTTGACAGCCCTGTTAAACCTTATAAAAAGCTGCATGTATTCGCAAACAGGCTCCGCCAAAGCGCACAAGCCCAAGTCCTTGTGTTAGGTGGGATGCTAAACAGCCCTGACACGACGGCCCTCCGACGAGACAGGAGGTTTGCGCAGGCCCAATAAGCCATCTTTAAAAACAACAATTACGAACGACATAGAAGATAAAACGTCTCGATGCAATCGGCAACGACCTAGGCGACGAATACAGGATCACGATTGGAAGCTTGGAACATGCGCCAACGCGTGATTGGGTTGCAGCCAAACAACGCAAGGATGTTCAAGCTGAGAATAGTAGGCCGATTCTTCAACTATAGCATCATCAATGTGCACAGCCCACACGAAGGGAGACCCGACAACGAGAAAGAAGCATTCTATGCACAGCTGTAGCAGACATACGATGGATGCCCACTGCGGGACGTCAAAATCGTCATCGGTGACATGAACGCTCAAGTAGTCTGCATACCGTATCGAACGACAACTGTCAACTATGCGTAAATTTTGCAGCCTCCCGCGGAATGGTAGTCCGAAGCACTTTCTTTCCCCGCAAGAATATCCACAAGGCCACATGGAAATCACCTAATCAAGTAACGGAAAACCAAATCGACCACGTTCTAATCGACGGTAAATTCTTCTCCGGCATCACGAACGTCCGCACTTACCGCAGTGTGAATATTGAATCCGACCACTGCCTCGTTGCAGTATGTCTGCGCTCAAAACTCTCGACGGTGTACAACACGCGTCGGAGTCGTCCGCCGCGGCTAAACATTGGGCGGCTACAAGACGGTAGACTAGCCCAAGACTACGCGCAGCAGCTGGAAGTGTCACTCCAAACAGAAGAGCAGCGTCTCTTGAAGATGGCTGGAGAGATATTCAATCCGCCATTGGAAGCACCGCAACCGCTGCACTAGGCACGGTGGCTCCGGATCAGAGAAACGACTGGTAGGACGGCGAATGTGAGCAGTTAGTTAAGGAGCAGGAAGATCGAGACCGTGAAGAGACGGTGCAACTGTACCGCGCTAATAACGCACGAAAGTTCTAAGAGAAGTAAGGGCCATGTGCCACAGCCTGATATGTGTAAGGGCATAAACGGGAACCTTCTTACGAACGAACGTGAGGTGATCCAAAGGTGGCGAAGAGCACCTGAATGACGATATGGCAGACAACGGTGGTGGTATGGTAATGAACCTAGGAGCACGCGCGCAGGACATGCGACTTCCGGCTCCGAATCTCCAGGAAATCCAGATGGAGACCGGACAACAAAGCCCCTGAAGTAGACCAACTACCATGAGAGCTGTTTAATCACGGTGGTGAGGCGCTGGCTAGAGCGGTGCACTGGGTGATTACCAAGGTTTGAGAGGATGAGGTTCTGCCGCAGGAGTGGATGGAAGGTGTCGTGTGTCTCATCTACAAAAAGGGCGATAAGGTGGATTGTACCGCGCAATCACATTGCTGAACCCACATTGCGACCTACAAGGTACTCCCAAAATTGTATGCCGATAACTAACACCAATGGCAAGAGAGTTCGTGGGGCAGTACCAGGCGGGATTTATGGGTGAACGCTCTACCACAGATCTTTTTTTATATTTCTTTATTAAAGAGGCTTGCAGCCCAAGGCTGGCTCATCTCTTAATACCACAGATCTGGTGTTTGCCATACGTCAGGTATTGAAGAAATGCCGCGAATACAACGTCACACACATCATCTATTTATCGACTTCAAAGCCGCATATGATACAATTGATCGAAACCAGCTATGGCAGCTAATGCACGAAAACGGATTTCCAGATAAACTGATACGGTTGGTCAAGACGACGATGGATCGGGTGATGTGCGTAGTTCGAGTTTCAGGGGCATTCTCGAGTCCCTTCGAAACGTGCAGAGGGTTACGGCAAGGTGATGGTCTTTCGTGTCTGCTATTCAACATCGCTCTGGAGGGAGTAATACGAAGGGCAGGGATTGACACGAGTGGTACGATTTTCTCGAAATCCGTCCTGTTATTTGGTTTCGCCGACGACATTGATATCAAAGCACGTAAATTTTAGAGGATGGAGGAAGCCTACATCAGACTGAAAAGCGAAGCTAAACGGATTGGAATAGTCATCAACACGTCGAAAACGAAGAACATGATAGGAAGAGGCTCAAAAGAGGACAACGAAGCCACGCATCCCGAGTTTGTATTGGTGGTTACGAAATTAAAGTGCTGTGTACCATCTATGGTGAGATGCAGATGGCGGACGGTACGTGGAGGAGGCGAATGAACCACGAATTGCATGAGCTGCTGGCAGAACCATCCATCGTTCACACCGCGAAAATCGGAAGACTGTGGTGGGCCGGGCACGTAGCCAGAATGTCGGACAGTAATCCGGTGAAAATGGTTCTCGACAACGATCCGACGGGAACAGAAAGCCGAGGTGCACAACGGGCAAGGTGGATCGATCAAGTGGAGGACGATTTGCGGAAACTCCGCAAACCGTGGTGGTGCAGCCATGGACCAAGGTGATTGGAGAAGACTTTTATGTGGAGCACAAGCCACTCCGGCCTCAGTCTGGTAATAAATAAAAAAATGTTGATATTTTCATGAGTCGATGGTCCGTTTAATATCGAGTCATTGAGGTTTGACTGTATTAAAATCTATTTTTTGTCGCCTTTCCGGTGGTTAGTGTGGTGCTCCAAAGCTGAATACCTGGGAAGTATCCAACCTTCTGTCTTCTCTCAGCGCTTTTTGAAAAGGAGATTTACCGCCGGCTACTCGAAAATGCTGAATAAAACAATATCTTGCCCGAGGAATAGTATGGTTTTCGCCGTATAATCGGTCAATAGGTCTGAGTCAAAAACATTATCCAGTTTAGATCGAAGTTGCTTCGTGAGCGGGCGTATTTTTCCACTACAACTTTACAAGTTGAGCCAATCAAGACATTTGGATATTTTCGGTGAAAAAAAAGTTGTTTTTTGGACTTTGACGGATAAAAATTGAGTCAGTGCGGTAAGGACCTTTTACGAATCGAATTGAAGCAATCTCGGGATCCGGAGATACAGCGTTTTCGTTTTCGGTCATTTAAGCCGGTTCTTCCCCTCGCAGAGAGGTGGAACCGTGGTCAGATTCTCCCCGCGTGGTGGAGAGGTTCCCAAGACACTCCAGTTGTGCGTCGGGCATTCCGAAGAAGATTTGGTAGTCCCGGTAGTGACTTTTCAAGGTGAAAAAAGGGGTACAAAACCGGATGTTTTGACTTTTTTCACTCTCCAGTATAATCGCACCGAACGACTTTGCCAAATCTAAGTCGGCTGCTAAAGTGCACTCTCTTTAGGGAAGGTACACGCCTGACCTTCGGTGAACCTGTGCTTATTTTTCCCATAGAAGAGGCCCAGTGACGTTATTTTTTCAAACCAAACACGACCAAGTACGACTGCTAATAATGGACAAATTAAGTGAACGAACATTCTTTCCTCAACTCGGTCAAGTACGTGGTACCAAACGTTAATATCTGTCGCCCTTCTCGATGATTACCTCCTAAGCCAGTTGCAGTACCAAGGTGTGCGCGACATCTACCGGATCACGAAAATGCTTCCCGATGGCAACCCATGCAGCACAAGTTGAACAAATCTGGTTGCAGTAACCATATTGTGACTGAATCCGATCATATATAAGTTACTGTGATCGATGTGCAATATGTGTGCTGCTCGGGAACATGGTCAACACCCTGACTATTGACGATTTCCGGCAGTGTCATCCCGGAGTTTGTTAATTTTGAATGGTCAAGATGTCTCACAAGGCACTATTATCCGGATGCGATGATATGTTACAAGTGCTGGAACTTCGGACACACCAGTAAGCGATGCTCAAGCAACGAACAAATCTGCGGCAATTGCGCCAAGTGCCACCCCGTTGACGCCACCATGGCAACGGACGAGGCAAGCAACACTACAATGCTCCGAGTCACAGTTTTGTATCTTCTGCAAGACTAACAAGCACCCACAATCGAGCAGAAAGTGTCCGGAATATCTCAAAGAGGTAGAAATCCAGAGGATCCGTGTTGACCAGAGACCGTAGCGACCTACATGCAAGCACGCAACGGTTTTAGGCCCGCTCTGGTGCACGACAAGCAAATACTTCCGCCAAGATCACCAGCGCTGGTAAAGATCAAGAAATCGACATGCTGAAAAAGATCATCGCCAAGCTGCAGGAGGAAAAACAACAAGCTAACCAACCACGACAACCCGGAGTAAGTAGCCGGCTCGAGTCAACACACAAAAAAACGAGCAATGGGTAATGTTTTCAACATAACCGCGAGTAGACGTAGGACTTGCATAAATGTAACGTATTTACATTTAACTTCTTACTTTTGCATCTATGGAGTTTGATTATAGGTATTGATATTGGAAATGCCAACTTCCATGCTGTGTAGAATTATTAGCAACTTGTTTATTTAAAACCTCTGGACATAAAACTAATAATTAAATACATAATTAGAATTGCTTTGTTTCTAACTATTAAGCCCTTATTTACTCAAGCAAATGTAGGTCATTTATATATTTTTTTTTCTATTAATGATAGTATTTGAAGTTCAAAAATTCTATTTATAAAATTTTCAGACCTGGGCAAAATGTGCTATTTTAGGGAAACTGTCCCGTTTTCCAAACAAAGAAATACAGCACCAATTTCGTTGCTTCTTTTTGCTGACATGCGTGCTTACTGCTGAAAAAAATCACAACAATAAGAAACAAGTCAAGGAGCAGTAACCCTACTAAAATAGAGGAGGTACTGCTAATACGTCAACGAAAAATTATTTAATGCTTTGATCCAAACTCTACGTGAAGTTTAATAAGTCTACGTCAAGTTTATCAATACAATTTCTCAGAAAATGCAAAACAAAGAATAAGATAAAGTTTATTTAAATTGTATTGGAAATTATTTTTTGTGGACTTTTTTAAAACATTTACAAGTAATAGAGCGAAATTTTCTAATCTAAAATGGATATTAACACTATTGCTGATTGTGCATCTTTAATTGCTAATGCCTTCTGCAAACAAATGAAAGTAATTATTTTAATCAAATTTTTATTTTCATCAGTGTAGTTGATTTTGTTTGCTGGGGAATCAGAACTGTTATAGTATAACCATGTTTTAATGTACGTGTCGTTTAGTACCAAGCACAACTTAACAAATGGTCAGTCATATGACATGACTCGTACCCATCCCGGGATCATGTGGATTATGAAACCAATCACCTGGATGAGCAGACCAAATCTCTCTAATTTTATTCTTCTTCATCCACCACCGCTGCCCTCGCTGCCTCAGCCATCATCGGCCTCTAGCCGTGAACTCCGAGCGATACGATGGGCGAATACATCCATCGCAACCGACCCCACTGCATCCGATCAACATCAAGCACAGAATGACAAAAAAAATGCGCCCACTTCTTTCATGCATATTCGCAGACCCACCGGCAGTTCTACCGCTGGTGACTGCATGATGTCGCTGTGTAGGTAAACACAACGAACGAACGAAACGAAAAAAAATGCGCGAGCAAAAAGCACGTCAGTACGCGTTGCTGTCACAAATTGTAATGACTCGCACACGGCAGACACTGCTTCTTTTATACACAAAGAAAATCTTCCGATAGACCCGAAGGCTCGTGACACACCGCATTCTGATGTCCGTGTTAGGAACGCACGGGATTGGTTACATATGAAATTTTTACTGGATTTGACAAGAATTGAAATTTTCAATAGATTATCGTTAATAATCTTAAGTTCCAATGAAATACGCAAATTGCTGGAGAGTGTCCGAGTCGATTGATATATAAATCTTAAAAATCCATCGAAAGATAAAGGCGCTAGTAACGTTCAAAATCTTCCCTTCCAGCGTAACGCTCTCGATTTCCAAAAATCTAAATGACACCCAGTATAGTAAAGAAAGACGTAAGTCCTACGTCAAAACGGAACACTCGAAAATCCTACAAAGTTTCCGAGCTTACCGAGAAGATCAACAAGCTACAGGCAAACCTCAACATCAAGGACATGATAATTGAAAAGCTGCAACCCAAGCTCTCGCAAGTCAACCAGAAAGCAGAAAGGAACAAGAAGAGCAAAGGATGAAGAAAAACAAAGTGGAAGAGCAAAGAAAGAAAAGTGGCAAGGTTCAGGAAGAAGCAGAGAAGACCGAGGAAGAAGTGAAAAAAAGGTACGACATCTCTAGCGATACTTCTGACACTTCGGACGTACAAATGCAGGCACTCAAGAGCAACCGTGCCCCAAGGACTCAAGAAAAGTAGCGACTCCACATTCGGCTACTCAAAGCCAAAATGTGGTGCGATACCGAAAGGAGCCAAGTAAGTGATTTACTGTTTCGTCTTCTGATTTCTACCGTTAACCTACAATACCCTATTATGCCCCTCAATCACTACCCTACCAACAATTCCAACAATATTAATGTGCAAATGGAGCCTTACATAAGAGTACCAGTTGCTCAGATCACGGATACAAACCATCCACCTACATACCAATCCAACATCCCCCGGCCCCATATACAAGGAGGTGGACGTCAAACCGCAGATGGATAACCGGGTAGCTGGGGTTTTGTCAGTGCGACCGCTACAAGCCAACCGGAACTGGCGGAAAGCCCCAGACGCCCGAGTACCATCCCTGCCCAAGCTATTTCCTTACCACTGGGACCGGAAGCAACCTGTACGCTGTACGACCTACTCCACCAAAAAAGTTACGGTGCAAACAACTAAGCCAAGCCACCAACGACAGCTGCAACAGACCAAGGTAAGGGACTTGCTTTCGGAAGACCTTTGGAGCTGCTAGTTTCGACCTCGGAGGCAGTAGCCATTGTACTCCAGGAAATCCACTGAGCATCGCCGGCAACTATGGATCGCACCCTAAGTGGACGATACAAATGGTTAGCGAAAGGAAACCAAAACGTCCACCAATCAACCACGGGTGGAGTACTAAGCGATGTCCCAGCAACCGAAATCACCGTCGAAGCCGAATTCCCGGTAGTAGCAGTAAGACTGGAATGGCTGATCCCGATAACCATCGTCTTGATTTACATAACCAGCCGATAACACGAGGACCTAGAAAGTAAGCTGGTGAGTATTTTCGAGAAACTACCATCTCTGGTGATTGTACTCGGCGACACGAATGGATACCACCACTCCTGGGGTAGCCGTTCTAACAACGCCCGCGGTAACAGTGTCTTCAACGCGGCTACGGAAGCAGGCTTTATCATCCCGCCGAGGGTCTATAGAGTCTGCCATCTATATCGAGGGCCTAGCCAACGAGTGCCGGCAAACCATCCGTGAGGCAAAGGAAAATTTCTGGATTGAATTCCTCGATGGTATTTCCAGCGAACAGTCAACAACCGAGCTATGGAGGCGCGTGAACAGCCTTTCAGGTAAGCAACGAGCTAAAGGGATCACCCTATCAGTCGACGGCAACATGCAGCAAGATCCGGCAATCGTGGCTGACGCTCTAGCCGACAACTTCGGTCGACGCCAACAAGCCTTCCGTCTTGGGAATGACACCAGTAACTTCCTGGCCTCGCTGGATCAAATACTCCAAGAAGCAAAGAACGCTGGACATCACGCTGAGGTGGTGTCCCTATAGACATCTGCAAGGCCTATAATCGGACTCTGGGGGATGATGTCCGGTAACCTTTTCCAGTTCATCAAGTATTTCCTGCAAGAACGATCCTTCCGATTTTAGCTCGGAGCGCATACATCCAAAACCATGAGGGAGGAAACCGGAGTCTCCCAGGGATCTGTAATCGCCGTCATACTTTTCCTTGTGGCAATGGAGGAAGTGTTCAGAGACCTGCTAAAGGGAATATTTATCCTGGTGTACGCGGACGATATCCGGCGGGTGGTGACAGGTGAGCGACCAAAACTGATCTGAAGAAAGGCCCAGGCGGCCGTCAGAAAGATTGCAAAGTGGGCTAAGACAGCAGGAAACCAAAATGGCAGCGAAAATGTGTTAGAATCCACACCTACGAGAGCAATCACCGACCACTCAGCCAACCCATCATGCTCGATGGCAGTCCTATCCCAAACCGAAACTGCTTCAAGCTTGTTGGCGTCATGATTGACCACCGAATGAATTTAAAAAAAAACACCCGCAACGCCTGTAAATCCCTGATCAACATGATTCAGCTTATTTCGAGGAGGAGAGCTAGGAGCGACCGGCCCATCCGAATTCGCGTCGCCAACGCGGTTATTACCAGCTTCCTACTATGAGGACTCGAGCTCAAGTTGATAAACCTGCCCTAACTCACGCGCTTCCTAGCCCCGGTCTATAACCGAGCCGTCTCGAGCCACCTTCCATCCACACCTGCTGATATCGAGTGCACTGAATCCGCTGACCGCAGCCCTCAGCTCCAAAACCATAGGCTACTTGGAGAAAACTTAGGTCTACAACGGCCTCTGCTACCTCCTCGACATGGCCAATTAGGACTTCCGACAGACAACCCAACAGCAGCTACCAAAAACCGCCGGTCTCCACCGCCTTGGCACCCCCGATACTCGACATGTCGCCAAATACACAATTACGTAAAGCACCTAACAAGCAGCAGGCGCTGAGCCTCTACAGCCAGCGCATCGACGACCGATGCCGATCAATATTATTTAAGCACGAGGTAAATCGGCCTAGGGGCGAAAACATAGTTAATACAGATAATAATAATAATAATAGGTGTAGGTGTGAAACGGACCTACATTCGTTTCATAGACAACCCTAGTTTTACGGAATTTGGCGCCTATTAGTTAGTCTACGATAAAGTGCTCCAATCAATGAGATTAAAGTGAGGATGGGCGGTAAACAAAATGCTGATTTATTTGACCGGGTAACCAAAGAAAATTCAGAAATGAATTATTTTTTCAAGCAATTTCGAAACCGGAAAAGAAAATAAATTAGGAAAATCGGGGTCTCTTGGGAATGAACTGGTGGAAACTCGTTCTTTCCCGTGCAGACCGCCGAGTAGTAAAGTCTATTTTCAAATATAAAATTTTTAGAAGTGAATTCAGATCCAAATTAGTGAAAAGTGAAGCCTATTTAAAACTATTTTCTGAGTACAGAAATTGGTTCTGAAGCTGAAATAAATAGTGAGTCGTGTTTTCCTAAAAGCTAGTACAAAGAAAGTGAGTCTTAAACTAAAACTTAATACCGAAGAAAAATTGTGCAAGAAAGAAGTCAAATGTGAGTCACCGTCGTGACCACGTTTCACCGTTGGGTGGAAGATTGGTGAAGTGGTGTAGGACAGAACAGGGCGCCCTCTAAAGAGCAGCGTCTACCTATTTTCGAGCCTGTTCTGCATACCGTAGCCAGTAAAGCTAATCCGTCGGCTACAGATCGGACTGAAGGGGCGATCCCCTGTGTGCGCCTTTTGCCTCGTAGCTGCGTGCTACTAAGGGCCTACACAGAGTGCGTGGTCATCGAGAAAAGATCTCGGCCTCACTATCACCACCCGTCAACACGTGGTTTTTTATCGAACAGTGAGTAGTGTCTGCAAGGGGAAAGTTTACCATTGCCAGAGTGATTGCCCAGACTCACGCCCGGGAACAATATCCATGGTAAATATCCAGTCCTGATCAACACCCCACTTCCACTGCAAAGGAACACCCAGAAAACGGACGGGTACACCGAAATTGCTTCGACGCATGCGGGCGTCCGGTACGAGCCACCAACGTAGACCCGGCGTCGTTCTCTCCGCTTGACCTGACGACGCGCTAACCGATCCCGTAACCGGTCGTATCGGTCATTCGACAGACTACGCACACGTAAGCGTTGTCGGTCATCATCTCACCCGAGATCGCCACGACAACACAGCGACGTGCCTGCTACCTAGCGCACCGGCCTTCGCTGGTATTGAAGGTAAATTCTCCACGAAAATCAGAGCTGTAAGTACCCGATACGAATACGTGCACCTACTCGCAATACCACCACTAATAGAAATAAACAAATTATAGTCATTAGGATCGAAAATTTTGAAGCATGCAAAGACTCACGAAACACAAAACAAGAAACATAGAGTGACGTCACAACTAGAGAACAGACAATTTTAGTTTTTGAACGGCCAAGAACCGATGAATGAAAGGGTGATAGTTTTAAAACAGAAATGCTTGCAACTCCTAGAACTAAATGTAAATAAATTATAAGCTTTTAATGGTTTCTCTTACACTTTTTTTTTTTAATAAACTAATTGGTAAAATTAAGAATTAAAAAAACTTTTTTTTGATAATTTGAATTTGGGAAAGAACAGTTGGATTGGAGAGGAATATTTTGGGTAAGTTTTGAGCTGTTTGCAGAGGTGGACCTGCTAAAGGGTAAAACAAAAAGTTAGCTGGGCAAATAAATCATAAATTCTGGCAGACGGTGTTCGCCGTCTGGCGCATGAGCTGGAATTAGAAGGACCTTAGCAGGGACCCCCTTACAGGTGTAGTAGGTGGGAGCTCAGGTGAAATACCCTGGGCGTCCATGAAAAACCACCATTTCAAGTAGGTGCACCCATGGGAGCTGAAGGCCCAATTCCTAAGAACCAATGAAAAACCACCCTCGGGCGAGCACTGGCGCTTGAACCTAGCTATTTAGCACTGTAAAGAATTAAATAACTTTACAGAACCCGTAGCATCCGGGAATGAAAGCACACCCAAATATGGAGTTACGCTCAAGAAGAATACCACCCATGCGATCGCCCGAGGAGGGAGCCCCTATTGGAGCTGGTCCTGGAACGGGGGACAGAGCGAGCGGCCAGCGGCTAGAGGAAGGAGAGGTGCAACAGCGACCCTTTAGTCATCGGGCTCAGCCCGTGCCGACAAGGCAAAACAGAAACGGCAGCAGAACAAAATCACCAAGGCAATGCTGCACCTGCTGATGTTGCTGTGGTTGATCGACGTCAATCACTCACGTTAGCGGGCCGCCGACGGCAACGGATCATGTGGACAAGGGAGATGAATCAGTAGAGTAGAGTGGGGCAAGAGTACGCACTTAGTTTTCAATCGATCATGTGGCCCTTATGAAGCAAGCTGCTGGATATCAAATCAGGGTCGATGATTCATATACTCTTCCTTTATGTTACCCAGTGGAAAAAATATTGAAATTATTGAGATTCGTTTTAGTAGAACCCTTATTGCAAGACAAGTGAAAAACGCACTCTTACCCCACCGGTGGGGTAAAAGTGCGCATCGGGTGGGGTAAGAGTACGCATTTATCCAATCATGTGCTTTAAGTATATATTAACACAAATAAGTGTTAATAACATTTAATTGATGTTTAATGAGCATATATTAGGGAATGTTTAAATATTACGTAACTCTAAAAGGGGGAGGGGGTCCTAAAAATGTGCTCTTTCATACGAAAAACCATTGTTTTTTATATGTACAAAAAACTACAGAGGTAAAAATATATATCAGGTTTCGCGTGGCGTATACAAAGGCATTTTCCTTAAAGAAAGTCCACCAATCACGTAACGTAAAATTTGGCTAATTCATCACCCCCCCCCTATCTTACACTATTTGTATGAATACCCTTAAAATTATATGGATCGTCACACATCTCACAACCCCTCCCAGCTAAACGTTGCGTAATTTATGAATGTTTCTTTTGATTAAATGAAATTATCATTTAGATGAAATTGTGTCTTCGTACTATGTTTAGGTGTACGACAAGTCCTAATACAATTTCATTATTTCGCTTTGTTCGCTAAATCCTTTCTAACACCAAATTACGTCAACTTATCCTAAAAACTTGTGATAATTTCAAATTCTGTCCCTTTTTTCTTAGTTGTGGATCTTTACGCTTTGGAAGAAGTCTTATTTCGGCCGGAGATACGGGTTTGACATCATAACTTGAAGATTCATATGCGTACTCTTGCCCCACCGGTTCCTGCGTACTTTTACCCCACACTCCCAAAAATTATTCAAGTAATGGTTTTGACTTCTTGGAAAACCAACCGGATTGGTGTTCTGTACCATAAAGTACTCTATACAATAGGTTATCGAAATGGTATAATGTTCACCTGATTGAACGTATATATGGTAATGAAATACTAGTTGCGGAAATCCAATTATTTTTAGCAAAATTACCAAAAAGTTATCTAACTCTATATCTCCCTTGTTGTTGATTCAAATCGTTTACAATTACACATGATAATAGTTGGCCAGAATACCTGTCAAAGTGATGCAGTGCTGCTAGTTTATCTTTGGTTATTACTTCAAAAAATCGAAAACGTACTCTTACCCCACGCGCACTCTTGCCCCACTCTACTCTACGTGATCCGTTGCTACTACGTTTGCACCAGGATGGAGACGGATATGTCCGGCAGACCGGCGATGCTGGAGATGTTCAATGAGAGGTTCCCTCGGTTTGCACCCCAGCTTGACCAGAACAAGTTGTACATACGCCATAGAGCTATTATGTCACATAATATGCTGACTCCAGAAGACGTAGAGTACATCAAGTGGGAAGTGCAAAGATCGAGCGATACGTCGAGAAGGAGTTCTGTTGGGTTGGATGCATCAATCGCAAGTAACCGTCGCGATTCGATTGCACCCGCCGTTCCAGGATCAACAGTGGAATTGCAACGACAGCAATTGAACTAGCTAATCATATGGGCACAGCAGTTACACAGTTCCGTGGGACAGACCCCATGTCCCGACACCGGATACCCAAGTTGCAGTACTCCTATCGGTTGACAAGTACAGTAAGCATCCTTAACCAGGATATTTTGCCACAGTACTTGGAAACCGTGGAGAACCTTGAGGAGCTGCAATTTATCGTGTATTCGGCTGCAGTGGCTGTTGTAAGAACGTTGGGATTGCGAACGCGCCCACAAGGTGAGAGTGATGGACGCGCACGCCCCAAAGCACGAAAACCCGCGGGGATGCGACGTCTGGAGACCCGCATCGCCACACTGCGGTCAAAGGTTGGTCGATTAACACAGTACAAGCAGGGGAATCGATCAACCAGGCTAGTTCGGAATGTTGCTGAAATTGTGAAACCCACAGAACTCCGTGATCTCACTGAGGCGAACATAACTGAGATCCTCGACACCCATATACAGCGGTTGAGTGCTCTTGCTAAACGACTGCGACGTTATGGAGAATGTTCGAAGAGGAAGGAGCAAAATCGAATGTTCAACATCAACGAAAGGGAGTTCTACAACCACATCCGAAACGACAAAGCCGACTTTGGCGAGGGCCTTCCGGAGATTGGAGAAGTCACGCAGTTTTGGTCCAATCTATGGGAGAACCCCGTCATACACAACGGCGATGGGGTGTGGATGGCAGAAGAAGAGCAATATTGTGGTGGAATTGGAGACATGACCGCTATCAATGTGACCGCCCAAGACATACGTGAGGCTACTCGGTATACCAGGAACTGGGCTGCACCAGGACCCGATTTTGTGCATAATTTCTGGTATAAAAAACTCACAACGGTCCACGGGCGGATGGCGGAATGCTTCAACACGGTACTAGATAACCCCGGGCAGCTACCGGAATTCATCACTAGAGGTGTCACTTATCTTCTGCCGAAGGATCGGAACACTTTGAACCCAGCCAAGCACAAACCAATAACGTGCCTTTCGAGTCTGTACAAAGTGCTGCCATCGGTAATAGCGAGGAGGGTGCAGAACCATTGCGACGTCAACAACCTGATGACCGAGGAACAAAAAGGTTGTCGACGTAACACACGAGGCTGCAAGGATCAGGTCATCATTGATGCAGTCGTTGTTGGGCAGGCCAACCACAAGCAAAGAAACCTGAGCATGGCGTATATCGACTATAAAAAGGCATACGACTCAGTATCTTACTCGTACCTTCTTAAGGTACTGCAGTTGTATAAGATAGACGGTAACGTCATCAGGCTAATGCAGCACGCTATGGGGATGTGGAGCACATCCCTACATATTACCGACGGAGAAAAGGTGTTACGGTCCAGGACTCTCAGCATTAGGAGGGGCATATTCCAAGGCGATATCTTTAGTCCTCTATGGTTTTGCCTTGCCATGAACCCTCTTAGCAGAGCACTCAACCAACACAACTATGGCTATCATTTGAAGAGTGGGGGAAAGGAGTACAAACATTACCCACACCTTCTTTATGGACGACTTGAAGCTGTTTGCGGAATCTGTGGAGAAGCTGCACCAATTTCTGCGGCTTGTAACGGTATTCAGCAACGACATCCGGATGGAGTTTGGTATCGATAAATGTCGATCCATACATCTACACCGGGGTCACCTAGTGGATGCCGACAGTTTCCGCGTCAACGAACAGGAGGAGATTCGAAACATGGTTGAAGGCGAAACGTACAAGTTCCTAGGTTTCCTGCAACTGAAAGGAATTCGCCATACGAGGATCAAGAAAGAGCTGCAGGAAAAGTTCTTGCATCGTGTCAACGGTATTTTGATGAGCCTCTTGTCGGCCGGCAACAAGGTGAAGGCGATAAACACGTTTGCTGTGCCCTTGTTGACATACAGTTTCGGGGTGGTGAAGTGGACCAAGACTGACTTGGAGGCGTTAGAACGAGCAGTACGAGTGGCGTTCACTAAGCATCGCATGCGCCATCCAAAATCGTTCATTGAGAGAGTCACCCTGCCACGTACAGTAGGAGGAAGAGGCGTCACCGATATACAAACACTATGTGTTTCCCAGATCCAGCAGTTGCGAAGATACTTCGTGGAAAGCCAGAACCGCCACGAAATCTATCGCGCTGTGTGTGAAGCTGACCACGGATTCAGTGCCCTTCATCTGGCGCAGGAGGACTTTCAGCTGAATTGCGACATCAAATCTGTCGACGAGATGATCGCATCGTGGAAGCAGAAGGAGTTACATGGGACGCACCCCCATCAACTGGAGCTGGAATATATCGACAAAGCGGCGTCGAATACGTGGCTGGTGCCTGGTGAACTCTTCTCGGAAACAGAAGGATTCATGGTAGCCATCCAGGACCGGGTAATTGCGACGAAGAACTATCGGCACTATATATTGCACGAAAACGTGGAGGACCGCTGCAGGAAGTGCAATTCAGTAGGAGAGACGATCGAACATATCGTGTCCGGGTGTTCAGCCTTAGCTGATTCAGCCTATCTCGGTCGTCATAACGAAGTAGCCAAGATTGTGCACCAACAGCTTGCTTTAAAGCACAACTTGGTTAACCAGTTTGTCGCCTACTACAAATATGTGCCTGTCCCGGTTCTGGAAAATAGTTTCGTGAAGCTGTACTGGGATCGCGAGATCATAACGGATGTCCTCATTCGTGCAAATCGGCCCGATATTGTGGTCTACGACAAAAGGATGAAGCGGGTAACCCTCATCGACATTGCTGTACCGCTAGACCATAATGTCCAAACAACATTCTCCAACAAGATAACGAAGTACCACGACTTGGCGGAGGAGTTGAAGCAGATGTGACACCTGGAGGACGTGCGTATAATTCCGGTTGTTATCTCAGCAACCGGAATCGTCCCGAAATCTCTTCTGAGATCCTTAGGAGAGCTGGAACTATCTCATAACCTCCATAGCATCCAAAAGACAGTGGTTACTGGAACTTGCCGCGTCGTAAGAAGATTCCTGAACCACCATAACTAATACATCCGGTGCAAACGTTTATTATAGGATTTTAAGTCAACCGGCGAATGAGATCCACAGAGCCTAATCCCCTTTGGCATTCAGATTGCCCGGGGTAGGTGAAAATTCCCAGCACGCTTGCTGAGGAAGTGCCTAAACTCTATAATAATAATAATAATAAAAACATTATCATTTGGAACAAGTCTAACCATGTCCAAAACTTCCACCGTAGATCCGCAGTCGACGTACAAGCTATCAACAACGTCTAACATATCCTGCTTCAAGGAACAATGTGCCCTTGGATTGTTAAAAAAGTATCAAAACAAAAAAAAAACATTGAAATTAAAAGAAATCCTTTAAAAAAATCGTCAGCCTACTCAAGAATCAAATAATTAAACAAACAGTAATAAACGATGTATTACGATGAAAATTTTATTTATAAAAACAACTTCTAAGGTAAACTTACTTGAATCTGGCACCTGGATTGGCAGGCGATGGGGTCCTATGTCTGACTGGGCTTTTAAATTCGATTATAGGCGGTAAACGATTTGGCATCTCCGGAATGCGATTCTGAAAAGCAAGGCACACGTTATTCACTGAGATCAATGAGGTTACAAAACCAAAACCAACCTTAGAATAGTATTGTCCTTTTCTGTGATGGTGCTGGTAGGCTGGATTACGCGGAATTGCTCCCAAGCAACCATGGGAACACGACCCGTTGCTGCTGCAGTGCTTATTATGGTGGGGGTGGTGATGGTGATGCTGCGAAGACGTGGAGGCGCTGTCCCCTGTGGTGCCACTGTTGGACGACGAGGAAGACATACCGGAAGTGCCGGATGTTCCCGAACAGCTGGAGATGTTCGAAATGCCCGACATGCACGATGAACCGGAGCTCATCGAGTAGAGACTTGCTGATTGGATAACTCGGGGGTCATCAACGCTGTACGAACTGGCCGAACCGGGAACGCTCCAGCTTTTGCTGCCCATGGAGTAACTGCTGGCGGAGCCCTGCAGTCGCCAGGACGTGGATCCCGACGTCAGACGGTTTATGCGGGCCCTGTATGAGATCGTAAATTATGGCATTGATATCTAATCGGAACCGTGGCTCAAACTCACCGGCATATAACGCAACGCAGAGGCAGCAGCCGTTGGGCTACCGCGCTCTGGATCGTTTTAACAAAGCACCGTCGACAGACGACCCGATGGCCACAGGGCGAGGTTTGCATCGTGGCACGTGCATTGATACAAATAACACATTCATCCTCCTGTGATGTGGGGGGTTCCAGTTCACTTTCCTCCAATTTACTGAGCAGTTTTTCCTGGAATGAAAATAAAGCATTGATTCAATTAGAGTGCTGTTTCCATATTTGTTCTGTGGAGGTTTATGATTTAAGTGAGCAGCAATAAAATTTGCATGGTTTATTTTCTAATGGAGATGTGATCATCGTTGTGGGACCAATTGTAGAGGTACCGAAGGTGTTGCAACCGCTCTGGAAGACCGGTGCGGAAATTGCTATTTATCGCTGGGCATTAATCTTTTCGTCGTCGTCGTCGTCGGTCGTTGCACGGAGTTGGAGAGTGCGAGTGCTAGTTCCTAGTATCTTGCAAGCTCACATTTGCAATTGGTCGGCTGCGACCAAGTGTGAGGATAATCACGGCGGTGGTTAAAGGCCACGGTGGAATTACCACTTGGCTTAGAGGAGTTTCGAAAAAAGTCAAGCGAGTAGGTAGGAAGAGGATCAGTATAACGTGCTGCATATGACCGGGACTTCCGGTCAGGTGCTTCGCCAACTAATATGTTCGACTCATGATGGCATGGGAAATTGTGGTTTCAGGGAAGTGAATACTCCGTTGTGGTTAGGTTCTTTGGTAAACAGGTGGTTGAGCTTGAACACGCGGGAAAGTGATAAATTACCTTTGAAAGCTATGCTTAGCGTTTATTACCGAGTGGTGTTAGCAGGAAATAATTATAAATTCATTTCGAAGCACTGTCAAACGGCATAAGGCACGACATCGTATATGACATATGACGAAGGAGTTATTGAATATGTCATTTAACAGCGAAAAAAGAAATATTGTTCGATTGAAGGAAATAAAATCACTCACTACCCATCACCCATATAGCCTATAGTACTATAAATGCCACTTTCATTGGACAGCAGACAGGAGGCACAATAAACTAATTATTGATTGATTACCAAGCAATCAGCACACAACCCATAAGAACATCCGTTAACAGTGCTGTTTGACAATCCCATAGCAGACTAATAAATCACTTACTACAATCAATATAAACGCTGTAATTGGCACCTTAAAAGAGTTCAATCAGCGTTCTTTTTTTGCATCAGCAGAGTGTTAGCTATGATTATGAACGTTTGGCACGTGCTGATGGCCGTAGTCATTCATTGCTTATTGGCGTATCAATTAAGAAACGTTTGACATCATGTCTGGTTCGATAGCGTTGGTTGAATTGAGGTGATCATTGAAAGATGATGCTTCAAGAGTATGGATTGCAAATGCTGAAACAGTCCAGGAAACTATGGATGTGTGTTGCATGCTCGGACCAAGCCCTGTAGTCTGTGTACTCTAAAATATACTCAATCCAGTTACAATCCATACACATTCGCAGTCAGTCAATCGCAGCTTCCTGCTTCATTCCAAACCGAGTACCCTCAACCCTCTTTTTACGGCTTATATTGGGAGGGTGGGAGGTGGTGTCGGATGTAAAAAGAATATAACGTAAAAATAATTTTTGCTTAATTTTTTAGTTTTTCACTTAATTCATTAATCTTTGGACAATTGTAAATACGATACATAATCCTAGCAATCCAAAGAACCAAATTGGATATGTTATTATTACATGTTCTATGGCTTCCAAGAACTCCCTAGAGAGTTTAGGCTTTCAGACCTCCACGTATAAACTAACATCTCATTTAATTAATTTAGTTTACATTTAAGCAGATAACACAGAACAACTAACATCTATAGGTAGTTTTGATATGGTACATACTTCCAGCGGTCCAAGTATCAATATTCCTTGCTATTCTTCAATCAAATTGGGCATGCCTTCAACCTTTGGTCCATTCCAAGCCATCCAAGAATTCCAAAAACTGGAATACAGTCCTTTCAGAAATGCAACATGTTTTTTGCGATCATTTGAACCATTTGAACTGAATTGGATAAAAATTTAATGCATGTTCACTTCTAGGCCATCTAAGAATTCCAGAATTGGAGTACAGGCCTTAAGGTCTTCGTAATCTTACTTACTTGATACTTGATAGGCTATAGCTCTTCGATGAACCTGCGCCGAATAGAGTATCCTTCTCCACTGGACTCGACCCTTCAATTGCAAAAGCCATCGTGTACGCGGCCTTCCACGAAGCCTCCAGCGGCCTCTTCCGGGTTCTCTACTAAATATTATCTTCACTTGACGTTCTTCCGGCATATGAACAACGTCCCCAGTCCACCGTAATCTGCCGTGTTGTATAAGCTTAATAATTTCCAACCTTCTATACACCTGGTATAACTCGTGATTCATGCGACGTCGCCAGATACCGTTCTCCTGTTTACCGCCGAGTATTGTCCGCAGCACCTTACGCTCAAACACTCCGAAAGCTCTCCGATCAACCTTTTTTAACGTCCATGTTTCATGGCCGTATAAAGCTAACGAAAGAATTAAAGTAGTATACAGAGCGAATTTTGTCTTCGTTTGCAGACTACGGGACTTAAGCTGGTTACGAAGTCCATAATAAACCTTATTTACAGTTTAACCCTTCATTAGCTCCCCTAGTAGCACAATTTAGATCGATTTTGTTTCAGTAACTCCAATGTGACTGGATTTGGTCGCATATGAGCCACAGTTACTGATATGTGACAAGTGTGCTACTCGGGTCGCGGTAAACTTCTCAGTAGCAAGTGACCCCTCGAACTGGGTCTCACGGCCGGCTTACTAGGGTAATCGGAGGGGCTTCGCGAACAACGTGCAGATTAACGTCACTTTTCTTGGAATATTTTAAAAAGGAAATCTATTGTGGATGAAAACTATGGGTTTATTAAATTTATTGCTTTTTGTAGTGTGGGTGGGAATCCATTAGAAAAAACCCAGATTAATCCACCTAGCGGTGATAGTGCCTTTCTCATTTCTTGTGAGTGAGTAATTTCTTCGCACTTTTGGTATGAAAAAAAGTATTTTGACCATAACTTCTGTTAGAATTCAATAGGTAATTGCTAACTAATTTAAAGAAAATTCACTTCACTTAATTTTAAGAATAAAATATTTACAGTACTATTTACAATTTAGCCCGCTCAGGGTCTATCCGGGAGAATTATTTTCTAGAGGACTCACTTCCCACACTTGTTCCGCAAAATCTCTGAACAAACAATTAGAGAGAAAAAGAGAATAGGGACTCGCGTTGTAAATAAATGTGCTCTAACACTAGTAAATTTCAATTTTAAGGTTAGGTTTATTTATAGAACGGGAATGTACAGTTGGGGTTAGGAAATGCACCGATATTTCACCTTACCGGTACCGGTTGGCTACCATACGACGATAGGGTTGTCACGTCGACCGAATAGTCCCAATGATAGGGTTGCACCTTCTTCGATGTCGATCTTGGGTTCGGAGCTGGACTGACAGCACCAGCGACGATAATAGGGTGACCGTTCTTCGACGGCTCACGATTTCACCAAAGGGGCTTCACTCACAGGGTTGTCACGGAGTCACGGAATGCTTCGTCCCACGTTACACGGTAACTGGTCGTGTACGGGCACTTTTTGACCGGAAAATCACTGGTCACTCTATGGTAACTGGGTTAAGTGGATTGCTTGTTCACCACTAACACCACTCGCGGCACGGAAACTGGATTGACTTTTTGTTCCTGCGGAGAAAATCGAAGCGAGTTAAAACGCGAACTACTTGATGCGGTATTTTTTTGTTACCAAAAGAGCCCGAATCCTGCTCCAACCTCCCTTTTATACCCTCTCCTGGGCATGCCGGATTTTGGCCTATTGTCCATTGCTTATGGACATCATCTCTCAGCAGTTGGTATGATGCGAGATAGTGCTCACGGGCATCGGTAGGAATGGAGGGACTTTTTCTTGTTGATACCAAGGGGTATTACGGTATAGGATAAAGATTTGAATTCAAATTTATTTTTTTTTAAATTCATTTTCTTTTTAATTGGTATCGTAGGATGAGGGAATAGGATTTATATTATTTTAAACTAAGTGTAGAAAACAATTATCAACAATTGCAGGTAAATATGCGAAGAAAAATAAAAACGAAGCAAATGCAAGATTGGGACCTATCTTAGAGGTAACAATTATCCCGGAGCAGATATAAAAAAAAGAAATATTATTATTATAATTTTTTTTTTTTTTTTTTTTTGTGATGTGATTTTTTTTTTATTTGTAGCGAATTACTAAAGAATTTGCCCATTCGACTCGAATTTTAATACAGTATAGATCAAAAGCATATCCGCAAGTGCAATTGGAGTGCCACAGAAACAAGCGAAAACTACGATTCGTCAGAAAAAACTAGCCAACAACCATTCACGTTTCCCACATTAATCAAGGCCGAAATTAATTATTTCCTTGTCAACATTCATTGACTCATGACAGGGAGCTTAATTTGTTTTTCCTAATCTCGAGAAAACAATTTTTTTTTTCAATATATTTCTCTTTTTGTTTTGGTAACGTCACAAGTTATCCCTTGGACTATATATCATTTATCACAAATTTCCCAGTTCATATATTCTTACTTTCATTCATAACTTCATTCATTCATTTCTGATTCATACATTCCATTTATTCCATTTTTCTTTCAATTTCAAACATTCATCGCTTTCACTAGTTTCTATTCATTTCCTTTTTCGTTCATTCTAATTATTCTAGTTCATATGATTCTAGGGCGCCCTATTATTATATTTATCTCTACCGTCATGTTCACAACTCCGACGTCAGAGAACAGTGAAACATGGATTCAATTAACCAATTGGTTGCTGCCTTTCTCCATTCTTGCGTGCAAGAACATATTGCAAGCAATTTGAATGTTTTTTTTTAAACTATCTTCGACCACTTGGGTTTTGTGAAGCCTTTCACTCAGCCCTGTGTGTGTCGACTACTTGTGACAGGCTCTTGTGCGGGTGTGAAATGTCATGCTTGTTTTGTTTTTCATTTACGATGCGGATACATATCGCGAATTTTATTCAGCATTCCACGACTGAAGTTTAATTGAATCTGTTGATTTACGGTTTCATGGATTGCTTTTAATCAACTGAGATTTAGAGGTGTAAAGCGTTTGTTTTTTTTTTCAGGAGAACGCCTACCAGTAGTAGTACCGAGCAAAACGATGGATAAATATAAAAACATTTCACACTGTCTCAATCAACTTTAACCCGG
The DNA here is from genome assembly GCF_024139115.2 of Armigeres subalbatus. NCBI lineage: Eukaryota > Metazoa > Arthropoda > Insecta > Diptera > Culicidae > Armigeres > Armigeres subalbatus. Next base: position 245,922,900 of record NC_085141.1, read on the forward strand.
TTTCAAATGAATAGCCGGCCAAATACCTATCGGCTTACCATTTAGATCTTCAAGGTCATATGACGACGATCCGATCTTGGCCTTGACCTTGCAGGGGATGTACTGCGGGCCGTATTTGGAGTTGTAATTTTCAGCTGCACTAGACTGTTTCATATTTTTCCTATAAACGAGCTGGCCGACGGAGAATGATTTAGAAAATCGCCGGCTGCGGAGATTATAATGTTTATTAGAGGATTCGTGCGCTTTGATAAGATTTTTAGTGACTAGTTCATAAATTTTAGCATATTTTTGTTTACGCAATTCTTGCCGTTCGGAGTCAGGAAGGACTTGATTGTGTCGAGAGAGACAATGATCTTTCCCTGATTCCGACAGTTCATTCCCATGAGTGATATAATACGGCGTAAGGCCGGTGGACGTGTGTGGGGTTGTATTAAGGATCAGCTCTATTTCTGGCACCTTGGTATCCCACAGACGCTGATCCTCGCGAACGTAGGTTCTGATCGCGGTGTTTATAGTGCGGTTCACTCGTTCGACAGGGTTGGCCTGCGAGTGATACCGCGAATTCAGCCAGTGGGTTATGCTGAAATGATCGAGCAGATCCTTAAATACCCTGGATGTAAAAGTACTTCCGTTATCCGTAATTATTATTTCAGGAACGGCGTTACGGTAGAACCACTGTTCTTTAAGTACGGTACACATGGCAGTGCTGTCTAACTTTCTCACTGGGTGTACCATCACCCATTTAGAGAAGTAATCAGCGATTACTAGTAGATGCTGGTTTCCTCTCCGACTTCGGGGAAGAGGCCCCACGAAGTCGATAGAAATAATTTGAAACGGACGAGAGGCTTCTCGCATCTTGCCCATTTCAGGAGTAACGGATGTGAACGGTGCCTTAATTTCCTTGCAGGTTATGCAACCTCGGATATGCGATCGTATGTTTGGTCCCATTTTTGGCCAATAATAACGCTTTCGAATGCGAGCCAAAGTTTTTTCGAAACCTTGATGGAAGTTGTGATTATGATTTTCTTGAATTATGGTTGGAATTTCGTCCGGCGAAGGAACAATCTTCCACTCGAAACGGCTATCGTAGGGCTCGTTTTTAGCAGTGACAAACTTCAATAACTTCCCATCTTCGATACGGAAGTCGGCATAATCGTCTGGTTTATTCGAGACTTTCTCAATGAGAGAGGTGTGCCAAGATGTAGTAGATGAGTCTTGGACTACGGCAACACTTCTTGACAAGGCGTCTGGGACAACGTTCTCCTTGCCCTTCCTGTGTAACACCGTCATGTCAAACTGTTGTAGTATCAAGCTCCATCTACTACACCTTGACCCTACCTTCCACTTAGTATTGAGGATATGCGTTAACGCCGATGAATCAGTGATTAACCTGAAAGGATAACCCTCGAGATATCCGCGAAAAGCGTCAATTGCGAGCAGCGCCGCCAGAGCTTCTTTCTCGGCGGCGTGATAATTGCGTTGCGGCGTCGTCAGTTTATGGGAATAATACGAGATGACTTTCTCGCCATCGTCGTGCTGCTGAGTTAAGACACCAGCTACAGCGACGTCGCTGGCATCTGGCATCTGGCCGGGTAAAGTCAGGGCTACCCAGGATGGGAGCACTAACTAGCCGCTCTTTAATAGTACAGAAGGATTTTTCCGCATCTTCATTCCATTTTATTACCTTGGATTTTGTTTTTAGCAGATCAGTTAATGCCGCTGTAATCTTACTAAAATCTGGAATGAATCGGCGGTAATAATTAACCATTCCTAGGAATCTCCTAAGTTTTGTTATGGAGTTAGGCCGTTCGTACTCAATAATTGGCCGAGTTTTTTCGGGATTGGTACGAAGGCCTTCTGTGCTAAGGAGATATCCTAGGAATGGTAGTTCTGGTACCCCAAATTGGGATTTCTCCAAATTAATAGACAAGTTCGCCTCTCTTAGCCTGCGCGCAATTTCTCGCAGCAGCTGTACGTGGTGCTCGAATGTCTCCGTTACCACAACGATGTCGTCGAGGTAAACGAAGACAAACGGTTCCAATTCCCCGTGGCCCAGCACACGGTCCATCAGCCTGGACAATGTAGCCGGGCTATTTACCAGGCCGAAAGGCATTCGGGTATATTGGAACAACCCCTTGCCTTGCACACAGAACGCAGTATATTTCCTCGAGGCCGGGTGTAACGGGATTTGGAGGAACGCTTCCGAAAGATCTATCGTTGAGAGATAATTTGCTTTCGGAAGCTGGCCTAGTATGCGATATGGGTGCGGCAAGGGGTAAGCGTCACGTACAGTCCGCTCGTTGATCTTGCGCGCGTCTAAGCAGAGGCGAACTTTATTGGGCTTGATCACTGGGACACAGTTAAGGGACCACGATGAGTTGCTTCGTTCGATTACTCCAGTGTCAAGCAGCCTTTGTAATTCGGTTGCCACTAAACCCTGAGTTTTGGGTGACATTACGTAGGGGAAATGGCGCACTGGGGTTTTATTTAGCCATTCCTCCTGAATTTCAATGCGATGTTCGGCCATTGATGTAAGCGACAAATGTCCCTGGCGGGCGGGTATGAATAGTGATTTGATTGATTCGATTTCTCGCTGCTCATCAGCAGTAAGAATACAAGAAGAAGCTGTCTGAGGAGTTTCCTCTTCCTCGGAATCGTCCAATAGACCACATTCTCCGATAGTCGGTTGAATGTTGAATTTGGACCAGAAGTCCATACCACAAATACATCGAATGGCTAAGGATGGCACTACCAAAGTCGGAATGATTTTGGTGACACCGTTGAAAGTGAAAGGCAAATAAAGCTGACCGAGAATCTCCAACTGTTCACCACCGGCAGTCCGCAACGAGATTGGATTTTGGAGGGGGGATAATTTATTTCTATCTAGTTTAGCATATACAGATTTATTAACCAGCGTAAGGTTACTTCCGCTATCTAGTAACGCACGAATTTTCTGTCCATATATGCGGACGGTAGTATAGGGTCGATTGTCGTTAGGCAAAGGGTATGTAATTGAGCAAGTAATGGGCTCTCCAGAGTAAATATCCTCTGGAGCCATCTCGAAAAAAGATCGAGATGGAGAGTGCTTGGGAGAGTACGCGATTAGTGGTTCAACGAGCCGCGTTTTGTGCTCGCTGACATCGCGTTTTTTATACAGTATGGACAGTTATCGAAGGGGTATCCGCGGAAGCCGCAATTCTCACATAAAACGGCTCTGGGAAGATGACAGTCTCTAATGGAATGGCCATAATTCCCACAATTATAGCATGTATTGTCAGGAGGGGGTTGATAGGAATCGATAAGACTTTCGAGGTTCGATCGCGGTTTATGTTGAAGCTGGTTAGTATATTGGGTTGGTGCTGTGGCTCTGGAATGGGATTTTCCAGATGACCGAGACATCTTGCTCACATTATTAGAGGAAAGTTGCAATGCCGAGACGTGGTTTTGTTGGGACAATGAAGTACTTTTTTTCGGTGTAGTTTGATTTACGACATTCACTGATTTCTCAACCCCAAACACCTTGTTGTAGGCTGAGAAATTCAACGCGTCGATCTTCTGACCTGCCGCAATTAATGTGGGTAAGTCCGGGATTGGAAGGAATGTTAATTGCTTCCGATAATCAATCCGAATATTTTGGAGCAAAATTTGCACCTTTTCATATTCGGGTATTTGGACGCACATGGTACGGAAGAGCCGTTCCATTTCATAATAAAACTCATGGAACGACTCGTTCCGCTGTTGCCTTCTTTGGTAGATTTTCATTTTTATTAATGCATCTAAATCTGGGTGCATGAATGTCCTTTTCAGTTCCAGTACCAGATGTTGCCAATTAAGCAGACGACCAGTGAAACGCATGGTCATATACCATTTTAAAGCAGGCCCTATAAACAAGTGCACTGCTGATTCAAATAGCTCAACCTCGGACACGTTCTCAGCCAAAGAGAGCGTTTGAACGATTTCTAAAATTCATTGAGCTTAAGCCCTTGATCTGCTCCATCATACTTGGTTATCTTCCATTGAGAGACAGGTAAAGTGTGACGTGTAGGATTTGGATGAATTGAGTTCATCGTAGTATAAGGAATTTGAGAATAGTATGGGTGCATTGGTTGTTGATATGGGCATTGAGTATTTGCTTGTTGCGACATATTCAACCAATTCTGAGAATTGAGTGATTGCGCTGGTTGTTGAATCCTTGTTGCCTCAGATTCGGCAAATTTTGTGTTGGGTGTGAGTGTATGGGTAGCACAGCTGGCTCTTGAGAGGTTTCTTGTCGAGAGAAGTTTGACCAATGTTGATTGAGACCGGTGTGTGAGCCAGGCTCCTGGTTAAGTGATTCATGTATTAATGGAGCGGAGATACTATGAGAAATAGCCTGCGTAGTGGGAGGAACAAATGACAAAGTTTGGCTGGGGTTTGACTGCACTACTTGGGGAAGGGTAGAGGGCCCACTCGAGTATTGGTTTGTGTTCTTATTTTGAGTCGGGTTCAGATTCACGTTTGTATCAACGGTTTGTGATACACCCTCTATCGATCTTCTCGGGTCGACAGTTGGAAAATGTGATGTACTAGACTGTTGATTAACTTTTTCATCCAGCTCTCTTTCGAGCTCTTTAATACGAGTTTGCAACGACACGATCCACGCCTTGTCTTCCGTACTAAGACTTGAGAAACGATTTGATAGTTGTTCCAAATCTCGCGAAGAAGTTGAACGTTGACGGTTTGAACCTGTTTTTGGAATAGCTCCCTTGCTTTGACTATCTGTATTCACTTCAGTGAATAAGTTAATCAATGCTTGTTCATTGTCAACTTCCAATTGAGAATTCACACGGTTACCGTTTTCCGAGTAAAATTCGATCCTCAAAATTTCTGCAATATCGACAAGAAGTGATTTTAAAAATTGTTCCTCTTCTCTAGTAAATTTATCCCATCCCAAAAGTTGGTGCACCCTATGGCCATAATGTAACAGTCTTGTTTTGCACTTGGCTCTCACATTGCGGTCACTTTGTTTCACTTTTTCTCGTAACTCGAGAAACCCATTTTCACACACTTTAATCTCATCCTCCATTACTCCCGTAATAACCGCTTCAATATACTTTTTTTCCTCTTTCTCTATTTTAAGATGTTCTCTCAGGCTTCGTCGCCTACGCGAGAACGTTGGGTCATCCCGTATGACAATAGATCGCATAGACACTTCACACAAAAGCTCATCATTATTTAGATGGTCCACTCTCATGTCATGGTACCAACCTAGAATAATTTCATTTGCATGTTCATAATTTGGACGCGCTTCTGCCATTCTGATTTCACAAATTAGCTAGGTATAGAAATTGTTCACAAAAAAAGAAAAATATTCACAAAAAAAAGGTAAAATATTCGAACAAAAAAAAAAGAGAAATAACTCGAAATGTAATCAATTCACACTGTATCTCTTATAATAAATTGGAAAACTAATTATTTGGAAATAATCCCTTTCGGACAAGAAACAATGAGATATACAAAATGGCGTATTAATAGTTCAATAAGCAGAACAAAAGGCTATTATCATCATTCGAAATAGTATTGATTGATCTAAAGCACACTTTTTTGCAACTTTTAGAGCACACTTTTAAAACTATAAAATGATTGGAAATTAATTTAATTTCTAATTTTCCTGAGCAATAATGAAAAAGGTTCTAATTTAGATTTAAAGTAGAAACTTTTTTATGTACACTAATTCACGTTGGGCGCCATTTGTTAGAATTCAATAGGTAATTGCTAACTAATTTAAAGAAAATTCACTTCACCTAATTTTAAGAATAAAATATTTACAGTACTATTTACAATTTAGCCCTCTCAGGATCTATCCGGAAGAATTATTCTCTAGAGGACTCATTTCCTACACTTGTTCCGCAAAATCTCTGAACAAACAATTAGAGAGAAAAAGAGAATAGGGACTCGCGTTGTAAATAAATGTGCTCTAACACTAGTAAATTTCAATTTTAAGGTTAGGTTTATTTATAGAACGGGAATGTACAGTTGGGGTTAGGAAATGCACCGATATTTCACCTTACCGGTACCGGTTGGCTACCATACGACGATAGGGTTGTCACGTCGACCGAATAGTCCCAATGATAGGGTTGCACCTTCTTCGATGTCGATCTTGGGTTCGGAGCTGGACTGACAGCACCAGCGACGATAATAGGGTGACCGTTCTTCGACGGCTCACGATTTCACCAAAGGGGCTTCACTCACAGGGTTGTCACGGAGTCACGGAATGCTTCGTCCCACGTTACACGGTAACTGGTCGTGTACGGGCACTTTTTACCGGAAAATCACTGGTCACTATATGGTAACTGGGTTAAGTGGATTGCTTGTTCACCACTAAAACCACTCGCGCACGGAAACTGGGTTAACTTTTTTTCCTGCGGAGAAAATCGAAGCGAGTTAAAACGCGAACTACTTGATGCGGTATTTTTTGTTACCAAAAGAGCCCGAATCCTGCTCCAACCTCCCTTATACCCTCTACTGGGCATGCCGGATTTTGGCCTATTGTCCATTGCTTATGGACATCATCTCTCAGCAGTTGGTATGATGCGAGATAGTGCTCACGGGCATCGGTAGGAATGGAGGGACTTTTTCTTGTTGATACCAAGGGGTATTACGGTATAGGATAAAGATTTGAATTCAAATTTATTTTTTTTTAAATTCATTTTCTTTTTAATTGGTATCGTAGGATGAGGGAATAGGATTTATATTATTTTAAACTAAGTGTAGAAAACAATTATCAACAATTGCAGGTAAATATGCGAAGAAAAATAAAAACGAAGCAAATGCAAGATTGGGACCTATCTTAGAGGTAACACTTCTGAGCCCATAGTCCGATCCGGCCAATTTTAGTAGGAAACAATGGGACATGATTCTGCGTCGAATGTTGCGAGTAAATCGGCCTAGAGAAAGTGCCTAAATAGAGAAAAAAAAATTTCTTGTAAAAACTGGCCATAACTCCGAAGCTTATGGTTCACTGGGCCGGTTTTCGATACGAAACAAGGGGACAAGATCCCGCGTCGAATGCAACTAGTTGCGAGCAAATCGGTTGAGGATAAATGCCTAAGAAATGAAATGGTTAAGGATAAGTGCCTGAAAAATCAGTGTGATTATTTTGCGCACACACATACACACACAGACATCACTTTAATTCGTCGAGCTGAGTCGATCGGTACACACCCGATTCTTTTTTACACGGATTATTTTCACACGGATTTTTTTACACGGCTTTATTTACACGGATTCTTGAAATAATATGGATTTTTTTTGCACGGTTTCTCGAAACAGCACGGATTTTTTTACACGGATTTTCGAAATAACACGGATTTTTTTTACACGGATTTATTTTTACACGGAACGCATCCCCCATATTAACAAAGACCCGGTTACTTTTTTTTACACGGACATTTTTTACATGGCTTTTTTTACATGGTTTCTCGAAATAGCACGGATTTTTTTTATACGGATTTTTGAAATAACACGGATTATTTTTACACGGATTTTTTTTCGCACGGCACGCATCCCCCGTGTAAAAAAAGAATCGGGTGTATAACACTATGGATCTACGGGCCTCCTATAAAAAGTTCGTTTTTGGAGCGAACATATAGCCTTTAAGTAGAGAAAGGTGGGTAGACTTGATCCCCGGGGAGACTTGATCACCCCCTGATTTATCAAGAACTAAAGTAGTTTTGTTCTAGCGTATTTTTTAGTATAGATCCTCTAGACAAATGACCTTTATGTGGTGAGTCATTTTTTGGGTTGACAACCTTATTTATTCTGTTTGGCGTTTTGTATGTTTTGACCTTCCTAAAGATTTTTTTATTGGCCACGCAAAATTTGAATAACTTTTCATAATAATGACCAAATGCTTTCGTTTTTTCACAGCACAAAGGCATAAATATGCTTAATGATTTGTACTGGTGGAAATGTCAACATTTCATCAAAGTTTTAGAATATTTGGATTTGAACTTATTGCCTCAATATGGAGACATTTGATCCCCCATTAGTCACACATACAAAAATTTGTCGAAAAAATAAAAAAAAATATAAATCTGTTCTCAGGCTTCTGATTTTTTGTAGATTTGACAGATTTGATGAAGGGTTGGCAGGAAACATTATTTATTGGGTAAATATCATAGAAAGAGGATCAAGTCTCCCCAAATTTAAAAATAACATGTGCTGTCGACTTCAATAACAAAAATCGTTCATGTATACGCACAGCAATTCGAAAATTGCGCGTTTTTTGAAGGAAAAATATTTAAAAAATCTGAGGGCACCTTTCTAATTTTAACAAAGCAAGCTCTTGAAGAGGGATCAATTTCCCCCGAATATTTTAAAAGTAGACTTTTGACAGCACTCTAAAAAATCGATTATGTATCAATAATAACAATATTTCAAGGACTGTCATACACTGACCCCACATATATGGGTCACTTTGTAACAATAGTTGGTCACTCCATTTTGCATGTAGGTCAAATGTAAATGACTCATATTAGTGCGTGACCCATAATGGTGGAGTCAGTGTACATCAATAAAGTTAAATATTATATTTCTTAGAGAGTCAGTGTGGAAATCGCGTATGTTTATTTATTTTTGGCTGTGATACATCGGAAATCAGAAAAGGGGATCAAGTCTACCCAGTCTCCCTTATACTTTGTATACAAGAAAGGCAAAAAGAATTTTGGTCATAAGTGAGCTAGACTTTTAAATGTGCTTTTATATGGAAAAAAAATAATAATTTGGCCATTACTTCGAAGCCCATAGTCCGATCGGGTCAATTTTCAATAGGAAACAATAGGACAGGATTTTGCGTCGAATGCAATTTGTTGCGAGCAAATCGGTTGAGAATAAGTGCCCAAAAAGTGAACTAGACTTTTTAATGTGCTTTTTTATGAAAAAAAAGTATTTCGGCCATAACTTCTAAGCCCATAGTTCGATCGAGTCAATTTTCAATAGGAAACAATGGGACAGGATTCTGCGTCGAATGCAACTTGTTACGAGCAAATCGGTTGAGGATAAGTGCTCAAAAAGTGAGCTAGACTTTTTAATGTGCTTTTTTATGAAAAAAAGTATTTCGGCCATAACTTCTAAGCCCATAGTTCGATCGGGTCAATTCTCAATAGGAAACAAAAGTACAGGATTTTGCGTCGAATACAATTTGTTGCGAGCAAATCGGTTGAGAATAAGTGCTCAAAAAGGTTTTGGGACTTTTAGCAAATTCCGTACTACACGTAACAAGTATTACGTTAGTTTTAAAATAAATTAGGCCGTACTGCACTTAGCTATGCACATACCTGATTGAACTTAATCACACCCGAATAATTTTACCACTCACTTAAACGAACTACTTGGACACTTTTTAAAATAATTTTTATCGATCCGAAGCACACGAACGCCAGTCTAAAAGTGAGGGATGGCGGACTCCTTTTGCGCCTCAATCCCTCCCAAGATGAGAGTTTTCTTTTATCGCCACCCCCTTTTGTTACTTGTTTTGCGCGCGCCTGCATGTTGTGTTGTTGCACCCACTGATGTTCAACATGTCGCCCTCCTTGTGCCCACTCTACTGTTATACAATTTAAATATTCGAAAACACTAACGCTAGTAACAAACATTTTTATTCTTGACTTAATTAAATTTACTAACCCAACACTTAAACCCCAGAAACGTGACATTAAAAAAATACATAAAGCACATATTAAAAACGTAAGAATCTGTAACACTTGGTTACAACAGCTGCAATAGACTAACGCAAAATGAACTCCGCCAAGAGGGTGTGGCCATCGCTCTTCGCTACAACATCAACTGTCGTCTGCTTCCAAGCTTCCAGCTCAGTGTCATCGAGGCGATCGGTGTCGAAATCACCACTTCGGTCGGCACAATCGCGCTCATCGCGGCATACTGTCCAACGCAAGCCAAAGCCGGCGATGGATCATCGGCTGCCCTTCGGAGGGACATCGTCAAGCTTACGCGGAGGCAAGGTCAGTTTAACATTGCCGGCGACCTCAATGCCAAACATCAAGCCTGGGGTAACAGTCGCGGCAATCAAAACGGCACCATCTGGAGCAACGACATGGAGGAAGGCCACTACACGATCTTGAGCCCGGATTCCCGCACTCGGCTGAGTCGGTCCGGTGTCCACGCAACCCTCGACCTCTACATAACAAACCTGAGTGACCACGTCTCGCAGCCGGTTGTCCACCAGGAGCTCAGTTCGGATCACTATCCCGTGGTGGCGGAACTGGGCTCCTCGGTCAATCGGCACCAGCAGTTACGGCGGAACTACCACCGAGTGAACTGGCAGCTGTTCCAGCAGTGCGTCGATAACACCGTCGATTACGAGGTGCGTCCGGAGACGCCGGAAAGTATCGACCGCCAGCTGTGCGCCATCGAAGAGGCAATCTCGGTGGCCAGAGAGCAGCATGTCCCGACGGCTCGGCAGGTAAGCAACTCCTTAAACATCGATACACTCACCAAAGATTTGATTCGATTACGGTATGTCACTCGCAGGCAGTTTCAGCGTACTGAACTGCCTGAGCTTAAGGCACGCTGCAATCGAATCACAAAAATTATCAAGGCCAGAATGGTGGACCTCAAAAATAATGACTTCTCGAATAAGATCCGAACTCTCTCAGATTATGCTAAGCCGTTCTGGAAAATGACCAAAATACTAAAATCCAAGCCTCGGCCCATTCCACCTTTGATCCCACTAGACAATAATGGCTCTAAGGATCGCTTGATAACTCCTGCAGAGAAGGTCGCTGAAATAGGTCGTCACTTCGTCGGCTCACACAATCTCGGGCAGAACATCGTCAGTCCACACGAAGCAGCCGTCAACGAGCATGCGAACAACATCCATTTGATTCCCAACGACTTCTCGGAGGAGTTGGAGATCTCAGCTGACGAATTGACGGCCTATATCAAATCGTCGAAGAACATGAAGGCCCCAGGCTTCGACAGCATCCTGAATCTCGAGCTCAAACACATGAGTGCTCCGTTCTTTGAGCACCTCTCGCTGATCTTTAATCAGTGTCTCCGGCTCAGCTACTTCCCATCGTCCTGGAAGTCAGCGAAAGTCATCCCCATCCGGAAGCCTGGGAAGGATCCTTCCTCCCCCAAAAGTTATCGACCCATCAGCCTTCTCTCAGGGTTATCCAAGCTATTCGAAAAAGCTATTCATCATCAATTACTTGAGTCTGCCGAAAATCTCAACATCTTGCTCGAGGAACAGTTTGGTTTCCGACGCGGTCGGTCAACTGTACACCAACTGACCCTAGTTACCAACGTCCTCAGAAGGAACAAGTTTGTCTCGAAAACATCCGCCATGGCCTTACTCAATGTCGAGAAGGCATTTGACAATGTATGGCATAATGGCCTGGTGTACAAACTACAACGCCACAATTTTCCCAGCTACCTGGTGAAAATCATCAACAATTACCTGTCGACAAGGACATTCCGGGTCTCAATCAGCGGAGCGAGTTCCAATGCGCACAACATCGTCGCAGGCGTCCCCCAGGGCAGTATCCTCGGGCCTCTACTTTTCAATCTGTTCACCTCAGACATGCCAGAACCTCCAGAAGGCGGCATTCTGTCTCTGTTCGCGGATGACACATCCATCGTCTACAACGGTAAAGTGATCAGAGCGCTAGTGGCAAAACTCCAACGAGGCCTGGATGCCCTGACAGAGTACCTCACCAGCTGGAAGATCTGTATCAACGCGGCGAAGACCCAGGTCATCATTTTCCCCCACTCCAAATTCCCTAAACTTGTTCCGCCTGGGGACTGTAAAATCATCCTCAATGGCACGACTGTGGAATGGGCCAATGAGGCCGACTACCTTGGCTTGACCCTCGACAGCAAGCTTATTTTCAGGCAACAGGTTGACAAAACGGTGACAAAGTGTAACGTGTTGTTGAAACTACTGTACCCTTTGATCAACCGCCGGTCGTCATTGTCCCTGAAAAATAAGCTTGCTGTCTACAAGCAAATCATCCTCCCTGTGATCGAATATGGCATGCCGGTCTGGGAGAGCTGCGCTAAAACCCACCACCTCAAACTTCAACGGGTCCAAAACAAATTCCTGAGGATGATCCTCAACACCCCTCCCAGGACAAGAACATCCGAGGTCCACCGTCTGGCCGGAATAAAAACCTTACATGAACGCTTTGGTGAGTGTAAAGAAAAGTTTAGGGTCCGTTGCTTGCACTCGGACCAAAAAGCGCTTAGGGCGCTAGTTCCAATCTAGGTTATCAAATTTTTATTGTAAATAATAGTGTACATAGTAGTTAGGTTATCAAATTTTAAAAAACACACTAGCGCCTCCACGATACCATGGTGTTCTTATAAAAAAGCGAGTTACGATGTTCGGTGCTGCAAGGACACGCAGCTAACCTCGAGGGTGCGTTGTGCACTGGCCCCCCTTTGAAGCATTACTTTCTGGTTGTACCGAAGGGACTATGGGCTTGGCGGCAATGGAAACGGTTTAGCGGATCGGGGATGTAGTCCTGCCTCCCTCGGTGATCCCTAACCCCGCACTTCCTGGTCAACCCAGGATGTCTGTTGAGCAGATTCCCCCTCCATTGTTTAGGAAGAAAAAAAAAACACTAGCGCCTCCTGAAGGCCGTCATGATACATTATATTTTAAAAATTAAGTAAAAAAAAAAAAAAAAATAATAATAATAACAATAATTGAAATTGAAGTTGGAGGGCCAAGCCGGCCGATCACTGTACATGTTAAAAAAAATTGTAGAACAAAAAATGTTTTAAATAAAGAAGAATTTTACTACTACTACTAACTCCGCCAAGCATGTATGACGTTTGAGCGGTTGCATAATGAACGAAAAATGAACTTTTGTTCGAGTGGACGACCCGCTCACATGTCAAAATCCTTCGGGTGAGTGAATTCGATGAACCCCTGCACAGGTCTATACGCCTTCCTACCTCGCGGGTAACATCATTATCGCACGTCACTAATGTTCCAAGATACTCTTAAAAGGTACAAAAGCCTCTTCCACGGCACGGCGATCAATCCCGATAATATCGATATCATCCGCAAGTCCCAGGAGCATATGCGATCTTGTGATAATGGTACCGCTTCTTTGCACACCAGCTCTCCTAATAGCGTTATATTGAACCTCCTTCGAGCGCTATATTGAACAGTAGATTCGAGAGTGCACCACCCTGCTTTAATCCTTCTAAGGTAACAAATAACGTCGATATTTCATCCGCAACCCTTACACTTGATTTCGATCCGTCCAACGTTATCAGCCGTATCAGTTTCTCCAGAAAACCATGTTCAAGCATAATTTGCCATAGTTCATTCCGTTTCACTGAACCGTACTCCGCTTTGAAATCAATAAACAGATGATGTGTCTGCAAGTTGTACTCCTGGAACTTAACAAGGATTTATCTCAGGGTAAACATTTGATCCGTCGTTGATCGGCCCTCACGAAAACCTGCTTGGTATTCGCCGACGAAGGACTCTTCAAGCGGTCTCAATCTGTTGAACAGAATACGGGACATATTTTTGTACGGAGGGTTATTCCTCGGTAATTGGCGCTCTTCAGTCTGTACCCTTTCTTAAAGAGAGGACAAATGAGGCCATCCAACCAGCTAGCAGGCATTCCCTCATCTTCCCATATTTTCGACATAACAGACATAACAGCAGAACTTCATAAAGCTGCTCACTGCCATGTTTGAGAAGTTCAGCCGGGAGTTGGTCCTTCCCCGCAGCCTTATTGTTTTTCAGCTCTTTGACAGCTTTTTTAACCTAATCTAGTGTAGGTGACTCCACAGCTTGTCCATCGTCGCTAATATTTATTCTGTTCAGCGATGCACCGTCACTTCTACTATTTTACAAAGTCTCGAAGTGTTGCTTCCAACTGGCAGTCACTTTGGTTTTATCTGTCAGCAAATTCCCTTGTTGGTCGTTGCACATGACGGGAGATGGCGCTGTCTTTCTCCGCACGCCATTGACAGACTCATAGAACCTCTGCATATCGTTCTGCTCCATTTTTCCTGCGCCTCGCTAATCACTTGTTCTTCATGTTCTTTCTTCTTCCTGCGGTGGGTTCGTTTTTCGGCTGCTCTTGCTTCCTTGTACCGATCTCTATTCGATCGGGTACCCGACACCAACATTCGACTTCTGGCAACGTTCTTCTCGTCTGTCACTCTCTGACACACCACATCGAACCAACCCGTCCTGGGTCGCCTCTGTGCAGTGTCTACCACTTATCGTGCTGTTGTGCTCACCGCTCCATGGATCGACTCCCATAGATCGTTGATGTTGTCGCTAACGTTGATTGCACTTATCCGTTCGTCGAGTTTCTGGCGGTACTCAGCCGACAACCGCTGGATATTGTAACGCATCGTTCGCTGTGATCTTTCGTTCGATACAGTTGACAACCGTGATCGAATTTTACTGACAACGAGGTAGTGATCAGAGTCAATGTTCGGACCTCTGTACATCGATAACATCCGAGAAATGGCGCCCGTCCACCAGAACATGGTCTATCTGGTTGCAAGTTTCACCATTTGGGTGTCTCCAGGTGTGCTTTCGGATGTTCTTTCGTGCAAAGTAGGTGCTACTGATGGCCATCCCTCTGGCAGCAGCGAAATTTACTATCTGTAGGCCGTTGTCATTGGTAGCGGAGTAAAGGCTCACCCTACCGATTATGGGACGGAAAAAGTCCTCTCTACCGACCTGAGCGTTAGCGTCTCCGATAACAATTTTCACGTCATGCTTTGGATACTCTCCATAGGCTTTATCAAGACATTCGTAAAACGTGTCCTTCGCGTCGTCGGATTTATCGTTTGTCGGTGCGTAGACGTTGATTAGGCTGTAATTGAAGAATTTGCCCCGTATCCTCCACACACAGATTCGTTCGCTGAGACGAGCCAGCCTTGGGCTGAAAGTCTCTTTAATAAAGACAAAAAAAAAAAAAAAAAAAAAGATTCGTTCGCTAATGGGTTTCCACCGCATCACTCGCTTCATCTGCTTGCCCATCACTACGAAACCAACTCCATGCACTGCTTTGTGTATTTACTAATTGATTATTTGAGCTCGAAAAACGATAGGATTCCGAAGTTCAAGACAGAAAAATTTCTGTAAAACCTTACGATTTTTCTATTACATTTTCAAAGATATCATTATCGAGATAAGCATGTGAGATACGCATGCCAAGACCATGCTGTAGGTGGCTGAGTTGCAGGGATTGAATCCAAAGGAGAATAGAATGAAAAAGTCTCTCATTTATTATCTCTGTATAAATATACGGCATATAGCATACCGTAAAATACTTTTTTTTTCGCAATCAGTCATGATAAATAACTGACTCGGGGGGTTACAACTCATGATAAATTTCTTTTACAAAGCTCCAAACGCGGGGAGTACTGGCTCTGATGATGCATTTCAACTTGTTCTACACAGCTGCGGAGTCTCCAACACAAAATGAGCGAGAACAAAGTGAGAATCATCACTTTCCTGTGGGGGTAGACCTGTGCGCCGAAGTATTTGTGAACAACGTAAGGCCATTTTTACACCGGCGGCGGCAGCGGCGGCGTCGGTGGCGTCACGCCGCAAGCAATGTTCGGCGGCGGCGTGATTCGGCGTGAAGAATTTTTAGCTGAGAAAAAAAGTTTCACGCAGCAAGCCATATGATGCTCTTTATTATTTTTATGTACAAAATACTAGCTAAAGTCAGACTGATGAGGTGAACATCCTAATAGGTGTAGCTAGTATGTCCACAGCAAAAGTTTACATTACATCATCCACTAGGATATTGCCGCATCATAGCACATAAGTTCATTGGAAAGTAATTTGAATACTAATCCAAAAAATCGTTTGGAAATTCCTTAAGATATTCCATCAGAACTTCCTCTAAGAATTCCCTTAAATTTTTTTTTGGGTATTTCTTCGGATATTCGTTCCGAAATTTCTTCAAAAGTTCCTTCAGGAATTTCCTTAGAAATTACTTTCGGGATTGCTTCGGAAATTTCTTTACGCTTTTTTTTTGGGAATTTCTTTAGAAATTCATTCGAAAACTTTTTTAGGAGTTCCTTTGAAAATGCCTTTAAGAATTCCTTAGAAAATTCCCGTGGAAAATCTTTCAAGAGGAATACCTACGGACACTGTTTTAGGAATACATTCGGAAATCCCTTTTGGAAAAAAAACCTTTGGAATTTGATATAGAATTTTTTTAGCAATTCCTTCAGGAATTTGTTTTTGGAATTTCTAATAAAAATTCTTCCAGTAATTCCTCAACAATTTCTTTTGAAATTCTAGGAAGAAATTTTTGGTATTCTCTCGAAATTTTTCCTTTGGGATTTATTTAGAACTTTCTCCAGGAATTCTTTCTCCTGAAATTCCTTTAGCAACTTTTCCAGATATTCTTGTACATCTCCGAAAATTTCTTTTAAAATTCCTCTAAGAATTCTTTCGGGAATTTCTTCTGAAATTCTTTCAGAAAATCTTCGGAAATTTTGTTTGTAAATCCATTCATTTTTTAAATCGCTGTTTATGTGTTTTTGTTTAAATTGAAAAAAAGTTTAACACTCATATCCCCTCGGAAGTTCTTTGGAAATCCCTTAAAAAATTCCTCCATATTATGATTCGTTCCGGAGTTATTCCAGCACAAATTTTGTATAGTTTACTGAAGGAATTTTTTAAGGACTTCCTGGACTTGGATGATTATCCAAATTAATTCCTGTGGCTTTTCTAAAGAGATTTTTGAAGAAATTCCTGGAGGAACTTCGACTCTAATCTTGATGGAATAACCAAACGAGAACCTGAAAAGATTTTCGAACAGAATTTTAAATTAAGGATTTTTTAGTGGATGTCCCAAACAAATAGCTATTGGAATTTATATAGAAATTCCTATATTTCTCTAAGAATTTCTTCTTAAATCTGGAGAGTAGTGAAACAAACTCAGTTTTGACTCTAGAAACAAGACTGCATGCCAAGAAAAACTCCCAAAATATCGAGATTGCAGATAGTCGGTTATTCCTTGGGAATTTACTGTAGGAGTTCCTTCGAAAATTTCAAAAGATTTTTTCGTAAATACCTTAAATAATTCCCTAGAAAATATATTCAGGAATTAATTCGGTAAGACATCAAGAAACTCATTCTAATATACCTTCAAAAATTCTGTTAGGAATTCCATCGGGAATTTCTCTAGGAATTCCTTCAAAAAACGTCCACAAATGAAACCAGCTTTTTCTTTGAAATTTCCCTTAGGGGTTGCTTCGGAACTTCTTAGGACCTTAGGAATTATCTTAAGGAACTCTTCTGGAAATTCTTATAAAAAATCTTCTAAGATTGATTTTGACAATTCCATCAGGAATTCCTTCAGAAATTCTTTTTGAAATTGGAAATAAAAATTTCTATCAATGTAGATGGGTACACTTTCCCACAGTTGTAATGGATTTGACGCAACTTCCTCAAAGAAGCCAGCCCTCGAAAACCTCAAAAAGGATTGCGAATCTATTTATTAGTCTGTTGGATTACACTGTTGAAAGGAGATTCCGATGGCTTCGCGTAAGTTTCTCTGTTTACGGGTCTGCCGCCTCCGTTTTTTGCCCTTCATACAGCAGTGCATTGAAAGCAGAATGGTATTTGAATTCGATAGTAATTTTGGGTGGAGCCGCATGCAGAGCAAGACTCGAGCCAGAATGATGGATAACTGTACATACACACATGCTTTTGTTAAATTCCTGCGGAAATTATTTTAACAATTCCTCTGAAACTTTTCCAGGTATTCCATAAGACATTCCATTCCCTTGGAAATTCTTCTAGTAATTCTTTCGGAATTTTCTCCGCCATTTCCTTCCAAAATTCTAGAACAAATATTCAGATATCATTTGTATTTCCTTCGGAACTCGCTCCACCATTTACTTCCAAAATTCTAGGATGAAATTTCGAATATCTCCGTACGAATTCCTAGAGCAATTTCAACCTAAAGAAATTCCTGACATTCTTAAATTCCTTTAAGAATTTCGTTGGACATTCCTCCAAGAATTCCTTCAGAATTTTCTCTAGGGATTCCATCAGAAAATCATTCAGAAATTACTACGGGGATAAATCCAAAAATTCCTCTAAGGATTTTCTCTAAGGATTTTCTTCAATTATTCCTTCAGAACTTCCTACAGAATGTCCTTTGGACATTATTTCAGGAAAACCAAGAAATTTCTTTGAGCATTTTTTATCAAAATAAATGAAACCCGTTTTTTTTCAGAGCAATTCTAGCTATTTAAGTACAAGGAGGAGTGAAGGAAATGTTCAATTTGATGGGTCACGTGTCCCATCGTGCTCCAGCTCCAGAAGCCAAGTTACCATTTTTGCATTCGCATATCACGAGGCTATCACAATGATAGATGCAAACACACTACATACTGTGATTTTTGTGTTGGCCAATCATCGGCGTGAAGTACGAAATTCGGCGGCGTGGAGCCACCCGGCGTATGGCGCGCCGCCGACACCTTGACCAGCGGCGGCGTACGTCAATAAGTGTCGGCGACGGCGCACAGGTCTATGTGAAGGCTGCCTATCCGATTCTGTTTTTTCGCACTTGTATACAAGTTTTATTTGTTATAATGGCTTGTTATGATTCGGAACAGTTTTGCCTTCCTCTTATCGTTGTTTCTTATCTAGGGTAGAGAACCATTTGTGCAGCACCTTCTATTCCCGACCGCAACCTTAAAAACTCGACCGCGTTCCAGCCAAATGGCTTGATTTTTTGTACATGGTTAGTCGATATCTAGTGATGTACAAAAAATCAAGCCATTTGGCTGGAACGTGGTCGAGTTATTAAGGTTGCAGACGGGAATGGGGGGTGCTGCCCAAATGGTCCCGCTCCCTATAAAGAGCGATTTCTGCAAACCCTGGTCTAGGATATTTTTGGGTTACAGGGTGTCTGCAAATTATCCGTACAGATTTTGATAGTTTGCTTCTACAAAGCTATATGGACATAACAACTCAGCAGGCTGTAACAGATGTATATTCTGAGAACACTGAGCGTCATTTCATATATAAAAAAAATAAGTCTTTGTGAATGCTTTTTTCCGGTTTTCCGAACAAAAGGGAATTGCTTTCCTACTCACCCGATTTGGATTGAATTTATCATTCGGTATGATCCATCTTGAAATCAACAGTCATCAAAACACCGAACATATTCTCGAGACATTTGAAATCATGTCACAATCATCAAAAATGTGTGAAAAGTATCTGAATAGAAACGTGCGGCCATCGTGATTTTTTTTTCCAACACTATCGAAGGCGTACAACTCAGGATACAGGGGTCATTTTAATGTAAACAAATTCAGCTTGGTTTATGTAGTCCTATTATAATAACATGCAATGCATGCTAATTCTTTAATTTATTCCAAAAAAATATTTAAATAATAATTTGCAGACACCCTTTATATATTTCTCGACATTCCTACACGCAAAAAAAAATGTTGCGGTCGAAATTATCATTCCAAGGGTTAATTTAAGAATACGCACCGACAATCTTCAGCAGACAACAAACCCTTTTGATTTTACTATGCGCGCAGTAAAAATCAACTATGGTCCTGGTGGAATGTTGTTACATGAATTGAATCAGTGGTGAATTCGTCCGAATGCATGGTTAATTGAAAAAGTGAAAATTTTTGGTTGTTTTAAAACATGGCGTAGTCTTCAAAATAGTAATTGTTACCATGGAATTTTTTCTGTGTATGTGGGATGGTTTTGATAAAGGGACACATTAGTTCTATGGAGTTTTGAAAAATATTAGCGGGGCTTAGTCATTATTGAAACTTTTTGAAATTATGCTTCTGATCATTGTTCATCTAGATTGGTGTTGTTTTGTAGCCGCATATCTTACCGCACGGCCAAGGCCCTTATATAGTGAATTATTGTTTGACATGATCAATCGTTTTGAATAATTTTGTTATATGTACTAGTAAAACTTACCCATTCACATATCAAGTTTAAATTTTGGCACGAGTTGGAAATGATGTATATGTGTATGTATGCGTGCATATACATGTATATGTACATATGCATAGTATATGTGCACAACATGACGATGCAGAACATAATCCTAATCCAAATCTTTCTTAGCTGTTTGCAGGGGATAACATAAATTTATCGAGTTCGGTTTCGTTATGCACTTTGACGCTTGTGCTACAAATTAACCTCCAATAAACAAGTTGTTTAGACTATAACTTGATAATATTCGATTCCCCCTAAGTTTTTATATGATTATTGGATTAAAAAAATCCAGGGATCTCATTTTAACGCAATAAATAATCGATGGTTTTCCAACCAAGTTTCGTTTCAGAGAGAAAAAAGAAGTTGTTTGGGATCCCTCGGTAGACTTTTGTAAAAATAGTCACGAAATGAAGGCTGAAGAGCTATATTTTCACGTAGTGAAAGTTTTGACGATGCTTATTTTTTTGTTATAAAGGTCTCCCATACACACGCCGTGTGGTCATGGAAGTCGAGAATATTTCGCAACCTCAAATTTTCTACACAGTCATCATCATCAAAATCTGCAAGTTTTTCTTAGAAGTCGCACATTTTTCCGTTGCCCTAAACATAAAACTGCAGAATATTCCATCCTGTATCGGTTTACTACCAATTAAAATACTGTAGAACACAACTCGACATTCTCTACTCGATATACTTTTAATTCCTATGCACCAGATAAATTCGACATTTTGAATGGTGATGTGCGAATCAGTTTCCCTTATACCTAACATTGCTAAACAAAATTTCGGTCATACAATCATAACGCAATAATCAATCAAGAGCAAACAATGAAAACATATTCTATGTTTAGTAGAACTTGTAGTAATCGAATCAATTAATGTGTGTGTGCACAAAAGTGGGCTAAATAACAAAATTTCTATACCTATACCCGTTCAAACATGCAGACATGACCCCATTTAGACAAACTGAGCCGATTGGTATGTGACATTTGGCTTTCCAGTTCATCTACCAATGGTCGGAGTTCAGTCAAACCATACCAAGCGTCTTTTTGACTGAATTGAGATATTTTGTTCGTAAAAGGAAAACGGAAACCATTTCATGACAATTCATACCTACATTTATTGAAGGATATCCTCAGTTATAAGATTGAGAGATATTTGATACGATTTATGATCTATCAAATCTACTAAACTAAATTGGGCAAAAAAAAGAAAATTTTTCTTTGGCGCTTGGCGTGATTTGGCAGAACCGGGACCAAATGTCGTTTTTAGAGAGAGATTTTATGTATTTTCGGAGCATGAGAAAGACAACACTCAAACAAAAATTTTATTTACCCGTAGAAATAAATAAAATTGTATGCTAGTAAGAAAGCAAACGAACTATTTGGTTTCTTGCCAAACCTACGATATAAATTGCTTCCAAAATGTGTGCTTCCTATTAGAAATTTCAACCAAGGCACAGTTCCGCTACATTTGAAATTCAATCCAAAGCAGCTTGTCTTCAATTCACGTCATAGGGCCAAAAGCTGTTCCTTTGTTCCTTATTCGGCGAATTGGCGAACCGAGGACGCACGCCGCGTGTGCTGTCCCAACGTTTTCACAGTCGGCACTGTCTGCTGATGTCCGTTTGGTTGCCGCCATGTGCTAATCTTGAATTCAGAAGAAATCCACTCAGGAAACTTGCCAGCAAGGGAGTGGATCCCGTGCCAAAAACCGTCTCCCGACGTCATCGGCACCAAAGAATTCTTCTGCTGTGGATTTCCCGCGTGGTCTTTGTGTCTTTTTCGGACTCAAAGCCGGGCGATCGGTTCCGGACATGCTGACTGGGAAGCGAAAACAATGACCTACACGACTAGCTTAGATAATAAGAAACCTTCCTCTCCTTCTGTCTACCTTGGGCAACTGGGATGAGGAACGAATCGAGAATCGAAAATCAGCTGACACGGCGCAGACATGGAATATTCCGCACGTAATTAATCAGAATCCGTTCCTTCTTCACGAAATAGTTTATAGGAGGATGAAAGATGAAATATGAATCACGTAGTGCATACAAATATATTCATTAAAAGTTATCACGTTGCTTTCTTTTGTTAAAAAAATTAGTCATCGCAATGATGTACATGATACAAAGTTCAGCAAGGTGAAGTATACATTGAGGAGGCGTGCATTTTTATATTGGGGGAAAGACGGCTTTGGCAGGTTTTGTTCTATTATTGGCAGGGGGGTTTTGTCGACAAAATTTTATGAAATTTGGCTACAATATTCTTTGATATGCAAAGAATGTTTAGGCAAAATTTGAGCCTAGTCAGTCATAAAAAACCCCCCTGCCAATAATAGAACAAAACCTGCCAAAGCCGTCATTCCCCCAATTCAGCTTTCCACGCTCGATAATGAAGGCATGAAAGTGTTTGAAATAGGAGTAAAGAGCCCATTCGCAAATCACATTACGATTTAGGGCAGTCAGTGGCGCTCATGAACACTGGTCATAATGAAATTTTGCGCCAATGCCACACGGGCCGCCATGCATTTTTTAAAAATGGTTTAAAATAATTAAAACAAAACAACTTGTTTTGAGAACACGTAACTAGTAGATGTACGTGAAATGTAGGACAATGCTCCACTGCAATGGTCCAGGATGCTATATTAAAAAAAAAATGTTCTTCAAAATTGTTAGAAATAGTAAGGCCATCATTATGGTGCTATCGAAAAATAGGGTGACCTATTATTTCTCGGAATACTGACATGTCATGTTCTACAAAGTTGTAGCGCAGCTTATTCCAATAAATTTAGCTAGAAAAGCTTTTTATGTAGCTCTTAAGTTGGCTGATTTAGAGCAATTTTACCTAATTGGACTAGGGTGTACCTCAAAAAACAGTATTTTTGATCTACATTTTTTTTTGTTTTAGATTCCTCGAAAAAGTCGTCTCTTTGTGACTTTTAGAGCTTAAAAAAATACAACTTTTGATGGGTAAATATGCTCAATATCTTTTTTTTCGATTAAAAGTTATAATCGTTTCTTTCTGTCAAAATTATTTTTTTTTTCATAAGTTGACAACTCGGTTTGGACAGACCAAGAAATATGTTTACACGGTATTTGAAAGAGCAATTCATATTTTTTATTATGTCAAAAAATTGGGAATATGGTACCTATTTTTAACTCAAGTTTTATCAATTTTACTGAAGTCATGTTTTTTCAAGTAAATCGATATAACTGTTAACGGAAGAAGATACTATAGCCTAGCCGCAGCTCACGGTTGGGAATCTATCACGGGAATAATTCGGAGAACGGGTCGCTTATGCTGTCAACCGGTTACACTCACAATCATTCATTCATTCGCGGGGGAACAAAAAGGAATATCACCAGAAACTACGTAACAATAAAACAGGTGAAACAAAGCTCTCAAAATTGAGTGCTCAAAAGCCACACGAGTCGACTCTTCAGAAACCGTCCGGACAGGAGGAGGCCTGGAACTCCTTTTGGAGCACGGAAAACGAGAGAAAAGCAAATTTTAGTGTAAATTACTCATTTCAGGGACTACTGCCTCAAAACTAATGTCGAATTCGTTTTTAAACCTGGGTCAGTGCCAACCCGAACCCTGAATAAAAAAAACATTTTCAGTTCCATCTGTCATTGGATATGTTGGTGTGCGTAGCATCGTGTTTGTTTTTATTCGAAACATATGATCCAGATGATCGCGGACATCCAGTGCACTGGCCGTTGGCCTTGACTAATCAGATCATGATAAATAAATAAATATGTTCAAGTGCGTGAACTGATTTTTGCGGATAGTGGAATTTACTTTTGGGCGGATATAAATAGGGGAACTGCTCCTGGAATTCATCTCATGGCTCCGATATTTATCCCATCAATAGCAAAGCAATGGAAAGGAATTTGGATTGTTTATTATTTTTGTGATTTTTTTTCAGCAGTGAGCACGCATGTTGACAAAAAGAGGCGACGAAATTGGTGCTGTATTTCTTTGTTTCCCGATGAGATGAGTATATTTATGTTCAGTGAGATGGAGATCGGAAAAGTTCCCCTATTTAATTATATTCAATAATCCCGTGCACATTTTTATACCAAGAATTCCGTATAGAATTGATGTAAAAGCGATTTTCTATTTTACAAAAATTCATCTATTTCTACAAAAGTTTTTTTTGGAGAACACTCAGAAGCATGAAATGAAAATTCTCCAGGTTTTTTCCGCCGGATTTCGGGCCCCGTGCATTTTCAATTTTCAAGAATCTCCCGGAATTTAAGTACGAAACTTGCGGAGCAATTCCTGAAGCAAACTTCGAGTAAGTTCCTGTACTCCAGAAGGATTCCCTGAAGGATTTATTATTAATTTCAAAATTAATTCCTGAAGCAACTTCCAGAGAAAATCCTGGAACAGTATTCAAAGATATGCCTAGAAGAATTTCCAAAGGAATTCATCTCGAAAGGATCCCTTGGAAAACATATGGAGGAATGCCTGAAAATTCAAGAAAAAATAGCTGAAAGAATGTCTGAAGTAATTTCTAGCAGAATTCCTGAAGTAAATTCTGAAACGCACGAAAGAGTTTTTGGAAGAATTTCAAAAGAAATTCTGCATAAGAAAGAATTCTATTCGGTATTCCTCAATTATATTTTTCTGACAATTCCTAGCGGATTTTGTGAACGGGTTTCAAGGGGAATTCCCAAACTACATTATTCCATCCACCGACCTAATTTAGGACACAAAATGTGAGGAAAACCTGAGTGAACTTATGAATACATAACTTCCCTAACAATTATTTTTAAAACTGAATCTAGACAACAGTACTGGATTAATTTAATTTAAATCTACAATTACAAATATCACAAAATTCCCAAAAAAAATTTTTTCATTGCGCATTTTATTTTAATAAACAGACAGTTTCGTTTCTCCCTTCTGCTTGTTTATTCCGCCCAGTCCCACCCACCCACGTGGTTTTGACAGTTGAAGTACATTTGTATTGGTGAACCCGGTGCGAAACCGTGAAACAACACAGTGCGAACCCGACAGCTTTGGGGTTGGAACTAGTGCGAACCTAGTTCCAACCTGAGCGAATAAAAAAACACTTTGACAGCACTTAGGTTGGAACTGGTTCCAACCTAGGTTGGAACTTTTTAAAAACGAATTCGACATAAGCCACACACCACTTTCAATCATACACGTTTTATTTCCCTCTTCGGCCTACTCATTTAGTGACGTCACTTATTCTAGTAGTGGTACTTGCGGTTTCTAAAAACTGGGTTTCTCAGGGGTCTGCGAAGCGGCCATGTTTCTGATGCCAGCATCAAAATCATCGATTAATTTAATACGAAGGCGTAATCATAATCGTTGAAACCTGCCATTGAAAATGTATTTTGAATATCATGATATTTTGGCGAAGTAGAGCGCTTGGTGCCGATTTAAATATGAAAATTTATTAAAGACATCAATATTCTTGTTGAAATACACCTCGCATTCATACTTTCGCACAAGTTCTTGAAAAATGATTAAAAATAATTACGTCTATTTGGAAAAAATCACTTCGGAATAGTGGTTTGTTTACAAAATAGAATTGTCAGTGGGAAACCCAATTTAAATAGAACAATGGGAAACTCAAAGATGTTGGCTATTGTCAAACGTAGTGGGTAGGATTGGGGTTGCCAGATACCTGGGGTTTCTGCTCTGCTCACTGCTGATGAACGGGATTTTGTGGACTGGTGTGGACTTCGACGATGGTGACCGACGTTGGCGGTTATGGGTTTGACCGACTCTTCGCTGTAACTAGAATCGGCCTTTTAACGGTAACGGGAAGCTCTGGTATTGCGAGAAGATTGAAAAATTCGAACCGGGGTCCGACGCAACGGTCGACTGTCGGAAAGCTGTTCCGCAAACGTCAAATCACGGTGAAGCACGGTAAAAATTTTTGGTTTCTTTTTTCGGTGTGAATGTTGATTATTAAAATCAACGGGAATATGCAACTTTAAACGAGTGTTACATGCCGCTATATTTTTTAAACAAGTTTTATGAACTTTGAAGGCATTTTGTCATATATTTATGTGATTTAGAAACATTTTAGATTTCTCGAATATTCTTAATATCAAGAAATATCAACACTTTTTGTACAGTGCATGCCATTTTGAAGTTTCCGACACTCAGTCTGCTTCTTCTTCTTTGCTCCGCAAAATTAGAATTTTTCTCTTTTCTCGCAATAGTTTCAGGCTGGGTTCCAACTAGCTAAACCGATGACACGCCGGAACATGCACCGGTTCGACTTCCTGGAGAACCACGACGGAAACTGGGGCTGGATTTTCTGTCCGTTTGGGATTTATCCCGATCGAAATTAGTAGCGTCTTCCGATCCTTCAGCCTAATGATGTCGTTCCGAGGGTTCAAATGAAATTTGACTTGTCAAATGTAGATTCTGGCAAGCACTGTCGAAGAGAACAAAAAAAGCCCGCTTGACGGACGTGCCATGGCAGATTAGCACATTTTTCACAAATAATCCATCCCATCCCGCCAGTACCACACTACATCCACAACCTGTTCCAGAATTTCAGAAATTAATCTAATTACCTTTTTGCTTTGTACACTGAAATGAATGATAGAGTAACTAAAACCGCAAAATTATTCTTAAAATTACTATCTCACAAAGTTGTCAAAGCAAACACGAAGATGATTGAATGTACAGCATGTTTATTAATTTTACCATGCGCATAGTTGAAATAACAACAAAATGTGGTCAAGAAAAAACTCCACCAGACCCGCCATATTGTGATTGTGATTGAATGCTGGTGCACGTCGGTGATCACAAACAAGTGACGGATTTGATATTTATCGATTTTTCTACGAAATATTCAGTAGATACACAAGCACAGGTTAGCACAGGTCCTTTTTGTAATAAAATCTTCTTAAAACGATGTTTTCCATTGCAGTCTGGAGCGGTGGCGAAAAATGCTTCTCCTGGATGATTCAATTCCTGGATTGCCCTTTACATTCACGGAATCATACTTTCGGCGGAACCTCAGAGACGACGAAGGAGATAGGGTAAAGTGACCAATAGTGGACCCCCAACCAATAGTGGACCCTCCAGCCATTTTTGCATTATTACTGCACAATGTCAACATTTCGCTATGAAATTCTATCGGGAGAACCTACCTTACAGTCCTATGATTTGATTACATGCGTTGGAAATGCTATGGAAAGTCAAATTAGATGATTTTTTACAATTCAATAAAAAATAAACACGAGAGTGTCTATTATAGGAAAATTTTGGGGGGTCCATAATAGGAAAGAAGAACGTCCCGAAACGGGACATGAAATTCAGATGAAGTGTCGACTATAGGGAAGCAATTTCCTATTATGGACCCCCAGGGGGTCTACTATAGGGCGAATTCAGTTAGACTTTAAAATGTTAATTTCAACGAATAACGTCGTGTATTTGGGTGTTTTATGTATGTATTGTGAAGAGGGGATGCAGAGCTTGTTGTTAGATATCAAGCAGAGTTAACATTTTGAAAATTTCTAAGCCGTATGACAGGAAGAGCAAAATTCCGCTACTAGGGGGTTTACTATTGGGCATTTTACCCTATCTATTTCGTTTCACTGCAAGTCAGAGAATTGCGACAATAATGAGTATGGAAAAGCATTGAACACTTGCTCCGTGTAAACGCAGCAAATGACAGGTTGACGAAAGATGATATTATGTTTATCGGAAATTATAATTTTCATGGACGATTGCGGCGATAATATTATAATAAAAATGTTTTGACTTCGCAATTTGGTGTATTTTTTATGAGTATCCAAAGTAACCACCCCAGTAATATTCATTACACGGTCATTTTCGTTTTAAACGATTGGCATGTTTATTTTTAATTGTAAATATTATTATAATAACAATAGAACATGGTTATTTTAACCGGTTGTGTTGGTTTCGGAGCCATGGTAAAAATTAAAACACATTCTGTTTAGGATAAGCGTTATGCGCAGTCTGCACAAATCTAGTGGCGTTGTGCATTTAATTTAACCCTCTAAAATAGTATTTTTGACTGCAAACCTCTTTTCAGTGTATGGCTTTTGCTAATATTCTTTGTGAACGGTTTTGTAGTAATTGTTCACGCTTATTGTTGCTTATAATCTAACACAATAGAAACAACAGAACAATTAACATATTTGTAACAAACAACTTATCCTTCTGTTCTTCTACTAACCGTACTATTATACGAACGGTTTACTTCTAGTTTTTAGTATACATATTTAAGTTTTAACCTACAATGATACAAAAAGTTAAATAATTTACACCAACAATATTTCAACAATTAACACGAACTTTAATTTTACTAACACGTCGCGCACTTCTATTGTACTTCCAGTTGAAAACCGAAGTGAGCTCTCGCGACAATCGAGTTTTCTCACGTTTCCTTTTGTCGCAACTACGTCGCGACTAGTGCGCATCATGGCGCACGACGGTGGCATAGATGCGCACTAGTCGCGATGCAGTTGCGACATCAGGAAATAAGGAAAAACTCAATTGTCGCGAGAGCTCACTTCGGTTTTCAACTGGAAGCACAATAATTCCTGATACGGACACGGACAGAAAGGACGACATCGAGTTAGGCCAAGCAGTTGAAACCTACATTTTTTTGAGAAGTGGACCCGAACCTAACCGAAATTTGGGATAACGGCCCTCTCTGGGTTACCTCTTATGTATTTTACATTGTTTCTTGCGAACAAGTAGAAGTTCAAACCGCTGCAAACAAACAATACGACTATTGAGTGACAGACATAACAGCATAAACGTGTGAGTTCTTTTGACAAGGACAGGGTCGGACTTCTAAACAGAAAAAAACTATCCATGTGAGTCATAGCATCCATGTGTGAATGTGTATGCAATTAAGTATGTGCCGACGCATGATATGCATATTTCAAAATACATAGATTTTTGCCATAAAGTATGTGTCGATTTTCCTGAGTGTATGTCAATACCCCGCAAAAAAAACTTCACATTTTTATAAAACGGCCCACCCTATTTTTCGATAACTCTATAATAATGGCCCAAGTATCCAGAACAACTTCGTAGACAAAATTTTTTTTCTTCAGAGTATGCTTTAGGCCGAAATTGCATCTTTTCTCGTTAATCTTGCAATACGGTGATAATGATAAAACTTATAAAAACTATAAATGCTGTAGATTTTTTAATTCTCAATATTCACAAATGTCTGAAGACTTATGATGGGGCATTTCAAAACGCGTGTTTTGTTATAAGAATATCGTCTGTATCTCTTCCATTGTCGAGGTACATCAATTTACTTGAAAATACAGGCCGGAATCGATTATCCGGAGTGTTGGAAAACAAATTCACGTAATTAACGTAAAGTTTTTTTGACGTAGGACTTACGTCTTTCTCTACTATACTGGGTGTCATTTAGATTTTTGGAAGTCGAGAGCGTTACGCTGGGAGGGAATATTTTAAACGTTACTAGCGCCATTATCTTTGGCTGGATTTTTAGGATTTATATATCAATCGACTCGGACACTCTCCACAATTTCGCCTATTTTATTGAAACTTAAAATTATTAACGATAAGTTATTGTAAATTTCAATTTTTGTCAAAGCCAGTAAAAATTTTATATGTAAGCAATACCGTGCATTCCTAACACGGACATCAGAACGCGGTATGTCACGGGCTTTCGAGTCTACCGGAAGATTTTCTTTGTGTATAAAAGAAGCAGTGCCTGCCGTGTGCGAGTTATTAAAAATTGTGACAGCAGCATGCAGGCACCAGCGGTAGAACTGCCGCTGGGTCTGCGGATATGCATGAAAGAAGTGGGCTCTTTTTTTGTCATTCTGTGCTTGATGATAGTCGATTGCAGTGGTGACGGTTGCGATGGATGCAATCGCCCATCGCACCGCTCGGAGTTCACGGCTAGAGGCCGATGATGGCTGGATGAAGAAGAATAAAATTAGAGAGATTTGGTTCATCCAGGTGATTGGTTTCATAATCCACATGATCCCAGGATGGGCACGAGCCATGTCATATGACTGACCATATGTTAAGTTGTGCTTGGTACTAAACGACACGTACATTAAAACATGGTTATACTATAACAGTTCTGATTCTCCAGCAAAAAAAAAATCAACTACACTGATGAAAATAAAAATGTGATTAAAATAATTACTTTCATTTATTTGCAGAAGGCATTAGCAATTAAAAATGCACAATCAGCAATAGTTAATATCCGTTTTAGATTAGAAAGTTTCGCTGTATTACATGTAAATGTTTCAAAAAAGTCCGCAGAAAATAATTTCCAGAAGAATATTTAAATAAACTTTATCTTATTCTTTGTTTTTCATTTTCTGAGAAATTATATTTTTAAGCTTGACGTAGACTCGGAGTTTGGAATCAAAACATTAAATAATTTATCGTAGTGATTTTTTCAGCAGTAAGCACGCATGTTAGCAAAACGAAGCAACGAAATTGGTGCTGTATTTCTTTGTTTGGAAAACGGGACAGTTCCTCTAAAATAGCACATTGTGCCCAAGTCTGAAAATTTTAGAAAATAGAATTTGAAAATAGAATTTTTAAACTTCAAATACTATCATCAATAAGAAATCTATAAATGCCAGGGGACTGAAGAGAAGGCTTATACGCCTACCCACCATTCATTCAATATGGCGTGAAATGTTTTTGTTTTAATATCGTTTGATTCATGATAACAAAACTTCGGAAGTATCAACCAAACCAAACAAACACAAAAGGCTCGATGAATCTCAACCAATTGCAAGTTTTCGCCAGGAGAAGTTGATTGCCGATAATTAGCACTAACTGCGTACGAACCAATCACCCAAAATGGGGTATACTACCCAGAAACCGGGTACCAAAAACAGAAGTACCAAAAACGACGTTGACATTAACGGGAGAATCTTTTTATTTCGCCGGAAAAATCTAATGAACTGTCCCAGGAGATTCTTCCAAGTTTTTCGAATGGAAATGGAAATGCTCTAAAGTTTTCACCGGAATTTCTTTGAAATTTCCACGCGAAATTGTTTAGAAGTTTGCCTACGCCACCGGGCATGCATGCTTCGAATTTTTTTCTCTGGTCGAGAATTTTCCGGAGTTTCCACTAAACAGAATTTCCTTGTGATTTTTTTTAGTTTCACAAAAATTGTTTCCAACGGAATTTCAAATGGATTTTTTTTCGGAATTTCTTTGGTTTTTAACGCAAATTTTTTTATGTTAATAATTCTTCGGAAGTTCTACAAGAAAATTTTCAAAAGACGAATGGTCGTTTGGTTGAAAATCATTCGGTGGAAAGTCATTTGACCGAATACCATTTGGCTGAATAATACGTTAAGCCGAAAGCTATCTAGCCGAATTCCATTTATTCGATACGGTTATTATGTGGAAAACGGTTTGGCGGTACGACCGAGTCATTTGCCTGAATATATATGCTCTAACAGGACGTTTGGTCGAATAGGCCTTGTTGTCCAAAATTCCATTTGACCGAAACGGTAGTTTAGCAGTTTAGCAAAATGTTATTCGGCTGATTGGATTATATGGCGAAAACTGTCGACCCGTTCGGCCAAACGCCATTTTTGAACAAATGAGCTGTCGTGGACCACGTGGACTTTGTTGTATGAACCTTCAAAGTTGTTGTTTCAATGCTGATTCACTGCTTTATTCAACTGAACATTATTATTGTTTCAATCCTGCATCCACAATTGGAACAGTAATAATATCGTTCTTTTGACAACCATTCTATGATGTGAAAAAACTGTAGAAACTGTTCAACATAAATCATCCTATCTACATGAAGTGAGAATGGAGCAGAGGTAATGTGGATGACTCTCACTCCGCATGTAACAAGATCGATTCTGTATCTGTCACTTTTCCTCTTTTGTTGATGTCATCGCATTGCCGATAAAGTAGTTTCGCAGCATTTCCGATAGTAAAAATAACCATGAATATTGTTGTTTTCTTGACAGTGACAGCTGGAAAGCATGGTTGAAACAAATATATAGAAGAGTTGAATCAACTATCGCGTATGGTTGATTCAACCCTATTTTGGTTGTATCAACAATAAATATTGTTATTCAAAAATCAATGCAAAAATATTGTTGATTTGAGGCAGAATCATGTTGATTCTACTACTTTTTTCCTCCGTGTAAGCGTATTTGCAATCCATAGAGTATGAGCTTGATTCCCGCCCTAGTAAGGAGAAAACATTTCGTGAAGCGGAAAACGCTCCGCTGGTTCACTGGGTGCTGTGTGAATGTCCTGTCCGTTGTTTAATTCTAAGTGCTAAGTATTCAGTCTGTGCGACCTCTGGTCAAAGACGGTGACCCCGTCTTCCTTTCTTTTGAATTCTACAAAAAGATCATCTTAATTTATGAGGAATTTACTCAGAATTTCAACGCGAGTATTTTCGATATATCGGAGGAAATTCATCAGAATTTCTAATGATCTAATGATTCTATTATCTCATTTCATAGTTTTACGAGAAGCTTTTTCGATTTTTCAACGAAAAATTGTATGGAATTTTCAAGAAAAATAGCTTTTTTCACGAGCAATCCTTTGGAGTTTCAGCGGGATTGCCATAAACTGTCGGCGGTGGCGGTGCACACCTCTAACCACCGTGTTGTCCTCCGGGAGATCTGGGGATTGTGACTTATCATGTCGTGGCCTTCAGAAAATTCCGGAACATACACACATTGACATTCTAACATCGGAATTTATTTCATTTGATTTATTCAAACTAAGGCGTCTGCAATACACAAAATTTATCTACATTCAGCTCGGTCTGTAGTTGCCCGTCGCCAACTTTGTAGTCCACGGAGGGACCTCAAATCGATCCATCTTGCTCTCTGCGCACCTCGCCTTCATGTACGGATCCGTATCAGGAATTATTTTCGCCTGACATTCTGAGCATGACATTGTGTATGGATCACCTTGGCCACCGAGTGATTCTTTTGAAAATGAAAATATGCATTTTATCATTATGGAAGATCCATTAACTACGTAACGCAAAAATTGCCGTTTTTAATCACCATGCCCCCTATGTAACATTTTTTGTATGAGGAATCTATAAAAAATTGCATGGATTGTCACACTTCAGGAAAACCCCCTCTCCCTCTAAGCGTTACGTGATTTATGGATGTTCCCTAAACACAAGGATTTTCAGCGCCATTTGTTGTTACTATGAATATAGAACTGGTGTTTTAATCCATACATGGACCACCGTTGGTGAAATAATATTTTTTTCATATAAATGTTGAGCCTGTTTACAAATTACGTAACGCTGGAAGGAGAGGGAGGGGGTCAGGCCGTGCGTTACGATTCATACGAACCAATTAAACCTTCCATTTAAAAAGCGTTACGAGGGGTATGATGGAGGTCCAAAATCTGCAAATTTAGCGTTACGCTATTTGTGAATGAATCTATTCCGGATATTCCAAAGGACCATTTGGTGGCATGAATCACAATGTCAATGCTGTACTCAGAATGTACATACGAATGCTTAAAAAACTATCGGTGCTTTGAATTGAAATTCATAAAATGGCCAATTATGAATGTTCTTGATTTCCGTTCCCTTAGGGTACTTTCACAAAATCCGTAACGCTGAATTTGATAATTTTGATACCCCACCCTCCCTCTCGTAACTGATGGAATGGTCTGACTTCCTTATTTCCCCTAAAGCGTTACATAATTTTCGAACAGTCCCTTAGGAAAGCGAGAAAGACACTATCATTACTAGGTGTCTTGCACATATTGGATACGTTACGAATACACAAAGATAATATTTCTATTTTTGTAAGATGGGTAAAAATTTTACTCCGGATAATCGAGCCTCGGATAATCGAGTCCAGCCTGTACATGATTTTAGTAAAATTGGTAAAATTTGAGATAAAAAAAAAATATCCCCCATTTTTTGACATAATGAAGAATATGAATTGCTCTTTCAAATGCCGTGTAAACATATTTTTTGGTTTGCCCTAACCGGAGATATCAATTTTTGAAAAAATGTAATTTTGATAGAAAAAAAAAACGATTATAACTTTTGAGCGGAAAAAAGATATTGAGCATATTTACCTATCAAAAGTTGCACGTTTTTGAGCTCTAAAAGTCACCCATAGACGACTTTTTCGCGAAATTTAAGACAAAAAAAAGTAGATCGAAAATACTGTTTTTTGAGGTACACCCTAAACCAATTAGGTAAAATTGCTCTAAATCAGCCAACATAAGAGCTACAGAAAAATCTTTTCTAGCAAAATTGATTGGAACAAGCTGCGCTACAACTTTGCAGAACATAACATGTCAGTATTCGGAGAAATAAAAAAATATTTTTGTGCCACCCTATTTTTCGATAGCACCATACATAATAGCATATTTCTAACAATTTTGTAGATCAACATTTTTTCTAAAAAAAATTAAAGTGTTGGCGTAAAATGCATCTTTCCGCGTAAAACTGTATCCTGGACCATAGTGCACTGCACAAGGGCGAACGAGGTACGATACAAACAGACGCGGAACAAACAAAACTCGATTTCCGAAGGAAAAATCGCCAGCAGGAAGATCGAGACCGTGAAGAGACGGAGCAACTGTTACCGCGCTAATAACACACGTAAGTTCTATGAGAAGTTGAACCGTTCACGTAAGGGCAACATGCCGCAGCCTGACATATGTAAGGACATAAACTGAAATCTTCTTACGGACGAGCGTGAGGTGATCCAAAGGTGTCGGTAGTACTACTTAGAGCACCTGAATGGCGATGTGGCGGAATGGCAATGAACCTGGGAGCACGCACGCAGGACATACGACTTCCGGCTCCGAATCTTCAGGAAATCCATGAGGAGATCGGCCGGCTGAAAAACAACAAAGCCCCTGGAGTTGACCAAACTACCAAGAAAGCTGTTTAAACACGGTGGTGAGGCACTGGCTAGAGTGCTGCACTGCACTGGGTATTTACCAAGGTTTAAGAGGATGAGGTTCTGTCGCAGGAGTGGATGTGTCCCATCTACAAAAAGAGCGATAAGCTAGATTGTAGGAACTATCGCGCAATCACATTGCTGAACGCCGCCTACAAAATACTCTCCCAAATTTAATGCCGCTGACTAACATCAATAGCAAATTCGTGGGACAGTACCAGGCGGGCTTTATGGGTGAACGCTCTACCATTCGCCATTCGCCAAGTACTGCAGAAATGCCGCGAATACAACGTGCCCACGCATCATCTATTCATCGTCTTCATAGCCGTATATGATACAATCGAGCGGGACCAGCTATGGCAGCTAATGCACGAACACGGATTTCCGGATAAACTGACACGGTTGATCAAAGCGACGATGGATCGGGTGATGTGCGTAGTTCGAGTTTCAGGGGCATTCTCGAGTCCCTTCGAAACGCGCAGAGGGTTACGGTAAGGTGATGGTCTTTCGCGTCTGCTATTCAATATCGTTTTGGAGGGAGTAAAATGAAGGGCAGGGATTGACACGAGTGGTACGATTTTCGCGAAGTCCGTCCAGTTATTTGGTTTCGCCGACGACATTGATAGTATGGCACGTAACTTTGAGAGGATGGAGGAAGCCTACATCAGACTGAAAAGTGAAGCTAAACGGATCGGACTAGTCATCAACACGTCGAAGACGAAGTACATGATAGGAAGAGGCTCAACAGAGGTCACCCAGCACGAGTTTGTATTGGTGGTGACGAAATCGAGGTGGTTGAAGAATTCGTGTACTTGGGCTCACTGGTGACCGATAACGATACCAGCAGAGAAATTCGGAGACGCATCATGGCAGGAAACCGTACGTACTCCGCAAAACGCTTCGATCGAATAGAGTTCGCCGCCGTACCAAACTGACTATCTACAAAAAGCTTATTAGACCTCTCTACGGACACGAGACCTTGGAGTTTTCGAAAGGAAAGTGCTGCGGAGCATCTATGAGGGAGTGCAGATGGCGGACGGTACGTGGAGGGGGCGAATGAACCACGAGTTGCATCACACCGCGAAAATCTGAAGACAGCGGTGGGCCGGGCACGTAGCCACAATGTCGGACAGTAATCTGGTGAAAATTGTTCTCGACAGGCACAAGGTGGTTCGATCAGTAGGAATACGATTTGTGGATCCTCAGACTGCGTGCTGGCGACGTGCAACAATGGACCGAGCTGAATTAAGAGTTTTATTAACTGCACAGGCCACTCCGGCCTTAGTCTGAGAAATCGCCAGTCCATTGTCATTGTAATGCCAAAAAATGTCTACGGCGACTTATTTTATATGTATTTGCAAGTGAGGACAAAAGGAAAAAGGGAACTGGGCTTTGTACTTTTATAATCTCCAAAAAATGCAAATTTTAATCCTTCCATTTCCGTTATAATTTTAACCATAATCAATAAGAACAATGCAGCAATGTCACTACATTTCTTCCACAGCAGCTACACATAAATTTTATCAAATTTCAAGCAACATAGTAAGCTTCGGATACAGACATAACATTAACGAGCTTGCTATGTGAACGTACACTGGCTCTAAATGAAGGCTCCACTGTATCCGTCCATTTTTCGCAGCTCATTTTCCGAATCCAACTATTGCTCCCCTGTAGTTATGCAAATTTTTCACAACCTAAACAAGCACATTGAAATCGGGTACCGTATGACGTACAGACGAATTCTGAATAAATAGATATAACAGAATTAAGGTGGAAAATGCCATCGTAAGCATTGTGAGATGAAGACACCATAATGCTTTCGGAGCCAAATTGGGAGCTATCCAACAAAGTGGCGGCGCCAGTATCGTAGATGGCTGCCGAGCCACCAGATGAAAGCATTAAATTTGGCGAGATAACTTAATTAGTCTCTGGCGGAGGAAGCGATGATGCTTTGAGCCGGTGGTGTAGCGATGAGTGACGAATTCGCTTACCATGGGTTTTGCATGCGTTTTTTTTTATTGTGGCTTGCAGGCTTAAGAGCTACGGTGCACTCGTTGTGATTTGAATAGCGAATGTACACCACCAAGGCTAAGTAATCGAGTACCGATGGCACATGGCGCATGGATTATGATGACGCATATAGGTACTTCACGATAGTTCTTTTTCTTCAAGTAGTAAGTTTAAAGGTTCTGAGGGGGGCTAACAAAGATAATATAATATGCATATACCTATATGACGCGGCATTTTCTTACACTAATAATGTGTTGTTACATAATACATTGTCCAACGTTCGGTGAGAAGAGTTCACGCTAGCATTAGATGAATCTGTTTGAAAACAAGTACATATGAACAGAGAAGAACAAGATTCAAAACAAAATAAAGGAATGTCGTCTTTCCACGTTTCGTCTTAAACTGGTTGATAGACCCGAGAGCCTAAACAACGACCCCTGGACCCGTCCCCTAAGTCATTGAACATTTGGTTCCTCATTCATCAGCATCAAAGCTACAACAGACTTCGTCACGTTCGTTGAGACCAGATAGACTACAAGTGTTAATTGAGGCATGCAAGAAAAAACAGCAAGAAAAACAAACAGTCGCTTAGAAGTAAGTTGTTTGAAACGCGACCGTCTTGTAAAATGTCCCAAAATGTGAAATCAGTCATAGATTCAACTGTAGTAGGGTTTGAGAAAATTTTGATGAAAAACTGATGGAAACTTTTATAACCATTTCAAAGCTTTTCATGAATAAAGAAGAATGCAGAAAATACTTTTAATAAATGTTAAAGAAAAACCAAAGCCATAGAAGTTGTTTATTGAAAAAAATATCATTCAACTTTATTTTTGTGAGATTTTGATTTTTTTTTTCCATTTTAAATTAATAAATCATATAAGATATTTGGAGAATTAGGATTAGAAGAATGGTCTAATTTAGAATAAGAGCTCTTTTTCTATCAAACCCGCAGTCGTTGAACGACTCAACTTCATTTGTATGCTTTGAGCATAGCCTCGTCAGCGAATCGATAATCTGAGCGCGTTGTCGCGCCTACTAACTGTGAAGCCGATACCATACTTATGGACTTTTTTGAAAATGTCGCGCGCGGATATGCTTCCTCAAGTTAGAAGCTGTTTACCATTCGGCTCTAGCTTGAAGTATAGATGCTAAGCGTTGGAAATATTTATTTGACCTTCGCGCTAATAAACATTTGCCTATTTATGCAGAACCAGAAGACGTGAGTAATCCGTGAAACATAAACGTGTTTTGATTGAATTATTCCTCTGTGAGGTAGGCATCGGTCGTTCGGAATAGATGGATTGAATTGTGTATCCAAAACAATAGAATTTGATAATAACATCAGATCAAGAGAATAATAAAAAAAGTCTTTGTGTTGCTATAAGATCATTTTTAACGTCTTAAGCTTCCGGGACTCGTATTATCCTGGATCACTCACGCAGTCCCGCCGCTCTTAAGGACGATAAACGTGCTTTTTTTCAAAGGTGTTGTACTTTTTGCAATGGTGCGAGTCCCGGAAGGTTAAGAAATGTTAATGTCGTTCGTTCAGGCATATACATGTTTATAAATAGAATCTTAATAAAATGCTTCAAATTGATCAAGGTTCATACTGCCTGCCGTTAATTTCTCACTGGAATAACTTTTTACTCAATGGATCACCGCCAGATGGTAATCATGGCACTAGATAAATCTCATTACAGCAATTCGCGCGTCATTAGATACGCAAATCGAAATTTATAACCATGACTGTCCAAACAGTGCCTAACTATCTGTATAAATAGTCGTTTGATTATACACGCGATATCATGGCAGCCATTACGCACGTTACTGTCGCTTAAAACCTATGTAAATGCCACATTGTAACGGTCACACTGCACCGGTTAGATCGTCGCTAATTATTTATAATCCCCATAGTGGGAAGCGGATTTATGCCCATAACAACTATTTTCCAGTCAGTGAGCGAACGGACGCTCCGAGAATAGCTCAGCGTTCGGCCTTGGTAATGTGATTGTTTTGCAGGCCCTCGGCTCGGCAACCGTTGACCACACCGGTATTCACTTCCATCTAACGGCATGCAAAACCTAACTGCCATCAAACTTCGTCATCGTCAGATCAGGTGTTTATTGCCGTTTGGGGACGACGTCGTTGTCGTCGTTGAACCGGTTTCTAAGTAATATGAGAGCAGATTTTTTCCCGTGCTACACAGCTGATCTGATCCTAGGCGCCTAACAACTTGTACCCGACCGGTCCTCATCCTCAACATATCTGCATAAAGGTGATAAATGATG
Source organism: Armigeres subalbatus (assembly GCF_024139115.2). Taxonomy (NCBI): domain Eukaryota; kingdom Metazoa; phylum Arthropoda; class Insecta; order Diptera; family Culicidae; genus Armigeres; species Armigeres subalbatus. The sequence continues at coordinate 245,962,101 of NC_085141.1, forward strand.
ACGCTGACGAATTGCAGCGACGGGCCCAACAATTGGATATTCACCTAAAAGATCGCTTTTTCTTTTCTATAGTAGTTCGGAACACTTATTTATTTATTTATTACACACCGTCCTCAAAAATAAATCGTACAGTATTTTTTTTTAATCTTTCGTTTATTTGATATGCTCATTTGCCATGAAGCGTTACGGAGCCGAAATCATGTTTTTCTATACATTTTACGATTCTTATATATAGGGTTAGTTTTGGGGAACCGAAAGACTCGCGGTTTTGGAAAGGAATTTGGGGTGCTTAATTAATTACAATGCTGATGTTCACATGGTTGACATTCTTGGTGATGTTTCACATCTGTAACGGGACAAAGACACATTTTCTTGGGGAGACAACAACTAGAGGAAGACATGGGGTTTGACGGGGAAGGATGGGGTTTGACGGCGGACATGGGGAGTGACGACAAGATGAAGACATTTTTAAAGGATAACGATAGCAAAAGAGATGGGTGGACAATGGTTACAGTCTAACATCAGCAACTTTTAAGAATTGGTAGACAAGGGACATGTATTCGAGGTCAAGACCCACCAACTCTTCCCTAATAGGCTTCGGTTGTTTTCCTCGGACCCGGAGATGTTCAGTTAGCGCAGATCTGAGAGTACTTCGCGCGCTCACACGACATGATCGATATCCTGATAGTTTTCGCAACAAACACAGAGATTACCCTCTGAGAGCCCCACTCTGAAAAGATGTGTATTTAAAGTGCACTGATTGGAAATTAGACGACACATGGTTTGAATGAAGGCTCGTCCATATTCAATTTTTTGAATCATGGATGCTTCGACACCTGTGGGCGAATTGAATACAGCCATCTACCCAACTCCCCATTTGTCCATTTCTGCTGCCAGCTAATCAAGGTTTCCTGACGAACTCCCTTCTTCATTTGTCCTTCTTTCTTCTTATTTCTTCTTTATTGCTTTTTCTTGCTTCTTTCTTCCGTCTTCTTCCTTTCTTCTTCTTTCTTTTTCCTTCCTGCATCCTTCTTCCCTATTCCTTCTTACTTTTTCCTTCTTCTTTGTTCCTTCTTCCTTCTTCTTTGTTCCTTCTTCCTTCTTCCTTTTTCCTGCTTCCTTATTTCTTCTTCTTTTTGCCTTTCTCGTATACAAAGTATACGTAAAGGCTATAGTATCACTCCAAAACCGAAATTTTTATAGCAGGTTCGGAGACCCATAGTGTTATATATCAATCGACTCAGATCGATGAATTGAGGTGATGTCTGTTTGTGTGTGTGTGTATGTGTGGTACAAAAATGTAAGACACACTTTTTGGTACCGTCAACTGGGGGGAAGATGATCATTGAGGTGAAGATGATCATTTGATGTGTCAGTCAAAAGTGCCAATTTTTTTATGAAACGGTAGTCAACAATATTCTCCGTTCAAGTAATGTTACCGCTAGGTAGAAATCCGAGTTTTTCGATTATAATCATGAAAATGTATTTTGTGGAAGAAAGAGAGAGATAGTCATAAATGACGCTATTTTCGTTTCAAATATTGACTTCTTAGACTTCTTTACGTAGTAAATTCAACATTCATACAAATAACCTAGTGTATTTTGACTACTAGGTCTTAATGATTTTAGTAGAGCTGTCTTGATCAACTTCACCCCAAACCAGATGATTCAAAAAATGTGTGATAATTTAATTTATATTAATAAATGCGAACGCATTTCAGAAAACTAAAGTTGTTGATTATTGCAACGTATAGCAGTACATGTTTTGAAAATATTTGTTTCGATTTAAAATGTAAACACACATTGTTATTGCATGTTTTGTCTTAAAAATGATCATCTTCCCCCCAGTTGACGGTACTTAGCATTATCCGATTTGCTCGCAACAAATTGCAATCAACGCGGATTGTGGTCTATTGAAAATTGGTTCGATCGGCCATTGCGTTCTAAAGTTATTCAAAAAACATTGTTTTTTTACCAAGGGTCCCCTCTTGAAAAATAATTCAAAACTAAAAAAAAAATCTTCAGAAGCCGCTGCAATGCACTTAAATGACCGCAAATAGATATAAATTGAGGTAAAAAGTAAAATCTATCCCCGTAAAGTGAAAATTTTACCCCTCATATATGTTTTACTCATTTTTATAATACGCGAGAAAGGCACCACCAACGCTAGGTGGATTAATTTGGGTTTTTCTTTCTTCTTTTTTCCCTTTTCGTCCTTCTTTCCTCCGTCTTACTTCTTCTTTCTTTCTTTTTCTTTCTTTCTTCTTCTTTCTTCTTCTTTCTTTCTTCTTCCTTCTTCCTACTTACTATTCCTTCCCGCATCCTTCTTCTTTTTCCATCTTCCTTTATCCTTCTTTCTTCTTCCTTTTTACTTCTTCCTTCTTCCTTCTTCCTTATTTCTTCTTTCCTCTTCCTTCTACTTTCTTTCTTCTTCTTTTTTCTTACTTCTTTTTCCTTTTCTTCCTTCCTTCTTCCGTCTTCCTTTTTTTTCTTCTTCCTCTTACTATTTCTTACCGCATTCTTCTTCCTTTTCCTTTTTCCTTCATCCTTCTTCCTTTTTTATTCTCCTTTCTTTCTTTTTCCTTCTTCCTTCTTTCTTTTTCCCTCTTCCTTATTTCTTCTTCCCTCTTCATTCTACTTTCTTTATTCTTCTTTTTTCTTTCTTCTTTATTTTTTTCCCTTTTTTATTCCTTCTTTCTTCCGTCTTTCTCTTTCTTTCTTTTTCCTTCTTCCTTCTTCATTATTTTCTCCCTTCTTCCTTCTTCTTCCTTGTTCCTTCTTTCTTCTTTCATTCTATCTCTTCCTCACTTCTCACTCCCACTTTTCATTCGGCCTAATGACCGTTCGGTTTAATGACCATTCCGCCTAATGGCCTTCGGCCTAATGACCCAGCATCGTTTTTTTATAGGATGGAAATAGGAGCTATGAGATGAAGTGCCGAACCGTTCCCCTACATAGAAAGTAAGTTTAGTGACTTAGATCCCGGGCAGAAGCCATGAACAGAATAACAAAACATGATATGAATTTGATTGATATACACACTTAATTTTTTTTACCGGGATCTCAGTAAAATGTTGAACTTTTACCGAGAATCGCACAGCCGTGCCCCAGCAAACATGTTTTTTGCCGAGATTTCTGTCAAAATTGCTGATAATCAGCAATTAATTTGCCGAAAATCAGCTAACAAACGCTATTTTTGCCTGAATATCAGTTATTTATTTTGCTGGCGCACGGCTGTGCGGATTTTTGCCGAGCTGCAGAAATAAAACTGAGTGTGTAAGAGATAAATGAACAGGCAACAGTATCAAAAATTTGGACTGAACTATCATTTAAATATCAAGTAATGCTATGGATAAGAACAAACTAATGGCACATGATATTGATCACTTGTTACTTATAGCATAACTTGATCTCCTGATGATATTTTAAGGCAAAATATTGATATTGTCGTCTGATCTTTGGGAGCGGGCCATTTGGCATAAAGTCATTTGGCATAAAGGCCATTTGGCATAACGGTCATTTGGCATAACGGACATTTGGCATAATTGTAACCAACGTCAAAAGTGAGGGTCTTTTGGCATAACGGACATTTGGCATAATTTTTCTTTGCGTTCGATAAATGGTGACTAAGTGGTGCGGGAAACACCCCGGAATAGTAAATATAACACCCGTCGATAACAATATTAAAAAGACATTGTCCTCTCGTGGAAAAAATGCATTTGCAATGTAATGCAAAAGTAGGCGCATGCCCTGATTAGAGCAGTGTTGGATATAATCTCCTCTTTAAAAGAAGGCGCATTGCTGGATTATGGCAATGAAGGATGTGATCCCTTATTTAAAAGTAGGTGCTTGTCCGGATTTTGGCAATGGAGGATATGATCTTTTCTTTAAAACTAGGCGCTTGCCCGGATCAAGGTCATGGTGGATGCGATCCCTTCTTTAAAGGTAGGCGCTTGCATTGATTATGGCTATGGAGGATGTGATCCCTTTTTTAATAGTAGGCGCTTGCCCGGATTATGACAATGTTGGATGTGATTCCTTCTTAAAAAAGAAGGCGTTTGTCCGGATTGAGGCAATTGTGGAAGTGATTCCTTCTTTAAAAGTAGGCGCATGCCTGGATTAAGGCAATGGTGGATGTGATCCCTTCTTTAAAAGTAGGCGAATGCTCGGATTAAGGTCATGGTGGATGCGATCCCTTCTTTAAAGGTAGGCGCTTGCATGGATTTTGGATATGGAGGATGTGATCCCTTCTTTAAAAGTAGGCGCTTGCCCGGATTATGACAATGTTGGATGTGGTTCCTTCTTTAAAAGAAGGCGTTTGCCCGGATTGAGGCAATGGTGGAAGTGATCCCTTCTTTAAAAGTAGGCGCATGCCTGGATTAAGGCCATGCTGGATGCGATCCCTTCTTTAAAAGTAGACACTTGCATGAACTATGGAAATGGAGGATGTGATCCCTTATTTAAAAGTAGGCACTTTCCCGGATTATGACAATGGTGGATGTGATTCCATCTTTAAAAGAAAGCGCTTGCCCGGATTGAGGCAATGGTGGATGTGATTCCTTCTTTAACAGAAGACGCTTGCCCGGATTGAGGCAATGGTGGATGTGATCCCTTCTTTAAAAGTAGGCCCTGCCCGGATTATGGCAATGGTAGATGTGACTCCTGCTTTATAAGTAGGCGCTTGTCGGGAATAAATCAATGGTAGATGTGATCTCTTCCCCGAAAAGCACAATTCAGATTGATTTGGTTGCAATAACTCATATGTGACTTGATTGGTTTTAGTAACTCGTCTACGACAAGTGTGTTGCTTGAGTTTTTAAAGTTAGGCGCTTACCCGGATTAAGGCAATGGTGGATTTGATCCGGTCTTACGACGCATGCTCGGATTGAAGCAATGGTGGGTGTAATCCCAATTTTTAAAGTAGGCATGTGGCCGGAATAAGTCATTGATGGATGTGATCCCTCTCTCGGAAGTAATTCTGCCGTTTTGTTATTTCGTTCTTTCGGAAAATGTCTACCATCAATCTAAATTTATCAGAAAACAGCCTCGACCTACTTTATCTACGCTAAACATTACATGAAATATCCCTTTTGCTTTCACAGCTCGAAATTATGCCAAATGTCTGTTATGGCCAAATGACACACTTTTCTTACAGTTCAAAATTATGACAAATGTCCGTTATGCCAAATGACCATTATGCCAAATGGCCTTTATGCCAAATGACCTTATGCCAAATGACTTTAAGCCAAATGACTAAGACCCTGATCTTTTATCTCTTATATCAATCATGTCCATATCTAATTTTGCTATCTTATCAACACTTGATGTTATTTATCTGTTTTCGTCTGCTTGGGATGGGTTCTTTAAATATCGAGATGTGATGTTTTTCGAGTCAAAATATAGCCTTTCGTTGTAACGAACGGTAATAAAGCTGCTCTAATATGTAGTTGCAGTTGTTCAGCCACTTGATGAAGATAACATATGCAAAATTGAACTAATCAAGCAAGAAGCGACTATGGCATTCGGGAAGTTGTGAGATTCTGAAGCCGTTATACTGCCAGACAATAGCAGTTATTTTTTTTTGTTGCCGTTTGCAAAGCTGCGCGATTTTTTTCCATGAATGTCTGCCCCATGAATAATTGCCAGATTAACTCGACTTAATGTGACCAAAGTTCATCTAGTGACTCTGTGGTGGACACCAGACGAAGAATGCGGTTCATATAAATAGGATTTTTTTACCAGGAGATTTTTTTTAAAATTTCATTTGAATCAAAGGTGAGGTTCGTGGTAACGGAATAAGTGGCTAATAGGAAGAAAACATCGATCATAGTAGCTTGGCTAAAATCAGATTAAATGAACTGTATGCATATAAATTGGGTGGCTATAGATTTAGATTGAATCGGATTGCATTAGGGTATTGATGGGATATGGGAACGATCTGAATATGACCCCGTTATGCCCGGGATTGAAATAGTTGCAAAAGGATGATTTTTTTCAGCACGAGTTGCACGTTTATCCAATGAGGCTTGCCAAGTTGAATAAATACTACAAGTGCAGGCGGAACCGAGCGCGACAGGGTCCGCCTGGAAAGCAGTGTTACGATAAACGGGGTTGATGAATTCGTCTACTTTGGATCCTTGCTTACAGCAGATAATAATGTTAGTCGTGAATTATGAAGGCGCATCATCTTTATAAAAACACATTCAGTTTTATAAAAACACATGAATATTAGTAGCAGTAAAAGTAAAGGCTGGATCACAATAGCGCATTGCGTGTCGCGTCACGCTGAGCGTTTGTACTAAAACGTACCGCCAATCACGCCCACGATATATCGCTCGCGTTGTGCTTAATTTACCAACAATAATGATTAAAACAATGATGGATTTAAAAATGTATGATTTATTGCACATTACACATTTTTAAATAAAGTAAGAAAATTATTAACAAACTTAGTATTCAGAAAGAATATAAAATCGGCTATAACAATTATTATAAAAATCCTGCATTCTTACATATGTTTTAGAAAACTAGAACCATGCATCCGAATTTCTAAATAAATCCTCTCTGAAATAGTATTTATTTTGAAATGGGCAGAAAAACAATAAACAAGCTTTTTCCAATAATTCCTACGACAATTGCTCCAGACATTCTATAGGGGATTCTATCAGGGATTCTTTAGAAATGACTCCAGCAACTTCTTCCACCACACAACTGTGGAATTCCTCCGGGTGTTCCTCTGCAAATTTTTCCGGGAGTTCCACCAGTAGCTCTTCTAGGAAATCATTGAAGCTTTTTTCAGGAAATCATATAGGCTTTCTTCAGAAATTTAGCTGGAAATTCCTCTAGGAATTCTTCCAGCAGTTCCTCCTGAAATTCCTCTGAGAGTTCTTACGGGAGTTCCTCCGTCAGTTCCTTCGGAAATTTCTCCGGAAGATCCACTGGCAGTCTCTACGATGATTCCTCCGGGAGTTTCACCGTCAGTTCCCCCAGGTGTTCTTCTCAGGAGGAACTCCCAGAGTAATTTCCGGAGAAATTCTCAGAGGAATTCTTGGAGGAACTGCCGGCGGAACTTCTGGAGGAATTTCTTGAAGAACTACAGGAAGAGTTCCGGAGGAAATCCTGGAAGAGTTCCCGGAGGAACTCCCAAAGGAACTTTCGTAAGAATTTCAGGAGGAACTCCTGGAAGAATTCTTGGAGGACCTCCTGGGCTACGAAATGGTGAGTTGACATCCGGAAAGGAGCGCCCAACATAGCTCTGGTCCTTACAAGTTCCAATACTCCCGCTTCCACGGGTCTTCCGATGACAATTGACCGCCAGCTAAGGGTTGCGCACTTAGCTGGTAGTGTAGCCTGGGCACTGTTGGCCTTCTGACATCAGCTAGAGTGAGAGGGTGCGTCCTGTGGGGTTTGCCTAGGATGTGGTGGGGTTCGACAGTGGGCTCTGTTGAACTTCTATAAAAAGCTGCGCACTAGCCTAGTCGTGGTGTTGTGCGGGACTTTAAATAAATTTGATCCGACTGATCGAGCGTCTGTTCACCAAGGAGGTGCGACTCCAACAGCGTCTGTTCTGGCATCCAGCGGCTGAGTATGAAATGCTATTCCCCGGAAGCTATATCTAAGATGGCAGCCCCATCCCGATGGATAGGGAACCTTGGGCCAACAACCTACTGTTCCCGACACATCAATTTGTTCGAGAATCCGATAATGAAATAATACGGACTAATTTTACGGTGACGACTCTTAGCGCGAAACAACGGACACGAATAGGAACATGGAACGTTTTAACCCTAGCCCAGCAGGGTAAATTGGCACAACTTGCCAATGAGGCACGCCGCATGAAGCTTGAGATCCTGGGACTGAGTGAAGTCGGTTGGCCAAACTTTGGAGGACACAGAACGCCGTCGGGACAAGTTCTGCTATACTCCGATTTACGAGGTGAACACGCTCCCCGACATCGTGGAGTTGGCTTCCTACTAAGCGCTCAGGAATACTCTGCGCTTATGAAGTGCGAACCTATAAGTGAAAGGATAATCGTTGCCAGATTTAGAACACGGGTCTGAAACCTTGGACTATAATCCAATGTTATGCGCCAACCGATGCTTCCGATCTGCAAGACAAAGAGAACTTCTACAGTCAACTCAATGCCGTCGTAGATAGAATTCCGAAGGGTGATATCAAGATCTGTTTGGGCGACTTCAATGCGAAGATCGGATCCAACAACACGAACCGTGAGCGCATTATGGGACGCCATGGTCTCAGAGAAATGAGCGAAAACGGAGAGCTGTTCGCAGAGTTTTGTGGTAATAACGACATGGTGATCGGGGGATCGCTCTTCCCTCATCGACCGGTTCACAAGGTCACGTGGGTCTCCCGTGACGGCTTTACAGAAAATCAAATCGACCACATCTGCATCAGTCGAAAATGGAAACGGAGCCTTCTTGATGTACGGAATAAACGTAGTGCCGATATCGCGTCTGAGAATCACCTCCTCATCGGCGAAATACGCCTGCGCATTGCGCGGATTCGTCGGCAGGAGGAGAGTTGGACGACTGTTCAACACACGTCGACTGGAAGACGCCACGGTGAAACGGTCCTTTGTTGAAGAACTGGAGACGCGTGCTGCAGATATTCCGGAAGGTGGCAGCGTGGAAGACCAATGGACCGCCATCAAGAATGCCTTCATCGCCACCAGCGAGAATAATCTGGGCGAACTGCGCACCCAGAAAAAACAATGGATTACCGATGAGAACTGGAGGAAGATAGAGGAGCGAAGAGAAGCCAAAGCCGCGATAGAGCGATCAAAAACCAGGGGAGCCAAAGTCTTAGCCCGTCAACGATACTCGGCTCTTGAGAAGGAAGTAAAACGCTCATGTCGACGGGACAAGCGAGCGTGGGCAGACTCTCTGACCGACGAAGGACAGGGAGCCGCTGCAACCGGGGACATCCGCCTCCTCTACGATATTTCACGACGCTTAAGCGGGGCGAAGATGAAAGGGTGGTGCCTGTGATAGACGCGAATGATCAGTTATTGACCGACCCAACTGACCAGCTGAAACGATGGTTCGAGCACTTCGAAAAACTTTTTCAAGTGCCGACCAAGCCACCCCCACCTCGGCATGATCTGCCTAGGATCCGACGTATAACACGCGTCAATACCGAAGCTCCATCACTGCCAGAGATTCGAACAGCCATCCAAAGCATGAAATTGAATAAAGCCCCAGTGGTCGATCGCATATCAGCCGAGATGCTCAAAGCTGACCCCATGACATCCGCTCAACTACTGCATCATTTATTTCGTAATATCTGGGACACCGCAACTTTCCCGGTCGACTGGATGCAAGGTATCTTAGTGAAGGTGCCCAAAAAGGGTGACCTGACTTTATGCGATAGCTGGCGAGGCATTATGTTACTGTGTACCGTTCTCAAAGTTCTATGCAAAATTATCCTAGCCCGGATTCAGAAAAAGATCGATGCGACTCTCCGGTGGCAGCAGGCTGGATTCCGTGCCGGAAGATCCTATGTGGGCCATATTGTCACGCTCCGCATCATTCTGGAGCCGTTCAACGAATTCCAAGAGTCCCTTTACTTGGCATTCATTGACTACGAAAAAGCTTTCGACCATCTCAATCACGAGAATATGTGGGGCGCCCTAAGACGCAAGGGGGTTCCTGAGAAAATCATCGGCCTCATCGAGGCACAGTACGAGGCCTTCTCGTGTAGACTGCTCCACAATGGGGTCTTGTCCGACCCTATCGGGGTCGTAGCTGATGTGAGGCAAGGATGAATTCTATCACCGTTACTGTTCCTCATCGTAATCGACGAGATTCTGGTAGATGCGATTGATCGTGAACCAAACCACGGACTGTTATGGCATATAACCATGGAGCACCTAAACGACTTCGAATTGGCTGATGACGTTGCACTCCTCGCTCAACGGCGCTCTGATATGCAGAGTAAGTTCAACGACCTTGCAGAGCACTCCTCTTCGGCAGGCTTAGTCATCAACGTCAACAAAACCAAATCGTTGGACGGAAAGACGGTGACTCCTTCCAGTTTCACAGTAGCCGGGCAACCAGTGGATAATGTTGAAAGCTTCCAATATCTTGGTAGCCAAATGGCGTCAGACGGCGCTACCAAGATCGACATAGGCGCACGGATCAAGAAAGCAAGGGCTGCCTTTGCGAGTTTAAGAAATATCTGGAAAAACAGGCAGATAAGTGAACGCACCAAAATACGAATTTTCAACTCTAACGTGAAATCTGTGCTGTTATACGCTAGCGAAACATGATGTTTATCACTCAACGGCTGCAGGTGTTCATCAACAGATGCCTGCGGTATATAATTCGGGCCTGGTGGCCTCACAACTGAATCTCAAACATCGAGCTCTATCGTCGTTGTCACCAGAGGCCGATAGCAACAGAAATTTGGGACCGGAAGTGGGGCTGGGTCGACCACACTATACGTAAGGGCGGAAACGAAATCTGTAAACAAGCATTAGATTGGAACCCAGCGGGACATCGCATCAGAGGCAGACCCAGAGGCTCATGGCGGCGAAGTCTCAATAAAGGGTAGGGTACGGAAGGGTACGATGGGCAGGGCATGTTACAAGAATGCCGGACATCAACGCTGCAAAGATGGTGTCTGCTTCCGATCCGGCAGGTACAAGAAGGCATGGAGCGTAGCGTTTCATGGAAATGAGGTGCGCGATCGATTTCATGGTGAAAGCTAGTGCAAAAATTAGGTTGAACACTATGCGCCCGCAAAATAATATAGTTCTGGGCAATACATTTAAAATGATTATAACAGCAATATCGTAATTCTTTACTGAATTTATTGATATTTCACCCAAATATGATGAATTTTACTGACTTGAAGATGGCTCTCTATTTTCAATATGGCCATCATAGATTTCGATCCGAAAAATGTTAGCCCCATGAAACACCATTATAAATCCTTTGCAATGTAAATATTTGAGTTATTACGACCAAAAATTGTGGCTTTAATCTAATGTGACCATATGTTCCGCATTTCGCGGTACGCTTCATTTTTCAACTTCGCTTTACAAATTTATTACAATTCATACAGCCTTACATATATTTTTTAATTTTTTTGGGCCAAAATCTATGCGAAATGCATTTTTGGAGAATCCATTTTCAAGCCAGTGACGCAATCCAGATAGGCGTCCAGATAGACGCTTGCTGGTCACATTACTTTAATCGAGCTTTGAAAATAGGACTTATTGCGCTCTTCGTTACAACCGTGAAGCTACTCATAAGATCAATCGGCATTTGACGTTTGAAGCTTTTCTAGCAGATTCATTAGAGGTTTATTGATAGCAATTAGATAGCCAATAAATCTGAGCAATTAGACATGGTGACTGCTGTCATAAATCCGCTATAAAAATTAAATAAATCCAACAAGAATGAATATTAGTGGGGGGTCCCGTAGCGTAGTTGGCTATACGTTCGCCTTATAAGCGAATGGTCATGGGTTCGATTCCCAGCCCCTCCACCAAACCTTCGTCAGTCGCCAGCAGCGCAGTCCGTACGGTGGCGTTTGGGGAATGCGCCTCACCGATACGGCTGCCTGATGACGACTGACAAAACTGTTCTTCTCGGGGGCACTCCTCCAACGTACTTCGATTAATGGCAACCGAACAAAGCGCAACGATCACTGGATTCACCACATGGACAAATGAACACAATGGACACACGATGATATGGACTGGCAACGACAACAAAGACGAATTATGGACATCTATAAATAGATTCTGTGTGGATTCTGTAGAGCAGAGTACCACAGTAGATCACGGCACAGTAGCGGTTAAGAACACAGAGTGCCGACCAAATAAATATACGAATAAAAAAAAAAAAAGAATGAATATTGTGACTTGGGTGGAGACCCCAAAGACAATATTGCGTTCAATCTTATTTGCAGCAAATGTGGGGTGGCAACTATTTTTTGTGAACTTTTAAAACTGTGATTATTTGTATGTTTCAAAAGCAAGACATTCACTAAGAGATATTTAAATTTTCAAAATGTCACTCCAGTATGTTAAAACATTGCACGCCCATGAGCATTAGCGCTGGGCTGAAATTACACTTGGAGTGTGTCTTGGTGCTCCCGCTCTTGTAGCTCTGGCCTGTATTTTTGATAGATTGAAATGACATTTAAAACATTCAAAAAATCTTCATTAGTTGCACTTACTGAATGAGAAGACTGCGAAAAGTGTAGGAATACACTAGTTGCCAATACTCTAAGGAGATGCCAGTTAACCGTACATAATACTATGTTTACAAGCAGGAAATCTGAAGTTAATCGTTCAACAAAGATCCTACATCAGCTGCATTATCACAATAGAACGAACGACCACGTCTATCGAATCAATTTCTTCACATGTTAAGTGATAAATCTAACATTCAGCATGTACATAAAGTGCTAAACAAGAGCGGAACTCGATACCGATGACGAACGGTGACGTCTCGCCGAGCAACGCTCTAATGGTTAAAAAAATTGTCTGTGCGTTGCCGCGGTCCGCTTATTGAAGTTCAAACGGTGGCCCAAAGCATCAGTCGATTAGCGATCGCGGCGCGTTCATGACTTATCCACGTTGGAGCCAAAACAAAGCATCACCAACAGATTGCCAATCGGTGATATTGGATCCGACTACAGGTGCTTCTCGCGTGCTTCGTATACAGTTTGTCTTCGTAACGGAGTGTAACGTAGGTGTTCCGGGGGGTGGTTGGAAAATGCCGTAGCTGCTGAGGGTAGCTTCTCTGCATGGGGTGTTTTAAAGTGAAGACAGACCGAGATCAAGAGTAGACGCTGGGTTGCGAAAAGCCCACCTCAACCGCTTGATCTCGATCTCTGTGGGGTTAGGAGTGTATGTAGGATAGTATATCTGGGCCATGTAAGCGACACTTAAGATCCGACGACGAAGGTTGGGAAGTTGTGCAAGAACTTGGCGGTTGAGCCGTCGCCGGTGCAAATAATGCCGCGGAAAGTCACGGTTAACGAGATTGCACTTGAAAACCGGCACCGGGCATGGGCGTCGACTTTGGCGTCCCGATCGTGCCGCATCCACCAGCAAACGATGGAATATTTATGATGCTGCTGTGTTGCGTTACATGCGCGGCGTGCGGAGCGTAGTGATTTCGGTTTCGGATCGATGACAGGTGCACCTGTGTGTACATCTTTTCTGTGAGCAATTGTGATTTGTGTGCGATCGAAGCTTGATGAGTTTGATGCGATATGTAGTTATCCATCGTAGTGCCACCACGCTGGCTGTGAATTGGTGTGACCTTTGCGAGAGGAAGTGATGCTGCAAAAAGATCGGCTACATTTTGGACGCTTGATCGGTGATGACATTGTAAGGGAATAAAGAGCTGTTAGATAGTTCTAAGTGCGTTACAACAGTGTAGTAATTTATTTCTAAAATGTGCTCTAAGAATAACACACCAAAGAGTACTGATAAATTGACCACTGTAACATGAGGTTGATCAAGGCCTTTCCGGCTTAATTTTTATGTAGGCATGCAGTTAATTGAATCGGTCACTTGAGGATGAGTTCATTTGTGTAATAGCTATGCCAAATATTTTTGATCTAAACTGCTTCAACTGGAGTGTACATTTTTTTTTTAAATTTAAGTCCTTGGATCCTCTAAATTACAAACTGTTTGAATATATATTGCTTCGATCTCAGTGTAATGGAACAGTATTTAAAGATAATGACAGAAACACGTTAGGTTTCAAAAGAACATGGTTGATGGTAATGATCGCCAATGTAATTCACGCTTGAAATTGTTGTAAAATATCCGGCTCGGCTTTTTTCTGTCTATCGACAGTTCCATGCCATTTCTAGACTACGAGCTTTATCGCTGAATGAAAAATGTTTTTGAAATGAAACGTTTTGTAGTTTATTCACAGTAATAATGAGATGTATGAAGCTGAGATGCTGAAGGTGGCTGAGCTCGATTCCCGGTCCGGTCTAGGAAATTTTCGGGTTAAACTTTTTCACGACTTTCCTGGGTTTAAAAGTATCGTCGTGTTTGTCTTATGATATACGAACGCAAAAATGGTAAGCCTAGAAACCTCGCAGTTAGCAGCAAGGCGCGAATCAGCGAGGTCAAAGCCTCAAAACCGCGTTAAAAAACACCAAAATGCCATAATACACACCAAATCTCAGAACCAACAGTCTTTATTGCTGGCAAGAAAAGTGTGTTTCAATTTATCTCGAGCACAAACATTAGAACTTGAAACTAAAATTTACTTAATAGGTAGAATCTTTTTGATGATAAAGTATTGAATAATTCTAATGTCCACTACTAAGAATTTTCATCTGCTTTGGAAAGTTTTCAGCACGATTACGTATTTCCAAAAATGAAATGTATGTGAAGAAAAAAGTTGGCTGACTCTCGGATGGCAGGAGAAAGTTTTGGAAGTAATAAATTTTGTATGTGGTATCTTCTAGCCGATTGGGAAAAAACTACACAATAATTGCTGCTTCAAGCAATAAAAATTTTCAAAAAAAAACTATACAAAGGATTGTATCATTGAACAATCCCTTCCATTACATATGTTTTAAATATTATATATTTATATCGATCGTTTCAAGTTTAATCTAAGAGTTTTATTTTTTCAACTTTATTTAGGTGTTTTTTAATCTAAAAATTAAGTTGAAAGGTTTCAGTTAGAAATAGACAAAAAAATATATGCGTATTTCAAACTAAAACGGTAAAAAACAGCTTATCGCAACAATAAAATACAATAGCGGAAAAAATGGGATTAATGAGCTATTACTTTAAGCTTTGTAATAAGTATAACATCATTGCAGGCACTCATCGGCGCCTATACTTCTGAAGCACTTTAGTCTAAAAAATGTGTGTAAATTAATTAATTTTGTATATAAAGTTAACTTAAGTTGAGTTCTGTCACCTATATTTCATAGGCATACTATTTAAGACCCTGATGATGCAATTTTGAAATAACATTGACGTAACCTAACAAATAACATAACGGTAAGCAATATGACGGGCCCTCCTTAGCCGTGCGGTAAGACGCGCGGCTACAAAGCAAGACCATGCTGAGGGTGGCTGGGTTCGATTCCCGGTGCCGGTCTAGGCAATTTTCGGATTGGAAATTGTCTCGACTTCCCTGGGCATAAAAGTATCATCGTGCTAGCCTCGTGATATACGAATGCAAAAATGGTAACCTGGCTTAGAAACCTCGCAGTTAATAACTGTGGAAGTGCTTAGCGAACACTAAGCTGCGAGGCGGCTCTGTCCCAGTGTGGGGATGTAATGCCAATAAGAAGAAGAAGAAGAAGCAATATGAAGTATACACTTCATGTAAACATTCGGTCACGTGTACTGCAACGATTTCTGAAATATTTTGGTTCAATGGTGTTAATTTTTGTTACATTTCATGTAACAATACTGATGTGAAATAATTTAAGTTTATATTTTGTATCATGGTCGTGTGTATGATATTCCATGCCCCAATTTAGTGCATGCTATAGGCATGTATAACAGGATCGTATGATAATCGCCAGAAAACCTTTCGTCATAAAACCAACCGCCAGAATGACAATCGCCCGAAAAATTTAACTATTTACCAGAAAGTACCGTTTCCCAAAAGATATTTGCTAGAAAATACCATTTCCCAGATTTTGAAATTTTCTTTAATTCTTGGTAAATGTATAAAATGTTTATAGAATTGGGTCGATGTTTCAGGATGCAGGTCATTTGGCATTAAATCATGTGAGCTAACGCTATTTGATTAATTGTCAGTTGGCATAAAGACATGTTGGTATAACGGACAATTGACCTTTCCCGTAAAAAATCGTATCTTGTTTTATTGTCTTTGTCGATTGTCTCAGTCGATTCCTTGGCTTATTTAAGGTCAACTATCCCGAAGAACCCCTATTTTTTGAAGACTCTAACTATTTTTAAAATCGAAAACAAAAACCGAAAAAGTACTGCACGTGTGAACAGGCCTGAAAAGTTCACCCGATGTTCGTTCAAAATCGGGCTAATCTTAAAAAACAGCATTAGTCAGAATTTTGATCGGCGGCTGCGTAAATTGGCGTGGCGATTTTTTTATTACGTTTCTTTAAGATAGAAGGCGATAAACGTTCTGACGTCGTCGTGACGATTGTCCATAAGAAATTCTTGGGAAATTCCATTGGCCGAAAGCGACATACGGCCAATCTGGTAATTTGACCGAAAAAGAAATTTGCCCTAACAGGTCATATGGTCGAAATGATCGTTTGACCGAGAAGGCCATCAGCCCGAAAATGCCGTTTGGTCGAAATGGTCATTTGACAGAATGGGCCAGAAATATCGTTTGGACAAACAAGTCATACGACCAAATGTCAATAACTGAATGGGTAATTTAGTCAAAAGTATCCATCAGTTTAGCCTAATGACATTTACGTTGAACAAAATTTTGTAAACTCTCTAGTTTTCAAATCGATATTGGTCTTTAAGCCAAAAGTTATCTAACCAAATCCCATTAGGTCGAATTGAAAGAAACTGTTATCAGATCGAAAATGGTTTGACCGAAAGCGTCATACAGCCGAAAAAAATCATTTAACCGAAAAGATCATTTGACCGAAAATGCCGTTTGGTAGGAATGGTCATTTGGCCCCAAAATGTCCTTCCTGCAAAACAACCCATTCGTCCAAAAGTCATTTTCTGTCAAATGACCTCCAGCCGAACGACACTTTTTAAGAAAGGTTGCAGAAAGGACATTTTGGGCCAAATGGCTCCTTCTGCCAAATGACAATCCAGACAATTACACATCGCATAAGAATGCACGATTAAAATCGTTTACCGATCTAAATTCCATCAAAATTGCATTGTAGTGCAAAGCTCATCAGTTTATTTATATCAGAGAGGAGCAAACCCCCCCTTCCCTGTCAGCATACGACCATAGTTTCCATCGGGGCCGATTACCCCATCTTTCCTAAGGTTGCTCGTATACCGGCCAGCGCCACGAGGAGGTAGGAGGAGTTGCTGGATAAGACCGCGAGAGGGGGTCTATTTTATTCCTTCAGATACGCAAAGTGAGTGACGAAGGCAGTACCGAAGAGTCTCCAGTGGTGGTGGGGAGTAGCCCTGCCCGCACGCCTGACGAGTCACTACCAGGGATACGGGTGGTGGCCGAGCAGCTCGATGAGATCATCGAGTTCATAAGCGGCAGGCATAACACCAACAAGGAGCTTAAGCAGAGCCTGTTGGTGCTTCGGCAAGCTGTTCGTGTCACAAGACAAGAACAGGACGCTTATATCAGGCGTGTAGCGGCAGCAGAGAAGGTAGCCAAAGGTACGCAGGCCAAGGCCCTCTCCTCCCCTAGCGGTGTTACTGCGGCGAAAGAGGCGACCGCCCTTACGGCCAGTGAGGGTAAGAAAACGCCAAGTTTGAAGCGACCCAATCGCGCTACCATTAAGGCGAAGCGTCGCCTGGATGGTGCACCGGAGCCTGAAGGGCGTGTGCCCAAGAAGGCGAAAGGCACTAGACAGGCACAAGTTGCTGAGCCACAAGCTGGCCCCAGCCAGCCATTGATATCCGCCGAAGGGGACGCAAATCCTTGGCAGCTGGTCAGTAGGGTGCGGAAGTCAAACACCCCCCGACCTACGAAGAAGGTGAGAGACAGAGGCGATGCCTTGTTGGTGAAAACCGACAAGGACAAATACGCCGATGTCCTGAAATCGCTGCGAGCGGCCGATAGCCTATCCGCCCTGGGCCAGGATGTGCGTAGCATCAGACGTACCAAGAACGGTGAAAAGATCTTGGTACTGAAGCATGGCGCGCAATCCAGCGGAGTGGCTTAGAAAAAGCTTGCCCAGGAGGTCTTGGGTGATGGCGCTCAGGTCAGGTCGTTGGGTGCGGAAGTGACCCTCCAGTGTAAGCAACTGGACGAGGTCACGACCGCGGAAGACGTCGTCTCTGCCGTCAAAGAGCAGTGCGGCACAGAGGTTGAGCGGTCCTCTGTACGTCTAAGAGGGGGATTCTTTGGTACGCAGGTAGCCTATCTCAGACTACCGGTGGCTGACGCCAAAAAGGTCACTGAGAAAGGGAAGCTGAAGATCGGCTGGTCAGTATGCCCAGTAAGCGTGCTCCAGCCACCTTCAGTGGACAGGTGCTACCGGTGCCTTGAGTCCGGGCACAAGTCTTATGACTGCAAGGGCCCATACCGAAGCAAGATGTGCCGTCGCTGCGGCGAGGAGGGACACAAGGCGCAGGAATGCGACAAGGCACCTAGGTGCCTTATCTGCGCCAGTAAGAAGCAGGCCCGGAACCATGCTATGGGTGGGCCTGCGTGTCCCTTCGGAGAAGCCAATCGGAAAAAGCCGTGCAAGTAACACAGCTGAATCTGAATCACTGTGCACCTGCCCAGCAACTGCTGTGGCAGGTGGTCTCGGAGTCGAGGATCGATGTCGCCCTCCTGTCCGACCCGTACAACGTCCCTGCCGATAATGGCAACTGGGTGGCGGACGGGTCTAGGTCGGCGGCAATCCGCACAACGGGAAGGTACCCCGTTCAAGAGGTTGTACACTCCTCCGCGGAGGGTGTCGCGATAGCCAAGATCAATGGGGTGTTCTATTGTAGCTGCTACGCCCCACCAAGGTGGCCAATGGAACAGTTCAACCAGATGATCGACAGGCTATCGTCCGACCTAGTAGGTCGGAGCCCGTTCGTTATAGCGGGAGACTTAGTCGGTATTACCGGTACGGTCGAGTCCGACACTCCAGTACACTTCCGTGTGGTAGTTTGGCAACTACAATGCACGTGTGCTGGGTTAGTGTGTAAATGCATTCTCCCTGCAAAAAAAAGATACGCGAAGTATCTGTCAGGTAACAATCAGTTATTTACGATTTTTTAATGGTTTTTTTTTTGCACATTTAACGTTTCAAAGTAAGGGCTGCTCTTTATTTGATTCACATTATTTAAAAAATAATGGATTTTTGAACTTCCTTAGCCCCTGGCAACCACCGTCATGTATTGTAGTGCATGATTTCTTATAGAGTACGTACGTTTACTCTTGCGTAGAAAACAAGTGTCTGAAGTTAAACATTTTGAAGCGTGCTTGCCTACGCATCAAGAATCGATCACTGAATGATCTTCATTTGTCATGCTTTAACCATTGCTAGCATCCCATCTCAGATTTTTTCGGACTATTATATTCCCCACAGTAAAGTTATTGCGCTTGCGGTTAGCTCTGTGCTGAAGTATTGTTATCGCATGGTAATTTTCCAGGGAAATTAAAACATGGCATTCGCTCTCCAACCTCAATGTGCACAGTCCGAGAGCTCTAGTATTTTGGATAGCCGATAACGTCGCTGGCCAAGTCCTCACGGTTATCGGGGATGGGAAGGAATTGATGATGCAGTCACTCGCCCACTGCAAGCCGAGAACACCTCTGCACTCGCCACGAGTTCCTGCGGAATTTTATTGGAATCTTGGGATTAAGGTTTTATGGTAGAGGTTCGTCTTGGTTAACGGGTTGCCAATGTGATAATTATGAAAGGGTGGTGCTGTATTATAATTGGATGCCGAAAAGAGCTTTTTTTTTTGCTTATTTTTAATTCCAGTTGTTATTTTGAATTCCATTCCAACAGTTACCTGCTGGAACTAATCAAGTTGTAGGTCTAGGGATAGAAGATGGAAACGGTATGAAAGCCTATTTCCAGTTCTAGCGATTGCTAGAAGATGAGAAATATATGAAAAGATACAAAGTAGGAGGAATGGAACGGGCCTGGGATTGAACCAACGACCTCCGGCGTATGAGGCAGAAGTGGTAGCCATATGACCACCAAGCCCGTTATACCCTAGAACATCAACAAAAATGGCGTCAAACTACCACATCGCCTGCATGCAGGTTAGGACGCCAACGAAAATGACATTTTCGAATTTAAAAAAAACGACATTGTTCACAAGTTTTATTACTCAAAAATATGACCCCATGCAAAATTTAAGCTCAATCGGACATGATTTAGGGGTGCCTAAAATTCATCAAAGTTTTGAAATGTTTACCCATGAAAATTTTTTCAAGGGGGAACCAAAGGAAAAGTCGAAAATCGAATTTTTGTTTCTGATGCCAAATGACTTTGATATTTTCCCTTAGAACATTTTCGGCACTTGGATTTTTTTTTCAGAAGATGAAATTTTTTCCCTCGAATTTTAACATCGGACGATGCACAAACGTTCTCGTAGCCAAAAATATCCCCCTATGCAAAATTTGAGCTAAATTGGACATGATTTAAGGTTGCTCAAAATGAATTAAAACTTTTTTTTTCTCAAAAGGGTTTTTTTTCTCAAAAGGGGAAATCTTGCTATCAAAATTTTGAATTTTTTGAAACTTTGACAACTTTTGAGATCAGATTTACGGAAAAAAAAATCAGATTGCTAGACACTGAGGTTTATTTTTATAGCGCATTTTATTTTTACACGGTTTTGATTTGCATTGAAAAGGATCGACGTAAAAATCCTTTGTCTATTGATGTTAACTGAAATAGATAATCATGATTTATTTATAAAATAAATAAGTGAAGGAGTTTGAAAAAGCAATTCAAGAAATTACGTGAGCAATGTAAAAAAAGAAGTTGTTATATTGACATACTGTTTTATTCAATAAATTGGTTCTTCTAAATGAGCTAAGATTTTTTGAACTTTTGTACATTTTTCGATGCTCCTCAACTAACTGCAGAATACACTGTTTTTGATCCTCATCTACTGAGAGTTTGGAATTATAATCTTTTATTAATGCTATACCTCGTTCTGCATTGTCATTCACTACTTCCAGGCTTCGAACTCACTTCTTAGCAATTTTATACACCTCTGAAATATTCCAATGCGTAACATCGATGTCAAGTATAGAATTTCTATAGCTTTGAACAAGTTTTTCTATATGCTACCTTGCACGAAATAGTTCAACACGATCGTTGAAATTTCATGCGCCTCGACTATAGATTTTGCAGAATCAATTTCCTGTGACTCTGTAAATGATAAGATAATTAGAAACTCATAGTCTGAATATATTTAAGTTAAAAATATTTACCTGGTGCACGAATGGCTTGGATTACTTTTTGTTTGTCCGCTGGATCTAAGTTCTCTTCAAAATGGTAACGCAAAATTTTAAATTCAATTGCCCTATTACCAATCGCTTGATTGATTTGTTTTCCTTTTCATACAGCTATCAACGCTTCTGTTGTTATTTGCGCACTTTGTTTAGCGGTTTGTTTCTCAGCTCGCTAATGAAACATGAACTTACGAAGAGCTACACCATACTTCACCACCAATCAATGGCAAATATTACCCAACAAACAGAATATCCTCCATTTAATGAAAAATAATAATAATAAACAGTGTGACTGCTTCCTCTTCTAAAGTTCAAATAAATACTGGTAATGAAAAAACCTTGAAAGAAAAACAAAATGTTTTGATAAGAAAATTATTTTGAGCTTTTTAGTGGAATGTTTTCACCTGTCATAAGACGAGTTTAAACAATCCCATTGAATTCCACCACTTAATTGTATCCTGACAGATACGTATTTCGACCTCAACAGTAAGGCCGTCTTCAGTGTCTTGTACTTGACTTGACTCGACTTGTTTAAACTCGTCTTATGACAGGGGAAAATGTTTTGATTCATGTCCGATTTAGCTTAAATGTTGCATAGTGCGTTATTTTTGGCTGCGAAAACTTTTGCGTATCGTCCGGTGTTAAAATTCGATGAAAAAAATTTTTTTTTTTAATTTTTCATCACCTGAAAAAATCCCAAAATTGTTCTAAGAGAAAAAACCGATTTAAAAAAATAAATTGTTTTTTGAAGTAACATCAGATCTCTACGTCCCCCCTTGGGAAAATTTTCATGAGTAAAAAATTCAAAACTTTGAAGAATTTTAGGCACCCCTAAATTATGTCCGATTGAGCTCAAATTTTGCATGGGGTCATATTTTGGGGTAATGAAACTTGTGAGCAATGCCGATTTTTGAAATTCGATAACAATTTTTTCCCATACATTCTATTGGAAATGTAGGTATTAGGTTGTTTGTTCCATAACAGTTTTTTTTGGGAATTGGTGATGGCACAAAAAGGAAGAATGGAGTGCGAAAACGAGTAAAACAACTTTTCGCGGCACTGACAGTGAGGGAGAAATGGTTATCTGTCATCAGACCTTTTTTCTTTTCCCCCAACACGATTTCTTGGCGAAAATCAATGTTCGTTCGTGATGATGAGTGAGAATTACGATCATGTCACATTTTATATTTGTCTAAATTTGTATACAGCTCAATGCTTGAAAGCTCCAATTCAAGTTAACGTCGGCAATATCTTTTGAATTATAACATTTTTCATTATTGGTTAGTGTTGTAAAATTGGGCATATGAACTCACAATACTGGAATATTGTTTTGAACCAAAAAAAAATTTTACCACATTGAACAAAAATGAATGTTCGAAATGCGAAAGATATCAACGGCGTGAACTTGGAAGTTTCATGCATAAACTGCTGCGGAAGGTGACGAAACCAGACTGGCAGTCAGACACATTTATGATTCTGCAATATGCGAGTGCTAAAGCCCCTAATAACTTTTTAGCTAGTCACAGTTCGTTTCCACCCTTAACGAGGGGATTTCGGTTCAGTTGCTTGCACACAAAAATAACTTCAACTTCCTTCGCTAATTTTGAAACAAAACAAAAATTTACCCCACCTAACACCGGTACTTGACACGACGTTGTTGGTGAGGAAGCCCACCTTGTGTGTCAGCAATATCAAGTTGTTCGCTATTAAAGTACCTAAAACACCTTAAAAACACCATGGTTTCAGAGATATTTTTTCGCCATAGAAGTGACTGACACCAATGAAATATTTCTAATTTCTAAACAATTAAAAATGTTTATCGCCTGGTTATCACAATTTGTGCCACAAATTTGTAAGTTAGAATGCATTTGTACTTAAGGAGCTTTTGTGCCTTGCATAGTGGTTGAAATCTGTTCAAATTATTAATCTTTCCGAATTATGTAGGTAACAGATGTGTAATGTCCTGTCATCGCGCTCATCCTCAAAGGCCAGATATCGACCAAAACTGCAAAGCCCTCCTCTTGTAGACAATCAGGTCACTGCATTTCAAGCCACAAAAGAGACAAATAGCGGCAATTCCATGTTGACTATTAATAGACACCGACCAGCTAACGTGTTGAAAGTGCATGCTTTGAAATTTCCCTTTGAGTGTTCCGAAAGAGACCACCCACATGAGAAAACTCAGTGGCACAGAAGCTCGAAATTATGCCGGGCGGTTGCCGCCCCGGTGTCCGGTCAAAGGAACTAATGGGGATGATGGTGGCAGTAATGGAGCACAGTTGAGGTAGATGGGGGCAACGAAGGGGAACCTAGTTTTGACGAATGAGTGATTTCTTTGTGCAGCTCGGTGTGTTTCCCACGAACGGATGATGGATAAAGTGGTCGCCAAGTGCAAGTGCAAATGTTTGTAAATCGCTTTGAATTTCTCTTCCAGTGTCATATTGATATCGGAATTTTGCAGTGAATAGACTTTGTGCAAGTAATCGGTAGCAGTGGATGTTGAGATTGCCCGACTGAGTAGAAAATAGAGAAGTGTAGTGCAACAGTGTTCGAGTAGTTTGAATCGTGAATACGGAGAATAACAGAGAGAACGGAGAATCGGCGTTGCTGTGCTCGAAGTCGTTAGCCCAGATAAGGAGATGGTCCTCAGTGAAAGCCAACTGGCGCTATGTACAGTTTTCACGTTGTATTTGGGTGAGTATTTATGAGCCCACGAATTTGTTTCAATCTACTTTACCTGATGACAAGTTATCAAGAAATTATTTAAAATCAAACATTTATTAATGCACAACGAAATGGTAAAATAGTCCAACTTTTTTTTTAAATTGCATAGTTGAATATTTTTTGTCTAGAACAGCGGTTCTCAACCTGGGGTACATGTACCCCTGGGGGTACCTTCGCTGGCCCTAGGGGGTACCTCGGACGAACATGCGTAATGGCGGACGTATTACAATTCCAATCAAAACTCATTGATATAGTTTTGATAATTGTGTATTTTTATTTCAAAATATATTGTACATAATATGCAATGCGATCAATGAATCCCAATTGAATTCTGCCTTCCACAACCAGCACAATATATAAAGGGCTGCGGAACAAAAGATCGAACGAGCAAAACGTCAAATGAACAAAATGATTTTTTTTCACTAATGCTCGGTTGCTTCGTTGCAAGAGGATTAGAAGCATCCTTCTACGCATCTCGGAAGCCTTCTTCCAAGCAGCTTGAAGGCCTTCTTAAAAAAGGCTCGGAAGCCTCCTGGGCACTTCAGAAGCCTCCTTTCAAGTGATTAGGTTGCCTCCTTTCAAGAGGCTCGTAAGCCTTCTTTTAAGAGGCTCGTAAGCCTTCTTTTAAGACGCATGGAAACCTCCTTTTAAGAGGCATGGAAACCTCCTTTCAAGAGATGCGGTAGCCTCCTTTTAAGTGATGCGGTAGCCTCCTTTCAAGTGGCTGAAAAGCCTCTTTCCAAGAAGTTCGGAAGCCTATTTTCAAGAAGATCGAAAGCCTCCTTTCAAGAGGATCAAAAATCCCTTTTAAGAGACCCAAAAGCCTCATTTCAAGAGGCTCGGAATCCTCCCTTTCAAGAAGCTCAAAAGACTTCTTTTCTAGAGGCTCAGAAGTATTCTTTCAAGAGGCTCAAAAACCTTCTTCCAGGTTCAGAAGCCTCATTCCAAAAGGCTCGGAAGGCTCCTTTCAAGAGGCTCTGAAGCCTTATTTCAAGAGGCTCAAAAGCATACTTTCAAGAGGCTCAAAAGTCTCCTTCTAAGAGGCTCGGAAGCGTCCTTTCAAGAGACTCGAGAGACTCTTTTCAAGAGGCTCGGAAGCCTTCTTTCATAAGGCTCGGAAGCCTATTTTCAAGAGGCTCGGAAGCCTCCTTTCAAGAGGCTCAAAAATCCCCTTTAAGAGGCCCAAAAGCCTCCCTTCAAGAAGTTCAAAAGACTTCTTTTCTAGAGGCTCAAAAGCCCCCTTATCTAAAGCCTCAAAAGCCTCATTTCAGGGGCTCGGAAGCCTCCTTTCAATATCTTTTCAAGAAGCTCGGAAGCCTCCTTTCAATATCTTTTCAGGAGGCTCGGAAACCTCTTTTGAAGAGGCTCCGAAGCCTACTTTCAAGAGGCTCGGAAGTCTTCTTTCAAGAGGCTCAAAAACCTCCTTACAGGCTCAGAAGCCTCATTCCAAAAGGCTCGGAAGGCTCCTTTCAAGAGGCTCTGAAGCCTTATTTCAAGAGGCTCAAAAGCATACTTTCAAGAGGCTCAAAAGTCTCCTTCTAAGAGGCTCGGAAGCGTCCTTTCAAGAGGCTCGGAAGCTTTCTTTCAAGAGGCTCGGAAGCCTATTTTCAAGAGGCTCAAAAATCCCCTTTAAGAGGCCCAAAAGCCTCCCTTCAAGAGGCTCGTAAGCCTCCCTTTCAAGAAGTTCAAAAGTCTTCTTTTCTAGAGGCTCAAAAGCCCCCTTATCTAAAGCCTCAAAAGCCTCATTTCAGGGGCTCGGAAGCCTCCTTTTAATATCTTTTCAAGAAACTCGGAAGCCTCGTTTCAATATCTTTTCAGGAGGCTCGGAAGCCTACTTTCAAGAGGCTCAGAAGTCTTCTTTCAAGAGACTCAAAAACCTCCTTCCAGGCTCAGAAGCCTCATTCCAAGAGGCTCAGGAGCCTTCTTTCAAGAGGCTCGGAAGCCTTCTTTCAAGAGGCTCGGAAGCTTTCTTTCAAGGGGCTCGGAAGCCTCCTCTCAAGAAGCTCAAAAGCCTTCTTTTCTAGAGGCTCAAAAGCCTTCTCTCAAGCGGCTCGGAAGCCTCCTTTCAAGATCTTTTCAAGAGGCTCAAAGCCTCCTTCCAAGAGGCTCCTATCGAGAGGCTCGGAAGACTCCTTTCAACATCCTTTTAAGAGGCTTAAGAGGGAAGCCTTCTTCCAAAAGGCTCGGAAGCGTCGTTTTAAGCTGCAAAGGAAGCCTCCTTTTTAGTGGCTCAAAAACCTTCAAGAGGCTCTGAAACTTCTCTGCAAGAGGCTCAGAAGCCTCTAATGAAGAGGCGCAAAACTCTACTTCAAAGGGATTCAAAAGCTTAAAGGCGCTTCCCTTCAAAGGGCTCGGTATTATTCTTTAAAAAGGATTGGAAGCCTAATTTCGAGAGGGGGTACCTCAATTAATGCAAAAGTTCCAAGGGGTACCTCTAGAGAAAAAGGTTGAGAACCGCTGGTCTAGAACATATGATTAGGGCTTTAAGTCAAAAGTAAACAAAGCCTTCCGCTACATGATCGTCGTGTTCATTTACCTAAGGGGTGATTCAAATATGACGTCCACCACTTTTTGGGATTTCTAGACACCCTCCCCCCCCTCTGTCACGCTTTTTTGTATACCTAGTACATGTACTGTCACAAAATCTTAGACTCCCTCCCCCCCTAAAACCTGTGACATCATTTTTGAACGACCCCTAAGCTATGATAAATGGCCTCAGGATCAATGAGAGAAGGTTTAACTTTGGCTTGTAAGCCGTAAACACGGTTTACGCGAGATTTGATATTTGAAAGCTTTTAACAGAAATAGGGTGAATGACGGCTTTGGCAGGTTTTGTTCTATTATTGGTAGGGTTTTTTTTATGACTGACTAGGCTCAAATTTGGCTTAAACATTCCCCTGCCAATAATAGAACAAAACCTGCCAAAGCCGTCTTTCCCCCTATCTAAAACTTTAAGCTGAAATGCCAAAAAATAGTACCCAAAAAGCTGATCGGTTTGTCTATAGTAGATCTGTTTGTTAATTGCTTTTAGTATCCTATCGCAAATCCCCACAAAAAAGTTAAAAAACACTTGTCATATGACGAGTTGGTACTATCCCATTTAATTCCACCACTTGAAACGCTCGATATAGACGCATTCATTTTTCTAAAGCTGTAGAGGAAGGTGGTCGGTTGTCGGCACTGGTTGGATGTCGGCATTCGGACGTAACTTTTGACCGATAACAGATATGGACATTTTGACACATGTCATGTATGTGAGAAGCTCTCTAGTCTAGGAGGGGATGTCAACTGCATCCGAAGAACGCGCAAAGGCGAGATGATTCTCGTCTTGAAGCGGGATGCTACTCGGAAGAGTTCCGAGTATAAAAAGTTGACGGAAGAGGTCCTGGGTGACAGGGTCCAGGTTAGAGCCCTGTGCCCAGTCCTGAACATCCAGTGCAAGGGCATGGATGAAATAACCGAAGCCGGAGACCTGGTAGACGCACTGAAGGATCAGTGTAATGTCGAGATCCAGGAATCCGCGATTCGGTTACGCAAAGGCTTTGCGGGAATGCAGGTTGCCTCATTCCAAGTACCTATGGCTGAGGCCAAGAAGGTGCTGGATAAGGTAAAACTGAAGGTGGGTTGGTCGGTGTGCTCGCTGAGCACAAGCCAATCAGGCCTGCTACAGGTGCCTTGGCCACGGTCATAAGTCCTATGACTGTAAGGGACCTGACCGTAGTAAGCTGTGCCGTAGGTGCGGAGCCGAAAACCACCAGGCTCGCACCTGCCAGGCTGCACCGAGATGCCTGATCTGTCCTACGGGGGCAGACAACAGGCATCTCACCGGTGCGCAGGCCTGTCCGGCCTCTAGAAGGGTCCAGACATGCAAGTAACACAGCTAAACTTGAACCACTGCGAGGCGGCCCAGCTGCTGCTACAACAGTCGGTTATCGAGTGTAAAGCTGATGTTGCCTTGCTGTCCGACCCATACCGCATCCCTGCTGGAAACGGCAGCTGGATTGCGGACAAGTCCGGTATGGTGGGAATCTGGACTTGTGGGCGCTACCCCATCCAGAAGATAATATCTTCGCCTAACGATGAGGGTTTCGTCATAGCAAAGGTAAACGGTGTTTACTTTTGTAGCTGCTACTGTCCTCCTAGATGGAGTATAGAGCAGTACACTAGGGTAGTTGATACTCTTGCGGCGAAGCTAACTGGCCTTAAACCAGTAGTTGTAGCAGGTGACTTCAATGCGTGGGCAGTGGACTGGGGTTCCCGGTTTACTAACGCTAGAGGTCATATCCTGTTAGAGTCACTAGCGGTATTGAACGTAGTTCTGCTGAACGAAGGTCAAGTGCCAACGTTCAGAGGACCGAACGGTGATTCATGTATCGATGTCACCTTCTGCAGCGCAGGATGGACTGAAGAACCGAGATGGATGGTCCACGAGGGTCATACTTCTAGCGACCATCAGGAAGTACGTTTTATGGTCGAGTATACCAGGAGAACTACGACGAGAAGAGGTGGTGCAACGGATCCCGGATGGCGCACGTCACAGTTCAATCAAGAGCTGTTGGTGGAGGCACTGCGCTGGGAGAGTAGGACTACAGGACTAAGCGGTAACGACCTGACGGAAGTACTTACACGTGCTTGCGACGTGGCGATGCCAAGGAAGACCCAGCCCCAGGAAATCGACAGCCAGTGAACGGGTGGACTGACACGATGGCAGATCTTCGTAGAGCCTGTCTTAAAGCTAAAAGAAGGTTGCGACGTGCTAGAACAGACGCTGAACGACTCGATAGACGAGGGGTATTCCGGACAGCGAGCAGAGCCCTGAACTACGAGATTAAATGTAGCAAGCGAGCCTGCTTCGAACAGCTGTGCAGGATGGCGAATGACACCCCGTGGGGCGATGCATACAGGATAGTGATGTCTAGGACCAAGAGCACACCTCCTGAAAGATCCCCAGAGCTGTTAGCCAGTATAGTAGAGGGACTGTTTCCGACACATGAACCATCGGACTGGCCCGCTACACCGTACGAGTCAGTCGACGTGGTACCGCTAGTGACTAACGAAGAGCTTATCGTAGCCGCAAGAAAACTTAAGCTCAATAAGGCGCCAGGCCCGGATGGTATTCCAAACCTGGCCCTTAAACACGCCATTCTTGCCAATCCAGATATGTTCAGGAGCTGCCTCCAGAGATGCATGGACGAAGGAAACTTCCCAGATCGATGGAAACGGCAGAAATTGGTGCTATTACCGAAGCCTGGCAAACAGCCGAGGGATCCTTCGGCATACAGACCAATTTGCCTACTCGACACAGCTGGAAAGCTGCTAGAGAGGGTCATTCTGAATAGATTGTCGGCCTATACAGAGTGTGCTGGTGGCTTATCTAGCAACCAGTATGGCTTCCGTAAGGGCCGTTCTACCATCGAAGCAATTCGAGCGGTAACGGATACGGCCAAGATAGCGAGAGGTCTAAACAGAAGAGGTATTAGGTACTGCGCGTTGATTACACTCGATGTAAAAAACGCGTTCAACAATGCTAGCTGGGCAGCAATTGCTGACTCCTGCACCGATTGAGAGTTCCGGATTACCTGTGCAGGATACTGAAAAGCTATTTTCAGAATAGGGTGCTGTTATACAACACTGATGCCGGTCAAAAGTCGATCGTAGTGTCCGCGGGTGTTCCACAGGGATCGATCCTCGGACCGGTTCTGTGGAATATTATGTACGATGAAGTATTACGCCTAAGTCTTCCGGCCGGAGTGAAGATAGAAGGCTTCGCGGATGACGTAATGCTAGAAGTAGCAGGTGACACTCTCGTCGAAGTCGAACTGAAGGCTTCATACGCGATTGGCAGAGTGGAGGAATGGCTCAACTCGAGGCGGTTGTCCCTTGCACATCACAAGACAGAAGTTGTGGTAGTGCATAACCGTCATGGGCTGCAACAGGCGAGGATAAGAGTAGGGACCTGCACAGTTAACTCCGTGAGGTCTCTCAAGCATCTGGGCGTGATGATCGATGATAAGCTCAATTTTACGAGCCACGTCGATTATGCATGTCAGCGGGCTTCATTGGCGATAAAATCTTTATCACGAATGATGTCCAACAGATCGGCGGTGCATAGTCAAGTGCGTAGGCTGATAGCTGGCGTAGCATTGTCTATCATCCGTTATGGCGTGCCGGCATGGGCCGTAGCACTAAAAGCCGAGTACAATGTAAAGAAATTGATCAGAGTACACCGGCTGATGTGCTTACGTGTCGCGAGCGCATATCGCACCATATCATATGAGGCGGTGTGCGTTATAGCTGGAATGATGCCGATAGACACACTCCTAGAGGAGGATGTGGAGTGCTACAACGAAAGGGACTCGGTGCAAGTGCGACGTGTCAAGAGAGCAGCTTCGTTGCTCAAATGGCAAAGAGCATGGGACACCGCAGTCAAAGGTCGTTGGACCCACAGACTGATTCCAGATGTGTCCAACTGGGTTGATAGGAAGCATGGTCAAGTCAACTTCCACCTAACACAGGTGTTGTCTGAACATGGCTGCTTTAAGAAATTCCTACACAGGTTTGGCTTCGCAGATTCTGCGGAGTGTCCTGAATGTGTAGGTGAGGTAGAATCGGCAGAGCATGTGATGTTCGCATGCCCGCGATTCGAGGTAGAACGCAATACCATGCTGCTTATTAGTGGTATGGATACAACCCCGGACAACCTCGTCGAGAGGATGTGCCGGGAAGAAGCTATATGGAATGCGGTGAACACAGCATCTCAACAGATCATGTCGAAACTGCAGCGGTGGTGGCGTCTTGAACAAAACCAACGAGTGCAGTAAGGGCACCTGTGATGCAGTGAACACCTTGCTCACCCGACAACCAACATGTCGCGGGTGGGCTGCGGGACCTCAGTATGTAGATATAGAGGTCATTGCGGTTCACGCGCGGTGGTTGTTGTCGGGGTGCTCGTCTCAACGTGAGATTATGATACGGACCGTTAGGTTACTATCATAGCTTGCGATCGACGGGTGGTGAGGTAGCCACCCTTGAAGTCGATGTTGTGTGTATTGACGTCAAGTGCGTTAGCATAGGCGTGAGCGTTCTCAATAGTCCCCCTGATGTATTGCTTAATTGCGGGCCGGGGTACGGACTGGCGAAAGGGTTTTGGTTTTAGTGGGTCGGGTAAGAGTTACATGACATACCCATCCCCACACTACCTGAGTACCTCCTCAGGTGTCTGGTTGCAGATTTCCGTTTACCCTTGCTCAAGAAAAAAAAAAAAAAAAAAAAAAAATGTATGTGCTATATAAGCACGATCTTTTTGTGCCGACTACCATTCCAAACAGATGCCTACGTTTTCATAAACGAAGAAAACATTTTTCGTTCAAGTAAAAACCTATTCAAAAGTTTTTTTTTGGTTATTTGCTTAGTATTACAAAACGAAGCTCTCCTTAGCCTAGCGGTAAAATGCGCTACAAAGCAAGACCATGCTAAGGGTGGCTGGATTCGATTCCCGATAGTTTTCAGATTGAAAATTGTCTTGATTTCTCTGGGGCCCAGTCTGGGAATGTGGGCACAAAAGTCTGGGCATCTGGGCATAAAAGTCTGGGCATAAAAGTATCATCGTGTTAGCCTCATGAGTGCTGAATAAACACTAAGCTGCGAGGCGGCAATGTCCCAGTGGGGGATGTAATGCCAATAAAAAGAAGAAGAAAAAGGCAAAACGAAGCAAAACGATCGAAATGGTAAATTCATCACGTATCTACAAAGTAAATTTACTCTATTTTGCAATTCAGTATTGAGTGCTACCGTAGCGTTCTCAATTAATCTTTTATTTTCGCTTTTCAAAATAATTGCTAATTTTGGCTGTCGCACCCAAACATGGTCGGTTGTCCGTACACCTTTTTCTATTTTCAGATTATTAGCCACGTTTTGAGCAAAAATATTTATTTATAATATTTTCAGCCATAACGCCAACCGTTCATATTTTTCCGTTTTTCATGTTTTTTTGGGTGCCGACAACCGACCACCTTTTTAAAAACGGCATAAAATTAAAACCTAACAAAACTATTATTAAAAACTAGTTTATTTGTGGACGCAGTAGCGCCCGTGGCAAGATTCTTTTCTGCATTAAAAAAAAATCAAAATTTTCAACGTCTGTTGTCTGTGATTTTTTTTTCATCAAATGCCTCGTCTGGTTGTCACTGGTTTTGTTTTCTGCATCTGATAGTGAAAAAGAATTGAAGTGTCAAATATTTGATTTTTTGTGAGAATTTCCCCGCTTGCTGCGTCTGGTTGGCTAGTCACCGGACAGACAAACAGGGCTATTATATATACGAATTTTATGAAAGATAAAATAAATCAAATTTCTTCACCCTTTATTAGCTTATGCCAATAGGCTTCCATTGGTATGCAAATATCACCATTTTAAATTAATGATTTTTGTGTGTGTTACTGCTACGTGAAGTTAAACGATTTACAATGATATGGAAATGCTAATATCATCTTCCAAACTTAGACGTACATGTTCATGATAGAATTAGAGGCGAAAGTAACGGAACTATCAATTCTATACTTTCGCCTCTAATTTTATCATGAACATGTACGTCTAAGTTTGGAAGATGATATTAGCATTTCCATATCATCACCACTTTGTTTAAATTGGCGAAAGTTATTAACCAAGAACTCATTGTGGTACTCGTTGTTCAATCCAAAACAAACAATTAAAATTATTTTTGTATTCAATATATTTACCTGAAAGGATGATAAAAAGTCTAGTCTTTTCATAAGCCAAACAACGGAAAAAAATATACAAAATCAACGATAACAAAATATCCGTACAATGCTCAAAACATTGTTTAAAGTACCCAAAACTTTATATTAAGGTCACTCCTGACGGAATCCAAGTTTCAAAGTGCTCGCGTTTTCGGGGGCACATCACTCGATGCGGAAGTAACGCACAACTGTCATTTTTATTTTTTCACGCATGCTGCAACGCAGCAAAGCTAAATCAACAGAAATGACAGTTGTACGTCGCCTCCGTATCGAGTGGTGTGCCCCCGAAAATGCGAGCACTTTGAAACTTGGATTCCGTTAGGAGTGACCTTAACCCTTCGTATTCCTATGTTTCCTACAATTTGTCTGTTATGTGGTTGTTCCCGGGCAGATATTCTGTAATTTTTCCACGAGAATCTTTTTTAATTGGTTTAGGTTCTGTATCGTGTGATCTATGGGGTTAAGTTCTGGAGATTAGGGAGATGCGGAACCGTTGATTTGACATTTTACAGCAGCCACTGTTTGACGGTAATGGAAGAATGTATTTGTGCAAACAAAGTAAAACGTTTTTGAGCATACTTCAGTCGCTTCTTCATATTCTTGGCAGATATGATATTCTCCCGCGAATTGTGACCACGATATCTTTAAGGTTTGAGGGAAGGGTTTTCCGTTTCTCAAAGAGAGCACGTGGTAGCTCGATTTAGCCCGCCGGGATGAAGTCAGTGTCACCATCGTTGTTTAATCATTGTTCAGTATAAAATTGCTTCCGAATTTGCAGTAAACGGAGAACAGAAGGGACTGGCAACAAAGGGAAAGAAATTTATCACTCGTGCAGCCGTTCGGCGAGATAAAACAGCAGCACCGACCAATCATGAATCGAGGAGATCAAAATAAACAAACTCCAGCTGATTTAGAAATATGAAAACATTAAAATTTTGCGTTTTCTGCAACAAGATTGGAAAATATCATAAGAGATTTATTGCATGGGTTACAAAAAGGCAGGATTCGAGTGATGACCATGCCGCTAGTGGAGCAAGGATGTGAAATACGAAACACAAATAAGACAAATAAGACAAATAAGACAAATAAGACAAATAAGACAAATAAGACAAATAAGACAAATAAGACAAATAAGACAAATAAGACAAATAAGACAAATAAGACAAATAAGACAAATAAGACAAATAAGACAAATAAGACAAATAAGACAAATAAGACAAATAAGACAAAAAAGACAAATAAGACAAAAAAGATAAATGGGACAAATAAGACAATTTTCCTCCAGATATTCCACCAGGAATTCCTTCCAATAATCTTCTTGGATTTTTTTCGTATATTTCCTCCGGATATTCTTCCAGCAAATGCTGGGTAAAGCGTACCATTGGTACTTCGCGTACCTGAAGGAATAAAATAGACCCCATCTCGCGGTCCTTAGCCTCTTACCCAGCAACTCCTATCCCTACCTCCCCGCGGTGCTGGCCGGGATACGAGCAACCTTAGGGAAGATCGGGTAATCAACCCCGGTGGGAACTATGGTCGTATGCTGACAGGGAAGGGGGGGTTTGCTCCTCCTTTGCAAATCTTATTGAGCGTCTGTTCTCCATGTCAGGATCGGCTCACAACAGCGTCTGTTCTCCATGTTAGGGGCGGCTGATCATCGTCCGAGTGCCAGCGAGGGACTCTAAGTGAAACTATGCACCATGGTCCACCGGAAATAAGGAGGAATGGTCCTCCGGAAATTTAGGGGGTTTGGTGTCAGGCCCTGCAAGCCAAAATCATAAGCCACGAACAATCAACAAGAGAGTACGGACCGGAACCATCGGCGAAGACCACTGCGACGAAAAGGGACTAGCGATTGGAAACTCGGTTCGTGGAACTGCAAATCTCTCAACTTCTTCGGGAGCACACGCATACTCGCCGATGTGCTCAAGGACCGTGGATTCGGCATCGTAGCGTTGCAGGAGGTTTGTTGGAAGGGATCAATGGTGCGAACGTTTAGAGGTAATCATACCATCTACCAGAGCTGCGGCAACACACATGAGCTGGGAACAGCTTTCATAGTGATGGGCGATATGCAAAGGCGCGTGATCGGGTGGTGGCCGATCAATGAAAGAATGTGCAGGTTGAGGATCAAAGCCCGGTTCTTCAACTTCAGCATAATCAACGTCCATAGCCCACACTCCGGAAGCACTGATGATGATAAGGACGCATTCTACGCGCAGCTGGAACGTGAGTACGACAGCTGCCCAAGCCACGACGTCAAAATCATTATAGGAGATTTGAACGCTCAGGTTGGCCAAGAGGAGGAGTTTAGACCGACTATTGGAAAGTTCAGCGCTCACCGGCTGACGAACGAAAACGGCCTACGACTAATCGATTTCGCCACCTCCAAGAATATGGCCATTTGCAGCACCTACTTCCAACACAGCCTCCCGTATCGGTTCACCTGGAGATCACCACTGCAGACAGAATCACAAATCGACCACGTTCTGATTGATGGACGGCACTTCTCCGACATTATCGACGTCAGGACATATCGTGGCGCTAACATCGACTCTGACCACTATCTGGTGATGGTTAAACTGCGCCCAAAACTATCCGTCATCAACAATGTTCGGTACCAACGACCGCCGCGGTACGACCTAGAGCGACTGAAGCAACCTGATGGTGCCACTGCATACGCGCAGCATCTCGAGGCAGCGTTGCCGGAAGAAGGTGAGCTCGATGGGGCCCCTCTTGAGGACTGCTGGAATACAGTCAAAGCAGCCATTAATGACGCAGCGGAGAACAACGTCTGGTATATGGGTCGAAGTCGACGGAACGATTGGTTCGACGAAGAGTGCAGACAGATTCTGGAGGAGAAGGACGCAGCGTGGGCGGTCGCGCTGCAGCAAGGTACCCGGCAGAACGTGGAACGTTATAGACGGAAGCGGAGACAGCAGACCCGCCTTTTCAGGAGAAGAAACGCCGCCTGGAAGAAGCGGAGTGCGAGGAGATGGAACAGCTGTGCCGTTCTCAAGATACACGCAAGTTCTATCAGAAGCTCAACGCATCCCGCAAAGGCTTCGTGCCGCGAGCCGAAATGTGCCGGGATAAGGATGGGAGCATCTTGACGGACGAACGTGTGGTGATCGAAAGGTGGAAGCAGCACTACGAGGAACATCTGAATGGCGCTAAGAGTACAGGCAGTGAAAGTCAAGGCAGCGGAGGAGATGACTACGTCAGTTCAGCGGACGATGGAAGCCAACCAGCCACCACCTTGAGGGAAGGTAAGGATGCCATTCAACAGCTAAAGACCAATAAAGCAGCTGGTAAGGATGGTATAGGAGCTGAGCTCATCAAGATGGGCCCGGAAAAGCTGGCCACTTGCCTGTACAAACTGATAGTCAGAATATGGGAAACCGAACAGCTACCGGAGGAGTGGAAGGAAGGGGTTATATGCCCCATCTACAAGAAAAGCGACAAACTGGAGTGTGAGAACTTTCGAGCGATCACCATCCTTAATGCCGCCTACAAAGTGATATCCCAGATCATCTTCCGTCGTCTGTCACCATTAGTGAACGAGTTCGTGGGAAGTTATCAAGCCGGCTTCGTTGACGGCCGCTCGACAACGGACCAGATCATTACTGTACGGCAAATCCTTAAAAAATGGCGTGAATACCAGGTCCCAACGCACCATCTGTTCAGTGATTTCAAGGCGGCATACGACAGTATAGACCGCGTAGAGCTATGGAAAATTATGGACGAGAACAGCTTCCCTGGGAAGCTTACCAGACTGATCAAAGCAACGGTGGATGGTGTGCAAAACTGTGTGAAGATTTCGGGCGAACACTCCAGTTCGTTCGAATCGCGCCGGGGACTAAGACAAGGTGATGGACTTTCGTGCCTGTTTTTCAACATTGCGCTAGAAGGTGTCATGCGGAAAGCCGGGTGTAACAGCCGGGGTACGATTTTCAACAGATCCAGTCAATTTATTTGCTTCGCGGATGACATGGACATTGTCGGCCGAACATTTTCAAAGGTGGCAGAACTGTACACCCGCCTGAAACGTGAAGCAAAAAAAGTTGGACTGGTGGTGATTGCGTCAAAGACAAAGTACATGCTTGTGGACGGAACCGAGCGCGACAGTGCCCGTCTGGGAAGCAGTGTTACGATAGACGGGGATACCTTCGAGGTGGTCGAGGAATTCGTCTACCTCGAATCGTTGCTAACGGCTGACAACAACGTTAGTCGTGAAATACGAAGGCGCATCATCTGTGGAAGTCGGGCCTACTACGGGCTCCACAAGGAACTGCGGTCGAAAAAGATTCGCCACCGCACCAAATGTGTCATGTACAAGACGCTTATAAGACCGGTTGTCCTCTACGGACATGAAACATGGACAATGCTCGAGGAGAACTTGCAAGCACTCGCAGTATTCGAGAGACGGGTGCTTAGGACCATCTTTGGTGGTGTGCAAGAAGACGGTGTGTGGCGGTGAAGAATGAACCATGAGCTCGCCCAACTCTACGGCGAACCCAGTATCCAGAAGATAGCTAAAGCCGGAAGGGTACGATGGGCAGGACATGCTGCAAAAATGCCGGACAGCAATCCTGCAAAGATGGTGTTCGCTTCCGATCCGGCAGGTACGAGACGGCGTGGAGCGCAGCGAGCGAGATGGGCAGACCAGGTGTAAAACGACTTGGCGAGCGTGGGGCGTATCCGAGGATGGAGAGATGCGGCCTTGAACCGTGCATTGTGGCGTCAAATTGTTGATTCAGTGTTATCTGTTTAGATGTTAACTAAATAAATGAAATGAAATGAATTCTTCCAGGAATTGCTCCGGATGTTCCTCCAGGAATTCCTCAGTATATACCTTCAGGACATCTTCTTCTTCATTGGCATTACATCTCCCACTGAAAATTTCATTGACCATATTCCTCCGGATATTCTTCCAGGGATTTCTCTGGATATTACACCAGAAATTTCTCCGGATATTCCAAAACGAATTCCTACTAAAATTATTTTAGAATTTGTTTGTATATTCCTCCAGGTATTCCTTCAGGAATTCTTTCAGATATTCCTTCAGGAATTCCTTCTAACATTTCTTTAGGATTTGTTTTTGTATATTCCTCCGGATATTCCTCCAGGAATTCCTCCAGTTATTTGTCCAGAAATTCCTTCAAAAAATCCTCCGGATAATTCTCCACGAATTTCTCAGTATAATACTACAGAAGTTCTTCCGGATGAAAAATTTCTTCCGTATATTTCTCCAGAGTTCTCTTCGGATATTTCTACAGGAATTATTTTTGATATTTCTCCAGCATGTTTTCCTGGAGGAAAATCCGGAGGCTTTCTTGCAGGAATATACAGAGGAATTCCTTGAAGTGTATCCCCAAGAATTAATAGTGGAATATCCGGACGAATTCCTGGAGAAATAACAGGAGGAATTTGTGAAGGAACATTCGAAGGAATTTTCTGAAGAATATCCGAAGGAGTTCCTGGAGAAATATCCAAAGGAATTCCTGGATGCCCGATCCGCACACATTTTGTAAATAAATTAAAATTACTCATATACGACCAAATTCAGTCATACATGCGTGCAGCTGTTCTCAACCTGGGGTACATGTACCCCTGGGGGTACCTTCGCTGGTCTCAAGGGGTACCTCGAAAACAAAGCGTAATGGCGGATGTATTACAATTCCATTTAAAGCTTACTGATAAAGTTTTAATAATTGGGTAATTTATTTTTATTTTTAAACTTTGTCTTGTACATAATATGCTTGGCTATCAGTAAATCGAAACTTATTGAATCCTGCTCTCCACAACCAGCACAGTGACAAAAAATCAAAAGGACAAAACGTCTACTGAATAAATTTTGAAAAAGTTCAAATCTTGCATAAAAACAAAATATTGGATTATATATGCTTTGTAACTAAAGTCTTGAGTTTGAAGGTACGAAGAGGCATGAAAGATTTTTTTTCCGAAATGCTCAGTTGCTTAGTTGCAAAAGATTCGGAAGCATTCTTCTACGATTCTCGGAAGCCTCATTTAAAGAGGCTCGGAAGCCTTTTTTCAAAAGGATCAGAAGCCTCTTTCAAGAGGCTCGGCAGCCACCTTCCCAGAGACTCTAGGGATTCTTTTCAAGAGGTTTGGAAGCTTCATTTGAAGGCGAGGCGGAAGAAGAAGAAGAAGAAGAAGAAGAAGAAGAAGAAGAAGAAGAAGAAGAAGAAGAAGAAGAAGAAGAAGAAGCCTCCTTTCAACAGGTTTGGAAAATTTCCTTCGAGAGGCTCGGAATTTCCTTTCAAAAGGCGCTTCTGAGTATTTTCTAGATGATCAGAAGCTTTCTTTTCAAAGCCTTCTCGAGCAGGACAAGTCAGACAAAAATGGTTGCAGCAACTTCATTGTGACTAAATCTGGTCACATATGAGTTGCTGTAACCCATATGGAACAAGTGTGCTACTAGGGTTGGAAGCTTCAAATCAAGAGGCTCGGAATCCTTCCTTCAATAGGCTCGGAAGCCTCTTTTCAAGAATCGCGGAAGCCTACTTTGAAGAGGCTCCAAGGCGTCCTTTCAAGATGCCCAGAAGCTTCTATTTAGGTGGGTTGGAAGCCTCCCTTCGAAAAGATCTGAAGGAAAGATAATAAGACTCAGAAAGCTTCTTTCATGATGCTCGGAAGGCTCCTTCAAGAGGCTCGGGAAACCACTTTTTAAGAGGTTTGGGAGCCTGCTTTCAAGAGGCTTGAAAGCTTTTTTAAGAGGCTTGAAATTTTTCTTTCTGGAATTCTGGAAGCCTACTTTCATTAGGCTCAGAAACATTTTGAAAGCGGCTCGAAAATCACCTTTCAAGAGGCGTGGAAACCTTCTTCGGAAGGCTCCTATCAAAAAGTTTGGAAGTCCCCTTTCAAGGGCTTTAAAGTCGCCTTTCGGAAGCCACCCTTCAAGAAGCTCGGAAGGCTTTTTTCAAGTTGCGCAGAAGCTTAATTTTAGGAGACAAGTCCTGTAGGAATGTATAAACCTAATAAAAATCATTTCAGAACTAATGAAAATATCAACCAACTTTATGAAGAGTCATACATCCCGTTAGTTTTCAGGTCCATTTGTCATATACCTTATTTACACTTATTTTCATTTACACCACAAAGGGGGGGGGGGGGTACCTCAAAGTATGCAAAAGGTGGAAGGGGTACCTCTTATGAAAAAGGTTGAGAACCGCTGCGTTAAAGTAACCAAATCGGTATATATTGTGCTGCTAGGAAGAATATCCAGTGGAATTCCTGCAGAAATACTTGTAATAATACCTGGAGGAATATCCGGAAGGTTTTTTTAAGGAATAGCAGAAGTAATATCTGGAGAAATACCCGGAGGCATTCCTGGAACAATATCCGGACGAATTCCTGGAGGAATATCTGAAAGAAATCCTGGAGCAATATTCGAAGGGATTCTTAGACGACTATTCGGACGAATTTCTGGAGGAATGTTTGGAGCAATATTAGAAGGAATTCCTGGAGGAAGATCCATTCGAAGGAGTTCTTGGAGGAATATCCGGAGGACCCGAGTAGCACAATTTAGACCAATTTAGTTGCAACAACTCTTATATGACTGGATTTGGTCGTACATAAGTGACAGCAACTCATTTATGACAAGTGTGCTGCTTGGGGAGTTTCTGGAGGAATACTTAAAGGAATTCCTTGGAGAATATTAGGAAAAATTCCTGAAAGAATATCCAGATGAACTTCTGGAGAAACATTCGAAAGAATTCTTGGACGAATATCCTGATGAATCCCTGGAGAAATACTCGAAAGAATATTCGGAGGAATATCCGAGGGAATTCCTGCAGGCATATTCGAAGGAATATAATATTTTCAAATTAATGGTTTTTTGAAACCATCCTGGGTCCCAAACAACTGTGCGGAATTTTGGCCCGATTTGTTGCTTCCTCGCTTTCGTAATCGCTAATTCAAAGTAAAAATTTTGACTAGAAGGAAGATGGGTTGTGTCCTCCGACAACCATAGGTTGTTCAGTAGTGCTGACAGAAACATTGATTTCTTGCATATGGATTGAACCATCAATTTTCGAAGGGGTTCCAAAACGATTCAGAAATACCTTGATCACACATGATTTGTGGAAGTTTGCGTTTTTCCATACAACTGCACCCCACTCTAATATATACCTTCATAAAAATGAATTTCTGTATGTCTGACCTTTATAGACTCGGATACTACTGAACCGATCGGCATGAAATTTTATATACTGAGGTTTTTCGGGCCGGAGAAAGTTATCAAGACGGCTTAAGACCCCTCCTCCTCTGGAAAGGGCGGCTCCCATACAAATGAAACACAAATTTCTACATAACTCAGGAAATAATCAAGCAAATGGAACATGTGGAGGTTTTCGATGACAAAAATTATTTCTATTATGGGTCGAGATCCCTCCCGTTCTAGAAAATGTAACAAAATCATTCATACAAATGTAACAAAATTTATGCATAACTTAAGAACCGAATCGAATCTGTGTCAAAAAGTCGAAAGGACAAAAGGTCGAAAGGACAAAAGGTCGAAGGGTCAAAAGGTCTAAAAGACAAAAGGACGAATGGACAATATGTGTCATAACATCGAAGGTCAAAAGGTCGAAGGACAAAAAAAAAGAAAGAACAAAAAGACAAGAAATGAGATGAAAGTTGTGAGTAATGACAAGTGAGATGCAAGATGGAAGGAGTGAGAAATGAAAAATGAAAAGTGAAAGCTGAGAAGTGAAGAGTGGAAAGGAAGAAATAAGTAAAAAGTGACAGGTGAGAACTGTGATGTGAGAAGTGAGGAACGGAGAAGTAAGAAGTGAGATGTAAATAAGAAATGAAAAGGAAGAAAGAAG
This sequence comes from Armigeres subalbatus, assembly GCF_024139115.2. Classification (NCBI taxonomy): domain Eukaryota; kingdom Metazoa; phylum Arthropoda; class Insecta; order Diptera; family Culicidae; genus Armigeres; species Armigeres subalbatus. Next base: position 246,003,513 of record NC_085141.1, read on the forward strand.
AAGGGAGGAAACATATAGTAAGAAAACGGAAGAGGAAAAAAAAAAGAAAGAAGAAGGAAGACGGAAGAAGGAAAAAAGAAGGGAAAAAAGGAAAATAGTAGAAGGAAGAAAAAAGGAAGAAGAAGGAAAGAAGACACAATGAAGCAAAACAAAAGAAAGAAAGAAGAAGCAAGTAACAGGAAAAGGGAAGAAAGATGGAAGAAATTAGGAACTAAGAAGAAAGAAGAAGAAAGAAGAAAAAAAAAGAAGAAATAAGGAACAAAGAAGAGAGAAATAAGGAAGAAAGAAGAAAAAAGGAAGAAAGATGGATGAAAGAAAGAAGAAAGGAAGAAGGAAGAAAGAAAGAAGAAAGAAGGATGAATGAAGGAAGAAAGAAGAAAAGAGAGAAGGAAAAAAAGAAAGTAGGAAGAAAAACAGAAAACAAGAAGGAAGAAGAAAGAAAGAAGGTAGAAAGAAGGAAGAAAGAGAGAAGGAAGAGAGAAGAAAAAAGAAAGAAAAGAGAAAAAAAAAGAAGAAAGAAAGTACGAAGAAAGAAGGAAAAAAGAAGGAAAAAAGGAGGAAGAAGGAATAAATAAAGAAGAAAAACGGAAGAAAGGGAGAAGGAAGGACGAAGAAAAGAAGAAAAGAAAGAAGGAAGAAAAAAGAAAAAAAGGAAAAAAGAATGAAGGAAAACGGAAGAAAGGAAGAAGAAAGGAAGAAAGAAGGAAGAATAAAGAAAAAAGGAATAGAGAAGCAAAAAAGAAAGAGTAAAGAAAGAAAAAAGGAAGAAAGTAAAAAGAAAGAAGGAAGAAAAACAGGAAACAAAAAGTAAGAGAGAAAGAAGAAAGAAAGAAGAAATAAGAAAGAGAGAGAAGGAAGAAAGTAGGAAAAAAGAAGAAGAAAGCAAGTAGGAAGAGCGAAGGAAAAAAGAAGGAAGAAATAAGGAAGAAGGGGGAAAGAAGGAAGAAAAATGAAGGAAAGAAGGAAGAAAAAAGGAAAAAATAAAGAAGTTAAAAATAAAGAAGATGAAATATGGAAGGAAGAAGGAAGAAAGAAGAAAGGAAGAAAAAGAATTGAAGGAAGGAAAAATATTAAGTTAGAAAGAAAAAGAAAGAATGAAGAGAATAGAAATAAAAAGGAAGAAGAAATAAGAATGAAGAAAAAAGAAAAACCTTTCGTCCTTTCGACCTTTAGACGCAGTTTTTTTGTTTCAACCTTTTGTCCCTTCGACCTTTTGTGCTATCGGCCTTTTGGCCTTCGACTTTTCGTCCTTCGACCTTTTGACCTTCAACCTTTTGTCCTACAACCAAGAATATATCATCAGAATATTTATTTGAACTACAATACTGTTCGACAAGTATTATTCCAAGACCCTCAAAAATATAATTTGAGTAATAAGCAGTTTAACTTAGTTTTGTGTAAAGTTATCAGCTGACATTATTCTGTATATTAGTGACATGGGACTTATTAAGCCTAATTTAGTTTAAAATAGATGTATAATAATGAAGGTTTCTATGTAGGATCCTAAAGAAATAGAGGTTTCGCTAGACATCTAGAAATTCTGAATACTTTTTGTTATTACGTAGAATTTTTTTGGAAGAATAGTATGGTTCCTGTCGAAAAATATTTCTAGAGGTCGATTTTTTTTATAAAAGTTCTATCGGCACGTGAATTGGCCAAACGTCAAAAATCTATTATGTCGTAAACTGACAAAAGTAGTCGTAGAAGTTTGCACATGCAATTGATTAAAGATTTACTAAAAATGTAGTACCGCCATCGAGGGCGACAATGGGTCTGGGGGGCGTCATGGCTCTCACCGACAGTCTAGAGGTTGAATAACAAAATCGTTTTAGAGGTCTCCTGTATTTTAGTCTTCTTGCCCTCAGATACATTTATTCTATTTTACAAGCCTTCTAAGTAGTTGAATCAGTGACCAATTGTCACCCCGACGACGGTAGTTAATGATAATTGTAGCTCGATTAGATAGATTGGTAGAAGTCTGCGGGGAAAGGTTTTCTAGAAGTCTGAAAGGATTTATTAAAATTTATCCCTAATCCCGCATGAAATCTTGTCAATAAGAAGTTTTGAACACCATTAAAGATTTGACGAAATTTCGACAACTACTTTGGAGGTTTCGAAGGATATTCAAAATCATAAGAATTCCAAGACGTGTAATGTTAAATAATATTTGTCGATCTTCAAGATAAAAAAAATCGGGTTATGTCCAGATTCTGCCTGATAAATTATGTTTTTATTTATTTATTGAGAAGTTTTAATTATTAGAATTGGTTAAAAGTACAATATGCACCGATTTCTAACGTCAAAATTGTTTTCTTATTCAGCATTTGTCTCATCCATGACTCGGAATGTGATCGCGCTTCTGAACACTACGGACTACATTTTTATAAACAAAACTAATCGAACAAATCAAAGACTGTTCAAGTTCATTGTAGATTTGTGTAGATTTTCCTAGCAGATCTATGAAAAAACTATAAAGATGCTTCCGTTTGTGGTTGAAGAATCACTTTTCGATTGCCTTAGTGTGTATGAGTATGCCACTATCAATTTTATAAAATTCGACACTATCGAAACTATGAGAGCACTCCCAACTATCGTTCGTTTACCCAAAACTATGGCTGCGAATGAAAAATACTCCCGGGAACACTAATTTGGCTAATAATAGAGTGGGTAACAACGTAACAACACTCCACACCGCCTTGATGATCATTACCGTGCATCATTACCAACTATTACAGCCAATCAACCAATCCAGCTAGTATTCACATTACCTGCCCGCGTATGGCCACCACTGTTTAGTAATCGTCGCGCGGAAAACAATTCACTCCGACCTTCACATTGAACCGATGCGATCCGTCATTATCGCTGCGAACCATCGCGTCGCGTTCGTCCAAATAGTGGCCAAGCTCCACCTATCGGCTATTTCTTCCTCCTACGCCTCTAAATTCAACATATCGGTGGTGCACTAACTACCAAGTAATTGGTCGCGGTTTAATATGCGACCTGCTCATGTTTACTCATGTGTGCAAAATGCCTCTTTTTTGCATAAAGAGGCATGATGATTGCGCACTGATTTCCTTCCGCGCCGGCGACGACGGCGGCGGTGGCAGCGGCCTCTCGGTCGATCCACTCCACACGCCTTCATTCATTATTCAATCCACCACCCTGCGTGCGTAGTCAGCGCTCTCCGGCTGCTGACGGAACTATAGTTGTTTGTGGTGGCACGACCGGCAAACCCGCCGATCGGGTAGTGGTTCCGTGGGAATTATGGTAAACTGTTTGCAACTCGGTACACATCCTTGGTGTCATTTGCCTTTAGGATTGGACATTTTTCCAAACTCGACGGCGGGTGGGTGGTGGCAAGCATCGAGCGGGTTGTGTGGGTGGGGAAAATTGGACGGCTCGACTTGCTCGACAACGTCTGTTCACACATCATTATCGTCAACAAACGTCCCCGCGGAGTTCGTACAGGCGCGGGCGGTAGTTTATGTACATGTAGATAGGCACTGTCTGTTTGTGTCTCGTCCAGCCATCGGTGATAAAATCCTATGCTCTGTGCATTGGAGATGGGCATAGGTGGCCGATAGAGGGATGAGAACGGTTAATTAGGTGCTCTGGGTATTGACAGCCGCAATGATGGCGGTTATTTTGTGATGACTCGTGCGGTATGAGATATTCATAAGGGGATGGATGGGTGATGACATAATTCGAAAATTGGTTAACGATGTAATTGAAGAGGATGATCAATCCGGAAATTTATTAAACCTAGCTAAGGAACTGATGTATCAGACAAGCAGGCAAATGAAAATAATTAACTGTTTTGAGGTCCATAGAGTTGTCATTTCATAATTGATCGAATTATAAACAATGGAATGAGACGCAAATGGGCTCGTTTAATTTTTTTGGGTGAGATATATTACATACAGTTTTAAATGGTTTCATTTAATATGAGTAAAATTAGCAAATAGGGTCAATTCAATAATGGCTTATCACTCAGAAATAAATGAGTTAGTTGAAGATACTTAAATCTGAGGCTGAGGTTTTATATTTAAATGGATCACTCACAAATACAAGGATTCAAACTACTTGATGTTGTTACTTCAAGAATCACAATAGAAATAAATTGAAACAATTACGGTGCTTTAATTTGAAAACGATTTTTTTTAATAATAGAGGCCTATGCCAACAAGCCGGATATTATACATAAAGATTATTATCTGTGCAGATTAACCTTGATGGTGCTTGATGATAGACCTTAATGTAGACAATATAGCTGAGTTCTCATTTAAAAAATGTCGAACTTTTGAGCAATGCATAGTCTGGAAAACCGAGTACATTTGTCGGTTGTTTTTATGACTATTGGCTATTTTTGCCAGGCTTACACGCTGTGCAAAATGGTCAATCGTCATTTGTTCAGTCAATTACCTATTCATTGGTTATCTTAAACTTTGGAGGTGAATCACTCAGGAAGATAAAATTTATCAATTAGCCAGAACCAAATACCCATAACGGAAAAGATTTATTTTCGGCCAGCAAACATATCCGTCCGGTAATTCAATCGTGCCTGTCTCGCATCCACTGATATGGTGCGGCTTAACCGGTCTTGAACCTGTCTGTGTAAGTGTTAATCCAAATTTGCTCGTATAATTTTCACTACTGGTTCCGTTTATATTCATTTAGCAGGTGCATTAACTCGCTTACCGTAGCTCAGAGCGGTAGGACGCGCGTCTACGAAGCAGACCACGCTGGAGGCAGTTTGCACTGAACCAAGGCTTTTCATAATCTTATTTTTGTTTTCATATTGAAGTTGTACAGAAACATTGGTTTCTAGTAAGTAGTAAAATTCTTCTTTATTCAAACATTTTTTGATCTTCAATTATTTTTACATTACAAATTTTTAAAATATAAGTTTAATTTATCATGACGGCCTTTATGAGGCGCTGATGTATTTTAAAATTGGATAACCTCAAGCTATGTCCATTTAGAATCCGGAATAATAAAATCATCTGTATCTCGGTAACGGATTGACGTACAAATAAGGTTAATACATCAAAACATGGGTAATTCACTGTACTTTAAGGGAAAAATATTGATACAAATCATTTCTTATTCAGAAAAATATATTTAAGCTCGTTTAGTGGAATGTATTAAACCGTCTAAGACGAATTAAGTACTGTCCATTTAATTCCACCAGTTAATTTTCGTTATCTTTGCAGATACGTAGTTCGACCACAACTGGTTGGTCGTCTTCAGTGTCTTGTACTTGACGAGTCGAGTCAAGTCGAGTCAAGTACAAGACACTGAAGACGACCACACAGTTGTGGTCGAAATACGTATCTGCAAAGATAACGAAAATTAACTGGTGCAATTAAATGGACAGTACTTAATTCGTCTTAGACGGTCATTTCTTATTGTTTCTATTGAAAATTCGCACCTTTTTTTTTATTCCTCTCATCAAAAGTTGCACACCTCCGGAGTCAACTTCCTTGGCACATTTGTTCCACATTTTGGTCATCTGAGTCGCGTCCCGAGCTGTTTTTTCACTTTTTCCACTTTTCTTAAGCTTCCGCTTCATTACTGCTCAAAATGTCTCGATGGGCCGGAGCTGTGGGCAGTTGCGTGGATTTATATTTTTATCGATGAAATCTTCGTTATTATCGCGGTACCACTGGTTGACTTCCCGGCTGTAGTGGCAACTCGCCAAATCTGGCCAAAACTTCACGGGACCTTTATGAGCTTTATGGAAGGTCGACCGCGGTTTTTGCGACATTCCTCCTTCTACAGCTTCGAGTCCATCGTTTTATTCGTCACAACGTACCATTGGTACTTCGCGTACCTGAAGGAATAAAATAGACCCCATCTCGCGGTCCTTAGCCTCTTACCCAGCAACTCCTATCCCTACCTCCCCGTGGTGCTGGCCGGGATACGAGCAACCTTAGGGAAGATCGGGCAACCAACCCCGGTGGGAACTATGGTCGTATGCTGACAGGGAAGGAAGTTTGCTCCTCTCCGGAGGTATACCTGATGATTTGTATACAAATCTTACTGAGCGTCTGTTCTCCATGTCAGGATCGGCTCACAACAGCGTCTGTTCTCCATGTTAGGGGCGGCTGATCATCGTCCGAGTGCCAGCGAGGGACTCTAAGTGAAACTGTGCACCATGGTCCACCGGAAATAAGGAGGAATGGTCCTCCGGAAATTTAGGGGGTTTGGTGTCAGGTCCTGCAAGTCAGCCTTTAAAAAATCATAAGCAACGAACAATCAACAAGAGAGTACGGACCGGAACCATCGGCGAAGACCACTGCGACGAAAAGGGACTAGCGATTGGAAACTCGGTTCGTGGAACTGCAAATATCTCAACTTCATCGGGAGCACACGCATACTCGCCGATGTGCTCAGAGACCGTGGATTCGGCATCGTAGCGCTGCAGGAGATTTGTTGGAAGGGATCAATGGTGCGAACATTTAGAGGTAATCATATGATCTACCAGAGCTGCGGCAACACACACGAGCTGGGAACAGCTTTCATAGTGATGGGCGATATGCAAAGGCGCGTGATCGGGTGGTGGCCAATCAGTGAAAGAATGTGCAGGTTGAGGATCAAAGGCCGGTTCTTCAACTTCGGCATAATCAACGTCCATAGCCCACACTTCGGAAGCACTGATGATGATAAGGACGCATTCTACGCGCAGCTGGAACGTGAGTACTACAGCTGCCCAAGCCACGACGTCAAAATCATCATAGGAGATTTGAACGCTCAGGTTGGCCAAGAGGAGGAGTTTAGACCGACTATTGGAAAGTTCAACGCTCACCGGCTGACGAAAGAAAACGGCCTACGACTAATTGATTTCGCCACCTCCAAGAATATGGCCATTTGCAGCACCTACTTCCAACGCAGCCTCCCGTATCGGTACAACTGGAGATCACCACTGCAGACAGAATCACAAATCGACCACGTTCTGATTGATGGACGGCACTTCTCCGACATTATCGACGTCAGGACATATCGTGGCGCTAACATCGACTCTGACCACTATCTGGTGATGGTTAAACTGCGCCCAAAACTATCCGTCATCAACAATGTTCGGTACCAACGACCGCCGCGGTACGACCTAGAGCGACTGAAGCAACCTGATGTCGCCACTGCATACGCGCAGCATCTCGAGGCAGCGTTGCCGGAAGAGGGTGAGCTCGATGGGGCCCCTTTTGAGGACTGCTGGAATACAGTCAAAGCAGCCATTAACGACGCAGCGGAGAACAACGTCGGGTATATGGGTCGAAGTGGACGGAACGATTGGTTCGACGAAGAGTGCAGACAGATTCTGGAGGAGAAGGACGCAGCGCGGGCGGTCGCGCTGCTGCAAGGTACCCGGCAGAACGTGGAACGTTATAGACGGAAGCGGAGACAGCAGACCCGCCTTTTTCAGGAAAGAAACGCCGCATGGAAGAAGCGGAGTGCGAGGAGATGGAACAGCTGTGCCGTTCTCAAGATACACGCAAGTTCTATCAGAAGCTCAACGCATCCCGCAAAGGCTTCGTGCCGCGAGCCGAAATGTTCCGGGATAAGGATGGGAGCATTTTGACGGACGAACGTGTGGTGATCGAAAGGTGGAAGCAGCACTACGAGGAACATCTGAATGGCGCTGAGAGTACAGGCAAGGCAGGAAAGTCAAGGCAGCGGAGGAGATGACTACGTCAGTTCAGCGGACGATGGAAGCCAACCAGCCCCCACCTTGAGGGAAGTTAAGGATGCCATTCAACAGCTAAAGGCCAATAAAGCAGCTGGTAAGGATGGTATCGGAGCTGAGCTCATCAAGATGGGCCCGGAAAAGCTAGCCACTTGCCTGCACAAACTGATGGTCAGAATCTGGGAAACTGAACAGCTACCGGAGGAGTGGAACAAAGGGGTTATATGCCCCATCTACAAGAAAGGCGACAAGCTGGAGTGTGAGAACTTTCGGGCGATCACCATCCCTAATGCCGCCTACAAAGTGATATCCCAGATCATCTTTCATCGTCTGTCACTGTTAGTGAATGAGTTCGTGGGAAGTTATCAATCCGGCTTCGTTGACGGCCGCTAGCCAATGGATCAGATCTATACTGTATACTCCTTCAAAAATGCCGTGAATACCAGGTCCCAACGCACCATCTGTTCGTTGATTTCAAGGCGGCATACGACAGTATAGACCGCGTAGAGCTATGGAAAATTATGGACGAGAACAGCTTCCCTGGGAAGCTTACCAGACTGATCAAAGCAACGGTGGATGGTGTGCAAAACTGTGTGAAGATTTCGGGCGAACACTCCAGTTCGTTCGAATCGCGCCGGGGACTAAGACAAGGTGATGGACTTTCGTGCCTGTTGTTCAACATTGCGCTAGAAGGTGTCAAGCGGAGAGCCGGGTGTAACAGCCGGGGTACGATTTTCAACAGATCCAGTCAATTTATTTGCTTCGCGGATGACATGGACATTGTCGGCCGAACATATGCAAAGGTGGCAGAACTGTACACCCGCCTGAAACGTGAAGCAACAAAAGTTGAACTGGTGGTGAATGCAAGGAAGACAAAGTACATGCTTGTGGGCGGAACCGAGCGCGACAGGGCCCGCCTGGGAAGCAGTGTTACGATAGACGGGGATACCTTCGAGTTGGTCGAGGAATTCGTCTACCTCGGATCCTTGCTAACGGCTGACAACAACGTTAGTCGTGAAATACGAAGGCGCATCATCTGTGGAAGTCGGGCCTACTACGGGCTCCAGAAGAAACTACGGTCGAAAAAGATTCGCCACCGCACCAAATGTGTCATGTACAAGACGCTTATAAGACCGGTTGTCCTCTACGGACATGAAACATGGACAATGCTCGAGGAGGACTTGCAAGCACTCGGAGTATTCGAGAGACGGGTGCTTAGGACCATCTTTGGCGGTGCGCAAGATGACGGTGTGTGGCGGCGAAGAATGAACCATGAGCTCGCCCAACTCTACGGCGAACCCAGTATCCAGAAGGTAGCTAAAGCCGGAAGGGTACGATGGGCAGGACATGTTGCAAGAATGCCGGACAGCAACCCTGCAAAGATGGTGTTCGCTTCCGATCCGACAGGTACGAGACGGCGTGGAGCGCAGCGAGCGAGATGGGCAGACCAGGTGCAAAACGACTTGGCGAGCGTGGGGCGTATCCGAGGATGGAGAGATGCGGCCTCGAACCGTGCATTGTGGCGTCAAATTGTTGATTCAGTGTTATTTGTTTAGATGTTAACTAAATAAATGAAAAATTTACTTAGGTCTTTGCTTCACAGCTGCATGTCCCTTGCCAAAATCACCTGTTTTCTGCAAGTTTGTCCAAAAAGATAACCCTGAGAGAAGGCTGATGGGGCGATAGCTTTTTGGCCGTGATATAGGCCGTCAATGCACCAGCTGTGATCTCCAACTCATCCGAGAAGTCGTTGGGAATCAGATGGATGTTGTTAGCATGCTCGTTAACGGCTGCTTCGTGTGGATTGACGATGTTCTATCCAAGATTGTGCGAGCTGACGAAGTGACGACCTATTTCGGTAACCTTCTCTGCAGGAATCATCAAGCGATCCTAAGAGCCATTGCTGTCTAATGAATTCAAAGGCAAAATGGGCCGAGGCGCAGATTTTAGAATTTTGGGAGCCGGGAGAGCGCGGATCTTATTGAAAAATCATTATTTCTGAGGTCCACCATTCTAGCCTGGATAATTTTGGTCATGCGATTGCACTGGATCTTAAGCTCAGGCAGCCCAGTACGTTAGTACTGCCTGCTAGTGACATTTCGCAGACGGATCAAATCTTTGTTGAGTATATCAATGTTTAGGGTGTTGCTTACCTGTTGGGCCTATGGAACATGGTGCTCGCGGGCTAGGGAGAGCGCCTCCTGGATGGCGTTCAGCTGCTCGTTGACGTCTTCGGATGACACTGGATGCCACTGGTAGTCGATGTTCGCGTCCACGCACCGTTGAAACCTACCCCAGTCGACTCCGTTCCGGTTTGGGATGGTGTTTCCGCACGATTGGTGCTTTGCGTTTAGGTCTCCGGCGATGATGAACTGCCCCTGCCGCCGAGTGAGCTTGACTATGTCCTTTCGTAGTTCGGCCGTCGTGCCGTTGTCGACTTTGACTTGTCGAACGTGACGACTCCGACTGAGGTAGTGACTTCCACTTCAACGGCTTTGATGATTTGGAGCTTGAAGTCCGGCAGCAGGCGGTAGGTTATGTTGCTCCGCAAGGCGATTGCCACTCCTCCCGCTCTGGAGCTTGTTCGATCGAACCTTACCGGCCTAAAACCCGGAATTTTTGCACTTACCTCAGGCTTCAGGTGGGTTTCGATGATGAAAGCCTAAAGGAAATCGCTGAGCTCGACGATTTTTCTCTTGAGCGAGCAAGCGTTCCAGTTTGCCAGGCCCAACCTAGAAGCCATTTTCAATGACGAAAAGGCCCAGAGTGTAGATCTGGTCGAACCGCAGGTTGGCTGAATACTGGAGCCAGCTGGTTCGGGGTGTAGAGTAGGGCGGAATCCTCAGGGAGTAGAGAATGCTCATCTTGCTGCCGGCGGAATCCAGGAGGAGGGAGCGGGGGCCATTCGCTGGTGGATGTTGCTTGAACCGACGCAGCTGCTGCTGCCAGTTACTTGTGTGGTTGTAATGATGGGAGGATTGGAATCAGTGACGGGAAATGTCATATCGATGTCATGGGACTAACTTGCTAATAACTTTTCACACAAGTCATTTAAAATTATGCCTTCCCTATAAACATGTAGCCCTCAAAGGACTCGAAAACTTTTTCTTACAGGCGGCGGGAGAGCCGAATTAGTGTCAAATGACATTAATGTCATGACATTCCGTGACATTTTTTTAATCTCGCTCTCATGGCTCACACTTTGTATTTAGAACAATTATCTGTTCGACAAAGTTCTAGGACCTTTTAAGTACTACATGTTAATCAAAAAATTCGAACTGTAAATGACTTTTGAAAAAAGTTGTTAGGAAATTAGTAATAGCAATGCCATGACATTTTTGTGACATTTCCCTCCACTGAATCGCTCGGCAGGCGGTCGGGATGGCCAGATAGTTAGCCTCGTTAAGCGCAGGAACACGACTCTTCTTCGGATGAGTCCTGGTTGAAGCTTTCTTCCGGATTTCCAGAAACTCCACTCGCTTTAGGCAGCATTTGGTAGTGGCCCGATGTTTCTCGCCAAAGTTGGTGCACTTGGGATCGGCCACTTCCATCATTTCGCACTGGTCGTAGCATGCGGGTTGCCACGCCTGTTGCAGCGCGGCTTCATTCGGAAATTCCGGGTGACATGTTCAAAATTGAAGCAGTTTGTACACTACGTGACATCGCGGTTCACTGGCCTGTAACGCTATCAGTCGGAGACAGTATAGTTGATAGCGCCGATCAGTTTTTGATCCTTAACGTGCTCCAGATGGATCAGATAAAGCTGGTTATGATACATTTTCGTCTTGTCGTGTCGAGCGATTTTGTGCACCGCGACTGACTTGAGTCCAGAGTAGACCCAGAGTAGGCCCAGATTACTATGGGGAGAAAAAAATGTTGTCTAATTCCACGGGGCACCCCCCAGAATTGTGTCTTTGGGTGAGAAAATCAATCTCTGAAAATTTCAGCTCAATCGCTTGTTGCATAATCTGGCGCATTTGATTTGAAGTTTGTATGGGGATTTCAGCCAAAATGTATAGGAAAATACACCTCCGTCACTCATTCGATCTTTAAATTGGATTTGACTGCTCGATTGACCTCAGAATTGCTGAAACGGCAGTTGGTATGCTACAGACCAATTTCACAGAACATTGCATGATGATTAAATGAACTTTTATATAATTTTCGGCTGAATTATTAGGAGCTGATTTGTGTATTTTTGGGTTTTTTGATCGAATCGCATGACGGGTCCGGGAGAAAATAACGCCAATGCGACGATGCGAAAACGAGAAACGAACGAACGAGCAAAAAACAGTTGGAAAATATGTGTGAGCGGAAGGCACGACCCACCGTGCTGCTGTTCCCTTTTCACAGGGAAAACAAAGCAGTGAGCCGTGATGTCCGTGTTGGGGATGTATGAACGGGATTGATTAATTCTGAATTCGTTACCGGGTTTGAAAAGAAGTTATTTTTTTAATGTTAAATGTAAATAATCAATAGTAGGAGGTTGGGGGTAAAGTGGACAGAAGTCCCGTTTGAGCTAAATCGTTACGAATTTGGCACTTTATCAAGTGTAGAATAACCGTAGTTAGAAGCTGTTATACTCGATCAGCACTTATGAACCGATCTTTGGTGCCAAATCTCGTTAAAGTTCTAATCAACGGACTAGAAAAAGCATGTTTGATATGTAAGCCAAAACCTATTCCGGTACCTCTACAGAATTCTGAAACATGATAATTCTAGATATGGTTCTTTGACGTGAATGGAAGCAGCGGTTTTTTCCAGCTGCTAGCAAAGCCATCAATTGCTTCCTCAAAACCATGCTCGAGTTTCAAAGAGCTGTATCTTGCGTACACTTTTTTGAAATCATTCAGAACCTGCTGATTGAAATATTAATTAGAAAATTGTTAATGTTTAAGCAGAGTAATGACGTAATCCGAAAGATCGGGATTCTAGTGAACTCTATGCAATTTGTTGATGCCTCATCTGTACTTGGTTCACCCATAAATTTACTCAACATAGCGCTTCTCGAGCAACTTTAAAATTGTATTAACAATTCCGAACTAGATGTGTAGTGACGGAGATAAGCAAATGTTCATTTTGTTTCTTTATGAGGGTGTTTTTAAGAGTTCAAAAATTGAATATTGTACCTTCGTTGTAACCGAAAATTCATATTCTTTTATGCACATTTTTTTTTTATTTTATGCACAAAGCTTGTAATTTTTTTTTCTTTCTCTTGTGCATTTTTCCTGATGTTTTCCTTGGCTCTCGAGATCTCATTCTATATGCCGAGCTCACTCTTGAAAATCGTAGCTTTTTCTTACCGCCACCTTTGGAGTCATTACCAGTCCGATGATCCTTTTGCGGGGAAATCTCAGAATATGATAAAGCTCCGTCAATTCAATTGTTACAGCATCTGACGAAGATCTAACCTGTCACATAATGCTAAACAACTACACTACTTTAAACAAATCTTTAAGCTGTTGGTTTTTTCATCATTTTTTTCCGTACTCCAATCTTTACTTCTGATGCTCGAATACATTTGTGAATACAATAAAAAAGTACAAACTTTAATCTGAATGGCATTCAACAAAGAATCTGCAGCCTGCACGTGAATTCATGAATGGTTCTGAACGAGAGGTAGCATTCTTGAAGATAGACGGTTTCAAGCCATAGAAACAGGGTTCGTAATGCTCACTCAATCTCAGGAGCACAGGATACTCCCTCACGAAAATTTTCGGGGAGAAATTGGTTTTCGGGAAAGAAAAACAGCCAGAAGAGTGATAACCATTTTTCGCTCACTTCGATTGCCGCCAAACGTTGGTTTGCTCCTTTTCTTTCATATTCGAGTCTTTTCGTGGCACCATAAATGCAAATGGTAGTATGTAGCTTATGTGGATTAAATAACTTAACGCTTTCATACAGATAGCGTGGTGTTGTGGCTAGAGTAAGCGCATCCCCACAGCTATTATTGTTACTATTCTGGGTTCGAAACCCGGCGCGGCCATAAAATTTTGTAATTGTTCTGCGATAATTCTCGCGAAAAATGAGTGAGAGGTAAAAGTGATGAAACGAAAAAGGATCTTCATCTAATAGGCAAGATTTTCGTTTATCTTCCCAGGCTAATTCTGAAGAAAGATTGATGAGTGAAAGATGATCTTCAACATAAACAACGAAAAAAGATTCTCTCTTGGCCCGAAAAACGCTTGCTTTGGTCTCATTGAAACGAGAAGTCGAAACCCTGCATAGAAAACATACCTAAGTCAGTTTGGTGAGCCTAATCAGTTGTAAAAATTTATAATTGTAATAAAGGCAACAAATGCAAACTGGATGAAAACAACTTGGACCACTTTTTGGACGGCTTTGAAGGTATTTTGGGGATATTATTGAATTAAAATATAGATTCTTTTGAAAGTTCTTAATTATAAACATTTTTATTTTATAATAACGGCCTACCAGGGCGCCGTGTATTATTGAGCACGACATGTTTTACTACATTCAAATAATGAAAACTATTCTGATTATTATTGATTTAATGTAAACTATGGCTGAAATGCCATGGTGATTTAATTTTTGATGTGCACAGAGGCGCAGTCTCGTTTCGAAACGTGGGTAGGACAAAAACTGGATTATCAAATCTGTAGAATTTCAGCGACTCTCCGGAGATTGTCTCGGATTCCAAAAGATTTTTTCGGACATACTCAGATAAGTTATGAAACTCCCTATGACTATTAAGACAATTATTGGATGGTTTTAAGCAATTGTCTCTATCTTCTAGGAATTCGAACCTTTGAAAATCTTCAGAAATATCGCTTCGATCTACTAGTAAAGCTTATGATCGTCCAAGAATCTTTAAGGGTGTTCAGTACTATTTAGGGGATTACTCCGAATTTCGGACCTTTTTCTTCCTAACTTCAAAGATTTCATGCAAACATAGGTATATTTGTGATTCCTACATATTCCAAAAATATGGAAGCTATCAGAGTTCTTCTTCTCATATGCTTACTACCAGATATCCAGATGTGCTACACAAAGGGATTTGGGCACGAAAAACTAAATTCCCACCCCTTTGAAAATACATGGGGGACCAAATCCCGTGACACCGTTTTCCGAACTGTAAACCAGCCTTTAGGCATAACGGACGTTAGGCATAATATACGTTAGACATAAATTGCCTTATGCCTAATGTATGAACTGCTTCAGTTTCGCATATTTCTGCGATTGTTCTCCCATATCCTTGTTTAGTTTCTCAACTTTTGGGGACGTGCTCGGCAGTCTAGTGACTACAATTTCTGCCTTGTAGACAGGAAGTCTGGCAAAGACAACATCACATAATGACTACATAGACTACATAACTTTTCTAGGTGAATCCTCGATCTATACTTCTGCTTATCTATACCTTACCGAGTTAACGAAATTTTCTTTTCGTGGTACTGTGGGAATGTAGAAGTATTCCCGGTCACTAGTAGTAACAATAACTGCACACTTAAATTCCTTTCCTTTCCCAACTGACTTGAGCCATAGGTAGTAAACACCAACATTTATTCACTTGGATCGTTGCGCAGTTTATACCAGTTCTGACCAATCATGGAGATGCAACTATTGACAAGTACAGATAGTTTTAGCTAAGTTAAGCTGAGCTACATCCTTGATTAGATATTTAACTTTCGAAATTTCAGAAATTCTCTGAGCCACCCAGTACTAGCAGAAATAATTACATGCTTCCAGAAAATTACCCTAGCTAAGTATTTTCATGCGTAAGACATGTCCTACTTGTCCTACCCACTCCCTGCGCCACGGGATGTGCAGTATTCAAGCTTTTAAACAGGAATCGGTAAAACTAATCCGCATATCCCTCGTGGATCTCAACCTTAGTTTATTCAAAGATGGTGTACGGGTTGAATTAATGATTTGTTTCAAAATTCAACTTTTTGAGATATTTAAAAGAAATTGGATTATGGTAAAACGGACACGTTTTGGTGTGGGTAATATGGACCATATGAAGTACAAGCTTTTTTTTGAAAAGTTTGTATTGTTCATCTCCGAAAACGCCAAGCATTAGGAAATTTTGCTCATACCAATGGCATTTTTTAATTGATTTTTTATTAATGTAACATGATTTTTTAAAGAAAAATCATTGCGAGGTACCAATATATCAGCGGCTCTCAACCTAAAGTACATGTACCCCTGAGGGTACCTTTGCTACTCTTTGGGGGTACCTGAGACAAATTAAAAACAATTTGACATTGATATTTGAAATAACTAATACTGGTTTATTCTGTTTATTTAATTCATGTGACTACCAGATAGAACGGATTCTTTTTTTCCTGTTGATGATATTTGCTGTCTTATATAAAGAGTGCAATTCCACGGTTTGTCATCAATAACACCCATTTAGAAAAGGTCATTCAATAGATTTGTTTTTTTTTTCAAACATGTTAAGCATGCTGACTAAATCACAATTTGTACTTCGTTGTTGACAACACAGCAAATAATTTTGAAAATTCAACGACGTGTAAAATTGCAGCTTATCCCATCAAACGAATTAACATTCGATATTATATTAAATTTGATTGAATTTTACAAGCAAGCACCGTTTACATTTATTTCGATTTGAAAGAATAGTGAGATCGATTGAATGTTACGTTTATTTGCATGCTCCAAATATGTGCATGAAAATACATTTAAAATCACAACATATTTTTATCTGTGAAGAGAACGGCAAATGCTGGGTAAAGCGTAGGGGAGACTGGGTAGACTTGATCCTCTTTTCTGATTTCCGGTGTATAACAACCAAAAATAAATAAACATACGCGATTTCCACACAGACTCTCTAAGAAATATAGTATTTAACTTTACTGATGTGTGACAGTCCTTAAATTATTGTTGTTATTGATACACAATCGATTTTTTGGAGTGCTGTCAAAAATCGACTTTGAAAATATTCGATCCCTCTTTAAGAACTTGCTTTGATAAAATTTGAAAGGTGCCCTCAGATTTTTTAAATATTTTCCCTTCAAAATACGCGGAATTATCGAATTGCTGTGCGTATACATGAGCGGTTTTTATTATTGAATTCGACAGCACATGCAATTTTAAAAATTTGGGGATACTTGATCCCCTTTCTATGAGATCTACGCAATAAATAATTTTTCCTGCCAACCCTTCATCAAATCCGTCAAATTTACAAAAAAATAGAAGCCTAAGAACAGATTTTTATTTTTTTGAATTTTTTCGCCAAATTTTTGTATGGGTGACTAACGGGGGATCAAGTGTCCCCATATTGAGGCAAAAACTTGAAATCCAAATATCCTAAAATTTTGATGAAATGTTGACATTTTCATCAGTACAGATCATTAAGCATATTTATGGCTTTGTGCTGTGAAAAAACGAAAGCATTTGGTCATTGTTATGAAAAGTTGTTCAAATTTTGCGTGGCCAATAAAAAAATCTTTAGGAATGTCAAAACACACAAACCGCCCTGCAGAATAAATATGGTTGTCAATCCAAAAAATAACTCACCACATAAAGGTCATTTGTCTAGAGGATCTATACTAAAAAATACGCTAGAACAAAACTACTTTAGTTCTCGATAAAACAGGGGGTGATCAAGTCTCCCCGGGGATCAAGTCTACCCACCTTCCCCTACCATAGGTACTTCGCGTACATGAAGGGGCCTCTTACCCAGCAACTCCTATCCCTACCTCCTCGTGGCGCTGGCCGAGATACGAGCAACTTCGACGGGTAACCAATCCCGGTGGGAGCTATGGTCGTATGCTGACAAGGAAGGGGGGATTTGCTTCTATCCGGAGGTGGAAATCTGATCGAGCGTATGTTCTCCATGTTAGGGGCGGCTCACAACAGCGTCTGTTCCCTATGTTAGGGGCGGCTGATCATCGTCCGAGTGCCAGCGAGGTACTCTAAACTAAACTGTGCACTGTGCACTAAACTGTGCATGCATCATCAATTGAAAGTAAAATATGGTAAAAAATGTCGGATTTCGAATTCCGCTATATGGCAAATATTGGAACGCCCCTACTTCACCTTTAGAAAATCAATTGCTATTTCTACTATTAACTGATCGAAAAGTTATGCAACCTTGTGTCATTGATTACCTATTTGGATGATGTCACATGAGACAATACTTATATGCTACTAAGGTGAAATTATTTCAAAGTCATTGGCTGAATGAATTCAATGAATGCCAATGTCGCAACCGTACATTTTCTTTTCTCTTTTTACCCTGAAATTGAGCGACGCACCAAAAACGTGAGTGCGTCACGAGGGGACCGTTAATCTCACGCGCCGGAATACGGACATAATGATCCATTATTGCCATCTTGAGGGATCCGCCCGGGCAGGGTACTTCACATGCAATCCAGTATCCACAGCTGACAATAATGGGGTTTCTGTTTGCATTCGTGTGTATACCTGTGATGACTGCCTCCGGCGGCGGACGATTCCGGAAGCAACCATGACCCAGAGAAACAGCGCCGCTGTCGTCATGTCGTACCTATGTTCGGTTTCTTTAGTTTTTGTTTGAGCTGCCCCAGTTTTCCATTTTCAGACAAAGGAAAGTCGTGAGCGGCGGCACCGCTTTTGTTCAGTAAATTGGGAAAACCGTGAAGCTAGAGGGGATGAGACGTGTGGAATTCTGGATTGTGAAAGTTGTACGTTTTTGAACGTTAATGTTCTAACAATGAGAGTGTAAACATTTCACCATAGACAAACAGACATTCGAGAATTTTTTCTTGTTCACTAACTTACATTTATCTAAGGTAATTATTAATTACTAATCTATTAACTAAGTAAACATTTGTATTGAGCGTATTAGCTTTGAGTGAGTTTGACGATAGCTCGTTAAAATGATTCATCAAGTTCAAATTAATCAACAGATGCCGTTAATATTTTTTCATTTCTTCTCTATAGAAATGGAGCAGAAAGACATGCACTAAACAAATAACACAAAAGTTCAATGAAATTAACACAGTGGTTCATCCCGAATAAAAAAAATGGTTTGTCTGTGATAATTGGAAAAAGACGAGAAACAGTTTAAATTAATATTAACGTGAGTATCAATATATGTATATTAATAAATAAATTTTAATAAACACTCAGCGCAAATTTTCATCTGATATTATTGTCGAAGTCGGAAGCACGTTGTCGTTATCCAATTTTTACATGCATGCTGTTACTTTCATTCTAAGGATAATTTCGTGTCAAGAGCTCAGTTGCACTGACGGTAAATTACCATAAATACCTTGAAACTCCTAGTAAGACTATTATAATGTGTAACAGTCTCACTTGAATGCGTAGGCCGATATACCTTCTATCATAGAATTACCATCTGCAGGTGAGGCATGAACGTCAACGAACTTATGTAGGACACATCAGTTTAGGGTTCAACAACACCATCGTTCGTAACGGCAATTCGCGTGAAATCCGTCAATCTCCTGTGGAACGTTCAATAGCGTGCATGTATCAATCTTTCGCCAGAGTCATAAAAGTAATGTACCTATTTACGTTTTTAAAGCTAGCAGCCTTGTACGTACAAGTGGTATGCACTTTATTTGAAATCGTTTACGAAGCGTGTTGCTACCGGAAAAGGCTAGCTGTGCAACGTGACAAAATAGAACGCCAACGACATACCCATGGGAGAATTGAGAACAGTAATCACTATATATATAGCTATATTTATGTTTATATTTAAAAAAAAATGCCCCTTTTCCTGCGGTCAGCTGTGCTATACGAGATTACAATATGAAAACATGGTGAAGGGAGGCATCTCTGTACAATTCCTGTTCCGGTAAGAAATTGAAAATCACAGATAAACTGCACTGGCGAATCATACGTTTTGGCTGTAGGAACTGAAATGAACATAGGGTAGAGAACCATTTATTATGCGAATCTTTATCAATACTATATCGTCAGTGGACAATCTCAGCAAACATGGGACAATTATGAGTTTGTTGGCAGTGGTAAACAGTAAATATTGCTCACACGGAAGTGTGTAATTTAAATTGAAATTTATCATATTTACGTAAAAAGACATCAAACCATCTAGCGATGCTGGTGCCTTCCTTGTGCGTTAGAAAAGGTAAAATGTATATGAGAGAAGTCTAAAATAGCACTAAAATCATTTCAAGAATTCTCTCCGAACGTAGCTTGTTGCAAGCAAATCTAAAACTAATATAAGTTCCATAACCGTGAATTTTCGAAAAGACGTTTTTTATTACGAATACATATTTTGAACAATATTCAATAGGAAACATTGAGGCAGGATTCCCTGAGGTGAGCGAGTTTCCCCAGCTTGTTACAAGCTCATCGGTTAAAGATATGTTACCAAAAAAATTAGTGATATTTTTGCGCACATATTGTGGATTTAATCGAAGGTTGGATTCCATCCCTGAATACACCGGCAATTCTATAAATTAAGGTTGATATTTACCTAAATGGCAACATTTTGATTTATCTTTGAATTCTGATAATTCTGGCAAGCTATAAGTGACAAAATGTATCTGTTCAATGCCTGAATTAGCAACGCGTTGATTTAAAGATTTTAATTTGAAAAAGATTGATCAACTACAACTTCTGTCAAAATTATTTATAGGGTATCCAATCATGGTTTGAACCAAATGGCGGGTTTAAGATGAGCCGTCAAAACAAAGCTGATTTATTTCATTAAAGGGACATGTTAGAACTACGATTTCTAGTTTATATGGAAGCTTAGTTCATTATCTTTCTAAAAACACCCTGGGTGCACATATTTATGCTCAGTTTCATTGAAAAAACTTAATAATTACATAACTTTGATTCGTACCATGGTTTGAACTACACTGTTCATGGTTTGAACTAAATTCGTACCATGGTTTGAACTACTGCAGCAGCCAGCAGCTCCTAAATATAATACCAATCACATGCATGAAACGCTAAGGAAATGTATAGAAAAGTAAATTTGTTTTACTATTCATCTTCTCGCATTAGATTAGTAACTCGAAACGTGTGAAAATCGACCAAATTATCGATATGAAAATTGCGATTTTTTCATATGGAAATGTAAACAAAACGCTCTAGCTATGCGCATGCAGCGCTCCTAGCGGACAGCAGCAGAACATGACTGCATTTACAAGTTCAAACCATGGTACGAGTTTAGTTCAAACCATGATCAGTTTTTACCTTGTATAAATGTTACTAATTTAACTATTTAAAACTGTTTCTCAATTGTATGATGGAGTCAATCGATTACAGATAAAAATAGCATTCTTTTGATATATTGATCTCACTCCTGTGTCATAAAATGCGTCCTTTATGAGCTTTTTGAAATTATGCCACTGCAGTGCACTGGTGGGGGGGATTTAGCGAAAATTCAGGACGTTTTAAAATCGCTTTATTTTATTACGTAAACAATATGTACGAATGTTTAAATAAACTCTATCACTTCCAGTATACCTAAATATGCCATTCATACTGTTTTAGGTTCATTTCCTGCCAATGAGATGGTAATTTCTACGGATTTCAAAATGGTTCAAACCATGATACGCTTTTCACTAGTTCAAACCATGATTGGATACCCTATTTGTAATTAATTAAATATTTATCTTTCATAATTATTTCAACTTTTTTTCTCTGGTGGATACGAGCCTTAAAAATCAAAA
Source organism: Armigeres subalbatus (assembly GCF_024139115.2). Taxonomy (NCBI): domain Eukaryota; kingdom Metazoa; phylum Arthropoda; class Insecta; order Diptera; family Culicidae; genus Armigeres; species Armigeres subalbatus. The sequence continues at coordinate 246,024,831 of NC_085141.1, forward strand.
TCATAACAAATCAACCAAATGAAAATTGTCCAAAACAAAATCTCAAATCAAAACATAAACAATATCGTAGTGCAAATAAATACAATTTTATTTCGTATCCGCAACGAACTTTCTGTTTCCATGTAAGTAAAATTATATCCTTATTAATAAATTATATAGCTTTATGTTTTACCTATAGAATGGAAACTTCTGACAGTGAAATCGAAAGTGGCGAACCAAGGATTTCGAAGAAAAAGAAAGCCGATCTGGATCCATTCACTGAGGTTGAATTCCTTGACTTGAGTAATTTATCCGGGACCGGTTTTGAAGACGTTTCCGAGAGCGATCTCCTAGCCATTTCGGCGAATGAAAACAGTTTTCCACCAACTCAGCAAAAGGAAAACAGTGGATCTCTTCTTAATATGACCGTCAGTGTACCCATCGGTCACTTCAAGAACAAGCAGTTCCATTTCGTTGGTGTGTTTTATATTCGTTTATTCCGATCGCAGCATTTGACAGATCCGATACTTCACAAGGATGTGTACGGAAATTGTATCAGGAGTGTGATGACGTGCATCTGGGAAGCATCCAAAAACTCCATTGCGCGAGAGATAAAGGTGGTGTACAATGACAATGAACAACTTTTAAGATGGTCTACTAAAGAATGCCCAGATGAGACAGATTTGGATAAATTCGTGTTACTGAAGCACGAGAAAAACAAGAAGTTCTATTCCATGGAAGACATTCGGGATAACGCCAAACTTTTGACTCATTGGCGAGGAAAGCGGATTCAAGTGCATGTGTTTAAGTACTCTCACTCTATTGCTACTCTATCCATGTGGGATACGGTCAACAAAGAACTGTTGCATCCGGAACGTAAAGATAAAACTGGTGCTCCAGCAACGGAGGAAGTGTTTGGGTATGTTCAGCAGCTAAAAGAGATTCATTCTCACTATACTGCACTGTTTTCGTCGTGGGAACGATGGGCGAATTTCATTCTCTCGCAACCTGCTGACCGACGTCAAAGGCTAATGAAAGAGGCCCCTCCCGACGAGTAGCTCCACTTGTTCCGTGCTGCACCAGTTTCTGAAGCTAATCTGTTAAGCAACACTCGCTATGGACTATATGTAGCGAACAATATTACTGACAGTATTTCAACAGCAGTGAATAATTTGTGCATCAAAGTAGAGTCAATTGTGGACAGCGTGAACCAGATTCAAAAGGAGATGCATTGTATTAAAACGCGGGTGGACACTTCTCGTTCAATGTTGGATGCTATGCAAGAATCTTTGCCACCGGAAGAAACACAGTTCAGTGTGAAGCTGGCATCACTTGTCACAGACATGCCTGATATCGATCATAATGATTAGTTTTCAATGTGCGCCATGATTGGTTTTGATTACTTATGTGAACTTTTGAAATAAAACAATTTGATTGTAGTTTTTTTGTGGTTTTTATTTGAAGCGATTATTCGAATATTTATGTAACCAAATAATCACAATTCGGTTATTTAAGCTTGTCCAACCGAAGGATCAAAAATTCCTCCTGCATACCCGCACTTCCGAAAAAGACCCGTACATGGGTGAATCATGAATTTAGTGAGGGCGGCAGCAACAGTTAGGGACAGGGGAGTTTTGTTATTTTCCTTATAGTGACGTCTCAAGAACCGTTTCACCAATCCGAAAATAATCTCGATCGGATTATAGAACGGGCAATATGCTGGCAGAAATATTGGGATAATGCCAATTGATCTTAAATACATCACAATATTTTTATCGCAATGTATACGAGCACCATCCATAATCCAAACTGAATGTTTTCCGGGGTACTTATTAACCATACCACTGTGAAGAGCCATTTTAACACAGCAGTCGAAAAATTTCTTCCTGTTAAAAGTGCCTTCTGTTTCGTAAGATTCAAGTATTCCCGTTTGACCCATGAAGCAGAGACATGAAACTCGTGGCTTGCGTTGAAATTCCCCTCGGTAAATGAGGCTCTGCCCAACACGCCCATAACCTCGATTTCGGAGCATTTCTCGGCTGGCAAATGCAACCTCATCCAAAAACACAAGTTGTTCCACACTCCACGGGAAGCTGTTTAGTTCGTTGGAGAAGCGCATTATGTCTTCCTGTCGAATTTGAAGAGCTCTTCTCTCTAATGCTTTCCAGGACATCTTATGAGCATGAAGAATAAGGCACACGGAAGCTGCACTAGTTGAAACACCAAAATGCTCAAAGAAAAGTTGACGTGCTTCACTCAAATACAGCACAGGGCGCCTGGTGTACAAGTCCAAAATCCATTGTCGTTTGGTTTTATCAAACTTGGAGAACACAGATGTCCTCTGAGATTTCGTTAGAGATCCATCCCGTTCGTAGGCAGCAATCCATGACGATATAGTGGTTTTCGATTTATGATAAAGTATGCCTAGTTGGGAACGAGATAGTCCCAAGAAATAATAATCATACAAGCAGTAATACTTGGTATTGACACTAGCTTGCTTGTTCCGTGCATTGTTTAGAATTATATTCTCCATATCCTGTCCTGTTTAGGCTTATTCCCACAGAAACTAAATAAATATAAATCGAAATACCAAGAATGAACACTTGTTAATAATCAACAATAATTGCTTGTATGAAATGTAATGTTAAAATGACAACGTGATGACAGAAAGTATTGTCAAATCGTCGACCGGCTATTTCAACGTTGATTTCCAGGACCGGCGATTTTAATTCGTCGGGTCCAGTTTGCAATTCAACGTACAATACGTACAGACACATAGACATTACTCAATTTATCAAGCTTATTCGTGCCATCTATTAGATTGTTTTTGGAGCGAACGCAATTCAGAGGAAATATGACGGAAACGGCAAGATTTGATCAAATATATGCGCTAACTAGCAAATCTTGCCGCCACCGTCGTCGTTCCGTTGCATTGCATAGGGGACTTTAACTTCTCTCAGTTGAAACCGTTTCAAAAAAATTTCATGAGGAACCGCATGAACTCCTGCGACGATGGCAAAAAGCTTAGCGGGGATATTACTTACCTTCCTGAGCTTTTGACCCCTTCGCAGGTATACCCATCAGCCTCATGCGTTTAAATTCGATCGGCGTTTTAGCTGCGACCGATCCGGAGGAAAACTGGTATGTTATTTTCTTCCATGCACAAGATATATTTAGCAACAAAACTACCGGCAGGCAAGTCGGATTTGTTTTGATTTGTTTTTTCTGCCTTTCTCGTATTTTCTTTTACGCTTGCTGATGAGCTGTCAAAAATCCATGTACACAGATTACTGAGCTCATGTATATTGGCCCTGGGGGCAGCAGGGACAGAAGGGACAGCATGGACCATGTCCAAGGGCTTGACGACCCCTCCCCAGCTGTCTGCGAGTCAGGGAGAACTGCCTAGGGCGTGGTGGGATTTAGCAGTGGGCTCTGCTAAAATCCCTCCCAAAAACCACAAGTGCCCGTAAGCAGACTCTATCAAAGCGACTGTGTGCCGCTTCAAAAGCACAAGCCCAGGGAGTGCCATTGGCACATCAGGATTGATCCCAGTAAGATCCTGATTATGGTATACTGGTTGCATGTTATTGGTCTTGTTTTTGGATATTGAGATATTGTGAACGCAAGGGCTGGTAGTCTGGTTATTCTATTCTCTTAGTAAGGCCGGGTGACACCGACCTGAAACGGCGAATGGGCTAATGGCCAGGCTGTCTTCCGTTCCCTAAAACCGTGGCAGGCCTTGTGGCACGCGGTACAATCCTGTGGCTCAGCTGATAGCTGAGTGGGAGTAGGCTCAGATGCTTCTTCCTGACTAGCGCTGATCTGGCTCTGAACACGAAAGTGTCAACCCTCGCATGGCCTCCTGCATGCCGGAAGGTATGTATAGATAACCATGGGATCGCGAAGGCGACTACACCAACAGGATTCGACAGCAGCCGCAAGGGGACCCAACAGACATGAGTTTCCCATTAAAACTACAAAATCGACGAAGGAAGGAGGTGAGGTGAATGGCGACAAGGAGAACCCTTTCGCCAGGCGCAGTGGCCTTGATCGGTCACCCCAAAGATTGCCAGGGGGAGGCGATGGCGGAGCACGTGGTGGGTCGGAAGAGGTGCCGGTGGATGTTAAGATGGACGGCCCCACTCTAACCAAAGTCATTAACTCGGTGATGACTAACCACGGCGAGGATGGAGTCCAGACGATGGAGGTGATTACGGACGTTTCGGACGTAATCATGTCCTTCCTGGACAACCGAGTAAATTATAGTAAGGACTTAAAACAGGCCGTACTGACCCTCTGCGCTCTAGTCGTGGAGGCGAAGTCGGAGTGGAAGTCCTTGCTGGAAGCCAGTAAGGAGGCGGAGCACAAGATCCGTCTTCTTACTGAGGAAAAGGAATTGGCGGTTAGCCAAGCCAAGAAGGCCTCGAAGGAGGCCGAATCGAAGATTCGGCTCCTTGCAGAAGGGAAGCAGCTGGCGGAGAGCCAGACTGCAGAACTTAAACGGCGTATGGCTAACAGCGGAGCAACTCCTAAGCTTAGTAGGGTCACGCAGGAGGCGGACCTGAAAGTAGCTAATAAAGCCTCGGCACGGACCGCAGAAAAGGTCCGAGTGGAGACCGAGAGGAAAATGGTACCTCCACCTAGGAAGATACCAGAGGACCGCCGGAAGGAAGATCTACCATGGACAAAGGTAGTGAATCCTAAAAAGGCGAAAAGAAGCCGCCAGCAGGTCGCAAGGAGTGCGACCAAGGGAAAGGATCCAGCCACCGCAAAGAAGGGTAGAGCCCGTGAGGAAAAGGGTGCGCCTTCTAGTGGGAGTGGCAAGCGGAAGGATAGAGGTGAAGCGATCATTGTCAAGGCTGACGATAAAAGCTACGCCGAAGTCCTAAAGACTATGAGAGGCACCGAGAAGCTCTCTAGTCTAGGAGGGATGTCAACTGCATCCGAAGAACGCGCAAAGGCGAGATGATTCTCGTCTTGAAGCGGGATGCTACTCGGAAGAGTTCCGAGTATAAAAGTTGACGGAAGAGGTCCTGGGTGACAGGGTCCAGGTTAGAGCCCTGTGCCCAGTCCTGAACATCCAGTGCAAGGGCATGGATGAAATAACCGAAGCCGGAGACCTGGTAGACGCACTGAATATAACATGATTATAACAAATTTTATTGTGGTTTTCACAGCTGTTCTAAGGAGCAGGAAGTAAAACCTTTCGCTTGATATATAAAGTCCACCCACATGCCTTTTACTTTTTTTAAAAAATAGTTGTTCTTATGTATGGCGTCAATTGGTACACCGACCCTATTGGCCCTGACGAAAGCGAGAAAACAAAATGGGGGCCGGCTGATGCATTTTTATTTCACCCAGCGAGGGACATAGGACGTCAATTTTAAAATGCTTATTAAAGCGTTAAAACACATTTCAGCCTAAAATTGTTTACTTTTTTGGGTTAGAAATTTAATTTACTTTCATATAGGTAACACGAAAGTTGAATTATTTTGATTAAAAAAAACATGTATAGATGAGGAGCCTAACATGTAGTTTTTCAAAATTCTAACCCTACGTATTTAAAAGTTTTCAACATATCACTGTTAATAACATTTTAAAATCATTTTAAAATATACTTCTTATACTTCACCATGTTGAAAAACAGTGATTTCACGCACACGTCCGTCGCCGCTAGATGGCAACAGCGCGGCTGCGTCAAAGCGAATACACAAACATGGAACAGCAGCTAAAGGCAGGAGTTAACTGGCGAAGAAATGTATGGAGATTTGAATATTTTCTTTGATATTTTAAAAACTATGAAATCATTCATTTCCCCGGTCTATCTCATAGATGGCGCTTTCGGTGAATATGCCTGTATTGTAAGTAGAACACTGCCGCAGCACTACTAATTTGGACGTAGGCAGCCATCTTCCAAGGTTGCGTTTTTCGGATTTTTCGAGCCATATTGTGTTTTGACCACGCCACATTGTGTTTGAATTGATTTTTTGGCTGCAGATATCGGTAAAATCCTTATTGCTTATGGTCTTAGCTATGTTGCACGTACTTAGATTAGGTCGTATGAGGTGGTATTGTTCAACGGCGCGTCATTTTGAGAAAAAAAAAGTCGGGGTGGTCCGAAATCGACCGGCAAGCAGTGGTCCGACCCCGTTTGCTATGAATTCTTTAATTCTTCCTCTATTCAATCTATGCCACATTGAATCGATTCGGATTACCTGGGTACCGGAATTCCGGATTTGCTAGACCATGCATAGCAGCATAGCATAGTTACGGTGTACTTCGTAGATTGGACACTAGTGATAGTCATGTTTTTCTTTTGAAATCCTTATTCAGATTGCTATCTGAAATCAAGGTGGGTTTGGTCCTTGATTTCAATCTAGGATAAAAATCACAAAAGCATGAGGATTACTACTCCTGGCCACGCCCATCTTCACCGTAACTTGAAAGGGGAAGGAAGTGTTGGTGTAGTACTTACTTAACGAGAGGCCCCCGATTCAGCGACACCCTCATAAGCAGTGTTGTAAAATGTCATTTGCATTCGTTTGTATAATTTTCCCAGAACTTGTTTCAGAAGGTAGCTATCAATTCATGTTGTATGACGAACTTATAGCGGTTAAATGGGCCTACAACTTTGTCTAACAAGACTTTGCTGTAAATATGTAATCTGGGGCGTGGGAGGCAAAATGTCATTCAAATGACATTATGTCAAATGACACGTGACATTTTGGAGAGTTTTCACTCTCCAGCCTTTGATGTTATACTTAGAGCAATGTACCCTTGGACAAAAATATAACCCTACTCAAGCGTTATGAGTACATTCAAAATTATGGAAGAAATTTTGCTTCTAAAGAAAGTTATGAGCAAATTAGTCAAATGACATGCAGATGACATTTTACAAGCCTGCTCATAAGTACCACGGATTTGGATATTGGGGAAGGTATTTGTTGGGCCAGGATTTGCCTGTAGCTGACAATATGACCGTGGTAGATCTCACCGTAACACACCACGCAAAGGTGTCTAGACCATGTCTCAAAAATTGATATGTTGATGTTATAGGAACCAAATGATGATGTCTTGTATCCTGAGTTACCAGTTTCGTAGAAAATTCGAGGATTATGACTTCACAACGTATCCCGAGCAGCACAAGTCAGACAAACATGGTTTCAGCAACTTGATTGTGACTAAATCTGGTCACAAATGAGTTGCAACAACCTATGTGAAGCATGTGTGCTGCTAGGGATTAGGACCATCTGATCATTCGGTCTCGGAACGGATGTCCCGGAATAAGTTCCCATGGGCCCTATAGTGGCCACAAATTCAATTAGAAAAAAACCTGGCAATATGGGTATCAAAATTCTTGGAATTGTTACGAAAACATGTTTTCCAAGTAGTTTAGACTATACGGTTGATGACAATTGGAACGGCCATCCTGGAACAGGTTCCTGGAGTGCCCAACCTGGCCACAAACTCGTTTAGAAGAAACATTGGAAATATGGGTATTAAAATTCTAAGAACTGTTTCAAAAACATATTTTCTAAGAAGATGGAACCGATGCTGGGTGATTATTAGGCTGAATGGTCATTAGGTCGAATGACAAGTTAGGAATGAATAGTGTGAAGTGAGCAGTGAGAAGTGAAATGTAAAAAGTGGGAAGAGAAAAGGGAAAAGTGAAATGATAGAGAGAAGTGAAGAGTGAGAAGTGAAATGCGAGAAGCAAGAAGTGAGAAGGGTGAAGTTTAAAGGGAGAAGAAGGAAGAAGCTGGAAGGAAAAGAAAAAAAAGAAGAAGGAAGAAGAAAAAAGTGAGAAGGAGCAATCTGAGCAATACAGCACATAAGAAAGTTTGGATCAATTGCATCCACAGCTTCTTTTTTACCACATTGTTCAGAATGCTCAGAACAGTGGGTGCGGTTGACCTCCAGGAACGTCATTTGAAACTATCCAGAGGCAAGTTGACGGTCGTTATTGCTCGGGAAAACTTGATAAGTATCAACATTTATGAAATTATTCCGGAAGCATGCTTTTATAAGCTGATGGGCCTTCAAAAAGGTTTGCCATCGAATCGGTAAACCAGCAAAAGTGATCAAAAATAGTTGGCCAGGTAGATGTTACCTCTCTTACTCTAAATCTTCAATATCGAATAAGGACGAGCTTGCATTGAGCTAAAGAACACTAGTAGTAACAGAATATCGAATATAGAAAATTTAGGTTCCACGGAAATCGGTTTCGTTCTTGTGGGAAAACATATGATTGCCTTACTACTTGTGGAAACACGTTTTCGAAGTTATCCTTGTGAGCATAAGCGTGGGATTTCCAATCCGCAGATGCCAAGTTCGATTCTCTATCTAAGATGCTTTCGAGTGGGAAATGAGCTCAACTCTTTGGGCATAGTGTATCCTTTTTTTTACTACACAAGACACATTAGTTATACAATTGATCGACATAGAAAAGCTTTCAATTGTTTTACTGTGGACATACTAATAGAATTGTTGAAAAGCAGGCCAACTTCCAGTTGTTATTTGAGAAAAAAGATTGCCAGGGTTTCTTCTAAATGATGATCATGCTTCCGAAACAATTTCACGAATTTTTATACCCATATTGCCAAGGCTTCTTCAGTATGAGGTTGTGGCCATTTTGAGCCCCACGGGAACCTGTTTCCGGAATAGCCGTTCCGGGATCAAATCATACGATGGTCCTGTAGCGTAGTTAAGTAATATTCTTTTAATTTTCTATGAAATTCATCAGTCATGGCACAAAAAATCTTTATTTGGTTGAATATATACAACTTCAATTTATGCAAACTTTAGAACTTGGCCCAGTAAATCTGGAATTCCGGTAACCAGGTAATCCGAATCGGTTCTATGTAACATCGATGTATTGAGTAGTGGGTAAGTTCCTGAATCCGTAGCAATCAAAATCGTCAAAATCGGTGAAAAACTGACAATGTTATGATCATTTCAAGTCCGTTGGTACTCGGGTACCCTGTCGGTAACGTAAAGGTGTTTTTTTTGTCGGTAACAAAAGGGTGAACTGCGCATGCAATCTTTTCCAAAAAATCTTAGTTTTAGTTTTCATTATAAGAAAACACATCATCTATGCTAAATTACTATTATTCTATGTTTATGAATGTGCATCCATATTAGGCAATAATAAAATGCCGTATATATGCCGTTCGAAACAAAATCCCATATCAATACATATTACTCGAATATGATGCTGAACTTCTCAATAGCAGATCGTTCCCCCTACTTGATTCCAAAAAACTTAAAAATCGGCAAACTGTTGTTATGCAAACTTTTCGATCAATATTCGATCATATCTTTGTGGATTTTTGAATGATGCAGAGGATTCCTCCATTTCTGCCAATGCATTGCAATGCAATGCAATGCATGCTTTTGTTACTTGTTTGTCAACGTACCTACATACAACACAGTTCCAAAAAAGGCTGGTGAGTGATGATATAAAAAAGAATACAGATTTAAAAATAAAATCATATTTCTGGTGATTTTGAAATAGCTCCGAATCATACCGCAGAGATAAAACGACATGGAATCATGCTTTAGCATAATCAAGTCTACGTTAATGTTAAGTGAAATAAGATTTGTATGAGAATTTTAATCCAAACAGGATAAATCCCACATTGTTTATATTTTTTTACACTCACGACAATTGACGCATCGCCAGAGGCATTTATCACAACTGATATAGAAATCATCAGATTCTGGGAGTGTACGCTCTACGATAAATTTCTTTGAAAGTGCTTCAAATGCCGGTGGATTGCTGGTAATGATGCGCTTTATATTGTTTAACACAGCAGCGCGAAAGTATCTTATCCCATCCCCAATGGCATATACGCGGGAACGCAGTGTCTTGCTTGCTTCTTATGTTACTAAAATGCTGCACTTTAAGACTTTAAAAATATTAAATTAAAATTAAGTAAAAACGATTCAAATAAAGTTCATTTAAAATCGCTTAAAATTAAAATTCGAAAAAAATCGTTTGGTACCTATTGTCAAATTTTATGAGATGGAACCTTGATTGTGTATCGCATCAAAGTCACGAAAGTAATCTGTATTTTGTTTCGTTTCGAAACAACATGGACAATTCAAATTTCGTTTCGTCCCCTTTCGCCAGGATGGAAGATGAATTCAATGAAATCATGCAATAAAAACCGAAAATGTGGGTACATAGGTGTGCAAAAAAGGTTGTCTGTTTCTAAAGGGTGATTTTCTGGAGAATTTAGAATTTACATTTTTATTTCAAGATATATTTTGCGACTTTTTCTCCTACATGCGGTACAAAGCGAGCGTGTAAAGAACGTGACCTCAGACAAGCAAACACAATTCCCAGTTCGTATACATAACTTACGTGTCCCGCGTGGACCACGCGGGGACGTTAACCCGCTACAAATAGTTGAATAAACTTCAACGGCACACGCCATGTCGGGTGTCGAGAGGGACACTGATAATAATGCGCGATAATGTGAAATTGCTTTACTTTACTATTACTGATGGAAAGCTATACATTGTAATACCTTAGCGAACTTGCACCATTGTAAAACAGAACACCAGCGAAGGTCCCTTAGGCTCGAACGTATAATTATTAGTGTTTTACATTGGTAAAATGATTGCAATAACTATGTAGCGTGGCCGAGCAGTCTAAGGCACTGGTTTGAGGCACCAGTCTCTTCAGGGGCGTGTTGTTTTATATGGGAGGACAGATAATTGTTACCAACAACTGGAAACAATAGTAAGTTCCAGTGTTCAGATGATCAGTTAAGGTTAGATATAGATAATTTATTATTGAGTTGACATCTGGGAAGGAGCGACCTACACAGCTCTGGTCCTCACAAGTTCCAATCTCACGCTTCCACGGGTCTTCCGATGACAAACGACCGCCAGCTAAGGGTTTTGTACTTAGCTGGTAGTGCAGCCTGGGCACTGTTGTCCTTCTGAAATCAGCTAGAGTTAGTGGGTCCCTAACCCCTAATCCCAAGGCGTTAAGCGACCCGTGCCGAGGGGATGCATGGCCAGAGGGGTGAAATAATAAGCTAGGCCTTTAACGGAGCCTGTGGGGTACCTGGGTACCCTCCACAGTAATTGTACCTTACCGCGTCATGCTGGGCTCTGGCGTGATGGACCTCTTTTCCCGAGCAACTCGTGGGACCAAAATGGAAAACCAAGTCAATCCTTCAATTAGTGGAAGGCGACAACCCCTTCGCAAGAGGTGGGTTGTTCAAGTCTCCGCCTAGGAGGCCAGAGGCAATAGTCGGCAGCTCGGTACGCAGCGCCAGCGTGGGTCACTTAACCTTCTCCTCGGCTATGCCGGTAGAGGTTATCGACGGGTCATGGCTTGTGGAGGCGATGAACCGCAAACGCGATGGGCTTTCGACCCTCGAGGTGGCGATGGAACAGCTGGACGCCATCATCGACTTTGCGTCATCGAAGTATAATATCAGTAAGGACCTCAAGAGAAGCTTGCTGAAACTTCGAAAGTCGATGTTGGACGCCAAGCTGGAGAGGGCGGTCGGGATGGCCAAGTGTAAACCCGTGAAATCCGTGGAGTCGAGGTCTACCCAGACTGAGGCCCAAGGATTCGCGGACTCGGGCAAGGTCGAATCGACCGAGGGCGTGCCTGCGAAGACCGTGATGCCAAAGTCTACCCAGACTGAGGCTCAAGTATTCGCGGGCACGTCGGGGGAGAGGGGGATGACGCTTCCTGGACCCTGGTCAAGAACAAGAGGAAACCAAAGACGTCAAGGGCCGAAAAGAAGGCCCAGGCGAATGAGGGTAGCAAGAAGTCTAAGGTAGGCGCCAATCGCTCCAGGGGCGATGCCATAGTCATCAAAACGGACGAGGCTAAGTACTCGGACGACTTGAAGGCGATGAGGAGTGACGTCAAGCTCGGTGAACTCGGCGCCGACGTACGTCGAATAAGACGTACCCGGATGGGCGAGATGATCCTCGAGCTAAAGCGGGGCGTCTCGCAAAAGGGCGCCGCCTACAAGAAGTTGGCGGAGGAAGTCCTAGGCGAGACGGTCAAGGTGAGGGCACTCACGGCGGAGTTGAATCTAAGGGTTAAAGACCTGGACGAGATCACCGAAGTCGAAGAGCTCGTCACGGCACTGCGGCGACAGTGTGAAGTGGAGACGTTCACCGCAGTCGTTCGGCTACGGAAAGGTCCGGCAGGGACACAGGTAGCATTGGTTCGGCTATCTGCAGCGGACGCCTCCAGGGTAGTCAAGTTAGGGAGCGTCAAGGTGGGGTGGTCGGTATATATGAGCAACCCGAAGTTTGCTTCAAGTGCCTGGAACCGGGGCACAAGCAATGGGACTGCAAAGGCCCTGACAGAAGCAAGCTCTTTCAACGCTGCGGATTGGAGGGACATAAGGCACAATGCTGCACGAACCCTGTTAGATCTGTTCCAGCAAAGCTGCGAACAGCAAGCACCCCATGGGGGGTTTGAAGTGCCCGGCGTTTAAACGTGCTGCAAAATCACAGTGCAGGTAACGCAGCTAAACCTGAACCACTGTGATGCAGCCCAGCAACTGCTGTGTCAGACAGTTGCTGCATGGGAGACGGATATCGCCATCATAGCAGATCCTTACCGGGTACCCGCCAGGAACGGTAACTGGGTCACCGATGGGTCTAAAATGGCGGCGATATGGACAACGGGGAAATACCCAGTCCAAGAGTTGGTGTCTTCGACACACGAGGGCTTCGTCATTGCCAAAATCAACGGGTTCTTCTTCTGCAGCTGCTATGCGCCTCCTCGATGGTCGATCGAGCAGTTCGGTCGAATGCTAGATTGTTTGACGGCTAACTTGATGGGGCGTAGGCCGGTGGTGTTAGCGGGGGACTTCAACGCTTCGGCCGTGGAATGGGGAAGCCGATCCACGAATCAACGGGGGCAGATCCTGCTGGAATCACTGGCCATGTTGGATGTGGACTTGGCTAATGTCGGTACCAAAAGTACCTACTACCTACAGCTGGAACGGTGCCAAGTCGATTATCGACGTTACGTTCTGGAGCCCTGGCCAAACGACTAGTTCGAACTGGAGGGTAGATGATGGCTACACTCACAGCGACCACCTGGCGGTTCGCTACAGTATCGACTATACGACCAGCATTCAGCGGCCCTCGTATGTGGAAGACATCATACTTCGACGACGAGGTGTTTAAGGGGGCCGTCCAGAAACCACGTGGTCATATATGGGGGGAGGGGGGGGGGGTGTTGCAAAATGACCACGATAAGCCACATGGGGGGAGGGGGGTGTTGCTCTCGAACCACGTGGTCTTTTTTTATACGAAAAGTTTTCGGTGAATAACAATAGCGGTGTAAAAAATACAAATCATTAAACGAAAAGCACATCTTAGAACCGATGCCCACGTAACGTCTTTTCAACTCAGCGTTGAAAAGACGTAGGTGTGCATCGAAAATAACCGGTAACGCAGCGTCGGTCGCAACGTCGATGCGTATCTGCGTTATTTGACCATCTTAGCCTTAGCCCATTTCCATAAAAAAAATAAACGAAAAAACAGGTTCCGATTCAGTCTCAATTTCCACAAAAAAAAAATGGAAAGGAAAAATGGGAAAATATAAAGAAAAAATCCGCCGCGCCACCGCTGCAGATGGTTTTGGCATCACGCCGCTGACACTTTTGCATTAGCGGTCTGCAGCTACAATTTTGAAAAATGTTCATGTTTTTACAATAATCCAAGAAAAAAACTTGAAAAGAATTTCTTGTGGATATTCAGGAAAAATCCAGTAAAGAAATTGCCTGTAAAAACTTTGACTTTACTTCATACAATCCTGATAAAGTGCTGGCATTCCGAATGATTTTTGAACAATTCTCTGTGAAAAATTTTGCTTGCATTTTGCCAAATGACCACGATAAGCCACCAGGGGGGGAGGGGAGGGGGGTTAAAAATCTTCAAAAATATGACCACGTGGTTTCTGGATGGCCCCAAGGAAGCGCTCCGCCGCGAGCACAATACTCTCGGTCTGAGCGGCGAGCAGCTGGTAACAGTACTCTCGCGTGCATGCGATGCCACCATGCCTAGGAAAGTCCACCCTAGGAATGGGAGACCACCGGCTTACTGGTGGACTCAAGCAATTGCGAACCTGCGCCGCGCCTGCCTACGGGCAAGGAGGCGGATGCAGCGAGCACGCACAGAAGAGGAGCGTGTTGAACGACGGGTGGCGTTCGTGGCTGCTAGAGCCGCTCTGAAGACTGAGATTAGATCAAGCAAAAAGCCTGATTCGAGGGCTTGTGTCAAAGTGCCAACGCGAATCCATGGGGTGATGCCTACAGGGTCGTAATGGCCAAGCCACGTGGGGCGATGAACCCTACAGAGCGGTCTCCAGAGATGTTGAAGAGGATCATCGCGGGGCTCTTCCCACGTCACGACCCAAGTCCCTGGCCTCTTTTTGTGGAGCTGCCAGGGGCCAGGGTGGCCGACGAGGAAAGAGTAACTGTGGCGGAACTTGCGGGGATTGCACAGTCCCTTAGTGTAGGTAAGGCGCCAGGACCGGATGGTATTCCGAAGCTGGACATCAAAGCGGCCATTGCCGAGGCTCCCGAGATGTTCAGATCTGTCATGCAGAGATGGACGAGGGAGTCTTCCCTGAAGCATGGAAAAGGCAGAGCTTGGTCCTATTGCCAAAGGCGGGAAAACCACCGGGGGATCCGTCGGCATATAGACCAATATGCCTGCTTGATACGGCGGGGAAGGTGCTCGAGAAGATCATCCTCAACAGGTTGTTGATACGCACCAGTTTGGCTTCCGAAAGGGTAAGTCGACCGTAGACGCTATCTTGTCGGTTACCAAATCCGCGGAGATAGCTATCCAGCGTAAGAGGAGGGGAGTTCGCTATTGTGCAGTAGTGACTTTCGACGTGAGGAATGCTTTCAATAGTGCCAGTTGGGCAGCTATTGCAGATGCGCTCCTGCGTCTTGGAATTCCCGAGTACCTGTACAAGATTCTCGGAAGCTACTCAAATGGCAGCGTGCGTTGGACAGTTCCACTAAGGGTAGATGGACACATAGGTTGATACCGGAGATAGGTACGTGGGTCAAGAGGCGCCATGGGGAAATCACTTTCCACTTGACCCAGGTCCTTACAGGCCATGGTTGCTTCAGACAGTACCTACACCGGTACGGACACTCGGCCTCGCCCGAGTGTCCGGTGTGCGTAGGTTTAGAGGAAACGGCTGAACACGTATTGTTCGTGTGCCCGCGTTTTCGCACAATGCGTGACCATATGCTTGCCACATGTGGTCTGGACACTACTCCGGACAACCTAGTCCGGAGGATGTGTAAAGATGAAGTTGGCTGGACCGCCGATTTATCGGCTATCGTCCAAATCGTCTCGGAGCTACACAGAAGGTGGCGCGTGGACTCGAGGGATGGCTAGTTCAGGCGCAAATAAGAGGTGGTCCAAGGGTTCGGAGTCGGCTTCATGGGTCATACCGGTGCCCTGTGGTCGAACTCGATCCTTTTATCGAACAAGTGGCCGCGTGGAGAACAACATGGTATCGTCGCTTTCGCGGCGTCGGTCAACCGGGCGGGTTCCGAGCCCGAGGACGGAAAGGGGTCCTCGTCAAGGCTGGGGCAGGCGTAGGCACCGCGTCGGCAAGTCCCTCTGTGTGCTGGCGAATAGGCCCTATCGCAGAAAGGTCAATTTGGGGTGCACGCGGCATCATCATTCTTGATACCAGTCGTGCAGAGGGAAGCAGGCGCGAAGTCGACCCTGCCCACCTTCCGAGGACATAGGGCGTGGTAAGGCCACCTGGAAACCGGCAATGCGCTGGCACGATACCATGGTGTTCTTCTAAAAAAGCGAGTCACGATGTTCGGTGCTGCAAGGACACGCAGCTAACCTAACACTTTGGGTCTCCGAGGTCTCTGAGGCTTCTATAAAAAGCTCGTTTTCGGAGTGAAATGATAGCCTGGGATAAGAAACACAGAAAAAAAAGAAAACTAATGAGCGCGTAACAAATAATAATCCCATAAATAATAAAAATAGTAATCCCAAATTAAATAATAAATTCGCTAATCGTGTATAACCAAACAAACATTTGGAACTGAGAAAAGTTTATGATAAACAGTGTTCAATTGCAGAACCTTGAATTGTTCCTCCAGTAAGGTGAACGTTAACAACAGTTCAAACAGAAATAGAATATTAAACGTAAGCTACACACTCAGTTTTTATTTCTGCAGCTCGGCAAAAATCCGCACAGCCGTGCGCCAGCAAAATAAACAACTGAGATTCCGGCAAAAATAGCGTTTGTTAGCTGATTTTCGGCAAATTATTTGCTAATTATCAGCAATTTTGACAGAAATCTCGGCAAAAAACATGTTTGCTGGGGCACGGCTGTGCGATTCTCGGTAAAAGTTCAACATTTTGCTGAGATCCCGGTAAAAAAAATAAGTGTGTAAAAGATTCATACAAAAAAAAATTAAAATTGTACCGCAATATTTCAGGAATTTTTTAATACATTGTCACCTCGATTAAAAACTTGGAATTTTCATTTCTGAACGGCTGTCACCTACAAAATCAGTTCTTAATTATTTATTATTATTATATATAGAGTTTTGGCACTTCCTCAGCAAGCGTGCTGGGAATTTTCACCTACCCCGGGCAATCTGAATGCCAAAGGGGATTAGGCTCTGTGGATCTCATTCGCCGGTTGACCTAAAATCCTATAATAAACGTTTGCACCGGATGTATTAGTTATGGTGGTTCAGGAATCTTCTTACGATGCTGCAAGTTCCAAGAACCTGTCTTTTGGATGCTATGGAGGTTATGAGATAGTTCCAGCTCTCCTAAGGATCTCAGAAGAGATTTCGGGACGATTCCGGTTGCTGAGATAACAACCGGAATTATACGCACGTCCTCCAGGTGCCACATCTGCTTTAACTCCTCCGCCAAGTCGTGGTACTTCGTTATCTTGTTGGAGAATGTTGTTTGGACATTATGGTCTAGCGGTACAGCAATGTCGATGAGGGTTACCCGCTTCATCCTTTTGTCGTAGACCACAATATCGGGCCGATTGGCACGAATGAGGACATCCGTTATGATCTCGCGATCCCAGTACAGCTTCACGAAACTATTTTCCAGAACCGGGACAGGCACATATTTGTAGTAGGCGACAAACTGGTTAACCAAGTTGTGCTTTAAAGCAAGCTGTTGGTGCACAATCTTGGCTACTTCGTTATGACGACCGAGATAGGCTGAATCAGCTAAGGCTGAACACCCGGACACGATATGTTCGATCGTCTCTCCTACTGAATTGCACTTCCTGCAGCGGTCCTCCACGTTTTCGTGCAATATATAGTGCCGATAGTTCTTCGTCGCAATTACCCGGTCCTGGATGGCTACCATGAATCCTTCTGTTTCCGAGAAGAGTTCACCCCGCACCAGCCACGTATCCGACGCCGCTTTGTCGATATATTCCAGCTCCAGTTGATGGGGGTGCGTCCCATGTAACTCCTTCTGCTTCCACGATGCGATCATCTCGTCGACAGATTTGATGTCGCAATTCAGCTGATAGTCCTCCTGCGCCAGATGCAGGGCACTGAATCCGTGGTCAGCTTCACACACAGCGCGATAGATTTCGTGGCGGTTCTGGCTTTCCACGAAGTATCTTCGCAACTGCTGGATTATTATTATTATTATATTAATTAATTATTATCCATTTGATAAAACGTCATTTGATGAAACGTACCAAGATTATTCATTTAAAAATCTGCTTTCGACCAAATATCCATTCGACCAATTGTGAATTCGACGTAATGTCCCTTCGACCAAATGTCATTCGACGAAATGGTGTAGATTCAGTACCAGGAATGGCCAGGAGTACTTGGAAGAGTGTCCCCATAATCGGATTCTGGCTCACGACGGTTCGACGATCTTCTGGCCGAATTTGGCATTATGCCACTACACGAAGGACGTGTGGGAGTGAAAATAGAACAATAGAGTAGAGTGGGGCAAGAGTACGCACTTAGTTTTCAATCGATCATGTGGCCCTTATGAAGCAAGCTTCTGCATATCAAATCATTGTCGATGATTCATATACTCTTCCTTTATGTTACCCAGTGGAAAAAATATTGAAATTATTGAGATTCATTTTAGCAGAACTTTTATTGCAAGACGGGTGAAAAACGCACTCTTACCCCACCGGTGAGGTAAGAGTGCGCATCGGGTGGGGTAAGAGTACGCTTTTATTCAATCATGTGCTTTAAGTATATATTAACACAAATAAGAGTTAATAACATTTAATTGATGTTTAATGAACATATATTAGGAAATGTTTAAAAGATTACGTAACTCTTAAAGGGGAGGGTCCTAAAATGTGCACTTTCATTCGAAAAACCATTGTTTTTTATATATACAAAAAACTACAGAGGTTAAAATATATATCAGGTTTCGCGTGGCGTATACAAAGGCATTTTCCTTAAAGAAAGTCCACCAATCACGTAAGGTAAAAATTGGCTATTTTATCACCCCTCCCCCCTATCTTACACGATTTGTATGAATCTTCTAAAAATTATATGGATCGTCACACATCTCACAACCCCTCCCAGCTAAACGTTGCGTAATTTATGAATGTTTTTTTTTATTAAATGAAATTATCATTTAGATGAAATTGTGTTTTCGTACTATGTTTAGGTGTACAACAAGTCCTAATACAATTTCATTATTTCACTTCAGTGCTTTTTTCGCTAAGTCCTTTCTAACATCGAATTACTTCAACTTATCCTAAAAACTTGTGATAATTTCAAATTCTGTCCCTTTTTTCTTAGTTGTGGATCTTTGGAAAAAGTCTTATTTCAGCCGGAGATACGGGTTTGACATCATAACTTGAAGATTCATATGCGTACTCTTGCCCCACCAGTTCCTGCGTACTTTTACCCCACAGTCCCAAAAATTATTCAAGTAATGGTTTTGACTTCTTGGAAAACCAACCGGATTGGTGTTCTGTACCGTAAAGTACTCTATACAATAGGTTATCGAAATGGTATAATGTTCACCAGATTGAACGTATATATGGTAATGAAATACTAGTTGCGGAAATCCAATTATTTTTAGCAAAATGACCAAAAAATTATCTAACTCCATATCTCCCTTGTTGTTTATTCAAATCGTTTACAATTACACATGATAATAGTTGGCCAGAATACCTGTCAAACTGATGCAGTGCTGCTAGTTTATCTTTTTTATTACTTAAAAAAATCGAAAACGTACTCTTACCCCACGCGCACTCTTGCCCCGCTCTACTCTACTGGAGCCTGTCTTCACCGTATTTTTAAGTTCCCAGTGTTCGCGTCACGTTTGTTTGCCGGGTAGTGTTCGAATGCCGTAAGTGTGAGTTTTGAGCACTGTAGGAAGGTTAAAATGAGTTCATTTCTTATTTTCTAGACGGTTCTAGAATATCAAATCCGAATTGTTCTGGATATCAAATTGAAAGCATCCCATCAGTATGTTCATGCAAGCTTGAGCAGCACACATGTGGTATAGAGGTTTCTGCAATCTACATACAGCTGAATTAGGTTAAATTTGAGTTGCAGCAACCAAATTGGCCAATTTCACTATCGACCATCTAATTATTATTTGTTCTAATCCATCCATTAGACATTTAAATTTCCGACGATCACGCGGTCAAACGCTACTTCATGCAAAACTGTATTTATCTGGCACTTGTTGTTTATCACTGCAACCAGTATTTCGTTCTATTTCGCTTAAACTCGATACTTGATGAATTGGTTATTAATAAAACATGTTTTTACTCGGGTATGACATTTTGATTTAGTGTAGAACCTTCCAATTCGTATATTTTATGGCCTTCCGGTCCGGTTTTAATTATCTCTGTTGATGGCGTCACCATTAGCAAACCTTATGATTTAGGCCCTGCAAAATAGCCCTTTGAATTTCAATGACGATCTCTTCTAGAACAAACAAAAAAACTAACGCCTTTGCTACCGGCCAACCGGTGTCGCTAAGGTTGACTAACTTTATGGCTACTTATATGTTTGAATTTTACAACTTTCGCAATGAATTCGAACGCACTCGCTGATG
This sequence comes from Armigeres subalbatus, assembly GCF_024139115.2. Lineage (NCBI taxonomy): Eukaryota > Metazoa > Arthropoda > Insecta > Diptera > Culicidae > Armigeres > Armigeres subalbatus. Next base: position 246,044,889 of record NC_085141.1, read on the forward strand.
GTCCCAATCAAATTTCAAGTTCATCGGCACCAATCGATGACAATTGGACGGTGCCGGCAATGAGCAAGATGATTTAACAAAATACAAATCGCATTGCATAACACAAGCCGCCGTAATCGTCAACGAACAACAACCCTAGCTAGCGATTAGTTCTCTAAGGGAGCTCGTTATGTTGAAGAGCTTCTCCATGTGTGCCCGCGCGCGGTTGGTCGGAGGCAGGCACGACGAACTGAACCGGCGGTGTGCCGCTTGTTCACATGTGATAGAACACGATATGCTTGGTACTGTTAGTCACAATGTTTACAGTAAGCCGATAGAGCTTGGGATTGAGCGACGGAATCGAGGAAGCCCACTTCCTCTGTTATTTATAGCTTTGTTGCTAATAAACCGGTTTAAACTCTATCGGAACATGATGATTTATTATTGTCTGTGTTATTGTTGCATTATTATCATTCAAAAGTAAATAGTAACAACGGATAAAGATAAAAGATAAGGCAGCGGAAGCTGAAAGATATGCAAGGAACGTTTTCACATTGTTTGTAACATAATCTGCTCTGTGCAAGTACAAGATCCATTCGATAGAGAACTCGCCATTGTTTAAAATTTAAAATTTGTTAGATTCAATTCCGGAATGATTATACACAGTTAATTTTATGCCTTGTTTAAACATTGATATTGTTTTAGTCTGGGGTTACAGAATCTACTATGAATGAAGAAAGAAGATAAAATGATCGGTTCTCCCGTCCTTGAAGCATGTTTGATACAGTTCATCAAAATCTACTGAATCAGATCATTTTTGTATAGGGGAACTAGGTTTAAAATGCGCCAGTCAGCTAATACGAGCCATTGCATTTTCTGGGTTAATAGGCTAAATTAAGTTACAAAACCGATGGCAGCTGACGCCCAAACATATTTTTAGATCATCAAATTAAAAATAATAGTCAAGACATCTATAATAAAAATTCTAAAAATTAATTTATTTTTCCGCCTTTTGATAATATTTAAGCTTCCGTTCCCTTAAGGATTTTCTACTAGATAAAAACATTTTTTCAACAACATGTGCAAATGTCTGGAAAAATAAATTAGTAAGATTGTGCCAAGTTACTAAAAAGTTAACTTTACTACATTTTCATAGAAAAACACACATTTTAATAAAACCTCTGCATGCAGGATAAAACGCGCCCATCTAATGTGCTTGACTATGGATGTCATAGTTTGAGAAGGGCGTGTGCCGATAATAATTTATTTTTAAAATATTATCAATTAAGGGTCTGTCTCATTTGGAGAATTAAACTTAAAAGTGACAGTTCGAAAATTAAAAAATCACCCAGTTATAAGAATGGCTGGTGCTACCCAGCAATTCCAATAGGACATCGATGGAAAATGATTCGATATCTGTCAAAAGTAATCTTGCTCTGTGAGCAGCGTTATTCGATAATTATTGAAATGTCACTTTTAAGTTTAATTTCAGTTTAATTATCCAATTGAGACAGACCCTAAAAAGTAAAAAAGTAAAAATTGAAAAGTGATAAAATAAAAGTGAAAAGTGATGAGTGAGAAGTTATGAGTGATGAAAAGTGAGAAGTGAGAAACAACAAGTGAGAAGTAGGAATTCAGAATTCGACTAAAAAGCCCTAAATAGTTTTATAATCAATCGTGAATTGTAAGCTGGATTTGGGATATGAGAACTGAGGAGTGAGGTGGGAGAAGCAAGAAAAAAGAATGAGAATTGAGAAGTGAGAAGCGAAAGGCAAGCAGTAAAAAGTGCGAAATAAGATGTGATCAGTGAAAAGCGAGAAGCAAGTAGTAGAAGGGGAGAAGTAGTAAGCGAGATACTTTGTGTGAGAAATGAGTAAAAAAGCATGAAGAGGAATATGACAATTGATAAATGGGAGTAAATAGTGTGGAGATCACTCAGAATAGAGTTATTTTCAGCATAGATTTTTGGGCATCCAATAAATCCTTTTGGATGTGTAGATCTAGAATATTATAAGTCAACGGCAGATGTTTTCGGTCATCCAAGAAATCCATGGAGTTAGGTCCTCAGATCTACAAGCGTAACTAAAGATCAATCGGACTGTTTTAAATGTGGTACATGCCCTTTTGGATGTGAAGAATAGAATAAGTCAACAGCAGAGGTTTTCGGTCACCCAAGAAATCCCTGGAGTTAGGTCCTCTGATCTACACGCTTAACAAAAGTTCAGTTGGACTGTTTAAATTATGGCACATGTCCTTTTGGATGGTTAGAATAGAATGAGCCATCGTAAGAGATTCTGGGTCATTCAACTCATTCAAGAAACCCGTCACTTTAAGATTTATCGGACTATTTCAAACCTAGTACTGCAAAGCCTCTTTTTGCGCCCAAAACGGGGGAGCGTAAATTGAATCAGAGCGTAAAAAGAGGGAGCGTTATTTCGAATTTAGGGCGTAAAAAAAAGTGGTACAACTCCTTTGTGGTACATAGAATAGAATACGTCCATTGCATAGATTCGTGGTGATCCAAGAAAAATCTGGAATAGGCCTTAAGATCTACACGCGTAACCAGAGACCTTTCGTCTTGTGTAGAAAGTGGTACAACCCCTTTGTGGTACATAGAATGGAATGCGTCCATTGCATAGGTTCATAGTCATCCAAGAAAACCCTGGAATAGGCCTTAAGAGCTACACGCGTAACCAGAGCTCTTTCGGCTTGTTTTAAAAGTGGTACAACCCCTTTGTGGTACATAGAATAAAATGCGTCCATTGCATAGGTTCACGGTGATCCAAGAAAACTCTGGAATAGGCCTTAAGATCTACACGCGTAACCAGAGATCTTTCGGCTTGTTTCAAAAGTGGTACAACCCCTTTGTGGTACATAGAATAGAATGCGTCCGTTGCATAGGTTCACGGTGATCCAAGAAAACTCTGGAATATGCCTTAAGATCTACACGCGTAACCAGAGATCTTTCGACTTGTTTCAAAAGTGGTACAACCCCTTTGTGGCACATAGAATAGAATGCGTTCATTGCATAGGTTCATGGTCATCCAAGAAAACTCTGGAATAGGCCTTAAGATCTACACGCGTAACCAGAGCTTTTTCGGCTTGTTTCAAAAGTGGTACAACTCCTTTGTGATACATATAATGAATGCGTTCATTGCATAGGTTCACGGTGATCCAAGAAAACTCTGGAATAGACCCTAAGATCTACACGCGTAACCAGAGCTCTTTCGGCTTGTTTAAAAATTGGTACAACCCCTTTGTGGCACATAGAATAGAATGCGTCCATTGCATAGGTTCATAGCCATCCAAGAAATTTTTGGAATACGCCTTAAGATCTACACGCGTAACCAGAGACCTTTCGACTTGTTTCAAAAGTGGCACAACCCCTTTGTGGTACAAATAATAGAATGCGTCCAATGCATAGGTTCATGACCATTCAAGAAATCTCTGGAATATGCTTTAAGATCTACACGCGTAACCAGAGATCTTTCGACTTGTTTCAAAAGTGGTACAACCTCTTTGTGGCACTAATAATAGAATGCGTTCATTGCATAGGTTCATGGTCATCCAAGAAAATTCTGGAATAGGCCTTAAGATCTACACGCGTAACCAGAGCTTTTCGGCTTGTTTCAAAAGTGGTACAACTCCTTTGTGGTACATATAATGAATGCGTTCATTGCATAGGTTCACGGTGATCCAAGAAAACTCTGGAATAGACCCTAAGATCTACACGCGTAACCAGAGCTCTTTCGGCTTGTTTTAAAAGTGGTACAATCCCTTTGTGGCACATATAATAGAATGCGTTCATTGCATAGGTTCATGGTCATCCAAGAAAACTCTGGAATAGGCCTTAAGATCTACACGCGTAACCAGAGCTTTTTCGGCTTGTTTCAAAAGTGGTACAACTCCTTTGTGGTACATATAATGAATGCGTTCATTGCATAGGTTCACGGTGATCCAAGAAAACTCTGGAATAGACCCTAAGATCTACACGCGTAACCAGAGCTCTTTCGGCTTGTTTCAAAAGTGGTACAACCTCTTTGTGGCACATATAATAGAATGCGTTCATTGCATAGGTTCATGGTCATCCAAGAAAACGCTGGAATAGGCCTTAAGATCTACACGCGTAACCAGAGCTCTTTTCGGCTTGTTTTAAAAGTGGTACAACCCCTTTGTGGCACATAGAACAGAATACATCCATTGCATAGGTTCATAGTCTCCCAAAAACTTTGGAATGGACTTTAAGATCAACACGCGTAACCAGAGCTTCCGACTTGTTTCAACAGTGGTACAACTTCTTTGTGGTACATAGAATAGAATGCGTCCATTGCATAGATTAATGGTCATCCAAGAAAATTCAGAATATGTCTTTAGATCTACATGCGTAACCAGAGACCTATCGGATTGCTGAACAAGTGGTACAAGCCCTTTGTGGTAGGGGCCCTCCTTAGCCGTTCGGTAAGACGCGCGGCTACAAAGTAAGACCATGCTGAGAGTGGCTGTGTTCGATTCCCGGTGCTGGTCTACGCAGTTTTCGGATTGTAAATTGTCTCGACTTCCCTGGGCATAAAAGTATCATCGTGTTAGCCTCATTGATATACGAATGCAAAAATGGTAACTTGGCTTAGAAACCTCGCAGTTAATAACTGTGGAAGTCCTGTCTCGTCAGAGGGCCGTCGTGTCAGGGCTGTTTAGCGTCCCACCTAACACCAGGACTTGGGCTTGTGCGCTTTGAGCGGCACACGGTCGCTTTGGCGGAGGCTACTTGCTGATTCATGCAGCTTTTTATAGAGGTTTAACAGGGCCCACTGTCAAACCCCACCACATCCTAGGCAGGCGCCACAACTCGCAGATGGCCTGGGAAGGGATAACCTGGGGAAGGCCTTTTAGATCTGGGAAGAGCCTTTTAGATCTACACGCATAATCAGAGATCTTTTGGCTTGTTTCAAAAACGGTAAATGCTCTTTGTTGTATACAGAATAAAAAGCGTCCATTGCATAGATTAATGGTCATCCAAGAAAACCCTGGAAAAGGCCTGCACGCTTAACTAGAGATCTTTTGGCCTGTTTGAAAAGTTGAACATGCCCTTTATGGTACGTAGAATAGAATGCGTTATTTCAAATTTTCATGGTCATCCAGGAAAACCCGGAAGTAAGACGTTAGGATCTACATGCTTAACCAGAGATATATCAACCTGTTTTAGATGTGGTATTTTTCCTTTGTGGTCCATAGAATAAAATGTGTTCATGGCATATGCTAATGGCCATCCTAGAAATTTATGGAGTAAGGCTTCTAGGATTACACGAATATCTATAATAACACGGTACATGATCTAATATAGCGCCGTTTTTTCTTTACGTTTTTATCGTGAAGTTATCTCGTTCATCAGGGAGGTTAATTAGCAGGCTCTAACTCTACGAATTTCATAGATTACTTCGAACCCATGACAATAGCATGCACCACATGGAATGCGAACATATACAGTATTTACCCGATTTTGCCATTCTCCGACTTTGTCTACGACTCTATGGAGTTTGAAGACTACCTGGAGCCCACGACAACAACAAGAACTACTTGGAATACTAACATTTACCAAGAAGGGGCTACGCAACTTGTTTATTTTTCAATAAATAACAATAAATAACTGCCTCCGTTACGGAGGTTGATCCACAGGCCTTGGCTCAATGAAGTTCGTAGACTACCTGGCACCAATGACAAAAACAAGAACTACTTGGAGTACAAACATATACCAAAAAGGGGTCACACAACTTGTTTATTCTCCAATAGCTGCCTCCATTACGGAGGTTGACCCATGGACCTTGATTCTATGGAGTTCGTAGACTACCTGAAGCTCACGACAACATCAAGAACTATTTGGAATACAAACATATACTAACTAGGAGTCACACAACTTGTTTATTTTACAATAGCGGCCTTTATTACGGAGGTTGATCCACGGACCTTGAAACTATGGAGTTCGTAGACTACCTGGAGCCCACGACAACAACAAGAACTACTTGGAATATAAACATACCAAGAAGAGGTCACACAACTTGTTTATTATCCGATAATTGCCTATATTACTTAGGTTGACCCATAGACCTTAACTTTCTGGAGTTCGTAGACTACCTGGAACCAATAACAAAAGCAAAAAATTACTTAGAATACAAACATATACTAAGAAGGGGTTACACAACTTGTTTATTCTCCAATAGCTGCCTCCATTACGGAGGTTGATCTATAGACCTTGACTCTATGGAGTTCGTAGACACCTGGAGCCCACGACAACAACAAGAACTACTTGCAATACAAACATATACCAAGAAGGGATCACACAACTTGTTTATTTTTCAATAACTGCCTCCATTACGTAGGTTGATCCCCAGGCCTTGAATCTATGGATTTCGTAGACTACCTGGCATAAGTGACAACATCAAGAACTACTCGAAATACAAACATATACCTAGAAGGGGTCACACAACTTGTTTATTCTCCAATAGCTGCCTCCATTACGGAGGTTGATCTACATACCTTGACTCTATGGAGTTCGAAGACTTTCTGGAGCCCACGACAACAACAAGAACTACTTGCAATACAAACATATACTAACTAGGGGTCACACAACTTGTTTATTTTTCAATAACTGCCTCCATTACGGAGATTGATTCACTGGCCTTGACTCTATGGAGTTCGTCGACTACCTGGCACTAATTACAACAACAAGAACTACTTGGAATACAAACATATACCTAGAAGGGGTCACACAACTTGTTTATTCTCCAATCGCTGCCTCCATTACGGAGGTTGATCAACATACCTTGACTCTATGGAGCTCGTAGACTACCTGGAGCCCACGACAACAACAAGAGCTACTTGGAATCCTAACATATACCATGGAGGTGTCACACAACTTGTTTATTTTTCAATAACTGCCTCCATTATGTAGGTTGATCCCCAGGCCTTGAATCTATGGTGTTCGTAGACTACCTGGCATAAGTGACAACATCAAGAACTACTCGAAATACAAACATATACCTAGAAGGGGTCAAACAACTTGTTTATTCTCCAATAGCTGCCTCCATTACGGAGGTTGATCTACATACCTTGACTCTATGGAGCTCGTAGACTACCTGGAGCCCTCGACAACAACAAGAGCTACTTGGAATCCTAACATATACCATGGAGGTGTCACACAACTTGTTTATTTTTCAATAACTGCCTCCATTATGTAGGTTGATCCCCAGGCCTTGAATCTATGGTGTTCGTAGACTACCTGGCATCAGTGACAACATCAAGAACTACTTGGAATACAAACATATACCAAGAAAGGGTCACACAACTTGTTTATTCTTCAATATCTGCCTCCAATACGAAGGTTAATCAACAGACCTTGAATGTATGGAGTTCGTAGAATACCTACAACCCATGACAACAGGTAATACCACTTCGCATCCAAGTAATCTTTGGATCCGCATGTAGACCTAAAGGCCTATTCCAGGGATTTCTTGGATGGCCAAGAACTCATTCTTTGATCACATTATATTCTGTGCATCACAAAGGGCATGACCCATATTTGAAACAATCTAAGGAATCTTTGGTTCCGCGTGTAGACCGAAAGGCCTATTCCAGGGATTTCTTGGATGACCAAGAACCTATGCTGGGTACGCATTCTATTCTACGTGTCATGAAGGTCATGTACCATGTTTAAAACCGTCCGATCGATTTTTTGTTGCTTCTATAGACTTTATAGCCTTAATCCAGAGATTTCTTGGACTATCAAGAACCTATGATGTGAACACGTTCTATTCTACGTATCACAAAGGGCATACATCACATTCGAAGCAGTCCGATAGATCGTTGGTTACTCATGTAGACCGTAAGATCTCACTTCTTGGAAGTGTGATACATGTACCATGCACAGAAAATCGTGATTTGGCTCCGTAATGCACAAGGTCACATGCGCCCACCAAATAAATTAAAGAATAAACATATCTTGTATGCACACATCAACTAGTTACACGAAAATTCACCAAAAAAAAATTAATTAACATTTCATTGCAGTGGAAACGAGAATAGTACTTTACATCAATTGATACTTGATTCTTCTGCCAGTTTCACAACTGTTTGTTTACATTTGTAGGCTAGTGCGTTTTGCCTCATGGGGGCCCGTTTCAACCCGCATGGTTTGAATTTGCATGAAAATGCAACACTTTAAAATAAAATCGTTTTCTCGGAATATAATTGGTTTTTCGTCCAAATTTTTATTCCGTATCATAGATGATAAGTTAAATTAGTGGTTAACACATTGGAAGTACATAATTTCGATCATTATCATCGTTAAATTCGAAGATTTGCTTAGGAAGCGCATATTGAACGTCTCTCCCCTAAATCATAATACATAGGTATATGAGGCGTGTAAGAGCAAAGGGCAGTAAGTGCCATTTTAGTCACAATTTTAATTAGGTAATCCTTAGCCTAACAAATTATTTTTTTCCGTTTCAGGTAAGGAGAAAGCACCCGGAACCGGCGGATACAAGCCATATTCATTTTTCAAATATAGTAAAAAACGTTAGCATGCGATCGTCAGGTGAGAACAAAACAAATGACTAATAATGTTTGAATTGGCAGCGGACATGTTTCACCACCCACGTCTTGCCAGCACATTCAATGTTCACGGAAGGTTTTTCATTTCTGCATGTTTGCCCGTTGAGAGCGACTTCAAAAGCCCTCCGCACAGGAGTCGCGCGCTTCGCCGGATTTAATACAATTAATTTGCATATCGGAAATCGTTAAACTGCACACAAGACTCGAGAGTGCTCCAAAGCCGGGAAGCGTGTTCGTGTGTAGCTTTTTCTGATGTTGTCGGTGAGACCATTTTCGCGCCTCTTGACGGGAACAGTGGAGGGAACTTGGGTAAACATTGGAATTTTTTAAGTCTTTATTTCAAGACTCAAGCAACAGTAGGCATAATGAGTGATTATATCTTTGATATTTAGTTACAATCATGGTTTGCGTGTTAGTGCATTAATATAAGATTTGAGGAGCCGGAAAACGCGTGGTTTTAAGGTTAAGGAGATTAAGGAGTACAAGAAAACAAATAAGAGGATAGGATAGGGCCTAGGTAACGTGGGTTGTAGCGATATCCTCGTTGCTGATTGACGTAGTGTAGACGAGGGACAGATTGTAATGATACAAACAAATGATTTTCCGAACGAAGACAAAGGCATTGATTCGTTTTAAGAATCAAGATCAAGAAAAAAAACTTGTAATTGGGTATTGGTCGTTTTGGGACCTCTTCCCCTATAACCGTTTGCCTGAATTAAGGCAATGGCGAATGTGATCTTTTCTTTCAAATAGGTGTTTTCCCGGATATAGGCAATGGTGGATGTGATCCCTTCTTAAAAATAGGCGCTTGCCCGGATGAGGGTAATGGTGGATGTAATTTCTCCTTCAAAAGTAGACCTGTGTGCCGATTGAAATTTTATCGGTGGCGGCGTGATAGATCATTTTCAACCAGCGGCGACGGCGGCACGCCATTCGTGATTGGCGGCGGTGTGGGTCGGCTTGGGCTAATTTTATGCATAAAAAAATCTACAGCAATTCCTCCGAATGTTCCTCCAGGAATTGCTCGAAAAGTTCCTGCATGAATTGCTCCGGAAGTTCCTTCAGGAATTCCTCCGGAAATTCCAGGAATTTTTCCGGACGTTCAGAAATTCTTCCGGTTATTCCTACAGAAAATGCTACAATTTTTTTTCTCTTTGATATGGTATTGGAGACGACTGGAAATAGTTTTTATATAGAGATTTCGGCTTTCTCAGTCTTATAAAACCATTAAAACGATTAGCGTTTTACTCTGCCCGACGTTCTAATGTCGAGCACTGTGACCGTTGGTAAAATATCGAATTGTATAGCTAAAACCACAGAGAAACAAACGTCTCACTTAGAACCAAATGCAATCAAAATCATCGTCACGGAAACAATATCGTACAATGTTAAATACACTGTGTGTGGACATTCGGCAACCAGATGGCAGTAGTGTGCAAACATCAAACACAAGCCACCTACAAAAATTGAATCAACCGTTAAAAATGTGAGCAATGGAATATGTGTTGAGTGAGACGTCTGTTTTTCTGTGCCAAAAATATGACCATACGACACCCGGAACGACATGACAATTAGGACAAAAGCGATTAACCGATTTATTCCCTTGAAAAAGACCACATTCAATGGTCGAAACGTCTGGCAGAGTAGAACGCTAATTGTTCTAATGGTTTTATAAGACTGAGATACCCGAAATATGTAGATATTATTCCGAAATTTTTTTTAATAGTCGTGGAAAGTCTCGCCAACTTTTCAATCAGTTTCCATCAACCGATTTGCCCGCAACAAATTGTGTTCGGCGGGGAATCCTGTCCGATTGTTTCCCATTGAAAATTGGGATTGGACTCTGGGCTTTGGACAAAAAAAAAGAAAAGTAGAAGGTTGTATCCGAGACACGACCGCCAATTGGACGTAGGATTACGTAAGTGTAGAAGATTTTATTTTGAAACTCTAAATATGTTTCTTGGTGCTGATTTTTGAAGATGGGGCTGTATATTCAATCTGGGTTGGAATATCCTCGACATGTCGCATATCCTGGAAATAAATGGGCGAAAACCCGATTGTTACTATAAACTCATTTCGGTTTATAACTATAAGCAGAGTATTAAAGAAACAGAAGATCGGTAAACAACAGCCTCAACAACATCTTCCTCCATGAATATTTGGTGGCCCTGAAAAGGGCCGTTTGTTTATGTTGGCTTGAAGCCTTTTGAAGTGATGTACGCCGTGGTCCCGATGAATGTTAAAGGATGCATCAATCCACTGTTGGGCTGAATCTGTAGAAAACAAAGAAAAGAACAAAACGGAAAGAATGTTTCATATTAAATACATTATGATCTAAATATAAATTTAATTACCAAATACTCAAGTTTCATTTTCAGGATCAATTATCTATTTTTGCTACGGACTGTCCGGCTGATGTCAATGATTGGTCATTCTGGTTGGAATCGAACGTTTTGGCAGATGAACTAGCGGACCAACGACGATCAGTGACGTTAATTCACTTCACTGGGATGGCATCGGTTCTAGAATAAAATAACATAACTGATGAAGAGAACTATGTTTAATTCTGAATCATTAGTTTTACCTCGGGACACCGCAAGAATCGACAAAATAGGCCGGTGGTAGGAGAAGTACGTGCAGTATCTCCTGCATTCCACACTTACGTTCCGGGTGAACGTTAGATCGAGACATGTGCCACCCAGAGTAGTCGCTATAGTTGGATCCGAAGCACAATCCAGATAGAGAAACTGCTTCATGAACCAGATGAAATCTCTGTTCTCCTCTTTCGTCACATCAATATTAAAGTCTCCCGACACTACCACGGGCATGGCAACATGGGTGTACTTTATGAGGTTGCGCACTAAGAAATATTTCTTTTGCTTCAGGGTGGTACCTAGTAAATATTCAAAATTTAATGCAACACACTTAAATACAAACACAACTACTATTTGATTATACCTGGTGAAATATATACCGCAAACAGTAACGTGCGGGTTTCCATGATTGAAACCTTTAGCACAGCAGTCCCCATATTCGTCTGCTACACTCAATGCTGGGTCATAGCTTTCATTGAGCTTCGTAATGGCGTGAGAAACGGCCATAGTCGACGAACCAGCACGTTCAAATATTGCCACTCCTCCCGCTCTTGTTCCGTCACGCTTCTCTTGACAAACACAAAGGTATCCATTGATGTTTGTGGTTGTGCCGTTGTCAAGCCAAGTTTCGCTCATTGCAAGCAAATCAACGGCGGTAAGCACCCGATCTGTTGCAATGTCCGACGAGTGTGCATTCAAACTTTGTACATTGATGCTCATCAACGTACAAGCCAACTTGTTTGCGGTTATAGCTTCCATGATATCGTCTGTAATGGTGCGCATACGATGGTTACTCAAACGTTCAAGTTCCGTCCGAAGGTCGTTCATTCTAGGGTCATAGAACCCTTTCCGTGGTGGAACCGGAATGAGTTACTGGCATTCGTCAGATACAATCCGTCGATTGATGTAACCCTGGAAAGACCAACGTAAACTAGCTGCTGTTCCTGACCCTTATCGTAATTATATACGACTTCCGAGAATGTGCCTCCCTGGGACTTATGGACTGTGAGGGCACACGCACTTACAACGGGAAACTGAACTCTTTTGCACTTAACACCACCGTTAAGGGTTACGTTCGCCGATCGTTTGACGATTGGAGTCCAGCCTGTTTGTAGCACCCCAGGTCTCGAATACACCAGCGGTCTGGCCTTCACTCTCAACATCTTCCCAATGGACTCATTTTCGAATGCCATCCAAAGCCTCGTGATTGCCTGTTGCTGCGAGTTTCCTTCGTTGTACTCAACATGCATGAGCTCTCCGATCGCTCCGTTCACGATGCCATCTTCGACATCCACGTTGGTAGTCAGCATATAAGGTGTACCAAGAACAAGACGCAACAGATACGGTAAGCCACCAGTCTCTACTACACTCATCTTATGCACCTTTGTGCGAGCACTGGCCAGCTGGGAATTGTCCTTATAACCAGAGTATAGGTCATCTGCAGTACATTCGACAGCCTCTCGATCCATCAACGCCACAGAGTTATACCGTTCGACATCAGCGTTCCGATGGAATAACCCGGATCCCTCGAGGGACATGCTGCCGACACCACTCCTCCGTACGGAACCTGCTTTCAATAAGCTCGATTTCCTCAGACGACATCCGCTCACCGTTGCCAATTTTGTGAGAATGCCGGAGAACTGATCGTTGGTTTGTCGCATAACTTGAACCAATGGGTAGAAGTCGAGAGATTGCCATAAAACGGCGCCATGCATGGAGTTTATGCTCGGTTTAAACACCGCCCGCGCATTGACCGGTGGCAATTGACGAAGATCGCCGCAAAATACGATCGGCATTCCACCGAATGGATCGTCGTAGTTCCCGTGATTTCTTGAAGCCGGACATGTACTGTGTTGAGGACATCAGCACCCAGCATGCTTGTTTCGTCGATAATGATGAGCTTCACGTTGGCGAAGGCGTTCCGGTACAGTTGTAATGCCTCGAAACTCAGCTTTGAGCTTTGCCTACGCGACATGCAAATCCAGAATGCGGAATGCACTGTTGTTCCACCTATTGCAACCGCTGCTTTTCCAGTGGATGCGCATGCTACATAAGCGTTGTGCTGCTTATTATGAGCTTGGCTGTACCGGTTCACTGTCTCCATTAGAATGCGCAAAGTGAACGTTTTGCCACAGCCCGCCGGGCCAGTGAAGAATATTTGCACTGGTTTGCAGTTTTCTTCAGAGGAATGCAAGTTGTGGATTACTTGCACAATCAAATCCCGCTGCTCTGCATTCGTGGCACGCACCATTTCACAATATTCTTGCTTTGACAAGACATTTGATCGCTGTTTGACGACAGCTGCCAAGGGTCCTGTTGGCAAGTTGTGAATATCGTCATCATTCGGCTCCATGACGATCGTGCGGACGAACTCATCGCGCTTCTGGTCGGCAATCACCTGCTGCTCGTCGTCTTCGCTGCATATGCGGATGTATTCCTCCACAACCTGATCCAAGTTCATTTCGCAGTCATACTCCTTGTGCTTTGCCAAAATGGCGGCCTCGTTGTCTTCATACAACTTCAGGAACTTGTTCCGATCAAGTACATCGCAGACTTCATTCCTGAACGGTAGGAAGAGGAGAACCATCTCACGCTTATAGTCGACCATTTCCGCCATACTGTATGAGCACCAACGCAATACACGGGGAACTAAACGGAGTCTATATGAATGCTTCGTGGATCTTTCTTCCGAATAATATGCTGCGAAATCCGCCAAGCAGATATCATCCATTCCTCGGCGCAGTTCATACCGTTGGATGATGTTTAGCGTCCACACATCGGTGGAATTGTCGTCGAGATCCTCTTCGTCCATCTGTTTGTTCCGCTTCTTGGATTTTATTCGCTCTTGTGGCCACATTGCCGCAATAAACTCAACCTAAAACGAAATTGAATTCTAAATTGTGAAAACTATATCATTTGATGAATGGTACCTTGCGGCTGGCTTCTGACATCGGTTGCCGAAGCAAATACCAAGCAGCCTCCTGGGCAGACATTTCCACGGAATTTAACATTTTATGCTGACCTTCTTCAACAATCCATTGTAGTCCTGGTCTGGATGCTCTTCCTGGAGCTTTATGAGTTCACGATGTAAACTACTTATGCCTCTGTTGGGCTTGTTTACGTATTCCACAACATAAGCAGCACATGAAAACTCCTCCAGCACAAACTGCAAATCCATATTGGATTTGAGCTTCTCAACGATCCAAGGATTGAATGGATTGGTCCAAAGCTGCGTCATGGAACGTTTCAGCAGAACTGTTGGTCGGCGAATGGAAGAGCGAATCACGTCCAAGTAGTAATCGTACGTGCAACTGCTATCAACGAGAAACGCGTCAAGGCTATCGTAGACCTTCGTTTCAAGAGCTTCCCGCATTTTTGCTGCCTTTCTGTTTAGCTGTTGAAGTCGGCCATCCCCGGCTGTAATGGGGATCAGAATTCTGGTTTAATCCATTGGCCAGTACGGAATATTAAACCGGCAACGTTTATCGTTTCGCTTGAAACACGTAAACGTGTGTTTATGAACCTAAAAGGGTTTGACATTGTGAGTGATTACTTGCTAGAAACTATGCGAAATTTAAACCCACCTGATTGCCATAGGTCTCAGGCAGATCTTCCGATCTGATGGAGCACAGAAAATCGATCAACTCAACAGTAGCGGGCATTCTTTCGGAAACATCCTCACGGGGATCGTTCGCCAGCCAGAGCAGAATATGTGCATGCGGGCTGCCACGATGCTGGAACTCGATCCTCTTAAAATAATCTACAACGTGGTATTTGCCGAACGGGCTCAACCTGGTCGATGACAGAAGGCGCAGAAAGATGTTTACCAACTTGTGAAAATATGCACAGCACGTGACAGGATCTTCGCTGACAAGTGTAGCACGCTGGAGTGCAGACAACTGTTGCACAATATCGTCCATTTCCGCAATGTTAGAGCCACCAGAAAGCTTCCGCAGAATGCTTAGTAGGTGAGGCCATCTAATTTCATTTGCACTCATCGTCAAAAACATCGTGGGTTTCCCCAGCTGCCGGATCATGGCGAAAACATCCCGTTTTCTTTGCTGCCAATATTGAACGGAGTTCGGAATAGATTTCAGAAAAGAGAGGTTACGCTCAATACAGCTTTCCAAAATTCCCGATCTTGCAACTGCGCCCTTGTTATGTTGGCCGTGCCCATGCATTTAAAGGTATTGTTCAATCCTTCCGATACCCGCAGCCGCATGATTTTCATGGCCATATACAAAATATGCTCCGGTCTCGCGCCCCGCCGATCCCGACGTCGCACCTCGCTAGTAGCCATCATGAACGCTGTCACATGGACTTCACGGTTGAAGCATCTCGGATGACCAAGATAAATATCGGGGAAAGACAGCTCCTCAGCAAACTCATCGTAGATAATGGAAAGCGGTTTCTGATTTTGTGCCGGTGCAAGTTCCAGACACTTGTCTTCATTCCACATGAGCGTATGTTGTTGTCCAATCATCATTTCTACCTCGTTCATCTCGTCGACGACTTCAAGGTCTACTGCCCTACGTTCCTCCGAAATATCCGTCTGCTCTGTTTGTCCGATCGCAGCCAAGTTTTCTTCATTGAAAACAATTCCATTCCGCCTGTAGAGCGGTGTAGTAACCAGATAGTTCAGCCATGCTTTAACGGTACCTTTCTTCACGTAGCCGGACAAGTAACTTGATTTGTGTATGAAGTGTTTCTTGATGCACACGTTGATAGCATAGTCGTCATCCAGGTGGCGGAGAAGTTCGCCTACCATCTGGGCCACGTCGACTGGAATGTTGATAATTTGGCCGATTATTGCCAAACTACCTGTTGCATGTTAATGAAAATAGGTTAGGAAAATCATATATTTATTTGATGTAATACATTTTTAAGTTAAAATAACTTTTCCACAAACCTGCAGTATGCCGCAAACGACGAAACTGCATGAAATTGATCCTGGGAGACACCAGTCTTGTGGTGAGAGGGTCTAGCGGAGGCAAATTGGACGGAAACTTGGGATATGTAAAGCCATTCGATTGCGACAATGTGGGAATTGATCCGCGGTTCAGGCTTGTTCGACATGTAGCACACGCCAAAATCCTTCCACCGTTTCGAAATAATTTGTCGCCAGTAACACGGCAGCATTTGAGTCGGAGATTGGTTTCAAATCATTCCTGAACCAGATTCTAGCACACACATCACAAGCGCAACCGAAATCGTTTTCCACGAAACGTTTCTGGAACTCCCGATCAGCCCGATCGAAATTGGGTTTGTCTTGTGTTAAAAGCGAAGAAATATGTTCGCCATCATCATCGACAGCAGACACGTTTTCTTCAAAGTCACCACGCTCATCATCGACATCTGCTCTTGCGGACTGCATCACAACATTTTCACCGGCGTCGGAATCTTCATGATCAGAGTTTACGACCGTATCAGCACGGATTAAGTTGAATTCTACTCGAAGAAATTGTAACACGGGAAGATTAATCCTTATTGACAGACAGATATACATAATTGACAGATGCATTCGCATTTAAAATGACTGTACCAAGTACAATAAGACATTTAAAAACATAAAAGATGAAATGAAAAATTATTGCCAAGCGTACTATAAACAACAATAGCATAGTAATATAAAATTCAAGTAGCATGTGTTTAGGATATATTTGTACAAAACACACTATCCAAAAGTTTAAGTAAATCTTAACTTTATGTCATAAAAATCTATTTGTTAAAATTTTGCGATTCGCTGGAATCTAATATGTTATTGTTCCAAATATTAAATTCAAAATTCAATTGAATCAAATAATAAACAAGTAAAAGACACCGTAGATTTAATACGACCCAATAATTCATTAAATAAAAATAATATTTGAGAAGCTCCAACTATTTAATTCAAATTTAATCCAAATTTTTCCAAATTAATCCAAATTTAATTCAGAACAATTAAATAATATGTCCGAAAAATATATCGAAATTCAAACTCAAGACGAAATAGAAATTCGGTTCAAATCTTATCCATTAATACATGAATGCAAAATTCAAACACAATCGATTTGCAAATTTAATTCAACACCAAATCAAAGGACCAAATCTTACCGATTGTGTGATTTCAACTCTACTGGCAGGCTAATGTAACCTACCAAGTGAATGAATTCGGAACTATATTAACAAATTGAATATCTAAGAACTTTTGGGCTTTTGGGATTGGAATTATATTGTTCCATTTATCGTTTAGCGATTTATAAAAACCCAACAAACAATTCAGGCTAAATAAGCTAATAAGTAAACATTTGCAGTATATATTTCGAAGTACTTGAAGAACTTCAGCCGTTAAAAGTACTTACCATGTTGTCAATGCTACATTTATTGAAAATAATATATAAATAATGTGTAATAACAATGTAATACATTCGACGACAAGCAAAGAGAAATAGAGGTATTCGTAATAGAAAATAGGTAATAGAAAATATTCGTTGATAATTTCACATTTATAGATAAATCTGCTATATAAAATGATAAAATGCAAAATTTCTATACTGTCATCATAGAATTTGAAGATTAGTTCACATTATTGATATGTATTTACACATTTGCTGCTAATAATAACTTCCTACCTCGAGTTGAGGGCCCTTCGCCAGCGTCCCAACCGGTAGCCGACGACGTACTACCCTTGGCCGCTTTCAACTTGGCCCGATAACTCCGTGCCCGTTCAGCGTCCGTCCTTGGAAGCTTTGAGGGTGCGTCCGATTGTTGATCCCTTTCACGCTTCCTGGAATTGCGTTTATACTTCGCTGCCAAGTATTGCGACATCGCACTGTATTCACTAGTATCGAATAAACTTCTTCTAAGCACAACTAATGTTTCTCACTTCACCGATGTGATACGAGACACTAACTGTATATCGAAAAAATATGAAAATTGCATCACGTTAGCCATTGAAACTGATGTCTGTGCTAGAGAATGCATGCATATTGAATGCCAAGTTGAACCTGGTGAGAAAATGTTTATTTCAAGAATACCCTGTTTAGTAGGTGCTGGGATTAGAGATGATATTCGATTGAAAATTTACTCAAATGTTAGCAATTTTCATATTTATTTAAATACGGCGTTGTTCTGTTGCTCTCAAGCAATTATGAATTGCACTTTGCAGAAAATTCGTCTCAGCTCAAAATACTCCCATGTAATATGATAGTTATTATAAGAACCAATTTGTTTTCCACAATACGCCTATCCAATCACAATAAAGCTTATGATTTGTACTTTGAAAAACAGTTGTCTCGGCTCAATCTTCTCTCGTGTGAAATTCTGATTCTGAAAAGAACCCATTTGTTTTCAGTAATGCACCTTCCCAATCACAAGCAGCAACAAAACCGAAGCAGAATCTAGAAAAAATTTCATTTCATTGCTACCGACCCCAATGTCAGCCGCTCGATAAGTTACCGCTAAAACGCGACATACGCCATCATGCGAATCAATTTTCGCAGCATCTCCCTCCGAAGAGCGCTTGCGCTGCTGCCGACGCCAAGCGATTGTAATTTGCACTTTTAAGAAGTAAAAGAAGAAGAAGAAGAAGAGTCGCTGGTTATGTTCGAAAGCACTGGCATCGAACGAACGAAAGGCGGAGCAAACAAGCCGATGCCAAGCGATCATAATTTGCAATTTGATTTGTAAAAGAAGAAGAAGAAGAAGGAGAAGAAGAGGCCCTTGTTATGTACGAATGCATTGGCATCGAACGAAAGAAAGGCGGAGCAAGCAAGCCGATGCCAATGATACGGCGCTCAAAGGGGCGGGGCCTCGAAGTCCATGCAAACGTATTCTGACCAGCCGAAGTCTGATTTTCTCGGAAAATCGGCAGGACAATTTATTACTCGGAAA
Source organism: Armigeres subalbatus (assembly GCF_024139115.2). Lineage (NCBI taxonomy): Eukaryota > Metazoa > Arthropoda > Insecta > Diptera > Culicidae > Armigeres > Armigeres subalbatus. The sequence continues at coordinate 246,063,938 of NC_085141.1, forward strand.
ATCGGCAGGACAATTACATCGCAGCGCCGACCAGAAATCACCGGCGGTGAAAAGGCTGAGAAGAAACATCATCAAGGGCGTCTCATCAGTAGTAATAAACTACTACTACTACTTCTCGGAAATTCGGCAGGACAATTACATCGCAGCGCCGACCAGAAATCACCGACGGTGAAAAGGCTGAGAAGAAGGGCGTCTCATCGAAGGCGTCGAGTATCTTCGTGCGTGTCGAGCTGGCCAAGCCCGCCGTTTCGGAGGGTTCCAAAGTCGTCACCAAGTAAGTCAGCTCCTAATGAATGAACGAGGAAGTAGCTTCACTTAAAACGGCCCCTTTCAGGGCCACAGTCTCACTCAAAGAGGAGAGGAATTTTCGTACCGTGCACGCCGGAAATCAAAATTTTGTAATGAATTTCCACTACTGATGCACTGTCAGCCAATTAAGAATTTGCCGCTGGAACACGATAGAAGTCATCCATCCTAATACATTGTTTTGGAACGTCTCCATGCAAGGAGCGCATCGGCTGCTACAGCCAAAGAACTTTGCCCGTCACCAAGCGATTATGATTTGCATTTTTGCAGATTTTTGTCTCGGTTCAACCTTCTCCCGTGTAAAAAGATGATTTTGTTTCCAATGACGCGCCTTTCCAATAATAAACAGCAAGTACGCCGAAATCAGAATCTTGGGAAAATCTCATTTGACGCAACTCAATGATGTGAGACGTCATCATTGTTTAATTCCCGCACTTTTAATAGATAGCAGATTCCAACTTTCTACCGTCGCCAAGCGGTTATGATGTGCACTTTGAAGAAAATATTTTGGCTCTACCTCTCAATAGTACATTTGCCAAGAATTGATTTTGATCCACAATGCGCCTTTCTAATCAATCATAGCAAACAAACGATAGTCCGTATTTTGCGTAAAAATTTCACTTTTCTGCTAAATAGTCACTATTAAGAAAACATTTTCAGTGACGCCACTGGTATGCGGGAACCGTAATCGCTGCCATTTTTGCAATCAACTCTATCTTCTAATAAAATTTTGGTCCTGAGAAGAACCGGTTTTCTTTCCAAAATGCGCCACTAACAGTAACTAAACGATAGTCCGAAGATTGTTGCTTTTAGCGATGGCCTCTCAATGTTCCACTTTCTGCTGAGACTGCTCCTACGGGCGTCATCGTTGTGCCCGCTCTCCGAGAAAATTTAGTTGAACTGAGGATTGGAGTCGAGCCCGTAGGTTGCACGATTTTGATGTCTGTGCTTGCGATGCACATCGCGATTGGTTGGTTTACCGATTTTCAGTGCCTAGTAAAATTCAATTTTTCAATAGTTCAGCACTTTGAATGCATTTTTTCGATAGCTGAGCAAAATCTTAAAGAGTTCGTCGATCGATTAACACCAAAATCTTTAAAATCGGTTGAAAGACGGCTGAGTTATTAGCCCATACTTCCTGACCACTTTTCGTGACGGTCTCAAATTTGAAACTGCAGAATGACCCCCCAATGTTCCGGAAAGACGTAATCCTACGTCAAAAAACAGGCCCGGAGACTAATTTTTTATTCGTATTTACTTATTTTTGGGAAACTTAGTCTTAACTAGGGCGGCGAATCCTATTCCATTATTTCCAATAGACATCAGGCTATGGGCTCAGCAGTTATGGCCAAAATAAAAATTTTATATGCAAAATACATTTAAAAAACTCATTCATTTTACGGGCATTTCTCCTTAACCGATTTATTGCATCAAGTTGCTGCTCATTGTTTTGTATTGAAAATTACCATAAAAGTTATAGGCAGAATATTAGGTATTAAAAACTAACTCATTTTTCGAGCAACTTCAAAGAGAGTGTCATCGACAAACACAGATTGAAAATGTTTTCAAGTCACGCTGCTGAGAAATATTCCATAAAGGAGAGGCGGAGCAACTTCAATGTTCATAGAAATGAGCGTTCTCCAATTGCATTTATTTATCTTAAATCTTTCGATTAATATTTTTCATAACTCATGTTCAATTTCAAATCCGTGAATATAATTAAAACCTTGATATCCAAAACTCGCTAGCTCGGATGATGGATTTTTGAAACCCTTTGTAGGATTAATTACACATACATCGGAGTAAGCGACTCAATTGGTGTGTGAGTTAGGAGATGACGAGTTCTGCTTTAATCAGAGCAATTCAAAGTATCAAGTCGCCCAGTTAGTTTCCGGCGTAACCCACTTCTATCTATCATAAGTTTTTCATCATCTTCTTCTTCTTATTGGCATTACATCTCCACACTGGGACAGAGCTGCCTAGCTGCTTAGTGTTCATTTAGCACTTCCACAGTTATTAACTGCGAGGTTTCTAAGCCAGGTTACCATTTTTGCATTTGTATATCATGAGGCTAACACGATGATACTTTTATGCCCAGGGAAATCGAGTCAATTTCCAATCCGAAAATTGCCTTGACCGGCACCGGGAATCGAACCCAGCCACCCTCAGCATGGTCTTGCTTTGTATCCGTGCGTCTTACCGTACGGCTAAGGAGGAGTTTTTCATACGCAACCGAAAATAGGATTTGAGCTAATTTTGTCCGTAGTTTGAATTATCGTTAAACGAATAAATTTCATCAATAATGAGCGTTTGTGGTTTTAAGGGAAAGTTATCAGGTAATCCCATTTTCTACTCTTTTACTATTATCCGATGATGATGAAGAACGCCCAAATAATAATTTAAATAGGATGTAGTTTGTCACAAAAAACTTCTCCAAGATTTTATTGAAAATTGAGAGTGTTGATATGGGTCTATAATAGTTATCTAGTAAATTTGGATACCCAGAATTGAAAAATAGGTGTAACCTTGGATTTTTTCATGCAATCAGGATACTCTCCAGTTGCAATCATTTTATTGAAACATTGGCTCAAAATGTGGGAAAAGGACAAGAAGTTTGACTTCACTATGAGAGTCGGAATATTGTTCTTTATTTAACTTAACATATAGCAATTATGTTGATTATTCCATTCGGGGTACATGGTGATAAATATATTGATTCTCGACATTAAACAAAGGATCACCTCGTTCATAAAGAGGGATTTCGCCAGCCAGTTTAGCTCCCACATTGTAAAAAAAAATATTGAACAATTCACATTTTTTGTCATCTTCTACTATATATTGACCATTGCTTATTAGGGAAGCTTGAGTAGGCTTTCTATTTTTCCCTGTTAACATGTTTCCAGAGGTTATTATGTGTTGTATTATTTAGAATTTTCTCTTTGGTTTTTATTCTAAACTTGGTTTTTATTCTTTCAAAAATGGAAGCATTTAGGCCGCTTATTGATTATTTGTTTACAATTGAACTTCAAATATTTTTTTTTCAATTCTTTGCATTAAAACTGCCATAACATCATTCCATGAACGAATATGTACAATATGCAGTGATGACTCGATTTTTTGCATGTTCAAATTTTATCTGCCCTGATTTCGTCTACACCCGATTTTATGGCAGTTTTGATATGATTTCTTCATGATCCATTTTTGCAACATCAAACCATTCATTGCTTTATATTTGTTCTATTTGACCTCTCTAAAGAATTTTTCTTGACACATTTTAAAATGAGTGAGAAAGGCATCATCGCCGCTAAGTGGATTAATCTATTTTTTTTGAGAAGGCGCTTGCTCCGATTAAGGCAATGCTAGATGTTATCCCTTCTTTAAAACTAGGTGTTTGCCCGTGTTTGAATATGGCAATTGTGGATATGATTCATTCGTTAGGAGTAGACATTTTGCCTAAACTTGTCTAGTATGACTTAAAGAGATATTATCCAATTGTAGATATTATTTAATTTTTGAAATGAAGTCTGCGTCTGGGTTGAGGCGAATAAATATGATATCCATTCGTAAACAGTTTGTTTGGTATTAGACAAATATGAATGTATTTTTTTGATAAATAGTATAGTATCCTAGCGGTAAGATGCCCGGCTAAAAAGCAATACCATGCTGAGGGTGGCTAGGTTCGATTCCCGGTGCCGGACTAGGTAATTTTCGGTTTGGAAAATGTCTCGACTTCCCTGGTCATAAAAGTATCATCGTGTAAGCCTCATGCATGATATACGAATGCAAAAATGGTAATATGGCTTAGAAACCTCGCAGTTAATAACTGTGGAAGAGCTTGATGAGCTGCGAGGCGGCAATGTCCCAGTGGGGAATGTAATGCCAATGAAGAAGAAGATAGCGTCTGCTTTAGGCTCAAAGAGCTCCGTTTTGTATAGTCTGCTGGGCTTACACTACGCACTTGAGCACATTGCATCCATACCCCAAACTAATTCGTCTTTACTCACAGTCTAGCTTCTCCGGATGCTGTTCCATAAATGGAACCGATTAAACATTCGACGTATCTTTGAATAGGGATACGGAACGCTTTGAGTGCTTTTTAAAAACGGGTTTTCACCATGGCACCATAAAAACGCGGACTCTCTGGCTAAGGTCGGTGCTGTGGAAGCAGATATTTATAATCGGAAAATTACCTTCGATGATTTTTGCAGTTTGTCTAGTTCATCAGTAAATCTTGATCAGCTGGCAACAGAAATGGACAAAAGGAGAGGTGGGTAGATTACTGTATACCAGAGGTATCGAAGCGTCCATGGCTCAAAAAATTTGATATGTGTTACTTTTTGCGAATCATGTGTTGTCTAATATCCAATCGCTATGCTTTTTTTTCTTCTTTATTAAAGAGGCTTTCAGCTCTTGGCTGGTTGACCTCTGGGATCACTATGCTTTGTATGCATGTCTTTTCAGAGTGGGGCTGCTGGAAGACGATCCTTGTATTTGCGACACAGATTCAAGATATCGGCTCTGTCATGTGGGCGTTTGATAAACATCGTGACCCAGACCAGCACTAACTGAATTTCTCCGGGTCCGAGGAATATAACGAAAGCTTATTTATTAGAGAAGTGTTCGGATCTTGATCTCGAATAAATGTTCCTTATCAACCAATTGCTGATATTAGACGATGATCGGCGTAAGCCAATTATTATTTTTCCCTATCGAAGCTCTTCACGAATGTTTTGCTCGTTTTAACCATTCCAATGTCTGTCGTTAACCTTTCCGTACCTGGTGTGTGTTTCAAGGGGTTTCGAATATTAAATCAGCTGTCAAATGCGCAATTCATTACTGAATCGGTCCCAATAACCCGTATTCCCTCCAGATGTAACGATTTTTCAATCAATCTATAGTTTGGTTGCAGAATCCTTCGAAGTCTCCTGCCCCCGAAAAATGTGCCCCTTCCAAAATCAAGTCTCAACGAGTCGTGTGACAGCTGAAACAAGCATGATTTGGCTAAATATTAGACCTCTTCATGTTTTCAAAAAGTATCAAAAATTCAACCGGTCAGCCTAGAATCACAATTCTCATGCTAAAATAAGTCTCCTGTCAAATTTTCAGCTAATTCGGATAAAATTTCGAGGTGGCTCAAGTCGATTTAGTGTTTTTGGGCTATTTTCAATTTTGGAAAAAATCTAACAAGAGATATAGACGTCGAAAACTATCGCAACAACCTCTATACGGAAGCTTTTGGTGTGCTCTACAAGTCTTGTGAACATTGCGATTCGTTCTGTTAACGTTTTGTCTATGTTAAAGTGATTTTCAAGCATTTAAGTGCATAAAAATACTGTTTCCCTCAAAAGACATTGTTCTACAAAATTCTTGAGTTTATGACAAATGATTGTTAATTTATAATATTATTATTCCTCTTTTTTCCCTGGAAATTTGAGAAATATAATTGTCCATGTGCGATTTACCGTTAAATTCTTAAAAATGAGAAGCTGAACATTTGTCATAAATTTGCACGTTAGGATTTCTTCAAGCATTGAATTTTTGATACTTTTTGAAAACATGAAGAGGTCTACTAAATATAGATGAAAATGTGGTTTATACGGTTCCAAGGCCATTTCGAATCATTCTTGTCGTATTGACAGGACTCGGAGAGTCTATGTTATGAACATTTACTCAGTTGGTTCCGAACTATTTCAGTGACAAGCTTAATGTGTTCACACAGTAAAGATAAAAATGAGAGTTTACGGTTCCAACGCCACTCCGGATCTCTAGGGTCATACTGGCAAGGATCCAGGGAACCAATGAGTTTAAGTTTTTCAAAATTGATTTTAAACGGTTAACGGTTCTTCTTTCTTTCTTTCTTCTTCTTATTGGCATTACATCCCCCCATTGGGACAGAGCCGCCTCGCAGCTTAGTGTTCATTAAGCACTTCCACATTTTTTTTCCTTTATTTATTTGGTAGGCACTCTGTGTTACTTAACCGCTACTGTGCTGAGATCTACTGTGGTATTCTGCAGCCAGAATCCACACAGAATCTATTTTTAGATTTTTCCATTATCCATTGTTGTTGTCGTTGCTGGTCCATCTCATCGTGAGTCCATTGTGTTCGTTTTGTCCATGTCGTGTATCCAATGATCGTTGCATTGTCCGGTTGCCATTTATCCGGGTAACGTTGGAGGAATGCCTCCGAGAAGAACAAGTTGTCAGTCGTCATCAGGCAGCCGTGACGGTGAAGCGTGCACCCCAATACGCCACCGCATAGGCTACGCATCCGGCGACTGACGAGGGTTTTGGTGGAGGGGCTGGGAATCGAACCCATGATCATTCGCTTGAAAGGCGAACGTGTAGCCAACTACGCTACGGGGCCCCCCTATAACTTCCACAGTTATTAACTGCGAGGTTTCTAAGCCAGGTTACCATTTTTGCATTCGTATATCATGAGGCTAGCACGATGATACTATTATGCCCAGGGAAGTCGAGACAATTTCCAATCCGAAAATTGCCTAGACCGGCACCGGGAATTGAACCCAGCCACCCTCAGCATGGTCTTGCTTTGTAGGCGCGCGCCTTACCGCACGGCTAAGGAGGGCCCTAACTAACGGTTAACGGTTAACCTTACAATAACCGGTGAGGCATTATGTTGCTGTACAAGTTTGAGAATCTATGTTATTTGGTTGAAGGCCATTAAGTCGAATGAATAAGTCGTTTCGTTGAATTACATTCGGTAAAATGGGCATTTTCCCGACGAAAGTTTGGTCGAAATCTGAAACATTTGATTAAAAATTAGTTTTATACTGATCTAATTTTAGATGAAAGACATCTGCTATTTATCATTTCACATTTAAGCCTCAAAGTCTACTTAGTTGTACCAATGTCGCAGATCTCATTACAGAAGAAACGTGTGAACGGTCGAGAGAGAAGACATCAAATATGAAATGAAATAAATCTAGTCCAATATGTCCTATAGAAATTAAGAATAATGTCCAAAAAATACGTTCTAGTGGGTTAATATGTATTCAAAGAATAATTAAATAAGTAAGTCTAAATTATACAGTTTGAATAAGGCTGAGGCTACGTCTGAAATTTTTAAAACAAACGCTCCTTCGCCCAAATTCCACTTCACGATTCACTCTGCTGCAATTCACTATCGATCAAATGTCTTTTCGACTAAACATACTTTCGATGAAATGTCGTTCGGCCATACACGATTCGAGATAATGCCATTCGACGAAATATCCCAAATCCCAATTTTAAAAACGCGGATCTCGGCCAGTATGGTGTGTAACCGATTGGCCTTGGAGTCGTAAGAACAAAATGTTCATAAACGTTTCGTAAAATCATGAGAACATGATTTGCCTAGAGCTTTGACTCAACCTAGGAAATGTCTAATGACAAAGTGACAAAAAATCGTCACACATTTTTTTAAATTCTGTACTAGCTGTATTTGGAAATCTGGAATAGTTCTGGAAACAAACTTTGGATTAATTAAGAACCGGTTGCATTTGAAAACATAGAAAAAAACAGATTAACCCACCTAGCGGCGTTGCTGCCTTTCTCGTGCATCGTAAAATGTATTGAAAAACCCAGAATAATCCACCTAGCGTTGGTGGTGCCTCTCTCGCATTTAGTTAAGACACCAACCTTATATGGGGTTTATATGGTCCGATGTACCATTTTCTTCATAACTTTTAAACGCAATGACCGATCGTTGAATTTCAGGAAAAAACAATGATTTTTCATTAATTCCGAAATGCAAAGTCTGATCGGGCCAATTTTTAATAGCAAACAATGGGACCGCATTATCCGTCGAATGCAACTTGTTGCGAGTAAATCGAGTAATGCTAAGTTCCAAAAAGTGTGTCTACAAAATTTGTACAAAATACACATACAGACATTACCTCGGATCGTCGAGCTGAGTCGATCGGTATATAACACCATGGGTCTCCGGGCCTTCTATCAAAAGTTCATTTTTGGAGTAATCGTATAGCCTTTCGGTACAACTTTGTTTTATGAGAAAGGCAATAAAGACATTGCAAATCCAACCAAATAATCAGTCAAGAATTGCTTTGACAGCTGTTTTGACCTTTCCAACCTCTTAAAAACAGCCCAAGTAACAAATATTGCTTTAAGGCACATCTGAAGTAGAGTGTAAGTGCCACTTGATAAAACCAGAAATAAATCTAAAACTCTTTTAACACCTTGATAAACTAAGCATAAATCATCTATAAGCTCAATTTGGCCCACTCTTAAAGAAGTTGTGAAGAAATAGGATAAGAATATCTTAAAACTATTCAGATCTAAGAAAAACGTTTTTCTCGTGGTTTTCTAATCCTCCATAAAACTATTTCAAAGTCATTTTTACCACAAACTATTTTACAATACTCTTATTTGAGAATGCTTCAGACCTAATTATGTTTATTAATAAAAATAAAAAGGAGAATTATAGAGAATAATAAAATGTAAATATTTTACGCAAAATTCGTGTCGCCATGTCTCTAAAAACCAATAATACATTTCATATGTTTGCAAATTTCATTTTTAAAATACAAAGAAAAAACTTTCGCTTTAAAATTTACTGTCGATTTTTACGAAAAACCATGAAAAATCGACTAGCGCTTTGAAAATATAGCGGATTAATGATTGTTCAAATATTACAATAATCAAAGCGCTCTTGTATTCTAACACAAAAAATGTTCACATATAGTAAATTTATGAAAGAGCTGTTGATTTTCCGTCAAGCGAAATAGCAAAATCACCATTTTTATTATTTCACTTTGAATAAAACCATTACAAATTAATCCAGTTTAGAATAAAACAATTTTCTCTTGAAAAAAAACTGTGTTAAAATCGTTATATCTAGTTTAAACCCATTACCAGTTCCGTTGCCTCTATGGCACTCTTGAATAAGAGTGGGGTATCTGTGAATATTTTTACAGCTGTTTGTTTTGGTCTTGCGGGCAGCAGGGACTATGTCCAAGGGCTTGACGATCCCTCTTCAGGCCATCTGCGAGTTGTGGGGCTTGCCTAGGATGTGGTGGGGTTTGACAGTGGGCCCTGTTCAGTGTTGGTTTAATCACTCATAAATCTCAATCAACGAGCGCTCCCGTGCGAACGAAATCGTCTGCGATTTTAAAGGAATGCATCACGCTTGAATTTTTCATGGCAAAACGCATAATTTCACTCATTTGCCAAAAAATCATTTTGGTTTAAAAAAGCATTTGAAATCAATTTGGGGGCAATTTATTGCATATACATAAAAGAGTGTCTAATATTTTATGCGACAAACGTCAATTCATTGTTTTTAACGAAGGAGAACAAAAGAAAACCTACGATGATTCAAATGGATGATTCAACTCATCCATGAGTTTTTAGGTGCTGAGTTGGGTGCGTTTCAACTCACGCTTGATTTGAATCATCCAAGAGTTTTGAGATTTTGAGTTTTTACCAACACTGTTAAAGGGCCCCTGTTAAACCTCTATAAAAAGCTGCATGTATCCGCAAGTAGGCCCCACCAAAGCGACCGTGTGCCGCTCAAAGCGCACAAGCCCAAGTCCTGGTGTTAGGTGGGACGCTAAACAGCCCTGACACGACGGCCCTCCGACGAGACAGGAGGTTTGCGCTGGCCCAATAAGCCGCCTAGAAAACCAATCATTACGAACAATATAAGAGATAATGCGACTCGATATAATCGGCAAAGACCTAGGCGACGTATACAGTATCACGATTGGAAGCTTGGAACATGGAATTGCAAGTCGCTAGGTTTCGCAGGTTGCGACAGGATGATCTACGATGAATTACATCCCCGCAACTTCGACGTCGTGGCGCTGCAGGAGATTTGCTGGACAGGACAGAAAGTGTGGAAAAGCGGGCATCGAGCGGCTACCTTCTACCAAAGCTGTGGCACCACCAACGAGCTGGGAACCGGCTTCATAGTGCTGGGTAAGATGCGCCAACGCGTGATTGGGTGGCAGCCAATCAACGCAAGGATGTGCAAGCTGAGGATTAAAGGCCGTTTTTTCAACTATAGCATCATCAACGTGCACTGCCCACACGAAGGGAGACCCGACGACGAGAAAGAAGCGTTCTACGCACAGCTGGAGCAGACATACGATGGATGCCCACTGCGGGACGTTAAAATCGTCATCGGTGATATGAACGCACAGGTAGGAAGGGAGGAAACGTATAGACCGGTCATCGGACCGGATAGTCTGCACACCGTATCGAATGACAACGGCCAACGATGCATAAACTTCGCAGCCTCCCGCGGAATGGTAGTCCGAAGCACCTTCTTTCCCCGAAAAAATATCCACAAGGCCACATGGAGATCACCTAACCAAGAAACGGAAAACCAAATCGACCACGTTCTAATTGACGGTAAATTCTTCTCCGACATCACGAACGTACGCACTTACCGCAGTGCGAATATTGAATCCGACCACTACCTCGTTGCAGTATGCCTGCGCTCAAAACTCTCGACGGTGTACAACACGCGTCGAAGTCGGACGCCGCGGCTTAACATTGGGCGGCTACAAGATGGTAGACTAGCCCAAGAATACGCGCAGCAGCTGGAAGTGGCACTTCCAATGGAAGAGCAGCTAGGCGCTCCACATAGGAGTACGCAGTGTAAAAGCGTGGCCAAAAGTATGTCAATCATTTAATCGTCTGTAAGTGCGTTCAATAGAAACAGTAAGGTATATTTTTTGTTTTTATGTTGTTCACATTCATCTAGCAGTGAAGTATGACCACTGGCGGGGTCAGTTATTGTTTTTTGATAGAGCATCACTTGGCGCAAGAACGCTGTCTTTGAGAACTACAGCGTGCTTGCAACGAGTGCTGCCCACATCTGGCTCCGTCAGTGAGTATGATCTTCCTTATGCTAATCTTTATTCTTTGATTATTACTCACTAAATTTTCCGAAAAGATGTACTTTGTTTATTTACTTCAACCATATAAATTTGTCATCGAATCATGTTAAAGTCCCTGTATAATGTTTTGTAATATCAAATGGAGCCAATCTAATAAATACGAAATGCAAATCAACCGCTATGTTTCTGAATAATATTAACATCAGAAAACTGCGTACGCTTTTATGGATCGGTGGTTTCATCAAAGTTCACTCTTCTTTGGAAGCGAAACATAATTTATGTGAGGTTTAGCACTCAAAACCATGATTTTTTCTAGCATTTCTAACCAATCTCCACTATATTAAAATTAAAATAAGTCACGATTGCGTGAGTTTGCGTGAAATGTTTTTTATGGAGCTTATTCAGGAAACTCCAATTTTTCCAACGCTGAAAATTTTGTTGCTTGGACTGGTTTGGAACATAATCAAAAGTTTTATTTTGTAAAACATATTATTGTGAAAAGGTAGAAAAAAGTTAGCAATTGATATAATGATTATGGATCACCTGAAAATGGTTTCAGATCGAATCATACTTGAAAAAGTTTTAAATACCCTTATTATTGATACCTGTATTGCTTTTCATCTTGAAATTAATTAAAAATCAAGAAAAACATGATAAAACGTGAACATTTTTAATGCACAATTGCGATAAAACTGGCATTGCAATTATGGTGAAGTTTTGACACCCAGCATCGCTTACAGGAAAACAATATTGATTCAAAAATCTCATGGCAAATTAGTATCACTATTTGAGAATTCAAAAACGATAAGTAATATGGACATATCTGAAATTTTTGTTTTTGACTTTTGGCCAGGATTTGGGCTGAAATACTCCTCAGTGCGCTCGTCTCTTGAAGATGGCTGGAGAGATATTCGATCCGCCATTGGTAGCACCGCAACCGCTGCACTTGGCACGGTGCCCCCGGATCAGAGAAACGACTGGTATGACGGCGAATGTGAGCAGTTAGTGGAAGAGAAGAATGCAGCATGGGCGAGATTGCTGCAACACCGCACGAGGGCGAACGAGGCACGATATAAACAGGCGCGGAACAGACAAAACTTGATTTTCCGGAGGAAAAAGCGCCAGCAGGAAGATCGAGACCGTGAAGAAACGGAGCAACTGTACCGCGCTAATAACACACGAAAGTTCTATGAGAAGTTAAACCGTTCACGTAAGGGCCACGTGCCACAGCCTGATATGTGTAAGGACATAAACGGGAACCTTCTTACGAACGAGCGTGAGGTGATCCAAAGGTGGCGGCAGCAATACGAAGAACACCTGAATGGCGATGTGGCAGACGAAGATGGCGGTATGGTGATGGACCTGGGAGAACGCGCGCAGGACATAATTCTACCGGCTCCGGATCTCCAGGAAATCCAGGAGGAGATTGGCCGGCTGAAGAACAACAAAGCCCCTGGGGTTGACCAACTACCTAGAGCTTTTTAAACACGGTGGTGAGGCATTGGCTAGAGCGCTGCACTGGGTCATTACCAAGATTTGGGAGGAGGAAGTTTTGCCGCAGGAGTGGATGCAAGGTGTCGTGTGTCCCATCTACAAAAAGGGCGATAAGCTGGATTGTAGCAACTACCGCGCAATCACATTGCTGAACGCCGCCTACAAGGTACTCTCCCAAATTTTATGCCGTCGACTAGCACCAACTGCAAGGGAGTTCGTGGGGCAGTACCAGGCGGGTTTTATGGGCGAACGCTCCACCACGGACCAGGTGTTCACCATTCGCCAAGTACTGCAGAAATGCCGCGAATACAACGTGCCCACACATCATCTATTCATCGACTTCAAAGCCGCATATGATACAATCGATCGGGACCAGCTATGGCAGCTAATGCACGAACACGGTTTTCCGGATAAACTGACACGGTTGATCAAAGCGACGATGGATCGGGTGATGTGCGTAGTTCGAGTTTCAGGGACATTCTCGAGTCCCTTCGAAACCCGCAGAGGGTTACGGCAAGGTGATGGTCTTTCGTGTTTGCTATTCAACATCGCTTTGGAAGGGGTAATACGAAGAGCAGGGATTAACACGAGTGGTACAATTTTCAATAAGTCCGTCCAGCTATTTGGTTTCGCCGACGACATAGATATTATGGCACGTAACTTTGAGAAGATGGAGGAAGCCTACATCAGACTGAAGAGAGAAGCTAAGCGGATCGGACTAGTCATCAACACGTCGAAGACGAAGTACATGATAGGAAGAGGTTCAAGAGAAGACAATAAGCCACCCACCACGAGTTTGCATCGGTGGTGACGAAATCGCGGTGGTAGAAGAATTTGTGTACTTGGGCTCACTGGCGACTGCCGAAAATGACACCAGCAGAGAAATTCGGAGACGCATAGTGGCTGGAAATCGTACGTACTTTGGACTCCGCAAGACGCTCCGATCGAATAGAGTTCGCCGCCGTACCAAACTGACAATCTACAAAACGCTAATTAGACCGGTAGTCCTCTACGGACACGAGACCTGGATGATGCTCGTGGAGGACCAACGCGCACTTGGAGTTTTCGAAAGGAAAGTGCTGCGTACCATCTATGGTGGGGTGCAGATGGCGGACGGTACGTGGAGGAGGCGAATGAACCACGAATTGCATCAGCTGTTGGGAGAACCATCCATCGTTCACACCGCGAAAATCAGACGACTGCGATGGGCCGGGCACGTAGCCAGAATGTCGGACAGTAACCCGGTGAAAATGGTTCTCGACAACGATCCGACGGGCACAAGAAGGCGAGGTGCGCAGCGGGCAAGGTGGATCGATCAGGTGGAAGATGACTTGCGGACCCTCCATAGGCTGCGTGGTTGGCGACGTGTAGCCATGGACCGAGCCGAATGGAGAAGACTCTTATATACCGCACAGGCCACTTCGGCCTTAGTCTGATTAAATAAATAATAATTGTTTTGGTCTTAGGTTTCCATTGGTACCGGAAATCTAAATTTTCAATAATATTTGTTCATTTTAAAGGTAATAATAATTATTATATGCGAAATAAATAAAGTATCTCATAACTCTATTTATAGTTTATAGCTGTTTAAGGTGGTCTAAACAATTTTTAAGGGCAAAACGGAAATCTGCAACTCATGTAGTGTGGGGATGGGTGTCATAGAAGCGCTCACCCGAGCCACTGCAACCAAAACTTATTCACTAGCCTTAATCCTCCCGGCCATCAATTAAGCAATACATCGGGAGGAATTGATGACAAAAAAATCTGTTTCAGTGTCATCCCCAGTGGGTGCGAAGCAAAAAGCATCCTCCGTTGGCCGAAAAAACACCTGGTGGGAAAGCTGTGACAGTTGGAGTCATCGATGCCGAGCGATAAATGGAAGAAGATGTACTGCGTCTGCAAGCGTATCTTCGTTCCGGTTGACATTTTCGTATCCTGTTTGCAGTAACTCATCCTCCAACTGTTCTAGTGTTCCTTGTTGAAGAACTAACGGTTTTTGAAAATGTATGTATCTAATTTACTATTTTATACGTTATCGTGTACTTTTCATTTGAAAGATCGACTTGACTTGATTTTTTCCATCGATTGGGTTCCATGTTTGACAAATACGAATTAGTTTTATTCCAGAACGCAAAAATTTAACTGAGACTCAAAAGATTCATTGCGGATTTAATATGAGTTTATGAAAAAGTTGTATTTTATCCCAGTGTATCAAAAAGACTCTATAAGAAACATTCATTTGGACTTATTGTTCAAACTTTTAATGCAATTAGGAGAATGTTTTAAAAACATTCATAAGAGCATCAGCGCTAGATCAATGATAGTTTTTATTGTTCAATTGAAGAGATTTCCAACACTATTTTAAGAATCATAAAATTTGATGCGCCATTTTTTATTGAAAACTCTTTTAAAACACACCAGTATTTTGAAATCTTTCCTAAAACCATTACTTATTATGAATAAATTCATATGGTTTTGGATTTGTTACTTGGGAGACGTCAGGTAAGGTAAGGTTCCTTTCGTTTGTTTTCCTCACGTTGTTCCCTTCCCTTCCTATTGAAATATTGTATTCCATATCCGACCAATACCTTCCTTAGCTGTGCTGTAATATACCTGGCTACAAATCAAGACCACGCTGAAAGTGGCTCGGTTCGATTCCCGGTCCGGTCTAGGAAATTCTCGAGTTGGAAATCAATAGAAACATTTCACGTTCAAGGCCCGAACGTAACAGAATGGAATAGCGACGATAACGGCAGAGAGAGAAAATATATGGGCTAACTGTCAAGTCCTGCTGTTACAGGTGCGGTTTCGTCCAGGGCTCAAATGGGCTCGCCGAAATATTATCGTCTATCAACCGTAACGTAACATAAAACGAAACTATTTGCGTGGTTTCGGCTTTTCAGTTTGAATATTTTTAGAACAACCTTTTAAGATCTGTCCCAACGTTTCGGAAAGTTTTTGATGTCTGATGAAGGCTGATAGGCTGATAGAAGCAGTCGAGCTCTCAATCTACCAAATATACATAAAACGAGAGATTAAAGAAAACAAGGTCATGAGTGCGCTGGCTGCATATGGTCGAAGAGGACCTTGATATCTTGAACATTCAAGGAAACATCGCCGTAGCCGATGAAGTGTAATGCTACACACACAGTAACCTTCCAGCTACAGAACCAGTGAAGCTTGAGCTTGAGCTTGAGCTTGATTGACTGCTCGTAGTTGCTACTCCATTATGACCAGATCAGCTGTTCTTGCACAGGGAATCAACAGATGTTTGCTTGGGACTAGCACACATCTTCAATGTACAAGTACTGGTGATCCCATTTGTTAGGTCATACTGGCGCCTGCCACGTCAGAATGCAAGTCAATGTAGGGAAGGGGGAGGAAATGATGATGCAATCACTCGCCCACTGCAAGCCGAATATACCTCTGCACTTGCCACGAGTTCATGCGGAATTTGTTGGAATTTCTGGGTTAGGTTGGAGAGGCAGAGGTCCGCCTTGGTTAACGAGCTGCCAATGTGATAGATAGGAGAAGGCAACTGATGGAATTTCTAATTGGATGTAGGAAACGAGCTCTATAAGTTCATTTCCAATTCTAGCAGATTACTGTTAGAATACTCAAGTTGAAGGTATAGGAATAGTAATGGAAACGGTATGGAAGTCCATTTCCAGTTCTAGCGATTGCTAGAACATGAGAAATAAAGAGAAAGATACAAAGTAGGAGAATGGAACGGACCTGGGATTGAACCCACGACCTCCTGCGTATGAGGCAGAAGCAGTAGCCATATGACTACCAAGCCCGCTTCGAAACAAGAGAGATCACGCACTGAACTGATTAATTTTATTACCGGCCGCGCAATGCAGAACACAATAATTCGGCCGACCGCGCGATCGTTCTGCTGTCCGAAACAAGAGAGATCACGCACTGAACTCCCTTCCAGCTACACAACCAGTGAAGGGGAAAAACTATCACATTATTCCAGCTTCCAGTCCACTTTCGGCTCATGTGCATCGCCCGGCTCAACAGCAGTTTTGCGCCTAGGTACTAATGTCTGGTCCCCGCAGCGATTCCGCAGAATTGAGTTCTACGTGTGGGGGTGCAGGCAACTCTAAGCCATTCATTTCGAAAGGGTTCTTCTCGCTCTTTCGAGCAATAGCTACCCACCATGCCAACAACAACAGCAACAACTAAATAATCAGCTGGGGGAAATGTGAGATGTTAGCACGTAGGAATGGAAAATAAACCAACAACGGAGGCAAACTTGAAACCAGGCACAAGGTTGACAGAAAGCTTGGGTGGTGAATTTTCGGTGGCACGATCTGAGCTGGAGCTTTCGGTGGAACCACCCCAGAACCAAGCGAAACCTTCTAATGGCATACTTGAATGCAGCAGAAGTGGGTGGATTCGTGCATGCTTGCATCTTCATTTGCCTTTGGGCTCGCTGTTTTGCCTTTTTTCATACAGAATCAGCTTAGCTATACCCATTCTCAGTTTGGAACAAGAGTGTTCCTTTTTTTTTCCTGTTGTTTATTCGCTTGTTCCACTATTCCATTCAGCTTTACACGGTTTGGCGCGAATGGTTGGGTGCTTTTTGACGCTGAAAAATTTATGTTCTGTGCTCATTTATTTTTTTTTCCGGCATTTCATTTCCCTTTGCTGCTTGATGACTATGCGGAGGCCGCACCGTGATGTAGCGGAAAAAAGTGGACGTTTAGCAATGGGTTCCGGCTCCGGTGTGCTAGACTGATGTTCGTTGCCTATAGGGTGAGGTGGGGTGAACGCACATTTAGGATGCTGGAGTTTAAGTAAATTTTAACTGAAACGAAATTTTAGCACATCCTCTCCTATGGTGAGATACAGTAGATTTGAGAAATAAATACATTGTGATTTTACTTTAAAATTACATTCGGAACATGACATTAAAAGAAAATTTCAGTCAGGTGATATCAAATTTTAATTAATATAGATTTACACAATCATGTGAAATAAAATTATTTAAGTTACAATTTAAAATATTATTTATCGCTGAAATAATGGCCAGGTTTGGCCACAAACTTTTTTCTGGGAATTGATATGCGAAATCTCGTTTCACAATAGTGCTGCGAACGTTTGCAAACTAAGTTCAACTCTTTCCCCACCATACTCTACCCAGTTGGTGGTCATATCATATTGCATTTTCCCACGGCACGAATGTTGATGTCATACCTATCTCCACTATGGACTTTTATTTGGTGAACAAAGCAGAGATTTGGTATTTGAAATCACTTTGATCCAATACTAAATAGGTTTTTAAAATGCGGTTTGGTTTCAACTCGGTTCTGGTTCTCGCGGAGATACCGACTTCAAGACAGTAGATGGTTCATAGATCACTGAAATTGGAGAGGGAAGCCAAAGTCATCATATTAGTATCAAGTAAATTACGAAGATTTGCGTTTTGTTTCTTTTAAAGTTAGCGTTGATTGAAGATTCAAGTCATAGCACTTGCTCAATCCATGTGTCAGTTAGGTTCTTCATTATCCTATAAAGTGTTTTTAAAAGAGATTGACGCTTTGACGTTGCATGAAGAAGAAGAAGAAGCAGAAAGATGATAATCGAAAAAAAAAATGTCCACGGGAAACCATACGGAAAAGTTTTTAAAACTCTTCTCAAAAATTCTAGACGCAAATTAATTATAAACGATAAGCAGTACGGGGTTGGACTTTTCTTATAATGTGTAATATCACAAAATAAAATTTTGAATAGAAATATTGTGTTTATTATACAGTAGAAAAAAAAGTCCAACCCCGTACTGCTTACCGTTTTTAATTAAATTGCGTCTAGAATTTTTGAGAAGAGTTTTAAAAACTTCTCCGTATGGTTTCCCGTAGAGATTTGTTCGATTATCATCTTTCTGCTTCTTCTTCTTCATGCAACATCAAAGCGCCAATAGAAATTACATAGTCCCAAATTTTGGACTGCGGACAATTGATCTGTCCAATGGAAAACGGCACCTTTTGCATATTGTGAAAAAACTACCGAGGCGGGTATGTCAATTTTGCTTTTACAGATAAAAATAAAGAATAAGAAAAAGTCTTTCAAGAATTGTAAATCGCATCGAACAAATGGTATACAAATTAAATGGATAGAGAATCGCCGAGGTGACTGGCTTTTATAGACTAATAAATAATTGGTTATGAATTAAAAACATGTTCACTTTCTTTGAGATTCTGCTAAGATTTTAATTAAGTTTTAAATAAACTTTGATGAGAATCGGATTGAACATGGAATGAGTTAAGTTATAGTTTGTATTGAATTTCGGTTTTGATTTAAATTTGGAATAGTTACTGAATGTTTGTATTAGATTGAATTGCTTTATGATCGTGTTGGGAATGGGATTCCATTCAGATCTATTTTATTATTTTGCATTTTGCTTGATTTCTAGCTAGATTTGAATATGTTCGAGTGTGTATAAAATTGGATTGCGTTACAATTAAATTTGTATTGGTTACAGAATGGCTTCAAATTTCAATTGAAATACTTTTGGGCTTGGATTTGAATTGGATTTCTATTGGATTTGAAATAAATTGGTTTTGAATTGGATATGAAATGGGTTTAGAATGGATTTAGAATGGATTCGTATTGGATTTAGATTGGCTTGAGATTGCATTAGTATCGGATTTACATTGGGTTTGGATATGATTTTTTTTATTCGTGTATTTATTTGGTAGGCACTCTGTGTTCTTAACCGCTACTGTGCCGTGATATACTGTGGTATTCTGCTGTACAGAATCCACACAGATACTTTTTTTTAGATATCCCTAATTCGTTATTGCTGTCGTTTGTCAGATCATCTCATCGTGAGTCCATTGTGTCAATTTGTCCATATGGTGTATCCAATGATCGTTACTTGGTCCGGTTGCCATTTATCGAGGTACGTTGGAGGAATGCCTCCTAAAAGAACAGTTTTGTCAGTCGTCATCAGGCAGCCGTGTCGGTGAGGCGCGTCTCCCAAAACGCCACCGTACGAACTGCGCTTTCGGCGACTGACAAAGGTTTTGGTGGAGGGGCTGGGAATCGAACCCATGACCAATCGCTTATAAGGCGAACGTGTAGCTAACTACGCTACGAGACCCCCCTTGGATTTGATTTCGATTGGATTTTTATGAGTTTTGAATTAGATTTAGATCGAATTGGATTGAATTTGGAATGGATTTCGATTGCATTTAGAATGAATTGAAATTGGATTTGGATTGGATTTTTATTAGATTTGGATTGGATTTGGATTGGGTTTGGACTGGATTAGATTTGAATTGCGATTGAATTGCATTTAGATTTCCTTTGGCTTGGATTTGGATTTAATTTGAAATGGATTGAGATTAGATTTTTCGGGCAGCAGGGACTATGTCCAAGGGTTTGACGATCCCTCCCCAGGTCATCTGCGAGTTGTGGGGCTTGCCTAGGATGTGGTGGGGTTTGACAGTGGGTCCTGTTAAACCTTTATAAAAAGCTGCATGTATCCGCAAGTAGGCCCCCCCCAAAGCGACCGTGTGCCGCTTAAAGCGCTCAAGCCCAAGTCCTGGTGTTAGGTGGGACGCTAAACAGCCCTGACACGACGGCCCTCCGACGAGACAGGAGGTTTGCGCAGGCCCAATAAGCCGCCTGGAAAACCAATCATTACGAACAATAAAAGAGATCATGCGACTCGATATAATCGGCAAAGAGCTTGGCGACGAATACAGGATCACGATTGGAAGGTTGGAACATGGCACTGCAAGTCGCTAGGTTTCGCATGTTGTGACAGGACGATCTACGATGAATTACATCCCCGCAACTTCGACGTCGTGGCGCTGCAGGACAGAAAATGTATAGACCGGTCATCGGACCGGATAGTCTGCACACCGTATCGAATGGCAACGGCCAACGATGCATAAACTTCGCAGCCTCCCGCGGAATGTACTCCGAAGCACCTTTTTTTCCCCGCAAAAATATCCACAAGGACACATGGAGATCACCTAACCAAGAAACGGAAAACCAAATCGACCACGTTCTAATCGACGGTAAATTCTTCTCCGACATCACGAACGTCCGCGCTTACCTCAGATCGAATATTGAATGCCTGCGCTCAAAACTCTCGACGGTTTACAACACGCGTCGAAGTCGGACGCCGCGGCTTAACATTGGGCGGCTACAAGACGGTAGACTAGCCCAAGAATACGTGCAGAAACTGGAAGTGGCACTCTCAACGGAAGAGCAGCTAGGCGCAGCGTAGCTTGAGGATGGCTGGAGAGATATTCGATCCGCCATTGGAAGCACCGCAACCGCTGCACTTGGCACGGTACCCCGGATCAGAGAAACGACTGGTATGACGACGAATGTGAGCTGTTAGTAGAAGAGAAGAATGCATTAGAACTCGCGAAGAAATTGCCGTTAAATTTACAAAGAATTTCATATGGATGTTTCGAAGAATTTCGCTCACATGGGGCCGTACACATATTATGTAAGCACTTATGGAAGGAGGCCACATGGAAATCACCTAATCAAGTAATGGAAAACCAAATCGACCACGTTCTAATCGACAGTAAATTCTTTTCCGACATCACGAACGTACGCACTTACCGCAGTGCGAATATTGAATCCGACCACTACCTCGTTGCAGTATGCCTGCGCTCAAAACTCTCGATGGTGTATAACACGCGTCGAAGTCGGACGGTGGCAGCACTACGAAGAACACCTGAATGGCGATGTGGCACACGAAGAGGGCGGTATGTTGATGGAACTGGGAGAATTCGCGCAGAACATAATTTTACCGGCTCCGGACCTCCAGGAAATCCAGGAGAAGATTGGTCGGCTGAAGAACAACAAAGCCCCTGGGGTTGACCAACTACCAGGAGAGCTATTTAAACATGGTGGTGAGGCACTGGCTAGAGCGCTGCACTGGGTCATTACCAAGATTTGGGAGGAGGAAGTTTTGCCGCAGGAGTGGATGGAAGGTATCGTGTGTCCCATCTACAAAAAGGGCGATAAGCTGAATTGTAGCAACTACCGCGCAATCACATTGCTGAACGCCGCCTACAAGGTACTCTCCCAAATTTTATGCCGTCGACTAGCACCAATTGCAAGGGAGTTCGTGGGGCAGTACCAGGTGGGTTTTATGGGCGAACGCTCCACCACGGACCAGGTGTTCGCCATTCGCCAAGTACTGCAGAAATGCCGCGAATACAACGTGCCCACACATCATCTATTCATCGACTTCAAAGCCGCATATGATACAATCGATCGGGACCAGCTATGGCAGCTAATGCACGAACACGGATCTCCGGATAAACTGACACGGTTGATCAAAGCGACGATGGATCGGGTGATGTGCGTAATTCGAGTTTCAGGGGCATTCTCGAGTCCGTTCGAAAACCGCAGAGGGTTACGGCAAGGTGGTGGTCTTTCGTATCTGCTATTCAACATCGCTTTGGAAGGGGTAATACGAAGAGCAGGGATCAACACGAGTGATACAATTTTCAATAAGTCCGTCCAGCTATTTGGTTTCGCCGACGACATAGATATTATGGCACGTTACTTTGAGAAGATGGGGAAAGCCTTCATCAGACTGAAGAGAGAAGCTAAGCGAACTGGTCATCAACACGTCGAAAGCGAAGTACATTATAGGAAGAGGTTCAAGAGAAGACAATGTGAGCCACCCACCGCGAGTTTGCATCGGTGGTGACGAAATCGAGGTGGTTGAAGAATTCGTGTACTTGGGCTCACTGGTGACCGACGATAACGATACCAGCAGAGAAATTCGAAGACGCAGAGTGGCTAGAAATCGTACGTACTTGGGCTCCGCAAGACGATCCGATCGAATAGAGTTCGCCGCCGTACCAAACTGACAATCTACAAAACGCTAATTAGACCGGTAGTCCTCTATGGACACGAGACCTGGACGATGCTCGTGGAGGACCAACGCGCACTTGGAGTTTCCGAAAGGAAAGTGCTGCGTACCATCTATGGTGGGGTGCAGATGGCGGACGGTACGTGGAGGAGGCGAATGAACCACGAATTGCATCAGCTGTTGGGAGAACCATCCATCGTTCACACCGAGAAAATCGGACGACTGCGATGGGCCGGGCACGTAGCCAGAATGTCGGACAGTAACCCGGTGAAAATGGTTCTCGACAACGATCCGACGGGCACAAGAAGGCGAGGTGCGCAGCGGGCAAGGTGGATCGATCAGGTGGAAGATGACTTGCGGACCCTCCGTAGACTGCGTGGTTGGCGACGTGTAGCCATGGACCGAGCCGAATGGAGAAGACTCTTATATACCGCACAGGCCACTTCGGCCTTAGTCTGAATAAATAATAATAAATAATTGAATTTGGATTGGATTTGGTTTAGATTTGGATTGGATTTTGATTGGATTTAGGATGGATTTGGATTGGATTAGATTTGGATTGGATTTGGATTGGATTTGAATTGGATTTGAATTGGATTTGGATTAGACTTGGATTGCATTTGAATTGGATTTGTATTAGATTTGGATGGGATTTGGATTTTTTTTATTTTATTTGGATTGGATTTGGATTTGAATTGAATGTGGATTGGATTTGGATTGGATTCGGATTGGAACTGGAATTGGATTTGATTTGGTTTCGATTTGAATTAGTTTTGAATTGGATTTGGATTGGATTTGGATTGAATTTGGAATGGATTTGGATTGGATTTAGATAGGATTTCCATAAGATTTGGATTATATTTGGATGGGATTTTTAGGTTTTGAATTGGGTTTTGATTGGTTTTGGATTTAATTTTGATTGGATTTGGATTGGATTAAGATTGGACTTGGATTGGATTCGGATTGGAACTGGAATTGGATTTGATTTGGTTTCGATTTGAATTAGTTTTGAATTGGATTTGGATTGGATTTGGATTGAATTTGGAATGGATTTGGATTGGATTTAGATAGGATTTCCATAAGATTTGGATTATATTTGGATGGGATTTTTAGGTTTTGAATTGGGTTTTGATTGGTTTTGGATTTAATTTTGATTGGATTTGGATTGGATTAAGATTGGATTTGGATTGGATTCGGATTGGAACTGGAATTGGATTTGATTTGGTTTCGATTTGAATTAGTTTTGAATTGGATTTGGATTGGATTTGGATTGAATTTGGAATGGATTTGGATGAGATTTAGATAGGATTTCCATAAGATTTGGATTATATTTGGATGGGATTTTTAGGTTTTGAATTGGGTTTTGATTGGTTTTGGATTTAATTTTGATTGGAATTGGATTGAATTAAGATTGTGTTTGGATTGGATTTAGATTGGATTTGGATTGGATTTAGATTGTATTTGGATTGGATTTGGATTGGATTTGAATTGGTTTTGTATTGGATTTGGATTGGATTTGGATTGGATTTGGATAGTATTTAAACTGGATTTGGATTAGATTTTAATTGGATTTGAATTTGATTTGAAGTGATTTTGGATTGGATTTAGACTGGATTTTGATTGGATTTAGATTGGATTTGGATTGGTTTTGGTTTCGATTTGAATTGGTTTGAATTGGATTTTGATTGGATTTGAATAGGATTTAAGATGGATTTGGATTGGATTTGGATTGGATTCGGATTGGATTTGGATTGGATTTGGATTGGATTTGGATTGGATTTGGATTGGATTTGGATTGGATTTGGATTGGATTTGGATTGGATTTGGATTGGATTTGGATTGGATTCGGATTGGATTTGGATTGGATTTGGATTGGATTTGGATTGGATTTGGATTGGATTTGGATTGGATTTGGATTGGATTTTAATTTGGATTGGATTTGATTTAGATTTGAATTGGATTTTCCTATATATATATAGGATGGATTTGGGATGGATTTGGATTGGATTGGTTTTTTATTGAATGTGGATTGGATTTGAAAGCTTTATTCGGATGTTTATTGGAGCTGGTTTCTGATTTTCAAAGCAAACATCATAGATTTTTTTTGTTTTTCAGAGAAAAGAAACAAGAAATGTTTTTAAAATTGTTAATGTGGAAAACAGAACCTCACTTTCATTTTATTTATATTCGATATCACTTACCAGACCACTCGCTTCAGTCTTAGATATTTATAGCAGTTAGCACTTACCTGGAACGAGATTAAAAACAGAAAAGCGTTATTTAAACAAGTTTTTATTAAAACAGAAATAAAATGGGATCAGTTGCTTTTCACAAAAGGATTCGCGCTGAAATCATTACACTGCTTTTCGTAATCAAGTTGTGCTTTCCAGCATTTTTAAATGACGGTGTTAGAAGAACGATAATGCACAGTGCCTCGCATCAATTGTTAGTCAATTGTTTATTCTTTTTATGAGCAATGGACAACACTTCAGCAAGGCATGGAAAGTTTTCAATTAAATTTCAGATTTTGGAAGTCCAGATCACGTGAATCAATTCAAGACAAAATTTTCAAAACGACTTATCTGCTTTTCTAAACAAAGAACCAAACGACGATTTGACGAATCTGATAGCTCTCCCACGCAAACTAACACCATCAACAGGTAGCGGAAACCTTCACCTACCGATTGATGGTGTTAGTTTACGTAGGAGAGCTGTCAGATTCGTAAAATCGTCGTTTGAATATTTGTTTACAAAAGCGGATAAGTCGTTTTGAAAATTTTGTCTTGAATTACAACATTAATTGAACCGCATGTTGTTGTTCAATGTATAGGTTCTCAAAACGGCGCAAGTGCCGTTCAAAGATATTTGACTTAATCGATTGGTTCAGATTATAAATCTCCAAGCCATGTTTGAATTGATTGAATCCCGACTAGAAGAGCATAACAAAAAATAACACAATTTTAACATATTGTGATATTTATAACTTATTTTGATACAATGTTGTTCTTAGTAGCCATTATCTTTCAAATGTTTCAACAGGATTTTATCATAATATGATTCAAAAAATGCTTAACACTAAATTGCCAAACAGTAGGCAATTAAAATAGATGTAGCAAAGTCTTCCAGCCATAGATATCACAACGCTGACATAATTTGAAAAGGTTACTTAGTTTGTAATGTTGTTAGTTTCAACAAAAACAAAAAATTCTGATTGTTGATCACAATCTGGAGACCAATCACGACCTGTAAAAATTTACAAATGCACATTAAACAATATATTTTGTATAGGATTTTTTATAAATTTCTAACAAAATATGTTATTTTTATGATAAAATTGTAACAAAATATGATAGTTTGCTTTTGTTTCAAGTAGTGTAATTTTTTATAGAAATTTTAATATTTAAACATCATCCTGCACCACGTTTATAACAAATTTTGTTATAAAAATTTAGTATAACATGATAACATATGTTGATATGATTTTGATATGGCCTTCTAGTCGGGATCATAATTTTATCTTTTCCACACAATTAACAAAAGAAATATAATTTTCAACATTTTGCCCAATACAATGACAGTTTTATGTATTGAAAAACATGTTAAATTATCTAACGTTTCTTAAATAAATACCCACTAAAGTCAGAGTCAAACTTATATTGATAAAATTGAACATTATTTCAAAAGACACGGAAGAATAAGAAAGCAAAACACACTTTTTTTCGATAAGGAAAGGGCAAATAAGGCTCGTAGATCGTTCTTCCTTTGTAAAGATTGTTTAGAAAACATCTCACTCACTCAGACGGATTATTAATTGCGAAAAAAAAAAATCATTCGAAGGATTGTCGATGTTTCGTGGTTTGCCTTTTTCTTCTTTCATCTTCAATCATCATCCTTCCTAATAATGGTCAATCAGACCAACCACTCACTCGGCAGTGCCTAACTAATAATAGAATCCTTGTAGATTAGAGCTTCGGTCATGGTCATCGTAGTCAAATACAGAGAAGAATGCCGAGGACGAGGACGATGGACGCCTACGAGAAATGCAGCCAGCAAAACTGAGACTTCATCTATAATGAAGACATGGCGTGACAACGGATGCTTAGATTTTCTTGATTGGCATCGCATAGTGTTGGGTAAATAATGGTGAGCCGGTCGCCGACGCTTTATTCCATTTCCTGGGAAATTCAGTTCAGTCAACTGGAAAAGTGATGTCTTTTTACGCTTCGCCAGAAATAAATGCAGGACTGAGTGGACGTTTCAGAAGGTGTTTGGCTCAACCAACTAATTTGACAACTAGCTGTTATTTGGGCGGTGAACTGTAATAATAATGGCGTCAATGATGTGCAGAATGTCTGGAAATCTATTTCTACGGGTTTCAATTTGGTGTCAATTAATGCTGAGAATTATTTATCACTATCATAGAACAATAGTTTGGAATAATAAAACAAGCATCACATACTGTACAGTTACTGAATGTGAAATGTTTGATACTAAAAAAAAAAATACATAGAGATTAAAAAAAATAGGTATTTTTACAATCGATGGTGATCAGTCGATTTATTTACGAAAATAACGTTTGACACGTTTAGTTTCAAAGCTACGTCCATAATTTTGATATTTTGCCTTTCTCATTTGAATAATTAACCTTAGTTCTTTTAAATATTGATATAAATGACGCACTTTCTTTAGTAGTAGATAGTAGATACTTTCTAAACTGATTTTGCCAAACACGTACTCCACAGCCGACACAAGAAGTCGCAAGGATTATTCAATCAGACTCAGATTTAGATCAGTGCTGCCAACGCCCAGTCCCCGGCCGACACTAGTCGGCGTTTAACGGCCAGGACTGTCTGATGTACAAACAACGCGATGCTTTCACTCACCTACCAGCAGCGGCAGTTGGGTGCTGTTGTGCTTTTTGTGTTTTACAGCCCCGACACTAATATGAAAGGATAGCATTACTATCACGCCGGGACTTCCCACATTTTTGCGCTGCGCCCGGTTTTTCACCATGCGGCCTCGCTTATCGGTAGCACAAATCCGAACGACCGACGACGGCTTCCAAGGGTCCCATCACGCGACCGTATAAATCCGTCCTTTAGGTGTTGTTGTTGTTGTACCCGATGGAGCTTGCTTTCACTCTGTTTAATTATATCATCATCCCTCTTGTTAGATCGTACCTCCCTTGTCTTGTTCGTTTTCTAAGATTTCTCCAAGCAAGCTCTGTGTTAGCTACCCAATTGCAGCTGCCATCGCCGTACCCGGTTCATGAGAAAATATGAATCAATTTGATGGTTAGTGGCTTAGTTGCACGTGGTAGGTAATATGGAAATTAAGGCCTGTCACACCTCACCAGCCAACCAGTTTCGTCTGGAAATGTTGGAAAATGGTTGTGCGGACACCAGCCAAGGTCGCATTCAACGCTTTTCTTTTTAATTAGAATGGTGAGCTAACGGCGCGGTGTCATGATTAGAGCCAGTGGCATTGAACTACCCATTGTAGCTTGGGTGTGCGTGTGCCTGGAATTGAATTTATCAACCATTTGGGTTGCTGGAAGTCTGTAGCATGTTATGCGGGGTTCCAGGTGTCACATTAATCAAGATAAATATTCGAAAGAATACATTTGAATGACGCCGTTGAAATGCGGAACAAGTAATAAATGTCCGGTATGATCCGCTCGTGTGAAATATTATACTTTTTTTTATGAATGAAGTATTGTCATGATAAATTTATGTTGGGAAAGTAGATACTTGTTATTTCCATAGTAGTATAGAACGAATTGAAATAAGTAAATTGAATCTTGAAAGGCTTCCAGGCTTCTTGTTTTGAGTAGCAATCGATAGAGCAGCAGTCATTTCTACATGAACTCAAATTATTTCAATTGTTTGTGAAGTCTTTGTTTTTATTACTTACTAGCAGACCCGACGAACTTCGTTTCGCCTAAAATTGATTTATTTTCTGATTAGATCTCGAGTTATGAAGAAATTGGTGTTTCATTTGTATGGGAGCCCCCCTTTCCAAAGCGGGGAGGGGTCTCGAACCATCTTAAGAACCTTCCCCGGCCCCAAAAACCTCTACATACAAATTTTCACGTCGATCGGTTCAGTACTTTCCGAGTCTATAAGGCACAGACAGACAGAAATTCATTTTTATGTATATAGATGTCTAATGTTTTTCTCAGCTTTTGTGCACACACACATACACACGAACAGACAGACATGTGCTCAGCTCGTCGAGCTGAGTCGATTTGTATATAATACTATAAGTCTCAGAGGCTTCTATAAAAAGTTCGTTTTGGGAGTGAAATTATATTCTTTCGGTACAACTTTGTTGTACGAGAAAGGCAAAAAACCCAACTTAATTCATCGAGTAGTGATACTGGCTTTTTCGTATTTAGTCAAACACCAACCTTACATGGCGCTTATATGGCTCAGTTTTGATGTACTATTTTCTTAATAACTTTTGAACGCAACGGTCGATCTTTATCAAATACAATAGTGATCAACTAGGCTTTGCCCTCTGTCGAAACTTGTTGCGAGAAAATCGGTTAAGGATAACTACAGGGGATATCCAAAATAACTGGGATAGGCAAATTTTGGGCATAATTAGATGTGTTGTAACTATGTCAATTATTATCCGATTTTGACAATTCAGGGATGCCTGAACTAGAAATTTAATGTTGTTTCATCATATGTTCATGAAACCGACCATGACCATCGGATACCGGAGATATTCCGGGTTTTTCGAAGGTAGGTTCAAAACCGTGAATTCGTGGTGGGTATTAGGATTAGTTGTGGTTAAAAACAGAATAATATTAGTAATCACAAATAAAGTAGGGCTCTTTCTGATTGGAACCATATGTTGAAATTCGAAATCGGACCAGGATCAAGTGAGACATGGCCATTTGTTTAGAATCCGATCGGGAATTTTAAAAGGGACCAGGACACAAATTTATTTGAGTCAAGCTTTTTGACCAATTTTCAATTATAATTACATTCCAAAAGTCTTCTGATACGTCAATAATGAAAAACCAATTAAAAAGACGGATCCTAAAGTTGCTGGGGTGCCTCCGGGGAACCTGTAGAAGAGGACATTTCAGTTTTGGCGCCAAAACTTGTCATTCGACGGTTCGTTTCTCATGGTTTTCTAACAGGAAGCGAGGTAGGAATACAACATGGACCTCTGACTGCTTTGACCGCTTCCGGGACCTACGGATTGTCCCCGGGGAACCTGTAGAAGGGGACATTTCAGTTTCAGTGCCAAAACTGGTCATTCGACGGATCATTTTTCATGGTTTTCTATTTGGAAGCGAGGTATGAATATAAAATGGACCATTGACGACTTTGACCGCTTTCGGGACCTACGGATTGTCCCCGGGGAACCTGTAGAAGGGGACATTTCAGTTTTGGCGCCAAAACTTGTCATTCGACGGTTCGTTTCTCATGGTTTTCTAACAGGAAGCGAGGTAGGAATACAACATGGACCTCTGACTGCTTTGACCGCTTCCGGGACCTACGGATTGTCCCCGGGGAACCTGTAGAAGGGGACATTTCAGTTTTAGCGGCAAAACTGATCATTCGACGGTTCGTTTCTCATGGTTTTCTAACAGGAAGCGAGGTAGGAATACAACATGGACCTCTGACGGCTTTGACCACTTCCGGGACCTACGGATTGTCCCCGGGGAACCTGTAGAAGGGGACATTTTAGTTTTAGCGGCAAAACTGGACATTCGACGGTTCGTTTTTCATGGTTTTCTATCAGGAAACGAGGTATGAATATAAAATGGTCCATTGACGGCTTTGACCGCTTCCGGGAATTTTCCCCGGGATCTTATAGAAGAGGACATTTTAGTTTAAGCATCAAAGCTAATCATTCAACGGCTCTTTCCTTATGGTTTTCGATCGGGAAGCGAGGTATGAATATAAAATGGACGATTGACGACTCTGACCGCCTCCGGAACCTACGGATTGTCCGCCCTCGGGTTCCCTCGTAGAAGGGGACATTTCAGTTTTAGCACCAAAGTTAGTTATTCGACTGCTCGTAGCTCATAGTTTTCGAATAGGAAGCAAGGTATGAATATTAAATTGATCATTGACTACTTTGATTGCTCCCGGAACCAACAGATTACCCAAGGGATACCTGCAGAAGGATGAATTTTTGTTTCTGCGCCATAGCTTA
The DNA here is from genome assembly GCF_024139115.2 of Armigeres subalbatus. NCBI lineage: Eukaryota > Metazoa > Arthropoda > Insecta > Diptera > Culicidae > Armigeres > Armigeres subalbatus. Next base: position 246,094,641 of record NC_085141.1, read on the forward strand.
TTCTACGTTTCTTTTTCAATAGTTTTCTTCATTGGCATCACAGCTTAGTGTTCATTATTAATCAGGAAGCGAGGTATTAATATACTTCTTCCGGGACCAACTGATTGCTCACCGTAGAAGGGGACCTTTATGTTTATAATAGAGTATGACTGGTTTTACTGCTAAAACTTAAATATCCTTTTATACAGGTTTCGCTGGGTCAATCCATAAGTAACGGAAGCGGTCAGAATCGTCAGTGCTCCATTTTATATTCATACCTCGCTTACTGATCAAAATCCATGAAAAAATATCCGTCGAATGACTAGTTTTGACGTCAAAACTGAAATGTCCCCGTCTATAAGTTCACCTGGAGCAATCCATAGGTTCCGGAAGTTATCAGAATGGTTAATACTCCATTTTATGTTTATTCCTCGCTTCATGATCGCAAAGCATGAAAAAAGAGTCGTCGAATGACTTCTTTTGGCGCTCAAACTGAAATGTCCTCTTCTACAGGCTTTCCTGGAACAATCCGTAGGTCCTATATTCAAACATCGCTTCCTGATCGAAAACCATGAAAAACAGCGCAAACTGGAATGCTTTCTTCTATTGGTTCCCCTGGGGCAGTTGGTAGGTCCTAGAAATGGTCAGAGTCGTCAATGGTCCATTTTATATTCATACTGCGCTTCCTGATAGTAAACCATGAAAAAAGAGCCGTCCAGTGACTTGTTTTGGAGCTAAAACTGAAATGTTTCCTTCAACAGATTTCCTTGGAGCAATGCATAGGTTCCGGAAGTGATCATAATCGTAAATAATTCATTCAATATTTATTCCTCGCTTCTTGACCGAAAACCTTGGAAAAGAACCCTCGAATGACTTATTTTGGCGCAGAATCGGGAAACCGGGAACAATCCGTAGGTCCAGGAAGCGGTCAAAATCGTATGTGATCCATTTTATATTCATACTTCACTTTCTGATAGAAAACCAAGCAAAACGAACCGTCGAACGACCAGTTTTGGCACTAAAACTGAAATGTCCCCTTCTACAGGTATCCCTGGGGGACAATCCGTAGGTCCCGGAAGCGGTCAGAGTCGTCAATGTCATAGCTCGCTTCCCGATCGAAAACCATGAGGAACGAGCCGTTGAATGACTAGCTTTGGTGATAAAACTGAAATGTCCCCTTCTACAAGATCCCCAGGGACAATCTGTAGGCCCCGGAAGCGGCCCCGGAAAAACGAACCGTCGAATGACCAGTTTTGCCGCTAAAACTGAAATGTCCCCTTCTACAGGTTCCCCGGGGACAATCCGTAGGTCCCGGAAGCGGTCAAAGCCATCAATGGTCCATTTTATATTCATACCTCGCTTCCTGATAGAAAACCATGAAAAACGAACCGTCGAATGACCAGTTTTGGCGCTAAAACTGAAATGTCCCCTTCTACAGGTTCCCCGAGGCACCCCAGCTACTTTAGGATCCGTTTTTTTAATTGGTTTTTCATTATTGACGTATCAGACGACTTTTGGAATGTAATCATAATTGAAAATTGGTTAAAAAGCTTGATTCAAATGAATTTTTGTCCTGGTCCCTTTTAAAACTCCCGATCGGCACCGATTCTAAGCAAATGGCCATATCTCACTTGATCCTGGACCGATTTCGAATTTCAACATATGGTTCCAATCAGAAAGAGCCTTACTTTATTTGTGGTTACTAATATTATTCTGTTTTTAACCACAACTAATCCTAATACCCACCACAAATTCACGGTTCTGAACCTACCTTCGAAAAACCCGGAATATCTCCGGTATCCGATGGTCATGGTCGGTTCCATGGACATATCATGAAACTACTGAATTGTCAATATCGGATAATAATTGACATAGTTACAACACATCTAATTATGCCCAAAATTTGCCTATCCCAGTTTTTTTGGACATCCCCTGTATATGAAACATTGTCTAATGTTTTTCTTAGCTTTTGTGCACATACATACACACCTACATACACACGGACAGACAGACATGTGCTCAGTTCGTTAAGCTGCGTCGATTGGTATATAACACTATGGGTCTCCGCCCTCCGGGCCTTCGATAAAAAGTTCGTTCTTGGAGTGAAATGATAGCCTTTCGGTACAATTTTGTAGTAGAGGCATTCCACGGGGGCATGTCAGTCGATCCTGAGCGACCATTTCGAAAATATTTGAAACTCTGCACAGTTTTTCAATTTCATCTAAATCGTCATTTTTCGATATCAAATCTTCATATTGAGTCACGACTAACTTTTCAAAAGGGTGTATGTGAAAATGGTTCAAAAATATTTAAAAAGCTGCACAGCAAAAACGGAATGTTCGATTGTTATGAATTTATCAGCAAAGTTAGACAACTAAAGGGTGATTCTTAAGAAAATGTGCACAGTAAAAAAAAAAATTTTGTTGCCTTTAAAAATATCAGTTTTGTCACAAAAACTCAAATATCTCAAAACCCTATCTGTTTTCGAACGTAATTTTTTAGGAAAACGGTCCATTATATTAGCTATCTACCATAAAAATTTGGTGATGGTAAACTAATAAACAAAAAAGTTATGACATTTCAAACATTTCACAATTTTCACATTTAGTAAAAAAAAAAATTTTTTCTGTGTAAGTTATTTCGAGAATTGCAGTTTGATGCAGATTTTATTGTTAAGGGACGTGATTTAAACAAGTTGTTTTCATGATATTTTTATTTAATTATTCATAGCATCTATAAGAAACTTAGACACGATCCAGTGTTGTGATCAAAAGTATTGATAGTGTCATAATTTTCATTGCACGTGACTGGCGAAAAATTCTTTTAATAGTGTTGAAACCTGTTGATAATAACGTTGATAGAAACATATCAGAAATGTTATTTTTAAGACAAAAGCTGCAAAATCAAAGATTTATATACACGTGTACGTCTATAGCAGTGTTGTAAAATGTCATTTGCATTCGTTTGTATAATTTTCCCAGAACTTTTTTCAGAAGGGAGCTATCAATTCATGTATTATGGCAAACTTATAGCGGTTAAATGGGCCTACAACTTTGTCTAACAAGACTTTGCAGTAAATATGTAATCTGGGGCGTGGGAGGCAAAATGTCATTCAAATGACATTATGTCAAATGACACGTGACATTTTGGAGAGTTTTCACTCTCCAGCCTCAGATGTTATACTTAGAGCAATGTACCCTTGGACAAAAATATAGCCCTACTCAAGCGTCATGAGTACATTCAAAATTATGGAAGAAATTTGGCTTCTAAAGAAAGTTATGAACAAATTAGTCAAATGACATGCAGATGACATTTTACAAGCCTGGTCTATAGTTTACCTGCAAAAAATATACCTCTTAGAGAATAGACTTTATGATCGGGAGGAAACGGGTATCTTCAACAACAACAAATGCATGATAGGTACATACCATGACAATGCTCACGAAAAAGCAAAAAAAATTACTACTACTAAGGTTGTTAAAGATCTTATAGTAATTTTTTTCTTCAGTCAAGCAAATGACACCAAACTAGTCAGTAAAAACTTAAAAGTGATTTTGTTTATTGAAATATTACGAACAACATGAGTAGCCGCTTTCTCAACTGTTGAAGGCCGTTTGATGGAAAAAGTGTTCAAAAGAGTTACGAAATCTCACCGAAAGCACCATAGATAAACTGAAAGCGACTGGTTATGCTCCAATGTCCACATTGAATACAAATTTACGCATTTGCACGTCCTGCCGTCTAAACGTTGACAAAAGAGCAATCTGTATATCATCGGTTGAGCAGAGCGCAGGAAGTTCGAAAACGACAGCAACTGAGGAATTGCCAGATGTATCGACAACAACTGAGGAATTACCAGAAGTATTAAGTGCTGAGAGCCTTGCCACCGTACCATCAGCGAAATCTGTTTCAACAAATCAATCGGAAGATGAGTGTATCCAAAAGGTCAACATCGAACGCTTTAACGAGGGCATAGCTGGGATAAAAGTGACTCCGATTAAATGGAGTAAGATGGACTACGTTTATTACCCGGAGAAAAAATACCGTGAAATAAACGAAGCTGTACGAAGAAACCTCTTCAAATTAGGACCTGATGATGTGGAAAATACAGACTACGATGAGGTAATTATAAATATGAAGGAAAGGTTCTCGAATACAGCCACGACAAGGAAAGAAAAATTATTGATTTTGTCGATGCTGCCAAGTTCGTGGTCTATTCAGGATGCCATTGATGAGTTCAAAACCAATAGAAATACAGTAAAAGAGGCAAAACAATTGAAGAATAACTGTCTTTCAATCAAAAATACTAGGTCTAGTACTGCATTAACAGATGAGACAAAAGAAATAGTAGTTCAATATTTTGAAGATGATGAAGTAAGTCGAGCTATGCCTGGCCAAAAAGATTATGTATCAGTTAAAAAAGATGGAAAGCGTCAAGCAATCCAAAAACGATTAATGATGACGACTTTGAAAGAAGCGTACACACGCTTCAAGGAAATTCACGATAATATTAAAATAGGTTTTTCCTCATTTGCAAGCCTTCGGCCAAGGCAATGTAAGCTTCTTTCCAATTCAGGAACACATAATGTGTGTGTGTGCACAACCCATGAGAATATTAATCTTATTTTACATAGTTTGAAAAGAATCAATTTAACAAAGGATATTAAAATGTTAACTGGTAGTCTTTTGTGTGAAAATACAACATCAAATTGCTATCTACGATCTTGTTCGGATCGTCCAGATTCTTCATCATTGGAAAATACTTTATTCGCTGAGTTTGAAGAAAAATATATTGATCAGTTATCATTTGAGCAATGGGTGACCACGGATAGGTGTGACATAGAAACTATTGTAAAACCTGTAGATGAGTTTGTGTCATATTTTGCTTGAAATTAGAAAGTTTAATCCCTCACGATTTCATTAAAACAGAACAATCCAGCTTTTAAAAATACGAAAATACATTACAAAATGGTGAATTTTTAGTCATTTGTGATTTTTCTGAAAATTACAGCTTTGTATTGCAAGATGAAGTGCAGTCCCATCACTGGAACGTACAACAAGCTACAATTCATCCATTCGTTATTTATTTTAATGGAAGTACGCAAATTGAACACTTAAGTTTTATTATAATTTCCGAAGATTTAAGACACGATTCAGTATCCGTTCATTGAATAAATGATTAACTTTTTACGCGTTGATAAGCATAAAGAAGTCAAAAAGATATATTTCATGTCTGATGGAGCAGCGTCGCAGTACAAAAATCGTAAGAATTTTTCGAGCCTATGTCAATTTAAATCAATGTACGGAATTGATGCAGAATGGCATTTTTTTGCTACATCACATGGCAAAGGTCCTTGTGATGCTATTGGAGGAACAATAAAGCGCATGGCCACAAGAGCAAGTTTAGCCAAAGAACGTAAGCATCCAATTAAAACTGCGAAAGAAATAAAGGCTTCAGAGCTCAGCGAGCAATTTAATAACGCGAAAACGATCCAAGGAACCCAAAAATTTCACTGTTTCATTCCATTGTCGGAAAATAAAATTAAAGCAAAACTATACTCAAACTGTGCTGATAATAATTCAAAAGTGTTCGATATTTTAAAAAATTTGAATAAAAATAAATAAAAAATAAGTATTAATAAACTGTTTTCATGATATCATAACCCATACCAAAATTCAAACCCAAAACTCTTAGAGTTTCTATAACAACATTGTGTAACTGCCACATTTAATTTAATACTTAGGATAATATTAATTCATTTTTATTTATTTATACATATAATATTTACATATACATATAATATACATAATATCGATGAATACATAAATATGGAATATCATACAAACAACTTGTTTAACTCACGCAAGGCCCTTAACAATAAAATCAGCATCAAACTGCGATTCTTGAAAAAAAAAATACACGGAAATTTTTTTTGTTTACTATATGTGAAAATTGTGAAATGTTTGAAATGTCATAACTTTTTTGTTTATTAGTTTACCATCACCAAATTTTTATGGTAGATAGCTAATATAATGGACCGTTTTCCCTAAAAATTACGTTCGAAAAAGATAGGGTTTTGAGATATTTGAGTTTTTGTGACAAAATGATATTTTTAAAGGCAAAAATTTTTTTTTTACTGTGCACATTTTCTTAAGAATCACCATTTAGTTGTCTAACTTTGCTGAAAAAATCATAACAATCGAACATTCCGTTTTTGCTGTGCAGCTTTTTAAATATTTTTGAACCATTTTCACATACACCCTTTTGAAAAGTTAGTCGTGACTCAATATGAAGATTTGATATCGAAAAATGACGATTTAGATGAAATTGAAAAACTGTGCAAAGTTTCAACTCAATAGAAAATCATGAATTAAAAATTTTCTTAAATTTTGATGCTGTTGCTTGGAATCGCTCAGTACGAGAAAGGCAAAAAATAAAAAAATGTTCAAAAACAAAGCGTATCACGCATATTGTTCGGAAAATTCACAGTTCGTTTTAGCTGAGCCCACTCCGCTTAAAAGAGCGTCGCTGTAATAATTTCGTGATCATTAGCCAAATCAGAGTCGTCTAGATGTTCCACACCAATAAACTGCCAAAGCAGCTGAAGGTATGGTACACGGTCAATCGCACCCACCAAGATCTTATCGATTACGCTGAGAAGTAACAGTGAAGATGAAATGCATCTTTGCCTCACATTAGCGACTATCAGAATGGGGTCAGACAAAGCTCCAACATTATTTGAAATTCCCTTGCATCCCTGGCAGCCACTTAGATTTTCGTGATACTGACAACAGAAATCCTTTATGCAGTCAATGAATAGCAAATAAAGGAAGACTAGTTCCAACTTGTTGATCGCCAGAATTGTGTGGAGCGGGGCATAATATTCGCACAGACAGCATAGGGTCAGCCCTGAACAACTCCGCAGACAGCCGATCGACGATCGGATGAATCCGAGCAATACGTTGTCGGATCTAGCCAATTAGAAGATGATAGTCAAATGCGATGGCAGCACTGCGTTTATTGCCATTTCCAGAGGAGCTAAATACTACTCCTGCCAACTAAAATCGGCTTTAGAGAAGTAAGTCAAACACTGCTGCCTGCATACGGGAGAAGCGGGCGCGGGTAGATTCCAGGCCGAAGACGATGGGAGTAAAGCCGCAATAACCGGTGATAATCGTTTCCTCTACGATATTTAACGACGCCTGATTAGAGCAAGGACAAATCCGTGTATACCAGAGAAAGAAGCGACATGTCAGTCACTCAACGATCCAACCGATCAACTGAAACGTTGGCTCGACCACTTAGAATAACTTCTTGAAGTTTTGACGTCTTATTCTAATTTGGATATATGGAAAGGATGACAATATTCTCCGACAGGAACAGGCAGAATTCTTTCCAGATGATCATGTGTCCTTTCATGCTTTGTACGTGGAGGAGGAGAATGAACCACGAGTTGCATCAGCTGTTGGGAGAACCATCCATCTTTCACAGCGCGAAAATTGGAAGACTGCGGTGAGCCGGGCACGTAGCCAGAATGTCGGCCCGGTGAAAATGATTCTCGACAACACGACGGGTACAAGAAGGCAAGGTGCACAGCGAGCAAGGTCAGATGGAGGACGATTTGCGAACCCTCCGCAGACTGCGTGATTGGCGAAGTGCAGCCATGGACCGAGCTGAATGAAGAAGACTTTTATGTATTGCACAGGCCACTCCGGCCTTAGTCTGGTAATAAATAAATAAAAACCCAGATTAATCCACCTAGCGGTGATGATGCCTTTCTCGTTCGTTCAAAAGGTTTGGAAAAATCTAAAATAACACCAATATGTGGATTGGTCTTATTTTTCATATTTGTATAAACAAATTTCTTGCCTAAAGCAGCTTGTTGCAAACAAATCGGATGAGCATAAGTGCAAAAAAATGTAGGGTATCCAATCATGGTTTGAACCAAATGACGGGTTTCAGATGAGCCGGCAAAACAAAGTTAATTTATTTCATTAAAGGGACATGTTAGAACTGCGATTTCTAGTTCATATGGAAGCTTAGTTCATTAACCATGATACGCTTTTCACTAGTTCAAACCATAATTGGATACCCTAATTTTGTTTTGTAGTTTTAAAATTAGTATTTCCGCCATAACTTCTGATCCAATTGTACGATTCAGCCAAGTTTCTATAGGAAACAGTGGGACAAGATTCTGCGTCGAATGCAAGAGATTGCGAGCGAAGAGATGAAGTCTAAGTGCTAAAAAAGTGAGCTAGACTTTTTTGCACTCTTTTTCACGATAAATATACAAATACAGGATATCCACGCTGATCCGACAAATGTATGGCCGGACTATCAAGTTTTCTCTCGTTAATCCGACTGTCAAATCCATACAAATGAACCAAAACAAAATCACAGCACAAATTTGAAAACTGATAGCATAATGTGTTTAAATGGGTGTTGATACTTTTTAATCCGGAAAATTCCGAATTAGCGAGATCCGGACTAACGAGTCGTCGGACTAGCGAGGTCCGGATGAGCGGGGGGATACTGTACAAATAACAAATAACTTCCAAGCCCAAGGGCGTAGCCACAGAGGGACGACGCCCCCCCCCTCCCCTAAATTGTGGAAAGATTGAACGGGTACTGAAATGAATTCCCTCAAACATGTGCAGTTTACGATCCAATCATATACAGAAATAGGTGGTTGAAATTCAAAAGATTCCCAAAACTTATTAGGGCATCCAGGATAAAAGTTCAAAACAACTCGAAACATTTCGGGCTCAAAAATTCTCCTTGAAATCCTTCTAGAAGCTCCCCTGGGAACTTCTGAATTCCTCCGGAACGTTATCCACAAATGGCTCTGAAAATCGTTCGAAAATCCTTCTCATGTCATTGTAATTCCTCCTTATCTAGAAACCCCCCACTAATTTTTTTTCAGGAAATTCACGAGGAAATTCCTTGAAGATTTCTTTTCTTCTCTCCAAGATTTACTTCTAGATATTTCTTCGGCTATTCTCTCTTCAGGAAGAATCCGGCATTTCCTTCAGGAATGCATTCGAGAGTTCCGTCAAGAATACATACGGAATTTCTTCCCAAAATTCTACCAGAAGTTTCTTTAAAGAAGTTTCTTCTCGCGTAAAATTTATGACGGAAATCCTACGATTTAGCTCCATAATTTCACTCGTAAATCTATTAGAAATTCCTTCGGAAATTCTTCTAGGAACTTCTCCGGGCATTCCTCTCGGAACTCTTCCTTTAATTCCTCCGGGATTACTTCTGGAATTCTTTTCGCAATTACTTCAGAATATCCTTCAAGAAATCCTCTAGAAATATCTTCATGAATTTCTCCTGGAATTCGTCCAAGTATTTCCCCAGAAATTCTTACAGGTATTTTTTCGGGAGTTTCTTCAGGTACTTCTCCAGGAATTCCTTAAGGAATTTCTCCGGGAGATTTTCCGCGGAAGTGTACTAGAATTCCTTCCGGACTTCACTCGGAATTTACTCGGATATCTGCCAAGAGTTCTTCCAGAAATTTCTTCGGAACAATCCGCAGGGATTTTCTTCAGCAATTCATCTGGGAATACTTTCAGGATTTCATCTGGGAATTTCTGCATTAATTCCTCCTGGTATTTTTCTGGAAATTCCCTCAGATATTTTTTCGGAAATTCCTTTAGGAACTTCTCTAAGAATTATTTCAGGACTTCCATGTGGGAATTTCTCCGGAAGTGCTTGTGGGAGTTCCTCCGGGAGTTCTTCCAGGAGTTTTTCCAAGAAATTCTCCGGTAATACCTCCAAGAACTTTACAGGGAATTCCTGGACAATATTTGGCAGGAATTTCACGGGAAATGGGATTTCGGAAGTTCCTTCAGAAATATTTTTTCTCTTCCTCTAGTGTATTCCACCGGATGTTCCTCTGAAGTTCCACCAGTAGTTCCTTCGGGAATTCAATCAGGCTTTCTTCCAGGAATTCATTTAGGATTTCTTTAGGCATTTATCTACAAATTCTTCCAGTAGTTCCTCGGAGAATTTCTCTGGGAGTTCTTACGGGAATTCTTCCGGGAGGTTCTTTTAAGAATACTTCCAGGAGTTCCTCATGGAATTCTTACGGAAGTTCCTTTGGGAGTTCATCCTAGAATTCTTACGAGAGTTCCTCCAGGATTTCCTCTGGAAATTCTTCCTATAGTTCTTCAACAAATTCCTCCAGAAGTTCCACCGGCAGTTCCTCCGAGAATTCCTCTGATAATTTCTCCGGAAATTCCTAAAGAAAATCGCCCGGGAGTTCCTCCGGAAATTACTCTGGTAGTTCCTCCGGGAGTTCCTTTCAGAGAAACACCCGGAGAAACTGCTGGTGAAACTCCCGGTTGGATTCTCGTAGAAACTGCTGGTGGATCTCCCGGAGAAATTCCCGAAGGAACTGCTGGAGGAGCTCCCGTAAGAACTCCCGGAGGAATTTCAGGAGGAACTAATAGAAGAATTCCTAGAGGACCTCCCGGATGAGCTCCTAGAGAAACTATCGGAAGAACTTCTGGAGGAATTTCCAGCTTAATTTCTGAAGAAAGCCTAAATGATTTCCTGAAAAAAAGCCTGAATAATTTCCTGGAATAGCTTCTGGTGGAACTCCCGGAGGAATTTCCGAAGAAACTCCCGGATGAATTGCTGTGGAATTCCCGGAGGAACTCTCGAAGGAATTTTCTGGAATAATTTCTGAAGAAACTCCCGGGAGAATTTTCAAAGGAACCCCGGGGAAACTACCAGAAGTATTCTCGGAAACAAGAGAATTCATCTTATAGACAAATCTCGTCTTGCTGAAACCTTTGTTGGGGTTTGTAGCTGGACTATTATCATCATCAGAGGACCTCCCGGAGAATTCTTTGAGGAGCTTCTGGTGGAAAATCTATATAAATTCCTGAAGAAGCCTAAATAAATTCCAATTCTGCCGAAATTCCCGGAAGAATTTTCAGAGGAACTGCCGATAGAACTACCGGAATAATTCTCGAAGGAAATCCTAGAAAAATTGGAAATGCCGGTGGAACTCCTGGAAGAATTCCAGGAGGAATTTTCGGAGTAACTCCTGGAGGATCTCCCAGTGGAAATCTTGAAGTTTCCACCGGAATTCTTTCAGGATTTCATTGCGCATTAATCTAGGAATTCCTCCGAAAATTCCATAGTTGATTTCATTTTCGGTATAATTTCTGTATAAATTTCCGGTAGAATTCCTGGAGAAATTCTTTGAAACTTTCACAAGAAATTATTCGAAACAATTCACGGAAAATTTTATGGAATTTACACAAGAAATTCGAAGATTTTTCGTGAAATTCTCAGGAATGTTTACTGGCAATTCTGTGGAATTTCCACGGAATATTCTTATTCTTAAAAATTATGGGAAACAGCACAAAATTATTTGAATTATTGCAGGGAATTCTGTAGAACTTATAAAGAAGTTCGTGAAGATTTTCTTGGAGTAAATAATGGTGGAATTATCGGATCGATTCCCGGCAAAAATTATGGTGGAATTCCTGAAGACACTGCCGAATAAGTTGCTGGAGGAATTCCTAAAGAATCCCTGATAGAATTTCGGATAGAATGCCAGGAGCAATTATCGAAGGAATTCCTGGAGAAAGCTTGCATACCTATTGATTTTTCTGACTATTTTATAATAAATATTATTTCAGAGAGGATTTGTTTAGAAATTCAGATGTATGGTTCTAGTTTTCTTAAACTTATGGAAGAATGCAGGATTTTTATAATAATTGTTATAGCCGATTTTATATTCTTTCTGAATACTAAGTTCGTTAATATTTTTCTCACTTTATTTAAAAATATCTGATAAGCAATAAATCACGCATTTTTAAATCCATTATTGTTTTAATCATTATTGTTTCGATTTGGTTTGGATTTGGTTTCATGTGTTAATATTCATGTGTTTTTATAAAACTACTATAAAACTACGATTTAGAAGACCAAAAAAGTTGCCCCCCCCCCCTTCTCGAAATCCTGGCTACGCCCATGCCTCCGGTCGCTTTCAAATCGACTTCTATAAAAAAAAACATTCTTCATGCTTGCTGTATCCTAACAAAACTATCAATTCTATACTTTCGTCTCTAATTCTATCATGAACATGTACGTCTAAGTTTGGAAGATGATATTAGCATTTCCATATCATTATAAACAGTTCTTGTTAAACTTTTTATAATATCTGCCATTATGGTAGCGTGGAAAGCTGAATATTTTCCCTTTTCTCTATGACACTCCCACCCAGTCGAATATCGTCTTCCTTCCTGTAGCGGTCCTCCACGTTCTCGTGCAATATATAGTGCCGATAGTTTTTCGTCGCAATTACCCTATCCTGGATGGCTACCATGAATCTTTCTGTTTCTTAGAAGAGTTCACCCCGCACCAGCCATGTATTCGATGCCGCTTTGTCGATATATTCCAGCTCCAGTTGATGAGAGGGCGTCCCATTAGAGTGATTCAAATTTTGACTTTTTTGCCCCCCGATGCTTAATCGATTGCATTTGCCATTTTAATAATCCTCCTAAATTTTTAGCTGAATTGGATGTAATTTGAGTGAGCACGCGCAGTTTAAAGTTTGTATGAAAATTACTATGAAAACAGTAACTTTTATGCAAAACCGTTTTCCAACGCTTCCCATCAAGCTTTTAAAACATATGAGTACATCGGCAACATAGAAAATTTTACAAGAAAACAGGTCGTCTTTGTTGCGAAACGATTTGATGCTTGCAAGAAAAGTTATTTAGGGAATACTGAATCGTGGGAAATTAAATTACATCCAATTCAGCTAAAAATTTAGGATTATTAAAATGGCAAATGCGATCGATCTAGCATCGGGGGGCAAAAAAGTCAAAATTTGAATCACTCTAGCGTCCCATGCAACTCCTTCTGCTTCCACGATGCGATCATCTCGTCGACATATTTGATGTTGCAATTCAGCTGGTAGTCTTCCTGCGCAAGATGCAGGTCAGCTTCACACACACAGCGCGATAGATTTCGTGGCGGTTCAGGCTCTCCACGAAGTATCTCCGCAAATGCTGAATCTGGGAAACATATCAAGACAAAATTTTCAAAACGACTTATCTGCTTTTGTAAACAAAGATTCAAACGACGATTTGACGAATCTGATAGCTCTCCCACGCAAACCAACACCATCAACAGGTAGCGGAAACCTTCACCTACCTATTGGTGGTGTTGGTTTGCTTGGGAGAGCTATCAGATTCGTCAAATCATCGTTTGAATCTTTGTTTACAAAAGCAGATAAGTCGTTTTGAAAATGTTGTCTTGATATAATGCTTGTATATCGGTGACGCCTCTTCCTCCTACTGTACGAGTGTACAAGGCAGGGTGACTCTCTCAATGGACGATTTTAGATAGCGCATGCGATCCTTGGAGAATGCCACTCGTACTGCTCGTTCTAACGCCTCCAAGTCAGTCTTGGTTCACTTCAACAGTAATTACAGTAATTTTAGAGGAATCACTGCTAGCAACGCACCACGAGCACGAGTACATTGAAGTCCTGAACTCACCAGCCGATATAAATATTTGAATGTGAATTACTAAGAGCCGGTTCCCTGGTTAAAGGAGATCGGCATACGGTGTTATTCAGGGTAGGTACTGCGAATACTAAAATCCAAATCCCTCAAAGACATGCTCTAAAATTTCATTAAAAATGAGTGAAGCAAAACCAAGAGTTATGTTTGTCTTAGCTCCTTTCAATGAGCACCATGGTACTCAGTCACAACAGCACCATGTCTCCACATAAACCACAAGCATATAGAAGCTTTTGGTAACGGCGATGTCACCAGATTGTCACCCGGTTATGTGTACCGAGATTTGGCATAGGTTGCCGCTCAAATAAAGGCCGTTCCCAAAACCAACTAGAGCTAGAAAACCGAATAGTATGCAGAAACGAAAAAAAACAGAAACGAAAATTCAGCAACCGCCACAATAATTAATTGCGAATCCCGCAAACTGACATCGTTGTCTAAATAAATCAGACGACACGATGTGCTTCGCTGCCTCGGGCCAACAAGGACCGGAATGCCTACCGAACGGAGGTTGGCCTGGCCGTTGTCGACGTTATCATTTGGACTCTTATTCAGTTGGGTCCCTTTCCACTGCTGTTCGCCGGTATAATCGTTCTGACTTTGAGTTATACCTGCCGTTAGATAGCGTTCAGGAAAAAATCGTAACAACTGATTTAGAAGCTCCTTATCGACGGACAGGTGACAATGAAAAACAGTTCAAATTTGGTTGCCTAAAATAAATTCAATGAAACTGGAAGGTTCATGGTGGTTTTGTTTCATAGATGATGAAAATTAAAGGACGCATGACGCAAGCTTTGCAATCGATCTGTAATGTGCGGTTAAAAATGAATTTCGTGAAATCAATATTTGTCTGAACATTTTATTGGCAATAGATTTTCGAATTAATAAATGCGTGCCAAAGTGCCATGACATGACAAATGTAATCAACCATGATGAACGTTACCACCAGATGGAGATACAATGAATTGAATCCGTTTTTTGTTCGCTCCATCATTCTTCTACTCTTCGGCTGGAGCTTGGTCCGCTTTTTAACTACTCTTCTAGCATTTCCATAGTTATTTATTTTCTATGTCAGCCATGGCACGATTATGTACCTTGTGTGTTTATATTTGTGGCAAGAACAATGGATAACGCCCAGGAAGTAGAAACTATTTCTCATCCAAAAGCATCCAAACCGGGCCGAGAATCAAACTCGTCATCTCCAAGTTAGCAATCCTTTGCATTGGCTAACTGCAGACATTTTGTTGTATTACTGATCGTACACCCAAAACCCAAATCTTACAAATATTGTGTTAAATCTTGGCATATACAATTATGCAAGGCTTTAATGGAAGAAATGTAAAAATTGTATATAGAAACTGTATTAAAACAAAACAAAATTGTAAAATTTCTATACAGTGTCTGTATTATACATATATATGCCTATTTTTTTAGGTTCTTATGCAGAACTGTATTAGAATATGCCATGCGCTGGTTGAGTGCATTTAAAAAAATCTTAAAATTAGGAAATTTTGCTTTACACAGGTACATTGCCGGCTCGCAGCTTCGTATTCTTTAAGTACTCGTTAACCACGAGATACTTACTTGATACTCGATGGGCTACAGCTCTTCGATGAACTTACGCCGAATGGAGTATCCTTCTCTACTGGACTCGATCCTGGGCCAACCGCTTCTAGTCGCCCTGATCCTCTTCAACTGCAAAAACCCATCATGTACGCGGTCTTCCACGAAGCTTGTGGCCTCTTCCGGGTTCTCTACTGAATATTATCTTCGCTTGACGTTCTTCCGGCATACGAACAACGTGACCAGCCCACCGTAGTCTACCGTGTTGTATAAGCCTCATAATATTCAGCCCTTTATACACCTGGTACAATTTGTGATTCATGCGATGCCGCCAGATACCGTTCTCCTGTTTACCGCCGAGTATTGTATTTGTATTTGTATTTGTATTTAAAATGGTCTATCTGACAAACAGTCTTAATAGAAATAAAAACTTATTTCTAATTTAACAAACGTTTAACCCGATTTACGAAACTTGTAGTTGGCTCGTTGAACTCGAATGAATTTTCGACAGCCGTGAATGCGCGAATACATGCCGAGATCGGTTCATTGTATCTAAACACCGTTAGACGGTAGCGTGGTTGTAGTAAAGTAGTATTCCGCAGTGATCTATTCGGTACACGGAAGTTCATCATGGATAGAATGTCGGGGGCATCAGTTTCAGCAGCTAATAGTTTAGCAATAAACAAAGATTGCTGTATTTTTCGTTGGTTTTCCAGCGTATCTAAACCTAGCAATCGAAATCTATCAGGATACGGCGGCAAGTTTTCAGGATCTCTCCACGGCAAAGATTTTAGCGCTGAACGAATGAATCTTTTTTGTACTCGCTCGAGTCTTAAGCACCACGTGACCTGATGGGGGTGCCAAACAACAGACACAGTTTCCAAAATTGGACGGACGATCAGAGAAATCCTTCGCAACCTTAGAAATGAAGCCTAGTTGCCTTCGAAATTATCGCTGAACGGTGCAAATCAAAAGTCATTCTTGAGTCCAGCATGATTCCAAGGTCAGTCACACTTGAGACCCTGTCAAGAATTTTGCCATAGATATGATAGTCGAACAATATTGGAGATACGGTACGGTGAAATGTTATCACTTGGCATTTTTCCACACTGACAGTCAGTTTATTCCTACGGCACCAGTCGTCAAATAGAGTTAACGATACTTGTAGAGCCCAGCAATCATACAACGTTCGTACAACAATGTAAAGCTTCATACCATCAGCGTAAACAAGTTTGAAACATTCACCAAGACCCAAAGCAGCATCATTGAAGAAAAGAACGAACAGTAGCGGTCCAAGATTGCTACCTTGCGGTACACCAGATCTGTTTGTGAAAGGCGCTGACACATAACCATCGATCTTCACCCGAAGCTGCCGATCGATAAGATAGGATTTCAACCAAGATACCAGTTGCGTAGATATTCCGAGGCTGGATAACTTGTGTAGCAGAATTTCGTGGTCGATTTTGTCAAAAGCTGCTTTCAAATCGGTGTAGACAGTACCCGAGCAAAAATGAACAACTAATTGATAACAAATTCTATTATCCGGTTATCAAACTTATTGATAACTGAACTTGTTATCATTTTGGCTGAATTAACAGCCAACATAACAAAAATGATACCAAAATTTTGTTCCTGAAATAACTACCTGAAAACAAATTAGGTTATCACTGATACCAATTTGATAACACATTTTGTTATACATGTTATTCACTCAAATAACTAATTTAGTTATTATTTAGTTATCAGCCATCACTGTTTTATCGACCAAAATAGTTAAATCTTCTTTGCCGACTTCGTTACGCATTGAAAAAAATGTTGGCATTCACTGGGATTCGAACTCGAATCGAATGATTGTACGGCGTCATCTCTAGGCACTCACCCAATTACGCTTTCTTGAGGAGCAGGAGAGAAGAGCACTACGCTTTCTACGATCTTGCATTTACTGAAGACTATTTATAATCAAACTATGATGCCATAACCATTTATGTAAATAACAGTCGGCTGGACTAGTGCAAAGCAGAATAACTTATTAATAACAAACTTAATTATCCAGTTATATTGATAACTATAATTGTTATCATTCTGGTTGAATTACAAGTCAACATAACAAAAATAATAACCGAAATGAATTTAAGTTAAAATAGCGAATCTGCAATCAATTAAGATAAATACGGTTCATCGTCCTTTTATTGAATATATTTTGTTTTCAGTTGTGACCAATTAAATAATAGGCTTTAGGTTAGTTTTTCTCTCTTATATTATCAATCACTAGGTTGCTAGCAGCACCATGCTGTAAATTGATTTCGGGCATGGGTTTTATTCAAACTAAACCACAATTTTGCATTTCACAGTGAAACGTTTCATGTTTTCATATTCATTTTCATAAACATAAACACTGCTGATCCCAGGAAGAATAAATCCGTGAAAAAATGTTGCTATTCAGTGGATCCAGGGCCGGGCAGTTTTCGGGGCCCTAAATGTACGAAAAAGGTTGACTTTGGTATATAAGGTTAAATGAGAGCCCGGGCCATGGCCACGCGGAATTACGATTCGTATGGGTACCTAGTCCACAACGCGCATTTTCGCTTACAATGTCTGCTGGGTCGACTAGTTTAACATATTTTTTGGGCTACTGCGATGGTCCATTCAAACACCTTCTAAAGGATTTTCTATTTCACATCTCGATATTCCCATGAGTCGACCATCCTTTCAACATCGACTATTGGAGGTTTGACTACAGATGATCTTGCTCGTTTGCGTTCAAACCTAGGTTTAAACTGTCAATAGTTGAGCAATTCTCGCGTGATTTTTGAAAACGTCGTAAGTCCAAAAGAGAGGCTCTCTTTGTTTACTTTCTCTTTCGATTATTACAAAGCCATTCTAACATTTACATTGGATTTTCCAGCACCGATCTGAAGAAAATTGCTTTGTCTAGTGTGCTGAGGTGAAAATATTGCAACAAATTTTAAACTAGCCTAGATATTAGCAAAAGAGAGCGTAATGAAAGAGAGTCTCTCTTTTGGACTTACGACGTTTTCAAAAATTACGCGAGAATTAATCTTTGGTTGAGCACATTGCTAAATCGACTAAAGTGTGAGCATGATTGTTTTCTCCACAACACACCAGATCGTTGAATTTTCTTGATTATCCGACACTTTCAGTTAAATTTTCCGCTTCCCCATATACATAAGCACTGTGGATCCCAAGATGAATTATATGGCGGTTAGTCAAGACTATTCACAGTTCCTGAATGAGCACAAGGGTATGGATCTGTTCCGGGAGCTGCAAGGCCATTTTAAAGTACTTATTAAACTACAACGCTTGGTTCTCAGATACATATTTCATTATTCAACGACACCTGAAATGAAAGTAAAGTAAATAAGCATAGTATAAAACAAATAGGAAAATTTCAACTTTTGTGAAAATTCCCTTTTTTGACAGAGAATTAAATGAATCAGTAGATATCGTTAGTAACGAGGAAAATCACAGTCTGCTTAGACGAAAATTTCAGTTCAGTGTTTGGAAACAGCTTTTGTCACACTATTCATAAGCATAAGCCGCGGTACATTTAGCAGAAGTTAGCATTATGCCTTGCAACAAAATGACATCCTTCATGATCACGTTTCAAGGCTTCTACAGATCTGGCATTCATCGCTACAAACCACCACGTGGCGGTCAAATTTTCAAAATTATTCGAGTAGCTTTTTTGCTACAGCCTACAGGTATGTTTTTCTTAGGCGACTATCTGGCGCTTATTTTTGGTTGCGCCGGAAAATAAGCGGATGAGTAGAATTTTTTATGCGCTGTAAAATATGTTTGAAAGAATAGAATGCTTAGCCCGATATCTGAACGACGCGAAATTTAGAAGAAAATACCAAATTTGTATTGATAATACATTTTGTTATTATTCAGTTATCAGTTAATCACATGATTGATAACTAAATACCAAGATGATAATAAGGATAACTAATCCCGTTATCAGTTTGATATCATTTAAGTTATCTGCCTTTGCTCGGGTATCGACTTGCGCTTTGTCCTCCATACTCGAGATACACTTTGATGTAAAACTCAACAAATTCGTGGTAACCGATGGCCCGGGCAGAAATCCGTGTTGATTGGTGAATATATAGTTTTTTTAACCCGTATAGGCCCAGGTGAAGAAAATCAAATTAAAAATGCCATTGCTCATCGAATATTTGACGGATTTGCTTAATTTTTTCAGCATTAGACTCGTACAGGTTTCTAGTTTCCGGGAACATGTTGTTAGAATCGGAAATGTCCCTATGGCCGGAGTTATCCCGGGGGGTCACTGGGTCAAATGCGTTCAAATTGGCCATTTTTTGGGACCACAGTGAGATTTGTCGAATTAACCGAGATAATTCTCCTCAAATTCACACAAAATGATTGTCACTATTTCCAGGCATCATGTACTAGAGCAGAACAGTGCTTCGAGAGCTCGGATTGTGGCCAACCGATTGATTACGGATGAAGCCGCCGAGGGAAGTGGCCAAAAATAGAACCATTCTGATTCAGGCAATATGGGTATCAAACTTCATGAATTTCAAATGGCATTTCGAATAAGATCTTTTTGGTCTTTCTTTCAAGCCAACTGGCCACTTTGTAGCCGGTTCCGGAAGACCCTGGGGGAACCGGGATACCGGCCAAAAATGGAACCAGTGCGGATCGGGCAATATGGGTTTCAAACTTCATGAATTTCAAAATGCATTGCGAATAAGATGTTTTTGGTCTTCCTTTCAAGTCAACTGGCCACTTTGTAGTCGATTCCAGAAGACCCTGGGGGAACCGGGATAGCGGCCAAAAATGGAACCAGTTCGGACCGGGCAATATGGGTATCAAACTTCATGAATTTCAAATGGCATTGGGAATAAGATGTGTCTGGTCTTTCTTTTCAAGTCAACTGACCACTTTGTAGCCGGTTCCGGAGAACCCTGGAGGAGCCGGGATAGCGGTCAAAAATGGAACCAGTGTGGACCAGGCAATATAAACAAAATAATTCTCTTCAATTTCACACAAAATGATTGTCACTATTTCCAGGCATCATGTACTAGAGCAGAAGAGTGCTTCGGAAGCGCTCGGATTGTGGCCAACCGATTGATTACGAATGAAGCCGCTGAGGGAAGTGGCCAAAAATGGAACCATTCTGATTCAGGCAATATGGGTATCAAACTTCATGAATTTCAAATGGCATTGCGAATAAGATGATTTTGGTCTTCCTTTCAAATCAACTGACCACTTTGTAGCTGGTTCCGGAGAACCCTGGGGAACCAGGATAGCGGCCATAAATGGAACCAGTGCGGACCACGTAATATGGGTTTCAAACTTCATGAATTTCAAATGGCATTCCGAATAAGATGTTTTTGGTCTTCCTTTCAAGTCAACTGGTCACTTTGTAGCCGGTTCCAGAAGATCCTGGGGGATCCGGGATAGGGGCCAAAAATGGAACCAGTGCGAGCCGGGCAATATGGGTATCCAACTTCATGAATTTCAAATAGCATTGCGAATAAGATGTTTTGGTCTTCCTTTCAAGTCAACTGGCCACTTTGTAGTCGATTCCAGAAGACCCTGGGGGAACCGGGATAGCGGCCAAAAATGGAACCAGTCCGGACCAGGCAATATGGGTGTCAAACTTCATGAATTTCTAATAGCATTGCGAATAAGATGTTTTTGGTCTTCCTTTCAAGTCAACTGGCCACTTTGTAGCCGGTTCCGGAGAACCCTGGAGGAGCCGGGATAGCGGTCAAAAATGGAACCAGTGCGGACCAGGCAATATAAACAAAATAATTCTCCTCAATTTCACACAAAATGATTGTCACTATTTCCAGGCATCATGTACTAGAGCAGAAGAGTGCTTCGGAAGCGCTAGGATTGTGGCCAACCGATTGATTACGGATGAAAAGTGGTCAAAAATAGAACCATTCTGATCAGGCAATATGGGTATCAAACTTCATGAATTTCAAATGGCATTGCGAATAAGATCTTTTTGGTCTTTCTTTCAAGTCAACTGGCCACTTTGTAGCTGGTTCCGGAGAACCCTGGGGAACCGGGATAGCGGCCACAAATGGCACCAGTGCGGACCAGACAATATGGGTATCAAACTTCATGAATTTCAAATGGCATTGCGAATAAGATGTTTTTGGTCTTTCTTTCAATTCAACTGGCCACTTTGTAGCCGGTTCCGTAGAACCCTGGGGGAACCAGGATAGCGGCCATAAATGGAACCAGTGCGGACCACGTAATATGAGTTTCAAACTTCATGAATTTCAAATGGCATTCCGAATAAGATGTTTTTGGTCTTCCTTTCAAGTCAACTGGCCACTTTGTAGCCGGTTCCAGAAGATCCTGGGGGATCCGGGATAGCGGCCAAAAATGGAACCAGTGCGGGCCGGGCAATATGGGTATCAAACTTCATGAATTTCAAATAACATTGCGAATAAGATGTTTTTGGTCTTCCTTTCAAGACAACTGGCCACTTTGTAGCCAGTTCCGGAGAACCCTGGGGGAACCGGGATAGCGGCCAAAAATGGAGCCAGTGCGGAACAGGCAATATGGGTATCAAACTTCATGAATTTCAAATGGCATTGCGAATAAGATGTTTTTGGTCTTCCTTTCAAGTCAACTGGCCACTTTGTAGTCGATTCCAGAAGACCCTGGGGGAACCGGGATAGCGGCCAAAAATGGAACCAGTCCGGACCAGGCAATATGGGTGTCAAACTTCATGAATTTCTAATAGCATTGCGAATAAGATGTTTTTGGTCTTCCTTTCAAGTCAACTGGCCACTTTGTAGCCGGTTCCGGAGAACCCTGGAGGAGCCGGGATAGCGGCCAAAAATGGAACCAGTGCGGACCGGGCAATATAAACAAAATAATTCTCCTCAATTTCACACAAAATGATTGTCACTATTTCCAGGCATCATGTACTAGAGCAGAAGAGTGCTTCGGAAGCGCTAGGATTGTGGCCAACCGATTGATTACGGATGAAGCCGCAGAGGGAAGAGGCCAAAAATAGAACCATTCTGATTCAGGCAATATGGGTTTCAAACTTCATGAATTTCAAATGGCATTGCGAATAAGATCTTTTTGGTCTTTCTTTCAAGTCAACTGGCCACTTTGTAGCTGGTTCCGGAGAATCCTGGGGAACCGGGATAGCGGCCACAAATGGCACCAGTGCGGACCAGGCAATATGGGTATCAAACTTCATGAATTTCAAATGGCATTGCGAATAAGATCTTTTTCGTCTTCCTTTTAAGTCAACTGGCCACTTTGTAGCCGGTTCCGTAGAATCCTGGGGGAACCAGGATAGCGGCCATAAATGGAACCAGTGCGGACCAGGTAATATGGGTTTCAAACTTCATGAATTTCAAATGGCATTCCGAATAAGATGTTTTTGGTCTTCCTTTCAAGTCAACTGGCCACTTTGTAGCAGGTTCCGGAAGACCCTGGGGAACCAGGATAGCGGCCATAAATGGAACCAGTGCGGACCAGGTAATATGGGTTTCTAACTTCATGAATTTCAAATGGCATTCCGAATAAGATGTTTTGGTCTTCCTTTCAAGTCAACTGGCCACTTTGTAGCCGGTTCCAGAAGACCCTGGGGATCCGGGATAGCGGAAAAATGGAACCAGTGCGGGTCGGGCAATATGGGTATCAAACTTCATGAATTTCAAATAGCATTGCGAATAAGATGTTTTTGGTCTTCCTTTCAAGACAATTGGCCACTTTGTAGCCAGTTCCGGAGAACCCTGGGGGAACCGGGATAGCGGCCAAAAATGGAGCCAGTGCGGAACAGGCAATATGGGTATCAAACTTCATGAATTTCAAATGGCATTGCGAGTAAGATGATTTTGGTCTTCCTTTCAAATCAACTGGATAAGATCTTTTTGGTCTTTCTTTCAAGTCAACTGGCCACTTTGTAGCCGGTTCCGGAGAACCCTGGGGGAACCGGGATAGCGGTCATAAATGGAACCAGTGCGGACAGGGCAATATGGGTATCAAACTTCATGAATTTCAAATGGCATTGCGAATAAGATGATTTCGGTCTTCCTTTCAAGTCAACTGGCCACTTTGTAGCCGGTTCCGGAAGACCTAGGGGGACCCGGGATAGAGCCATAAAATGGAATCAGTCCGAACTATGCAATATGGGTATCAAACTTCATGACTTTCAAAGGACTGCGAATATAACATTTTTGTTTTTCTTTTCAAGCCAACTACCCACTTTGTAGCCGGTTATAGGTGACACTAGAGATCCGAAACAGTGGCGAAAGATGGGATCAATTGGGACAAGACAAAGTGAGTATCAAACTGCTTTAATTACAAAGGACTTCACGATTTTTTTGTGTTTTTTTTTTATCAACTCATCCGGTCACTGTGTAGCCGGTTCCGAGAGCCCACGAGGGACCCAGGTTAGTAGCCAAAATGGAATCAGTTAAGACCAGGCAACATAAGTATTAAACTTCATGAATTTCAATTGACATTGTAAACATGACACTTTCCACCTTTTGGGAGTCCCTGAGGGACCCGGGATAGTGACCAAAGAAAGACCGATTCCGACCAGACAACGTGGCTAACATATTTCATGTATCTCAAAGGACTTCGTGGATTAAAATTTTTTGCTTCTTGTATCAGCTCACGGTCACTTTGAAACCGATTTCAGAAGTTTCTGGAGGACGCGAGATAGATTGGAACCAGTCTGGACCAGGCAATATGATTATCAAAATAATTAATTTCAAATAACATTGCGAATATTGCATTTTTGTTCTCAATTCAACTGCCGTTTTTGTAGCTGGTTCCAGAATTCCCTGGGAATCTGGGATAGCGGACAAGAATTTAATTAATTTGAACCAGGTAATATTGTTACTTAGTGAGTAATTGAGCTTGTTTCATAACGGACGCAGATCCGGATAGTTAACCTTCTTTTGGGCATTCGGAAAATATGATTCAATTAGTTTTCGAATGAATGTGTTTTGTATCGGTCTGAATTGATTTCATTTTGGGTTACAATTCCCCGTCCCCTGCGGACTTCCGGAGCCACCAATAACAACACCAAAACGCTGTATTCGCAATTGAAATCCATGAAGTTCGAAACCCACATTGCCTGGTCCTGACTGATTCCATTATTCGTCGCTATCATGGGTTTCCCAGGGAATACTAAAACCGGTTACAAAAGGTCATATTCGCAATGCCATTTGAAATTCAGGATGTTTGATTTCCATATTGCCTGGTCCAGACTGTTTCCATTTATGGCCGCTATCTCAGGTCGCCCTGGATCTTCCGAAACCGGCTGCAAAGTGGCCAGTTGTCCTGAAAGGAAGACCAAAACA
The DNA here is from genome assembly GCF_024139115.2 of Armigeres subalbatus. Taxonomy (NCBI): domain Eukaryota; kingdom Metazoa; phylum Arthropoda; class Insecta; order Diptera; family Culicidae; genus Armigeres; species Armigeres subalbatus. Next base: position 246,119,069 of record NC_085141.1, read on the forward strand.
TCTTTGATTTGATACCCCAGGGCTCTCCGGAACCGGCAACAAAGTGGCCAATTGACTTGAAAAAGACCAAAACATCGTATTCGCAATGCCTTTTAAAATTCATGAAGTTTGATACCCATATGGCCTGGTTCGCACTAATTCAATTTTTGGCCGCTATCCCGGTTCCTCCAGGTTCTCCGGAACCGGCTACAAAATGACCAGTTGTCTTGAAAGGAAGACCAAAAGATCTTATTCGCAATGCCATTTGAAATTCATGAGGTTTGATACCCATATTGCCTGGTCCGCTCTGGTTCCATTTATGGCCGCTACCCCGGTTCCCCAGAGTTCTTCCGGAACCGGCTACAAAGTAGCCAGTTGTCTTGAAAGAAAGACCAAAAACATCTTATTCGGAATGCCATTTGAAATTCATGAAGTTTGATACCCATATTGCCAGGTCCGCACTGGTTCCATTTGTGGCCGCTATCCCGGTTCCTCCAGGGTTCTCCGGAACCGGCTACAAAGTAGCCAGTTGACTTGAAAGAAAGACCAAAAAGATCTTATTGGCAATGTCATTTGAAATTCATGAAGTTTGATACCCATATTGCCTGTCCGCACTGGTTCCATTTATGGCCGCTACCCCGGTTCCCCCAGAGTTCTCCGGAACCAGCTACAAAGTGGCCAGTTGACTTGAAGGGAAAACCAAAAATATCTTATTCGCAATGCCATTTGAAATTCATGAAGTTTGATACCCATATTGCCTGGTCCGGATTGTTTCCATTTATTGCCGCTATCTCGGGTCGCCCTGGATCTTCCGAAACCGGCTGCAAAGTGGCCAGTTGTCCTGAAAGGAAGACCAAAAACATCTTTGATTTGATACCCCAGGGCTCTCCGGAACCGGCAACAAAGTGGCCAATTGACTTGAAAAAAGACCAAAAACATCGTATTCGCAATTCATTTTAAAATTCATGAAGTTTGATACCCATATTGCCTGGTTCGGACTGATTCCATTTTTGGCCGCTATCCCGGTTCCTCCAGGTTCTCCGGAACCGGCTACAAAATGACCAGTTGTCTTGAAAGGAAGACCAAAAAGATCTTATTCGCAATGCCATTTGAAATTCATGAGGTTTGATACCCATATTGCCTGGTCCGCTCTGGTTCCATTTATGGCCGCTACCCCGGTTCCCCCAGAGTTCTCCGGAACCGGCTACAAAGTAGCCAGTTGGCTCGAAAGAAAGACCAAAAACATCTTATTCGCAATGCCATTTGAAATTCATGAAGTTTGATACCCATATTGCCAGGTCCGCACTGGTTCCATTTGTGGCCGCTATCCCGGTTCCTCCAGGGTTCTCCGGAACCGGCTACAAAGTAGCCAGTTGACTTGAAAGAAAGACCAAAAGATCTTATTCGCAATGTCATTTGAAATTCATGAAGTTTGATACCCATATTGCCTGTCCGCACTGGTTCCATTTATGGCCGCTACCCCGGTTCCCCCAGAGTTCTCCGGAACCGGCTACAAAGTGGCCAGTTGACTTGAAGGGAAAACCAAAAATATCTTATTCGCAATGCCATTTGAAATTCATGAAGTTTGATACCCATATTGCCTGGTCCGCACTGGTTCCATTTGTGGCCGCTATCCCGGTTCCCCCAGGGTTCTCCAGAATCGGCTACAAAGTGGCCAGTTGACTTGAAAGGAAGACCAAAAACATCTTATTCGCAATGCCATTTGAAATTCATGAAGTTTGATACCCATATTGCCTGGTCCGCTCTGGTTCCATTTATGGCCGCTACCCCGGTTCCCCCAGAGTTCTCCGGAACCGGCTACAAAGTAGCCAGTTGTCTTGAAAGAAAGACCAAAAACATCTTATTCGGAATGCCATTTGAAATTCATGAAGTTTGATACCCATATTGCCAGGTCCGCACTGGTTCCATTTGTGGCCGCTATCCCGGTTCCTCCAGAGTTCTCCGGAACCGGCTACAAAGTAGCCAGTTGTCTTGAAAGAAAGACCAAAAACATCTTATTCGGAATGCCATTTGAAATTCATGAGGTTTGATACCCATATTGCCTGGTCCGCTCTGGTTCCATTTATGGCCGCTACCCCGGTTCCCCAGAGTTCTCGGAACCGGCTACAAAGTAGCCAGTTGTCTTGAAAGAAAGACCAAAAACATCTTATTCGGAATGCCATTTGAAATTCATGAAGTTTGATACCCATATTGCCAGGTCCGCACTGGTTCCATTTGTGGCCGCTATCCCGGTTCCTCCAGGGTTCTCCGGAACCGGCTACAAAGTAGCCAGTTGACTTGAAAGAAAGACCAAAAAGATCTTATTCGCAATGTCATTTGAAATTCATGAAGTTTGATACCCATATTGCCTGTCCGCACTGGTTCCATTTATGGCCGCTACCCCGGTTCCCCCAGAGTTCTCCGGAACCGGCTACAAAGTGGCCAGTTGACTTGAAGGGAAAACCAAAAATATCTTATTCGCAATGCCATTTGAAATTCATGAAGTTTGATACCCATATTGCCTGGTCCGCACTGGTTCCATTTGTGGCCGCTATCCCGGTTCCCCCAGGGTTCTCCAGAATCGGCTACAAAGTGGCCAGTTGACTTGAAAGGAAGACCAAAAACATCTTATTCGCAATGCCATTTGAAATTCATGAAGTTTGATACCCATATTGCCTGGTCCGCTCTGGTTCCATTTATGGCCGCTACCCCGGTTCCCCCAGAGTTCTCCGGAACCGGCTACAAAGTAGCCAGTTGTCTTGAAAGAAAGACCAAAAACATCTTATTCGGAATGCCATTTGAAATTCATGAAGTTTGATACCCATATTGCCTGGTCCGCACTGGTTCCATTTGTGGCCGCTATCCCGGTTCCCCCAGGGTTCTCCAGAATCGGCTACAAAGTGGCCAGTTGACTTGAAAGAAAGACCAAAAAGATCTTATTCGCAATGCCATTTGAAATTCATGAAGTTTGATACCCATATTGCCTGAATCAGAATGGTTCTATTTTTGGCCACTTCCCTCTGCGGCTTCATCCGTAATCAATCGGTTGGCCACAATCCGAGCGCTTCCGAAGCACTCTTCTGCTCTAGTACATGATGCCTGGAAATAGTGACAATCATTTTGTGTGAAATTGAGGAGAATTATTTTGTTTATATTGCCCGGTCCGCACTGGTTCCATTTTTGGCCGCTATCTAGGTTCCCCCAGGGTCTTCCGGAACCGGCTACAAAGTGGCCAGTTGATTTGAAAGGAAGACCAAAATCATCTTATTCGCAATGCCATTTGAAATTCATGAAGTTCGATAACCATATTGCCCGGTCCGCACTGGTTCCATTTTTGGCCGCTATCCCGGTTCCCCCAGGGTCTTCCGGAACCGGCTACAAAGTGGCCAGTTGACTTGAAAGGAAGACCAAAATCATGTTATTCGCAATGCCATTTGAAATTCATGAAGTTTGATACCCATATTGCCCGGCCCGCACTGGTTCCATTTTTGGCCGCTATCCCGGTTCCCCCAGGGTTCTCCGGAATTGGCTACAAAGTGACCAGTTGTCTTGAAAGGAAGACCAAAACCATCTTATTCGCAATGCTATTTGAAATTCATGAAGTTTGATACCCATATTGCCTGAATCAGAATGGTTCTATTTTTGGCCACTTCCCTCTGCGGCTTCATCCGTAATAAATCGGTTGGCCACAATCCGAGCGCTTCAGCACTCTTCTGCTCTAGTACATGATGCCTGGAAATAGTGACAATCATTTTGTGTGAAATTGAGGAGAATTATTTTGTTTATATTGCCCGGTCCGCACTGGTTCCATTTTTGGCCGCTATCTAGGTTCCCCCAGGGTCTTCCGGAACCGGCTACAAAGTGGCCAGTTGATTTGAAAGGAAGACCAAAATCATCTTATTCGCAATGCCATTTGAAATTCATGAAGCTCGATACCCATATTGCCCGGTCCGCACTGGTTCCATTTTTGGCCGCTATCCCGGTTCCCCCAGGGTCTTCCCGAACCGGTTACAAAGTGGCCAGTTGACTTGAAAGGAAGACCAAAATCATGTTATTCGCAATGCCATTTGAAATTCATGAAGTTTGATACCCATATTGCCTGGTCCGCACCGATTCCATTTTTGGCCGCTATCGCGGTTCCCCCAGGGTCTTCCGGAACCGGCTACAAAGTGGCCAGTTGACTTGAAAGGAAGACCAAAATCATCTTATTCGCAATGCCATTTGAAATTCATGAAATTTGGTATCCATATTGCCCGGTCCGCACTGGTTCCATTTTTGGCCGCCATCCCGGTTTCCCCAGGGTCCTCCGGAACCGGCTACAAAGTGGCCAGTTGACTTGAAAGGAAGACCAAAAACATCTTATTCGCAATGCCATTTGATATTCATGAAGTTTGATACCCATATTGCCCGGTCCGCACTGGTTCCATTTTTGGCCGCTATCCCGGTTCCCCCAGGGTCTTCCGGAACCGGCTACAAAGTGGCCAGTTGACTTGAAAGAAAGACCAAAAAGATCTTATTCGCAATGCCATTTGAAATTCATGAAGTTTGATACCCATATTGCCTGAATCAGAATGGTTCTATTTTTGGCCACTTCCCTCGGCGGCTTCATCCGTAATCAATCGGTTGGCCACAATCCGAGCTCCCGAAGCACTGTTCTGCTCTAGTACATGATGCCTGGAAATAGTGACAATCATTTTGTGTGAATTTGAGGAGAATTATCTCGGTTAATTCGACAAATCTCACTGTGGTCCCAAAAAATGGCCAATTTGACCGCATTTGACCCAGTGACCCCCCGGGATAACTCCGGCCACAGGGACATTTCCGATTCCAACAACATGTTCCCGGAAACTAGAAACCTGTACGAGTCTAATGCTGAAAAATTAAGCAAATCCGTCAAATATTCGATGAGCAGTGGCATTTTTAATTTGATTTTCTTCACCTGGGCCTATACGGGTTAAGCATCCAGAATTGCTCCGCACATTATAACCTCAAATAACTTTGAAGCGGCCGAGAGGCTTGTGATACCACGATAATTAGCAACATTGTGGCTATCGCTGCGTTTGAAGACTGGTGTTACGAACGACTGCTTCCAAATGCGAGGAAATTTTGCCTGGCGGAGTGAACAGTTGAAAATATCACAGAATGGTTGTGCTAGAGCGTCAATCCACCGGCATATTACAACTGCAGGAAAACCGTCTGGACCAGCTACGAATGAACGTTTCAGTTTTTTTGCTGCCAATGAAACCATTTCTGGATTAATGGCAAACAATCCAAGCTCGACCACATTAACAGGAACATCCCGGATAGCTTCATCGATTTCCAACTTTGAAGTCTTACTCGATGCGAATATGGATGCGAAATGCTCGGCAAACAGTTTGCAGGACTCATCGGTAGACGCAGCAGATGATAAATTCAGATATACGCTCGATGGGATCGCCGCGCTTTTCCGTTTTGAATTGACAAAGCTCCAGAATCCTCGTGGGTGTCGTCTAAGATTTGTTTGCACGCGCAATACATATGATTTGTAGAGTGTGCTATTCAAAAAACGATACGCATTACTGGCTTGCTTAAAACTTAGCTTGTTGGCAGGCGTTCTTTCACGTCGTAGCTGTCTTTGGCAAGCATTTCGCACTCTTCTTAATTCTTTCAAACTTCTAGTACTCCAGGCAGGAGAAATTGGCGGCCGGATTCGTGGAACATGCGAAGAGAGCCAATCGTTCAAAACAGAGCAAAAACCTTCCGCCATGTCGTCGACGTCATTCATTGCGGAAATCGAATGCCAGTCGACGGTCATCAAATAATCCAGAAGACTCGCAAAATCAGTTTTTCGATAGTCCAGTGGGCGCTCATTTTGTCTGTTCACCGGTTCGTCACATTTTGCTAGCGCTGGCAGAGAGATCTCAAGAGGAGGGTGATGAGAATCCACAGGTAGAAGCGGCGCCACACAACAACTTACATTAGCCACACAATTCGACAAACAGAATACCAAATCAAGGACGCGATCAAGCGAGTTGGATACAGTATTTCTTTGGGTCTGCGACGTTAGGCATAAGTACGTTAGGGATAAGGATGTTATGCATAAGTACGATAGACATAATGGACGTTTGGCATAATTCGGCCTTCTTTATATCATAGGCTGTTCTTTGGGTCATTTTATGCCTAACATTGGACATGCCTAACGTACATTATGCCTAACGTCCGTTATGCCTAACGTCCATTATGTCTAACGTACTTATGCCTAACGTCTTTATACCTAACGTACTTATGCCTAACGGGGTATACCCTATTTCTTTGACCAAGACACAAGTAGTCCATACCATCCAAGAGACTACTGCTGGATGGCAGAAGTTGCGATCCATCACAATGCACAATGCCGTCAGTTTCACGCCACCGTATGCGTGGCTGGTTATAATCCCCACAGATTAGAACAGCATCATCAGACAGACGAACATTTCTCGCACAGCTCATTCACGGATGAAACATGGTCATTAATTACATATACATCACGACTTTTGTCCGGTGGAATATAGATTGCGCGCATAATAACTCTCCTACCATTGATTGTAGACGAAACACAAATTTGTTCTAGCCTTTATCCACAAATAGTGTGTACAATGCGGCTGACATACCGCTGCGCAATAGCGATAAGAACACCACCAAAGCGAGATTTGCTACTATTTACAGGACTAAGATCACAGCGGAAAACATTGAAGCGTGAACCAAACAGCTGTTGTGCAGTAATACAATCGTCCAATGTCCATTGTCCGCATCACCTTACGCTCAAACACTCCGAAAGCTCTCCGATCAGCCTCCTCTAATGTCCATGTTTCATGGCCGTAAAGTCACCGGAAGAATCAGAGTAGTATACAGCACGAGTTTTGTCCTCGTTTGCAGACTACGGAACTTAAGCTGGTTACGAAGTCCGTAATAAACCCTAATTGCAGCTGCAATACGCCTTTTAACCTCGCGGATAACATCATTATCGCGCGTCACTAATGTTCCAAGATACACAAATTCTTCTACCACTTCAAAATTTTCACCATCCAGCACCATTTCGCTACCACCACCACTAATGAACCCACGTTGATTTCCAGCGACCATGTACTTCGTTTTGCTGGTATTGGTCGTGAGTCCAATCCTCGCTGTCTCCCTCTTAAAAGGCACAAAAGCCTCTTCCACGGCACGGCGATCAATCCCGATAATATCGGTATCGTCCGCAAATCCCAGGAACATATGCGATTTTGTGATAATGGTACCGCTTCTTGAAACTATCTTGAATCTACAAGGGTCAGATGGACCCCTGGCTACTCCCCTGGACACTGGTCTAGCCACGGTGTCCACTTGGGGTGGGCTCTACAACAGCCTCTTTACGATGATAGTTATTTGTGTTTTACAGGGTCGTTTAAAGAATATTGGGTTCCGGGTAAAGCTTGGTGGACTATCTTCCCGCGTGGTTATTTGGGCAAATTATATACAATTTGGAGGAGGAAACAAGCAAAAACCTAATATGGAAAATAATGTAATATTCTAAATAAATTAAGACTACGCAATTTAGTTCAGACAAATAACAGGCATGAATATAATTTATTGGGGTAATCAAACTTTCAGCTAATTTCATTTATATTATTTTCTTTAACTAGTTTTTAGCGTGTGGGGGATAACTACACTTATAGATTGCAACCATGGTTTTATTTATCACAATGTAGGTACATACTCTTTCGTTGCGGCCGATCGATGATCACATGTTGGTCGACATCAGCAGTTGGTGATAGGGTTGGACAACGATGACGGTGGCGCTGCAAGGGACACTTTCTTCGATGGACAGGGGCTTGACAAAGCTGGGTAGTGTCAAGGGGGCACTTGATTCTTCGTTCCCGTTATTGGCGCGGGAATAATGTGTGACACTGTGGCCGAGTTTAACGATTGGCCAATGTTCCGGGGTCCAGGGAGTGGTTCAAACTCGCGCGCGCACTATTCAATGTGGTCCTATCCGAGCGAGAGACACCAGAGCTGACGGTAATAGTCTTTTCTCAACACCACATTTCACAAAGTGCTTCTAAAATTCTTCAACACAGCACCGTTTCGCTCGTCAGCTCGGACCACTATTTTTTGGAATCCACTGTTCTATCGTTCGCACCACACTCGCTCGGATATCACTTGGTACGAAAAATTGACCCAAATGGCTTAACGCGATCAGAATGTAGCTTTTGTCATATCACATGGTGTCTGTTCTCTTCTTCTGACCGTTTGTGGTGCAGCCATGAATAGGTCCGTACCTCACTTCACTACGAGAAATGTCTTTTCTGACTTGTGGTGTTCTAGCTATTATATGACCGTAGTTAGGAAGTTTTACACAACTTTTCAAGTTTTAAGTTAGGTTTTAAATTACACCTTTTCACGGAACTGCGAAATGCAAGAGGACGGGCAAATTCGCGGTGTCACATTTCTTCACTCCTCTGGACCAGCACAAAATAAGAGCCCAACTCTATCGTGCTATGGTCTTTTATATTTTTTTCTAGTCCCAAAAATAACGCCCATTGCCTTCCGTTTCGTTATTCCGGTGAAGAATCGCTGCGTTTCTCGGTGATATTTTGTTAGTAGAAGTCGAGGGGTTTTGGTTGGTGTTATATTTAGGATTTCAAATTTAAATAATTCAAAAGTAGTACTAGATTGCATGCATAATCTTTACACAAATACCCTAAGTGCTTGTTTCTTTTTCTTTTTGGTTTAAGGGATAATTTATTATGTATTTTAGTGAACATTTGATTATAAATAGATAATTTTATAAATAGTATAGAAAAGCTTCTAGAAACAGTGTAAATAAATATTTTTCAAATAATTTAAATAAGTAATCTGATAAATAATGTAAATAAATATTGAAAATAAATAATAAAAATAATCAGATAAATAATGTAAATAAATATATATTTCTTTTAACACCAACCAGGAGGTAAACAAACAATTAACAATGAAATAACAAAATTGGACACAAACGTCATCTTTTATGTATAATAATTGTTTGCATACACCCTATAACTACTATGTACAGAATAAACATCCGTCAAACATATAAATATGGACCACAGACATTTATTTTATACATAGACATTTAATAATAAATTAGTAAACGAACACATAGACATATATTTACATTTTTTTTTTGGGGTCTGAACTAAATTGGCCCAAGAACCAAGGGGTTTTAATTGTAACCCTAAAATGGCGGGTTACATTCTTTGCACACCAGCTCCCCTCCTCCCTCGAGCACTATATTAAACAGTAGATTCGAGAGTGCATCATCCTGCTTTAATCCATCTAAAGCAGCGGTTCTCAACCTGGGGTACATGTACCCCTGGGGGTCCCTTGCTTGTCCCAGGGGGTACCTCAGACAAACATTCGTAATGGCGGATGTATTACAATTCCAATTCAAAACTTATTGATAAACTTTGGATAATTATGTTTTTTATAAATCATAATTTTGTCTTGTGCATAATATGCATGGTGATTAGTAAATCAAAGCCAAATCCTCAACCAGCACAGTGTATGAAGGGCTGCGGAACAAAAAACAAAACGTCTAACGCCTAAATGTTAAAAAACTCCAATGCAATCTTCCTGAATATCTAAATGAAATGTTGAAAAATATTTTGAGTATATGCTTTTCAACTAAAATCCAGAATCTAAAGGTTCGGAAGCCTTCGTTTAAAAGGTATATGGTATCCCATCCGAAAACTTGCCATCTGCGGATTGGCAATCGTACGCCTTTGCACGCAAGGCTAATTGGAGACCCTGGTTGGTTCCCTTTTTTCAAGACGTTCAGAAGCCTCTTTCAAGATGTTCAGAAGCCTCCTTTCAAGAGGCTTGAAAGCCGCCTTTCAAGAGGCTTGGAATCCTCCTTTCAAGCGGTTTGGAAGCTTCCTTTCAAGATGCTTGCAAGCTTCCTTGCAAGAGACTTGGAAGCCTCCTTTCAACAGGCTTGTAGGTCTCCTTTCAAGAGGCTTGGAAGTCTCCTTTCAAGAGGCTTGGAAGTCTCCTTTTAGGAGGCTTGGAAGCCTCCTTTCAAGAGGATTGGAAGCCTCCTTTCAAGGGGCCCAGAAGCCTCGTTTTATGAGGCTCGGAAGCCTTCTTTCAAAAATCTCAGAAGGCTTATTTCAAGAGGCTCGTAAGCCTCCTTTCAAGATGCTCGGAAGCCTACTTTCAAGAGACTCGAAAACCTACTTTCAAGTAGTTCGGAAGCCTCCCTCCAAGAAGCTCGGAATTCTTCTTTCAAGAGGCTTGGAAGCATACTTTCAAAAGGCTCAGAAGCGTCCTTTCAAGATGTAAAGGAAGTCTCCTTTAAGTGACTCGAAAGCTGCCATGCAAGATGTTTGAAATCCTCTCAGAGGCTCAGGAGCCTCTTATCAAGAGGTGCGGAAGCCTACTTTCAAGAGATTCAGAAGCTCCTTTCAAGAGGCTGGCAAGTCTCCTTCCAAAAGGCTCGGAATTATTTTTATCAAAAGGCTTGGAAGCCTACTTTGAAGAGGGGGTACCTGACCTAATGCAGAACTTCGAAGGGGTACCTCTTTAGAAAAAGGTTGAGAACCGATGATCCAAGGTAACAAATAACGTCAATATTTCATCCGTAACCCTTACACTTGATTTCGATCCGTCCAACGTTATACGAATCGGCCGTTTCGCCGGAAAACCAGTTCGCTTTAAAAACATGTTCAAGCTTAATTTTCCGTAATTCATTCCGTTTCACTGAATCGTACGCCGCCTTGAAATCAATAAGCATATGATGTGTCTGCATGCTGTACTCCCGGAATTTATCAAGGATTTGTCTCAGGGTAAACATTTGCTCCGTCATTGATCATCCCTCACGAAAACCTGCTTGGTATTCGCCGACGAAGGACTCTTCAAGCGGTCTCAATCTGTTGAACAGAATACGGGACATAATTTTGTACGCCGAATTAAGGAGGGTTATTCTTCGATAATTGGCGCACGCCAGTCTGTGCCCTTTCTTTAAGAGAAGGCAAATGAGGCCGTACAACCAGCTAGCATGCATTTCCTCATCTTCCCATATTTTGACACAATATGTTGCAGAACTTCATAAAGCTGCTCACTACCATGTTTGAGAAGTTCATCCGGGAGCTATTCTGTCCTTCCCCGCAGCCTTATTGTTTTTCAGCTCTTTAACAGCCTTCTAACCTCATCTAGTGTTGACGACTCCACAGCTTGTCCATCATCGCTATTATGTATTCTGTTTTCACCGATGTGTTGCTTCCATCTGGCTGCCACTTCGGTTTTATCTGTCAGCAAATTTCCTTGTTGGTCGTTGTACATGACGGGAGATGGCGCTGTCTTTCTCCGCACGCCATTGACAGATTAATAGAACCTCCGCATATCGTTCTGCTCCATTTTTTCTTGCGCCTCGCTAATCACTTGTTCTTCATATTCTTTCTTCTTCCTGCGGTGGGTTCGTTTTTCGGCTGCTATTGCTTACTTGTACCGATCTCTATTCGATCGGGTACCCGACACCAACATCCGGCTTCTGGCAACTTTCTTCTCGTCTGTCACTCTCTGAAACTCCACATATAACCAACCCGTCCTGGGTCGCCTCTGTGCAGTGCCTACCACTTCTCGTGCTATGAGCGCTCCATGGGTCGACTCCCATAGATCGTTGATGTTGTCGCTAACGTTGATTGCACTTATCCGTTCGTCGAGCTTCTACTCAGCCGATACTCCTTCCGCCGACAATCGCTGGATATTGTAACGCATCGTTCGCTGTGATCTTTCGTTCGATACAGTTGACAACCGGGATCGAATTTTACTGACAACGAGGTAGTGATCAGAGTCAATGTTCGGACCTCTGTATGTCCACACATCGAAAACATCCGAGAAATAGCGCCCATCCTCCAGAACATGGTCTATCTGGTTGCAAGTTTAACTATTTGGGTGTCTCTAGGTGTGCTTTCGGATATTCTGTCGTGCAAATTAGGTGCTACTGATGGCCATCCCTCCGGCAGCAGCGAAATTTACTAGCCGTATGCCGTTGTCATTGGTAACGGAGTAAAGGCTCTCCCCAAGATGAATACACAGCTAGGTGTTCTAATCTGCCAAATTCACGATTCAGCCATCTTGGATTTTAGTATGGGAGAGCCAGCCAGTTTGTTTATGTTTTGCACCGAAAATGAATTTTTCACCCCCGCCTTCTTCTCGTCCTTAAACTTGGCAGGTTGAAACACCTAACGTGTATTCATCTTGACTCTCCCTTCCAATTATGGGACAGAAATAGTCCTCTCTACCGACCTGAGCGTTAGCGTCTCCGATAACAATTTTCACGTCATGCTTTGGGCACTCTCTATACTGCCGCTAACCGCAAGTCGAGCACATCTATATATGGAGGCCCATATACAGATGTGCTCGACTTGCGGTTAGCGGCAGCATAGGCTTTATCAAGACATTCATAAAACGTGTCCTTCACGTCGTCGGATTTATCGTTTGTCGGTGCGTAAATTGATTAGGCTGTAATTGAAGAATTTGCCCCGTATCCTCAACACACAGATTCGCCATTATCGAGGCTTTCCACCGCATCACGCTTCATCTGCTTGCCCATCACTACGAAACCAACTCCATGCTCTGCTTTTCCGCCGCCGCTGTGATAGATGTTATTCTTGAATGCAGTGTTGGTCATAAGGTCCACAGCTCGGAATTAACGTTCTCCGGATCTGGGCCATCGGACTTCTTGAATAGCGGCCACGTTCACTCCAATCTTCTGCAGTTCGCGAGCCACAAGGCTCACTCGTCAAGGTTCATTTAGGGTCCTCACATTCCAAGTACCGAGTTTCCAATCATAGTTCTTATTTCGTTGCCGGGACGGTTGCTAAAAATAACGTTCCCTTTTTCTTCTATCTCCATTTTTCGTGGTATTTAAGAGGCTTCAGTTAGCTACCTTACCGGGGTCGCGTTACCTACATCGCGATGATGGGGCTGCCACCTTAGGTATAGCTGACGCGATACAGCATTTCGTTAATCAACCGCTGGGTACCAGGCAGACGCTGTTTGAGCCGCACCTCCTGGTGAACAGGCGTACCTTCTCACTCAAGCTGAAGTCAGAAGGACAACAGTGTCCAGGCTGCACTACCAGCGGTTGTGTACTTAACCCTTAGCTGGCGGTCTTTTGTCATAGGACGACCCGTGGAAGCGTGAGATAGGAACATGTGGGAGCAAGAGTTCTGTTGGGCGCTCCTTCCTTGATGTCAACCCACCATTTTGCAGCCCATAACCCCGAGATATTCAAGTCAAATTACTATTTGACCAGTTGTTAAATTAGCCTGAGTCCCCATGCCCTTACTTCAATGCACATCAATTCCAATAAATCAGTCGATAATAACTTCAATAATGAAGCCCTAACATTTGGATTGGCAAATGTTTAAAAACAAAGCATGCATGAGTACCATCTATGATTCTCATTGACCAAATTGATCAAATTCGAAAAAAAGACCTTAGTCTTTTCATGATTAAGTAGCGTAAATAAAATTTCCAAGCATTTGTGTGGAGAAAATTTGAATTGGTCCCAAAGTTTTTTTTTTGTAGATGAAATGTATGTACTTTGGATGTGCTAGGAGCAGAATTATGTTAACATGCGAGGTATTATTATCTGATGTCATGGGTTCTAGGTAGTCTAAGAATTCCACCGAGTCAAGATCTGCCGATCAACCTCCGTTACGGAGATAGTTATTGAAGAATTAACAAGCTTCAAAAAGATCTTTTTGTTCTTAAGGGTTCTAAGTAGTTTACGTACTCCACAGAATCAAGATCTGCCGATCAATCTCCATCAATGAGGCAGTCATTGCAGGATTAACAATTTTTGGAAAAATTAACAAATTTTGTGACCCCATTTTTGTAGACGTTTGCATTTCAAGAAATTCTTGCTATTATTATGGATTCTAGGTAGTCTACGAACTCCATAGAGTCAAGATCTGACGATCAACTTCCGTTAAGAAGACAGTTATTGCAGGATTAACAAGTTGTGTAACCCCATCTTGTATATGTCTTGGAGGGACTGGAACCCTCAACCTCTTACCCTATACATAGGCGTGATAACCCCTACACAACAAGACCACTTAAAGGTCACGTTTGAGGAAAAACCGAATCCGAGAATCCGAGTACCAACCTAGACCGCGGTTAACTCTTTTTTAAATATCTTTCGGATGCTTGATTTGCCCAGTCGTCACATGTTGTACATATATCCACAGTCAAGCGAGCCCACATTGTCTCTATTATCGAGAACATCACACTCCCCGAGTAGCACACATGTTCCAAGTCAGCTACCGCAACTCATATGTGATCGAATTCGGTCACAATCAGGTTGCTTAAACCAGATTTGATAGAAATGTGCTACTTGGGTCTATGACCCCAACAACGGATGGGGCGGATTCATATAGAATATAAATTAATCGCACTCTGCTGTGCCAAAGACTTGCTTGGCTAAAGCATTTGATGAGTGTGACTGTTCTACACATGCGGTATAGTTATTTAATTTGCAAAATAGAGATAACCGTGGTGGAGGTTGGTACTCGGAATCTGACGGCTTTACCGCAAACGTAACCTTTAAGTGGTCTTGTTGTGTAGCGGTTATCACGCCTATTCTAGATAGGAGGTCGAGTGTTCGAGTCCCTGCAAGTCACGTTGATTGATTTCGCAAATTTCATATCAATTTGTCTATTTCAAAACATGTGCTGTGCATATGCACAGCCAAGATATTTAACAAAAGAAACTATTTTCGTGCGTTGCCGAATAATATCCAGTTAATTGTAGTTCTTGATGTTGTCATGAGTTTTGGGTTGTCTACAAACTCCATAAAGCCAAGATCTGCATCCTTAAGTGAGGCAGTTATTGAAGAATTAACAAGTTGTGTGACCCTATCTTTGAATAAATTTGGAGTCTAAGGTTCTTGTTGTTGTTCTAGGTAGTTTGTTACCGAATGCGTCAACAATGAGACACCCATGCATATAACCCTTAACTAATTAATAAAACTCAATATTTGTGAGACTATGCATGGAGTACCCAAAAGGCGGAATACATGGGTAAATTGTCAACTATCGGTGTATTCCGTCTCAATCGTGTACGCACTAACGCTGCTGACACCCCTACCTTCGAGGCGAGTGGAATATTGGAAGTACATCCGGGGCGAAAAGAAGGGAAGAGAGGAGGAGAAAAAAAGCAAGACTGAAGACGGGGTTTTTGGTCAGTGAACGCCGAGGAAGACAGTTGTTTTCGCGAGTGTCCAATCAAAATTAAAAAACGTGGTGGAAGTAGACCCCTGAAGACCACAAAATACTCCGGACGGGAAATATTACCACCCGTTTCCCCCCCAATCGAAGCTGGCTAAAGGGATACCGGGAAGGGTTCCTCGGCCGAGCGAAAGCGATCCTTGTAGCGGCCGTGCCTACGGCGGTTTAAGTGCATGACCATAGTGTAGTGGACCACTAGTGACGGTTCCGAGCCCAGCGCGGTACCTAGGCGGACAGACCTTTGTAGGGAGAGCACAACGATCTTCGCCCCCTCAACGCCCGCAAAGGACAATCCGGAAGTGGGCAGTTCCGATATTCGTGGCCACACGTGTCCGTACCAGTTTTATTTTGGCAAGCTACATCTATCTCGGTCCCGCATCAAATAGAGGACAAACACCGGAAAGTCCATTTTTCCACGCTCGCGGCAGGCTGGCCCCTCGTGGAATCGCCGAAGGCAAGAGAACTCTTCCTCGTGCTGTTGGAGAAGTTTGGCACAGGACGCTCATATTGCGTCACTACGGTGACAAGCCGTCCCGGCGTGGACCGCACGACAATTCCAGAACCATCGTCAAGAACATCGTCGACCGGGCGCCAAGCCCCCAAGAAAACCCTTCCTCGTGCGTTTAGAGGAGTTCGGCATAGGACGGTCACACTCGTCACTACGGTGGCAACCAGTCCCGGTGTGGACCGCACGACAATTTCAGCATCATCATCGTCCGGGTGCCAGGCGACCCGGGAACCCTGTAACAAAATCGGCCGCGCCCTTGTCTTGCGTCAATCAACAAGGAGTTCCAGCTTTTCCACGACCGAAACCGCTCCCCCCCCCTTTCCGGGCCAGGGAAGAACAACCAGGAGTGACCATGAGGAACGATATCATCTATTTCGCCGGCGGGTTCCCGCTATACACAAAAGGTATGAGCTCAGAATTGTAAAACGGCCGCAACGATAATTCTAGCCCTAACTAACCCTTAAGAATGAAAACATAAATAAATAAAAGTATGTAAAATGTAACAAATCGGTTCCTTTCTTTAAGCTACTAGCCCTGAATTGCATGGTATGGTCTTGGATCATTGTTGTTGTCCGCTGCTCCACTTTTGTCTCTGTGCGTCCCCTAAGCAGGTTCAAGCCGACCCTGAGAACCCCGAAACGAGGTGAGCTAGTTAGGGACGTTAGGACGTCCGCTCCACAGACGTGAGGACGTCGAAGGAGTTTGTTTCAAGTTTACGAACTCCATAGAGACAAAATCTGCCGATCAACCTCCCTAACGGAGACAATTCTTGAGCAATAAACAAATTGCGTGACCCCTTCTTGGTTTTTGTTTGCATTTTAAGTAGTTCTGGTTGTTGTCATGAGTTATTAGTAGTCCATGAACACCATTGAGTCAAGATCAGCCGATCTTGAAAATTGACCGTTTGTGTGACTTCATATTGCTATATGTTCACCATTAAATGAAACGCAACATTGATTTTATCCTCTGTAGATGAGGACAAAGAATTATCGCTATTCCGTTTTGTTTCTTGTGTTATTTGAAAACATGTATCTCTTTTTTGAAATAGGCCGATAGATCTCTTGTTATTCGTGTAGGCTTCAAGGCGTGTAGATCTTACTCCAGATATTTCTTGGATTGCCATGAACTTATGACATGAATGCATTAAATCCCATGTATCTCAAAATACAGGTCCAAGGTCCAGGAGGTTTTCGAATAACTTTAAATACTTGAAAATGATGATGAACTGCGTGTTACTGTGCGTCAACATATCAACGTAGATCTGCAACACGCCGGAAATGCTTTCAGATGAGTTGGTTGATCTGAGGTCCTAGCTCCATGGGGTTCTTGGATGACTCAGAATACTTGAAAATAGGGAAGATCTACTTATTTTGTATTCATATATCAAGATAGACCTGCAGCTGCTGTTAATTCACTTGAAATACCTGATGTTTAGTTGCTAGACCTTAAATACTATTTCAAAACTTCTTGGCACACCATGAGCACTTTAAGGGCTCAGCACTCAAACAAGTATACTCAGTTAATTGAATTTCAAAACCATAACCTGATCATTCCTACAGATGAAGGTACAACACTGGAATGCTGCACTTTAAAATTTAAAATTCCACCATGAATATTCTGGCCAAGGCTGCCAATCTCTGTTCTCTGGCGTAATTCCTCTGATGGTTCCATTTTCCATTTTCTTTCGGTCTTACAGGTGGTCTTCCCCTGATGTACTCACCAGCACCGAGAGGCGATTGTGAAAACTGCTGCCCCATCCGGGAACCGAAAGATATTCAGTTTTTCCTATTCACGAGGTAAGTCGCTTCCTGTAATCAACTCCCCCGTTGGACGGAATACGAAATAACAAAGCACGGGCGGACAACTGTTTCATTCAGTCACTTTTAAGCTCCGGCTGGTAGGGCTCGGAAACAGCAAGGGATTAAAACTCGTTTTGTTTTTTCCTTCTTTTCGGAATGTTGCAGGCAAAATCGCGACAAAGGGGACGTGCTCTATGTTTCCGACAAGAAACATCTGAGGAAATCCCATCTGAACAGGACCAATCCGCTGGTAATCTATATGCATGGCTTCTCGGAGCGGGCCCCGGGTGGCGATGGTGAAAGCAGCAAACAGATGCGGGACGGTAAGTGGATTCGGCTTATTTGAAATAAGGTCAAGTTCAGATTCTTAATCGTATTTTTCATCTTCTGTGTCCAAATCAGCTCTCCTCAATGCCGGTGACTACAACGTGGTCCTGGTGGATTGGAGTCCCCTCACGGCGCTGCCCTGGTACGTGAACTCCGTCCAGAATGGGCCTCGAGTCGGGCGGTACATTGCTCGGTTTATCCGATTCATGGTGCTGTCGAATTTCCCGCTAAAGCAAATTCACCTGATCGGATTTAGTCTGGGGGCCGAGGTAGCTGGATTTGCAGGCAAGACTCTCAACGAATGGGGACTGAAACTGCCAAGGATAACGGGTAAGAATATTTCCAGTCGGGTGACAGTTGTTATCATCCATTTCCATAGATGAACGAAAGAACTTTAGCCACTAGGACGGTCGCCCCCTTTAGGGGAAGAATTATTTATTTCAAGTTGGCATTGTTCCCGAAGTCGGTGCTGACATTTCTGCTATTGATTTATGGCTGTTGATTGGATCCAGAGCGTTCTCTGTTGGCGTACGCTCAAGTCAAGTAGATTTTGTTTCACACGAGAAGTTATCAATCAAAATTGTTGTGGTAGGTTTCTGTTCCTACTATTACATCGCTTTGGAAGTAGTTTAGATTGAAATAGGTATGTATACTTTGGCATGAAGCGATTAATGCGTTGATAACTATTTGTACTCGGGGAAAAATGCCCTATAAAATGAACATTTTCTGTCCATATTTCTAAAAAAATCAATTTGTCTAGTAAACTTTCGAAAGATGTTCTACTTCGTACGACGGCAATATTTATTCGAACGAAGGAGAGCAAAAAAGGTATGACTACGTGCCTCGATACGATTCAAAAACATCGTGATTCCATAAATAGGGGCAGTAGGGGCAATATGAGTCACCTTGAGGGCGAGCTTATTAACATGTTTTACCATGCCAAAGGTATATGATCTTCAAGAAAATGCTCCATATATGTCTCAACGTGAAAATCGCTTCAACATTCAATTCTAAAATGGAAGTACACTTGAAAATGTAAATTTCCGCTGAATAGGTAGTATAAGTAAGCTACATTTGAATAATGGTTTTTCGAGCTTTTCAGCGCTTTTCTGAACGATTTACTCAGGCGGCTCATATTGCCCCGATGATCCCTATGTTTTTTAAAGGTTTGGGTAGTCAGCGTACAATTCCATAGGGTGGGTAGCGTAGTTATCGCCTGAGGAAGACGGCCCACGGGGCTGCGAAATGGTTAGTTGAGATCCTCACAAGTTCCAATACTCACGCTTCCACGGGTCTTCCGATGACAATTGACCGCCAGCTAAGGGTTGCGTACTTAGCTGGTAGTGCAGCCTGGCCACTGTTGTCCTTCTGACATCAACTAGAGTGAGAGGGTATAAAAAGGCTATAAAAAGATGCATGTGTACCCAAGCAGGCCCTATCAAAGCGACCGTGTGCCGCTCAAAGCGCACTAGCCCAGTCCTGGTGTTGACCCGACTGATCGAGCGTCTGTAAACCAAGGAGGTGCGGCTCCAACAGCGTCTGTTCTGGCATCCAGCGGCTGAGTATAAAATGCTATTCCCCGGAAGAGATACCTAAGATGGCAGCCCCATCCCGGTGGATAGGGAACCTTGGGCCAACAACCTACTGTTCCCGAAACATCAATTTGTTCGAGAATCCGATAATGAGAGAATACGGACTGATTTTACGGCGACGACTCTTAGCGCGAAACAACGGACACGAATAGGAACATGGAACGTTTTAACCCTAGCCCAGCAGGGTAAATTGGCACAACTTGCCAGTGAGGCACACCGCATGAAGCTTGAGATCCTGGGACTGAGTGAAGTCCGTTGGCCAAACTTTGGAGAACACAGAACGCCGTCGGGACAAGTTCTGCTATACTCTGGTTTACGAGGTGAACACGCTCTCCGGCATCGTGGAGTTGGCTTCCTACTAAGCGCTCAGGCACACTCTGCGCTTATGAAGTGGGAACCTATAAGTGAAAGGATAATCGATTTAGAACACGGGTCCGAAACCTTACTATAATCCAATGTTATGCGCCAACCGATGCTGCCGATCTGCAAGACAAAGAGAACTTCTACAGTCAAATCAATGCCGTCGTAGATAGAATTACGAAGGGTGATATCAAGATCTGTTTGGGCGACTTCAATGCGAAGATCGGATCCGACAACTCGAACCATGAGCGCATTATGGGACGCCATGGTCTCGGAGAAATGAGCGAAAACGGAGAGCTGTTCGCAGAATTTTGTGGTAATAACAACATGGTGATCGGGGGATCGCTCTTCTCTCATCGACCGGTTCACAAGGTCACGTGGGTCTCCCGTGACGGCTTTACAGAAATCGACCACATCTGCATCAGACGAAAATGGAAACGGAGCCTTCTTGATGTACGGAATAAACGTAGTGCCGATATCGCGTCTGATCATCACCTCCTCATCGGCGAAATACGCCTGCGCATTGCGCGGATTCGTCGGCAGGAGGAAAGAGTTGGACGACGATTCAACACACGCCGACTGGAAGATGCCACGGTGAAACGATCCTTCGTTGAAGAACTGGAGACGCGTGCAGCAGATATTCCGGAAGGTGGCAGCGTGGAAGACCAATGGACCGCCATCAAGAATGCCTTCATCGCCACCAACGAGAACAATCTGGGCGAACTACGCACCCAGAGAAAACAATGGATCACCGATGAGACCTGGAGGAAGATAGAGGAGCGAAGAGAAGCCATAGCCGCGATAGAACGATCGAAAACCAGAGGAGCCAAAGTCTTAGCCCGTCAACGATACGCGGCTCTTGAGAAGGAAGTAAAACGCTCATGTCGACGGGACAAGTGAGCGTGGAAAGACTCTCTGACCGACGAAGGAGAGAGAGCCGCCGCAACCGGAGACATCCGCCTCCTCTATGATATTTCACGACGCTTAAGCGGGGCGAAGATGAAAGCAACGATGCCTGCGAAAGACGCGAATGATCAGTTATTGACCGACCCAACTGACCAGCTGAAACGCTGGTTCGAGCACTTCGAACAGTTTTTTCAAGTGCAAGCCAGGCCATCACCACCTCGGCATGATCTGCCTAGGATCCGACGTATAACACGCGTCAATACCGAAGCTCCATCACTGCTTGAGATTCAAACAGCCATCCAAAGCATGAAATTGAATAAAGCCACAGGAGTCGACCGCATATCAGCCGAGATGCTCAAAGCTGACCCCATGACATCCGTCGACTGGATGCAAGGTATCTTAGTGAAGGTGCCCAAAAAGGGTGACCTGACTGTATGCGATAACTGGCGAGGCATTATGTTGCTGTGTACCGTTCTCAAAGTTCTGTGCAAAATTATCCTGGCCCGGATTCAGGAGAAGATCGATGCGATTCTCCGGCGGCAGCAAGCCGGATTCCGTGCCGGAAGATCCTGTGTGGACCATTTTGCACACTCCGCATCCTGCTGGAGCAGGTCAACGAATTCCAAGAGTCCCTTTACTTGGTATTCATTGACTACGAAAAAGCTTTCGACCGTCTCAATCACGAGGATATGTGGGGCGCCCTGAGACGCAAGGGGGTTCCTGAGAAAATCATCAGAATCACATCACAATCAATCACAGTACGAGGCCTTTTCGTGTAGTGTGCTGCACAATGGGGTCCTGTCCGACCCTATCCGGGTCGTAGCTGGTGTGAGGCAAGGATGTATTCTATCACCGTTACTGTTCCTCATCGTAATCGATGAGATTCTGGTAGATGCGATTGACCGTGAACCAAACCGCGGGCTGTTATGGCAGCCTATAACCATGGAGCACCGAAACGACTTCGAATTGGCTGATGACGTTGCACTCCTCACGCAACGGCGCTCTGATATGCAGAGTAAGCTCAACGACCTTGCCGAGCGCTCCTCCTCGGTCATCAACCTCAACAAAACCAAATCGTTGGATGTAAATAGAGATGTCGCAAATTAATCGATTATTTCGATTAATCGATTAATCGTTGTGATAATCGATTAATTTTAAATCGATTATTACCCAACGACTAATCGATTCAATAATCGAGAAGAATCAACAGTAATCGATTAGTTACTAATCGATTAATCGGGATTTTACGACATCATAAGAATGTCGCAAATTAAGCGATTACTTCGATTAATCGATTCATCGTTGTGATAATCGATTAATTTTTAATCGATTACTACCCAACGATTAATCGATTCAATAATCGATAAGAATCGAGAGTAATCGATTAGTTAATAATCGATTAATCGAGATTTTACGACATCTCTAGATGTAAACACGGTGACTCCTTCCAGTTTCATAGTAGCCGGGAAACCAGTGGAGAATGTTGAAAGCTTCCAATATCTTGGTAGCTAAACGGCGTCAGACGGCGATACCAAGATCGACATAGGCGCACGGATCAAGAAAGCAAGGGCTGCCTTTGCGAGTTTAGGAAATATCTGGAAAAACAGGCAGATAAGTGAAAGCACCAAAATACGAATTTTCAACTCAAACGTGAAATCTGTGCTGTTATATGCTAGCGAAACATGTTCGAAACGTGTTCATTAGCAGATGCCTGCGGTATATAATTCGGGCCTGATGGCCTCACAACTGGATCTCAAACAACGAGCTCCATCGTCGTTGTCACCAGAGGCCGATAGCAACAGAAATTCTGGATCGGAAGTAGGGTTGGGTCAGCCACACTCTAAGTAGGGGCGGAAACGAAATCTGTAAACAAGCATTAGGCTGGAACCTAGCGGGACATTGCAACAGAGGCAGACCCAGAGGCTCATGGCGGCGAAGCCTCAATAAAGAAATAAAAGAAGTCGACCGAAATCTAACCTGGCAACAGGTTAAAGCGATAGCCGGGCAACGCTCAGGATGGAGATCTTTCAAGTTGGCCCTTTGCACCACCGGAGGTGTACAGAATCCATAAGTAAGTAAGTAAGAAGTCGCACTGAGAAGTCGTTTAGTGACTAAACGAACTACAGTGGAGGGCTTATCGCAACGTCCTTCCTAATCTTGCAGCCTAACGGGAGCTAGGTGGGAGTAGATGAGTCATCCTGATTGCGCCGATCCGGATCTGAACACGCTAGTGTCAACCTTGCATGGCCTTCCTGCTTTCATGCATGTATAGGGAACCATATGGGATCATGATCATCATGGCGACTAGTCCAGCAAGGTTCGACAGACGAGGTAGTAGACACCAATGGTGCAGAGTGTGATTCCTTTAACAAAAGATAGCTTTTCGTAGCAATGGCGCAAAAATGACTAGATTTCACCCTAAGTTAGAGGGCTAACAGGGCTCAAGAACGTTCTAGAAGGACAAAACGGACTTCAGATGACATGTAAAGCATGGAAAGCTGGAAGCCAAATAGAGATTAATCAATTAATTGCATATTATTCGGCAACTCGGCCGTACGAAAACCATTTTCTTGTTAAATATCTTGGCTGTGCATATGCACAGTATATGTTTCGAAATGGACAAATTGATATGAAATTTGAGAAAAAGAATCCACGTGTCTTGGAGGGACTCGAACCCTCAACCTCCTACTCTCTAGATAGGCGTGATAACCCCTACACAACAAGACCACTTAAAGGTCACGTTTGCGGAAAAGCCATCAGAATCCGAGTACCAACCTCCACCGCGTTTAGCTCTCTTTTTTGCAAATTGAATATCTTTCGGATGCTTGATTTGTCCAATCCACATGTGCTTTACTGTTGTATATCCACAGTGACTCCCAGTTGGAAATTGAGAGCGGTATCTCAGTTCTCCTACTACTAACAATGTTGTCTCAGAAAAGAACACGCATTTCCCACCTGAACTGCAATTCTTAGTTCGCTTGCCTGGCTTGTTGGCCTGTACCAAGCGAATAGTCCCGTTAGGAAACAGACGCCAGCAGCGAACAACAAGTGTAGAAAAAGAAGAAGACCATCACGAACACGTCGCTGGCTGATGATGACGCTTCGGCTGACAAATGAACGGGATACAAGACGCTCGCTGATTGGCTGACCAATAAGGAAGCAGAGAAGATTCAAAATTAAGTATAAAAGAAAAGTGAATTCGCTCGCAGAGCATTCAGTCTTGTTTATACCATCACGCGAAATACATCGTTATTTGAAAAGATCGCTCCCTGGTTATTCGGACTGAGCCGAAACAAACAGCCTGTTTCAAGGCTTTAACTCTTTATAATGCAGTGGAAACTATATTGCCACCAACAAATTATATGTTTTTCTATTCATTAACAAGAGCTCTACTTATTATTCCCCATGTAGTAGCTTTATTTGCTTCCTAGTAACATCCCAGATGAATTTGACGAGATGTACACACTGTTGAACGACTAAATTTACCAAGACAAAGTGTAAATTTCAATAAACTGGTGTCAAGATTCGATCACTTGCAAGGATTGTTTGTCGAAGAACAGAATGATGCTGAACCGACCATTTTGATCGGCCTGGACAACCTCGATTTGATGGTACCTTTGGAATCGCGGATAGGTGGAACCGGAGAGCCAGTGGGATTACGCTGTAAACTAGGATGGACGATCAGTGGACCAGTAGCTTCAATCGCTTCAGATGGTTTTTGTGGTGTGCACCAGTGTGATGTTTCGTTGGACCAAGCACTGAGAAATTATTTCACTATAGAAGAGGCCGGAATTACGTGCCCGTATCGCGTGGAATCCGATGAAGACCGAAGAGCTCGTGTTATTTTGGAGCAAACCACAAAACGTGTGGGTACCAGATTCGAAACGGGCCTGCTATGGCGTAACGACGAGGTGCGTCTTCCGAACAGCTATTCGATGGCATACCGGCGCATGCAGAGTTTGGAGCAACGCTTCAAGAAGGACCCCGAGTTGCAACACAAGATAGCTTGTACAATTGACGACTTTGTGAAGAAGGGATATGCGCATAAAGCAACAGCCAACGAGCTCAGCTCTAGCGAGATAGGTAGAGAGTGGTATCTACCATTGAACATAGTGGTCAACGCGAAAAACCGGGGAAGATTCGGTTAACGTTGGATGCTGCAGCTAAGGTAGGAGGAATCTCACTCAATGACATGTTGCTGAAGGGTCCTGACATGTTGGTTTCTATGTTGGACATTATCAACCACTTCAGAGGAAGGCGAATTGGGTTTGGGGGCGATGTGAAAGAAATGTTTCTTCAGATTCGGATGCGGCAGCAGGACAAGTGTTTCCAAAAGTTTTATTTCGACAAGACTCTTGCAAAGCTCCTGACGTCTACATCATGGATGTAGTCATATTTGGGGCGAAATGTTCGCCTTGTTGTGCACATTACACAAAAGATGCAAATGCTCGAGAACATGCGAATTGGTATCCAGACGCCGCAGAAGCCATCGTTAATCGACACTATGTCGATGACTATTTTGACAGTGCTGACAACGAAGATGAAGCGATTCAACGGGCTCTTGACGTGCGGAAGGTACATGCGCTTGGTGGGTTTGAAATCCGCAATTGGGTGAGTAATTCACCTAAGGTACTTACTGCACTGGGAGAAGAAGGCCGAACAACGAAGACCTTATGCTACGATAAAACGACAGATTCGGAACGTGTGTTTGGGCTACTTTGGAAACCGGAAGAAGATGTGTTCACCTTTTCCATGGGGTTGAAAGAAAAATTAATTCCATACCCAGTTGGAAACAGGCGACCCACAAAGCGTATTATTCTGCAGTGTGTCATGAGCTTCTACGATCCGGTTGGGTTCCTTTCTCCTCTCCTGGTGCATGGAAAGATCATCATTCAAGAAACCTGGAGAAGTGGCACCGAATGGGATCAACCGGTGATGGATGAGATCTACGACAAATGGATAAGTTGGACAAAACTTCTTCCCAATATAGGAAAGGTAGAAGTTCCAAGATGTTTTTTTGGGAATGAATCCATCGCGGACGTAACTTGTATTCAGCTACATATATTCTGTGATGCCGGCGACGATGCCTATGGCTGTGTAGCTTATTTGCGTTTCCAAGTAGCGGAGGATATCCGCTGCTCCCTGGTAGGTTCCAAGGCGAAGGTCGCCCCACTCAAGCTCACCTCGACACCACGATTGGAGCTGCAAGCCGCAGTGATAGGTGCGAGAATGATGAACACGCTGCAAACAACGTTGCCCGTCCCGGTCCAGGAAGTATTCTTGTGGGTAGATTCAATGACGGTTCTATCCTGGATTAGGTCTGACAGCCGTAAGTACAAACCGTATGTGGCACACCGTATAGCGGAAATAATCCACATACGACGAATATCAATTGCTGGAAATATGTCCCGTCGAAGAGGAATGTAGCCGATGATATAACAAAATGGGGAGCTGGAACTACCGTGGACCCGGATAGTAGGTGGTTCAATGGTCCACCTTTTCTCCGTCAAACTATAGATTTGTGGCCGGAGCAACCGAAGACAAAGTCCGTTGTGTCGGAGGAGCTAAGACCATGCTACCTGCTTCATCATATAACTATTCCTCGACATATCATCGACGTAACACGCATATCTAAATGGCGAACATTAGTGCGAACAGTGGCAATGGTGTATCGCTTTGTCTCTAACTGTAAACGAAAACGGATGGGGTTACCCATTGAAGCAATAAACACTGAAAACGATCATAAATTAACAGTTTCAGCAGAATTTGTGGCAATCCAGCAAGAAGAGTTAGCGAAAACAGAATGTTTATTGTGACGAATCGCCGAGACCGATGCATTTCCGGATGAGGTGAGAATTCTAAAAAGAAATATTGAACTTCCACGTGACCAGTGGATGTACATCGAAAAGTCAAGTCAGCTCTACAAAACTCACCGTTCTTGGACGAAGATGGTGTCATCAGAATGGAAGGAAGGACGTGCTCAGCAGCCTTTGTAGCGTGGGGTACCCGTTTCCCTGTCATATTGCCAAGAAGCCACGAAATAACGACGAAGATATTGGCAGATTATCATGTTCGATTCGGACATGGTTCGAAGGAAATCATCGTAAACGAAGTACGTCAAGCGTTTTTCGTTCCAAAACTACGGACAGCTGTGGCCGAGGTTATTCGTAATTGTTTGAAATGTCGGCTACGGAAAAGTAAGCCGGTTCTACCTCGTATGGCGCCACTTCCTATTCAACGTTTGCAGCCCTATGTCAGAGCCTTCAGCTACGTAGGACTTGATTACTTCGGGCCGATCGATGTCACCGTAGGTAGGCACAAGGAGAAGCGTTACGTAGCACTATTTACGTGCCTGGTTGTACGGGCCGTCCACTGTGAGGTAGCGTATAGTCTAAGCTCTGAATCTTGCAAGCAAGCTATCAGACGTTTCATTCGGCGACGTGGTTCTCCAGTTCACATTTTTCGGACAATGGAACCAATTTCCAAGGGTCAGTCAGGAGCTTCGGAAAGAGTTGGAAAGAATCGATCGAGACTGCGCCAACACGTTTACCGATGCTAGAACTAAGTGGACCTTCAACCCGCCATCCGCTCCTCATATGGGCGGCGTGTGGGAGCGAATGGTGAGGTCTGTCAAAGCCGCAATGGAGATGCTTAATGACGGTCGTCGAATGAACGACGAAATTCTGGCGACCACTTTAGCGGAAGCAGAGTACTTGGTTAATTCCCGACCACTGACGTATGCGGGAACAGAAGATAATGAAATGGATGCAATTACACCAAACCATTTCCTTCTCGGCAGTACCTCTGGACAACACGAACCGTACAAGGTTACCATTACTATGGCAGACGAGCTAAGGAGCAGCTACAAGCGGTCTATGTCACTGGCGAATGCGTTCTGGAATAGATGGTGTAAAGAGTATTTTCCGACACTAAATCAACGCAGTAAATGGCACGAGGAAGGTAGAAGACTAGAAGTAGGGGATTTGGTTTTCATCATGGATTATGGGAAAGGCGAGACAGGAGTTCGAGGTATAATCGAAGAAGTCTTCGCTGGACGCGATGGGCGTGTGCGGCAAGCAATAGTTAGGACGAATGGAGGAGTCTTTAAGAGACCCGTAGCGAAGCTGGCGGTTCTCGAACTGGATGATAAACCTGGTGAAGCCATCGGAGAGCATGTAGACCAGGGTTTATGGGCTGGGGAGTGTTCGAACCAACAGGATTGAACTGTACAGCAGGGAATCCCCGACAGCGAGACAGTATGCAGTTAGCAAACACAATACGAAAGAGATGAGGCGACGTCAAACGTAGATAATGAGGAGATCATATATGGATTGCCATCGAGCGTTTTAAAACGTGTTATCGAACGGTTACTTGTTGATAATATAAAACTTATTGAATTCTTTGATATTATCGTTATTTTTGAGCTAGTGATCTACAGTGTAGGGGAATTGTTCAGTTGAATACTTGTAAGATTGCGTTTCGTAGTGAAATTTATGCAGTAATTGATTAATTTGTATCCCTAGGTTAGAGATTGTGGGAGTCAAATGCTATCTGGTCTAGGGTCGTATTTCGACATCGATTCATTTCTAATAGGACTGTAAGTGTAACCGCAAAACTCTTTTGCCAAGCTAAACCTAATATGCTATATCTATAGTAGGACCTGTTAGAAGAAATAGCTACGAGCTCATTGCGCTGAGTACTTGGAAGGGGAAAATTAATGTAAAGTCTAATAGCACACGAATCTAACCCACAATGAAACTTAAATACACTATCTATTACAGCTTTGAGCGTATCACCAAAACCGCTACAGAGAAGTTTTTCTTGACCCATAATCCGAACAGCCATAAAAAATTGAAATGTCAATTTGAGAACAGTTTGTTTACGAACATCGAACCGGATAGTCTGCACACCGTATCCAATGGCAACGGCCAACGATGCATAAACTTCGCAGCCTCCCGCGGAATGATAGTCCGAAGCACCTTCTTTCCCCGCAAAAATATCCACAAGGCCACATGGAGATCACCTAACCAAGAAACGGAAAACCAAATCGACCACGTTCTAATCGACGGTAAATTCTTCTCCGACATCACGACCGTCCGCACTTACCGCAGTGCGAATATAGAATCCGACCACTACCTCGTTGCAGTATGCCTGCGCTCAAAACTCTCGACGGTGTACAACACGGGCGGTGTACACATTGGGCGGCTACAAGACGGTAGACTAACCCAAGAATACGCGCAGCAGCTGGAAGTGGCACTTCCAACGGAAGAGCAGCTAGGCGCAGCATCTATTGAAGATGACTGGAGAGATCCGCCATTGGTAGCACCGCAACCACTGCACTTGGCATGGTGCCCCCGGATCAGAGAAACGACTGGTATGACGGCGAATGTGAGCAGTTAGTAGAAGAGAAGAATGCATCATGGACGAGATTGCTGCAACAACGCACGAGGGCGAATGAGGCACGATATAAACAGGCGCGTAACAGACAAAACTAGATTTTCGGAGGAAAAAGCGTCAGCAGGAAGATCGAGACCGTGAAGAGACGGAGCAACTGTACCGCGCTTATAACGTACGAAAGTTCTATGAGAAGTTGAACCGTTCACGTAAGGGCCACGTGCCACAGCCTGATATGTGTAAGGACATAAACGGGAACCTTCTTTTTTTTTCCTCGTTTGTCGGGTGAAGATCACTGCGTCCAGATTTTAGGACTATTATGATATACCCTTTTTCTGTGAAATACGCAAGTTATCTCAGTAACATGTTTGTCACTGAGATACCTTGGTATCGACTGAACTCAAGACCATCTATTATTGATGAATAGAGATCCTGAGTTACAGTATGTGACTCCCCCATTCTGGCGAGACTAGCTTTATGAAGCCATCCACGTCCTTGGGGGATAAGATCCATATGTCAGCAGGCCCTAAAAAGGGCTTGCTGAGAACTTTGAACCTACGTTGAGTGAGTGCACTGCAATAGCAGAGGATGTGTTCTGATGTTTCTCTCTCCTCGTCACAGAAGCGGCAATTTGAGGTTTGGATTGCTCCGATCTTTTGTAGATGGTATCTGCAGGGCAGTGTCCAGTTATTAGACCGGTGTAGATGTTGAGATCCCTTTTGTTGAGACCGAATAGTTTTGGGGTTTTCTTGGGGTTAATCGTTACGAGCCTTTTGGATTGGCTCGTATGGGGAAGTGCATTCCAGTTTGATGTGATTTGACTGACCATATATTTTTTCAGTTCCATTTTTACAGAGCAGTCTGAGATCCCGCAGAAGGGCTCAGGGCCAATGAACCTTTCATTAGATCCATTCCTGGCTAGCTCATCAGCAATCTCGTTTCCCGGGAACCTTCTTACCAACGAGCGTGAGGTGATCCAAAGGTGGCGGCAGCACTACGAAGAGCACCTGAATGGCGATGTGGCAGACGAAGATGGCGGTATGGTGATGGACCTGGGGGAACGCGCGCAGAACATAATTCTACCGGCTCCGGATCTCCAAGAAATCCAGGAGGAGATTGGCCGGCTGAAGAACAACAAAGCCCCTGGAGTTGACCAAATACCAGGAGAGCTATTTAAACACGGTGGTGAGGCACTGGCTAGAGCGCTGCACTGGGTGATTACCAAGATTCTGGAGTAGGAGGTTTTGCCGCAGGAGTGGATGGAAGGTGTCGTGTGTCCCATCTACAAAAAGGGCGATAAGTTGGATTGTAGCAACTACCGCGCAATCACATTGCTGAGCGCCGCCTACAAGGTACTCTTCCAAATTTTATGCCGTCGACTAGCACCAATTGCAAGGGAGTTCGTGGGGCAGTACCAGGCGGGTTTTATGGGCGAACGCTCCACCACGGACCAGGTGTTCGCCATTCGCCAAGTACTGCAGAAATGCCGCGAATACAACAAGTCCATACATCATCTATTCATCGACTTCAAAGCCGCATATGATACAATCGATCGGGACCAGCTTTGGCAGCTAATGCACGAACACGGATTTCCGAATAAACTGGCACGGTTGATCAAAGCGACGATGGATCGGGTGATGTGCGTAGTTCGAGTTTCAGGGGCATTCTCGAGTACGTTCGAAACCCGCAGAGGGTCACGGCAAGGTGATGGTCTTTCGTGTCTGCTATTCAACATCGCTTTGGAAGGGGTAATACGAAGAACAGGGATTAACACGAGTGGTACAATTTTCGTGGTACAAGTGGTGCAAGTCCGTCCAGCTATTTGGCTTCGCCGACGACATAGATATTATGGCACGTAACTTTGAGAAGATGGAGGAAGCCTACATCAGACTGAAGAGGGAAGCCAAGCGGATCGGACTAGTCATCAACACGTCAAAGACGAAGTACATGATAGGAAGAGGTTCAAGAGAAGACAATGAGAGCCACCCACCGCGAGTTTCTTTCGGTGGTGATGAAATCGAGGTGGTAGAAGAATGTGTGTACTGGGGCTCACTGGTGACTGCCGAAAATGATACCAGCAGAGATATTCGGAGACGCATAGTGGCTGGAAATCGTATGTACTTTGGACTCCGCAAGACGCTCTGATCGAATAGAGTTCGCCGCCGTACCAAACCGACAATCTACAAAACGCTCATTAGACCGGTGGCCCTCTACGGACACGAGATCTGGACGATGCTCGCGGAGGACCAACGCACACTTGGAGTTTTCGAAAGGAAAGTGCTGCATACCATCTATGGTGGGCTGCAGATGGCGGACGGTACGTGGATGAGGCGAATGAGCCACAAGTTGCATGAGCTGCTGGGAGAACCATCCATCGTTCACACCGCGAAAATCGGATGACTGCGGTGGGCCGGGCACGTAGCCAGAATGTCGGACAGTAACCCAGTGAAAATGGTTCTCGACAACGATCCGACGAGCACAAGAAGACGAGGTGCGCAGCGGGCAAGGTGGATCGATCAGGTGGAAGATGACTTGCGGACCCTCCGTAGACTTCGTGGTTGGCGACGTGTAGCCATGGACCGAGCCGAATGGAGAAGACTCTTATATACCGCACAGGCCACTTCAGCCTTAGTCTATAAATATAAATAATAACCTGACCGAACGCTTCGAGCGCGAGCGCTGCTACACGAGGAGCCACAAGCAACTAATTATGCTGCTAACTGTTTCATAGTCGCCATGATTCATCGATTCAACGAAGTGTCCGACGAATTTGATTTCCACATTTCAACATCCAGATTTCGCTGTCGTTTGCTGAGCCGTGTTTGACCACCACTAGATTTAAGAATTTCATGTAGACACAGTCCGATGAATAAATTACAAATACAAATATAAAACTCCTAGATGGAATTTCTGGAAGAGCTTACTGATTTTTTTCTGGAGAAACTTCCGGTAGAACTCTTGGAGGAACTACCGGAAAAAATCCTGGAAGTACAACCGGAGGAATTCCTGAAGAAACTTCCTGGAGAATCTTCCGGAGAAATTTCTGGAAGAACATCCGAAGGAATTCCTTGAGGAACTTGCGGAGAAATCCTTGGAGGAACTTCCGAAGGAATTGCTGGAAAACCTTCCGGAAGAATTCGTGTAGGAATTTTCGGAGGAACTCCTGAAAGACCTTTCGGAAAAATACCTGGATGATCTTCCACAGGAATACCTGTAAGATCTTCTGGAGGACAAAGATGTTATCGATCATTTAGTAATTTGCGTTCGATCATTTAGTAGTTTGTCAATAACTCATTCCAGAAGTTGAATTTCAAAATGTGTTGTATGGTGGACTTCTAGTGCGAAGGTTTTTCTACAACTCTGCCAAATGGTTCGTTGTTTGAATTCCACTAGTAACGCCTGGCTCACTTTCAAAGACTTGAATTTTCCTGCCGCTACTCAAGATTAATCAATTGGTTTTCGCAAGAGCGATGCCAGACGGGTACCTACTAAAATACACGCAGGTTTTTTGGGATCTTAACATGTCTTGAAATAGAAGTTCCTCTCACTTATCGTGTTTGAGGTAAAAGAAGCAAACCTAATTCTAAAATTATTCAGTTTCAGTTTTGCAATAATAAAAATACAATTTTTCGCATTCATAAAAACGATTTTGCGAGGGAAAAAGCTTTCGCGCTACAATCCTTCAATGTATCACGCGTCCCCACACATTGTCTAAAATCTAGATCAAATAGACAAAAGCGTTTTTAGATTTTCCGCAACTTTGAGACTGCATTCTCTGGCTATATTTTTCACTTGCCGAATGACGTTGAAATAGGCATGAAAACCGTTACAATGGAAAGATTATTGCAGCATTGTCCCTCTCTCATTTGCATTTAATAAATATGAAGTCCAAGCTAGATAGTTTGAAAATGAAAATGACAAAGATGAATCATTATTGTACATAGTTTGCTTCTTCTCGGAACATCAGTGTCGAATAACATGCTCAAACTTGTGGGTGCTATACTAGAAAACGGCACCCTCGTGTCTCATGCAACAGCCAACATTGACGCGGGCCACGATCCAACTGTCTGATAAGGCAAGTTCGAAATGACCGCACAGAAGAGAACGTCGTCCACAAGGCAAAACTGGTATAGCAATAACTCAAACATAATTTGATAGTTTGTGCTGGCTCAGAGAAAAACCCAACCACTTCCGGGGGCCCGTCGAAAGTCACATGCTTCTGCCTTGGGAGAAAGAAAGGGACATAACAAAATGTTCTGGCAAGTGATTGCCGAAATAACAAAAATAAGTTTTCATGCTGTAAAGCAGAAAAGTTTTGGCAGGCTGCTGACCTCTTACGGTCGATAAAGTTTTGGGTGATTTATGGTTGAGCTGTCTGCTGGATGGCGTGAAACAAATTAGTTTAAAAATTTAGTTGGCTTTCCCAACTTTATGTACCTATTGATATGATCCAAATTTAAATAAAAGAATAATCTCAAATTTCCGTTTGTTTTTTTATTTTACTCACAGGTTTGGATCCCGCTTTTCCACTGTACGTTTTCGAGAAAGCATCACAACGACTGAGCCCCAACGATGCTGAATTCGTGGATGTTATTCACACTGACGGTGGTCTGTTAGGGTATCCGTGGCCTTTGGGGCATGTTGATTTTTACCCAAACGGCGGAATTCCGCTACAGCCGGGATGTGCACAACAGGAGCTGGCTAAGAACCGTTGGCTAGGAGTGATAATTGGATGCAGTCATGCCAGGGCCTGGCAGTACTTTGCCGAATCGCTTACCAGACCCAAAGCGTTCCTGTGCGATAGGTGCGAAAACAGCGATGACAATGCATCGGACAGCAACTGCACCATGACCAAAGATGTTTTCATGGGAATGGGTACGGATAGGTCGCTTCGAGGGAAGTTCTATCTGACCACGAATCCGGAACCACCGTTCGGGAGGAATTTGCCAATCGATTGAAATAATTCTAGTTCAAACACTTGTAAATAGTAGGGTTAGGTAGACTTTTTAAATTCACCAGTACAATGATTGTGATTAATTTTTTACATAAATCTAAAATCTCATTTTCATAACGAAAGAAATCCCAACCACCTAGATTTAAACGATTTATCATAACGAATTCAACATGCCGTTCTGTTAAAACTTCATATCTAGGTGCCCAACAAATGACACTCATAAATTTTAAATCCGACTGTTAATATTGCAGATGGCCTGCGTTGTTTAACCCTTCGTTCGCGATTCTTCGATAACGAACGTGCTCTGAATCCAAATCAGATTCAGCAGCCTCCGGATCCGATGGCAAAAAAAAGAAAAAAAGTGATTTATCCCATGTACGATTGAAATTGGCTTTCTTAACCCTAGGGAATGGAATAAGCCTGTGCTGCATAGCAAATTGAATTCATGGTTTGTATCTCAAGCGTGAAAGACAAACGTAGAGTTTTATAAGGCACTGCAAACAAAAGCAGCAGTTATTCTAAATAATATATTTTCAAGTAATATTAATAATTCTCGCTCTATTTTTTGAAAGCGCCTGAGAAACAATTTTGAAAAGCATGTAGATTGTTCATATTTGTTTTCAAGAACACCTTTTACAGAGCCACCCCCACAAACAATTATGAAATCTTTTCCATGTACTTATAAACTGGTTTGGGAATGCATTAAATTACTACAACAGGTGGCTAAAAATACTTCAGTAAGTCTACTTTGGTGGAACTGTGGAACTGAAGGTAACGAAGAAGCAGATTTTTCTTAGAAAGACCTAGGTTATCTGAACCTTTCCTAGGCCCAGAACCATTTTGTGGGGCCTTAAAATGTTCTCTTTAGATGCCGGCTCGAAAAGTGAAGAAAACCTTACTAAGGGTCTTCCAGGGTTCATTTCGAGCTCAAAGCGGCCAGTGAGTTCGCTGGACCCAAACTCTAAGGACTTCACTGTCTTCATTATATGAGAGCACTTATCATGCAGCAACTAACCATATGCGGTATTTCGAAAAATTTCGTTTCAGGTGGTTCGAAACGAAATTCCGCGGAATTTCGCGGAATTTGAGCATGGCGAAATCTGATTTCTTGATTTCGTTTCGTTTCGTTAAATTACAAAAATTTCGCTAGAAAAAAACAGCTTCTAACGATATTTATCGGAATTCCGCGGAATTTCGAAACAAATTTAAACTTAAACCATACTTTATATTATCAAAACTTTTGGCTGCGCCGGAGAACAAAATCATTAAGTTGTTTTCAAAACTTAAGGGCACTCCTCACGGATTCCAATTTTCAAAATACTCGCGTTTTTAAGGGCACACCATTCGAAACGGAAGCAACGCACAACTGGCATTTTTATTTTTTCAGCTTTGCTGCGTCGCAGCATGCGTGAAAAAATATAAATGACAGTTGTGCGTTTCTTCCGTATCGAGTGGTGTGCCCTTGAAAACGTGAGTACTTTGAAATTTGGATTCCGTGAGGAATGCCCTTAAGGTTATACAGTCGCCCCTCCACATTTCGATATTGAAGGAACCATCGAGATAGGGAGAGATCCAGGAATGGAAGGAAAATTGACATGGGTACTGGATCCAAAAAAGCTTGTTGCTATGAAAAATGACAACAAAGCAAATGTCATTTTCTCTTGTTGATATGTTTGTTATTGCCCACAGATGGTCTATAGTAGCCTAAAAATTTGAACATTTCGACACAAGGAGAGTGATTCCAGAACAAAATATTTAGACCAACATTTGAAAAGGACGTAACAGCCAAAATTTATTCTTTCTGATTCTTCGTCTACATATAAAGCTTTATATGTAGACGAAGAATCAGAAGGAATAAATTTTGGCTGTTACGCCCTTTTCAAATGTTGGTCTAGATATGATCAGATCACATCGAGATAGAGAGATATCGAGATAGGGAGGTTATCGATATGTAGAATGCCTAAATATATGTAGACTGAAGGGACCGAGGAAACCATCTACATAGGGAGAGATATAGATATACAGAACATCGAGATATTGTAGAGAGTCGACTGTACATTTTTTTTCTATTAACGCTTACTACATAACCACATTCTTAGTCGTCAAATACGTATGTAGTTTTCTTCTATAAAACGTCTTCGGTGTTTCCAAGATTCAAATTTATATTTTGTGATATTTTTTACTATTTGTACAATATGAATGCGGAATCGATCGTGTTGCTGCTGGTCATGGAATAGCAGCTAGTCCGGGAGAACGCGAAGTGAAAAAAATCTACCTCGCGTAGAAGAAATTTGTTTAACCAGTGTACAATCGACCTTGTTGATGTTGATCACGCCAGCTAGTGTAGGAGAACGCGAAGTGATAAAACTAATGTCTGCATCGAAGAGCACAACATTATTTAGTGCAGAATCGATCATATTGTAGAAGCTTATTAAACGAAGCACATGGAGCTTGCGTTGGATTGATTTCAAACACAGTCTTCGTCTTCTTGTTTTCAAAATATCTTCGTTTACAATAAATATTTAGTCGCTTACCAAGGAGCTTCACATGAATTACATTCTCTACTAACCAACGATTCCTTTCCCGTAGCGCTCACGGAGATGCAGAGCATTCCTCGGTCTTTTATAACAATGAGTGTGAAACTAATTTTCCTCTCCTAATCCTAAATTGACTGTAAGGACGTGACCAGCATCGTTATTGGCCATGAATTGGAAACTTCGAAGCAAGTATACAATAAAAATAACTTGTTTGTAGCCCAAGAATATTATTTAATGGATGAGCTGTGCATATATACTGTTTCTCGGCCAATCAAGATTAGCAACTACGATGTGTAAAGTTAGTCCAGCTAAGCTCTTCTTTGACTATTTGCACAATATGTAAGGAACATTGAGAATTTTTGGGCACTTCTAGATCTTCGCATGGAATTTGCAAAAAAAAATACAGAACGGGTTGAAAGATCATTAAAATTGCTGAAAGTTCTTTACTTATGATTGTTTTCAGCTCATACTGACCATAACAGGTATAAGACAGTATATAAGACTATGGGTCTGTGAAATTCAATCTAAAATACATATCTTTGTGAATTTTAGAAAGGTGCACAGGATTTTTCTAAGCATTCAGTTTCTAATTTTGACTTAGCTCAATACTATGAAACCACGCTGACAAGACAATATGAAGTATGCTTCAGCATAATTAAATTATTCTTAAGTCAACTTGTAACCGTTGGTTCCAATTATTCCTTGCCAGCTCCTCCGCAAGTTAAATATATTCAGACATTAAGCCCACCGTGTTTTCCTCTTACGGTTAGGAACTCACAGGCTGAGAAGGGTTGTGAGTACCGCATATCATAACATCACTTATGCTGCATGGGTAGTGTGCACTCGCAGCAGTTTGAGTTTGAGCAAAACACTAAAAGCTCACCGTATTTTTCTCATCTGCCTACAGGTGCATGGAAGAAAAAAAGTACCCAAAATTGAGTATTTTTAAATTTACTTTTGAGTTATTTTTTCTCTTCTCTTTCATCCACTCTTTCTTTTGTTGTCAAAAACAAAAGAGCCAAACAATCCAACGACGCCAGTTCAATACGGGAAGCCAATTTTGAGTTTTATTACCTGAGGTCGAAATTGAGTGAATTAAACTTACATTTGGGTAAATAAATTTTCTGTTCGGTACTTTTTTGACATGGGAGTAAATGCAAACTACTTCGACCCTACACGGAAGATAAAAAGTACCCAAAATTGAGTATTTTTAAACTTACTTTTGAGTTATTTTTTCTCTTCTCTTTCATCCACTCTTTCTTTTGTTGTCAAAAACAAAAGAGCCAAACAATCCAACGACGCCAGTTCAATACGGGAAGCCAATTTTGAGTTTTATTACCTGAGGTCGAAATTGATTGAATTAAACTTAAATTTGGGTCAATAAATTTTACGTTGGGTACTTTTTTAACATTTTTTTAACTTCGACCCTACTTACTCAATTTTGGCTTCCCGTACGGATGTTCGAGGTTGGGTGAATTAAACTCACTTTTGGGTAGTTTATTTCTTCCGTGTACTTAATCAATTTTGGCTTCTCGTACGGATGTTCGAGGTTGGGTGAATTAAACTCACTATTGGGTAGTTTATTTCTTCCGTGTGGGACATGGGGGAAGGGTTGCCAAACAGGACAATGTCATATTTCGTGTCATGTACCATATTCTTTTATAATCCAAGCTGTCGTCTCAAAGATAATTATTCGATCCGAAACACTAGTCGGAGTTGCAGTGCGCGTCGGGAATATAAAGTAATTATTTTAGATCAAAATTATTGTTTGTAGTGTAAGAACCTAATAAGTGTAGTCTTTTGTAGGATAGTCGGTCGTAAAGAAGAAAAAGCCTAGTGAAATATAAAGGCTATTGTGTGGCAAAGTGCAGCTAGTAAGAAAAGAGGTAAAAACAAAAGCATACTATGCTATTGTTTGGGAGTGTCTAAAGCGTCACATGGTATTAATTAGTGGGTCAGGTCCATATCGTGGGCCTTTTTTCTTTGTGTTTGCCCTTTCTGCGGAGCGGGAGGCGGCATTTTCTTCCGTAGAACCTGTGTTCGGCATCGTCTCGGCCCCTGAGTGGCAGGACAAGCGGAAAACGAATATGTCGGCCCGAGATCGCTGTGCACGTGGCCCAACCTCAACGAAGAGACCCGTTCGGCCATTTTGCTCCCGGAATCTTCAGACATTACGTCAACACTCCGGCCAAAACATTGTTCAGGGTCCGATAGAGCCACAGGGATACGCTTGGACCGGCCTCGACGCCAGCGCTGCCAGGGAATCGCCTTTGCCACACCTCGCCTCGTCAAAAAAGGCTCCAAATCGCATGTAAGTCTACCTACACGCCGTTGCCAACCATCGTCCGGCGATATCCAGCCATCCGGCCATCGTCCGAAGCTGTCCGACACTCGTCCGGCCATTCCCGACCATCGTCTGGCCATATCCAGCCCTCCGGCCATCGTCCAAAGCTTCCCGATACTCGTTCGGCCATTTTCAACCATCGACTGGCCATTTCCGACCATCGGCCGAAGCTTTCCGACACTCGTCCGGCCATTACCGTCCATTGCCGACCATTGTCCGGCCCCTTTCAGCCATCCGGCCATCGACCGGAGTTTTCCGGCCCTTTTCGGCCATCGGCGAACAACCGACCGGCCATCTCCGTCCAAGAATATCCCGTGAGGCGGCCGACATTTCCGGCCATTATTCAACACCCCAGCTGTCATCACCGTTCGCAGTACGATACCGGAGTTATAGCGCCGACACCCTCGTCGTGAACAGCAGAGAGAATCATCGGACATGTTGGACCAACGGAATTCCACCAGCGATACCCGACCAACCGCAAGTACTCACTGAATCCAGGTGACGTAACACAACAATGAATACCTAATAAATGAGCTTGTAAACAAATTTGGCAATAGGTAGCAATTACTTAAGACTACGCAGCCCTTTAGGGTTTTCCACTTCTTGTGACTTTATGCCGCTTTACCGGACTTAGATAGGAGTCATCAACCCTCGCCTACTGTGTTTCGCTTATAAAATTTCACGTTGAGCAGCTTTTGGACCCCATAGGGACAACACTGTTTGTCAGCTATTCCACGGAGTCACACAGGTGGGCAGGTGTTTCGCGACACACGTGCGTGTGTAACTCCTGCTACAGGTGAGTACTACCGTGAGCGTGTGTGGTGTGGTGATTTACGGTAAACGACCCTTTATTTGTCTCCCATTTATAGCTTGAGCGGAGCTAGCGGGTAACAAACTAAGGTTTTAAACGAAATTTGAATCCATATATGAAAAATCCCACAATTTCTATATTTTTTTATACTTACTTGTATAAAACTGATGTAAAATTAATCATATTATGGAGTACACGCTCCACGATGAATTCCTTTTGAAGCGGCACAAATTCTGGTGATCCAATGCGGTGATTTATCACAGACTCCCTCTTCTGTTATTATAACACTATTGGTGGCAAAACAGTTCTTTGACTTCGAAAAAGTGAAATCAGAATTGCATACATAATGTAAAACCAATTTAATAAAAATTCCGCGGAAAAAAAAATAAAATTTCGTTTCGTTTCGAACATTTTTGAATTAAATGATCCTTGATTTCGTATCGTTTCGAAGTCTCGAAAGTAAATCTATATTTCGTTTCGTTTCGATCCGAATCAACATAGACATTTTAAATTTCGTTTCGTTTCGTTAGGAAAAAGTGTGTTATCGCAAAACCCTTAGTAGCAACCAGTGGCGTAGCCACGGGGGTGGTTTTGGGCATAAACCCCCCCCTCAGAGACAACATTTTCAGAAGAAATTTTTTTTCGAAAGAAAAAAATGTTCAGAAAACCCCCCCAGACCAATTTTCTGGCTACGCCACTGGTAGCAACATCAGGTGGCAGCTGGTAAAATACCAAAAGAGTACCTGCCTGCGGGCCCCGTACGAGACGTTCCTCTATCGTCAGCGGCGAGAGATTAAACTCAAGGACGAAAAAGATGAACCTTACCAGTGAACTTTCAAAAAGTGATATGTTTTCTTGTAAAAATATTTATTCTAATGTAGCACTTCAATTGCCCGAACCTGTACATTTTAGATACCTATGTCCAAATCGGATGTTCCAAATTCTCCAAATTTGTTTGGAGTTTTGACCAATTGGTCTACCAAGTCAATTGGACTAAACCAAAAGTAACCCATGCATGGTGTTCATTTAACCTCTTAACATTCCTGCGTTTTTGATTCAGATATGTGTAAAAACGATGATCTTAGCTCAAAAAATCATCACGGAGTTTAGATCAATTTGTTCACCAGGTCAACTAGGCTCAGTACAAAATCGATTGCAGCCCTTGGTAATCAATCAGGTTCCTGAATGTCACGTATATGATTTATGAGTTACATATTAGCGAATACGACGTTCTAAGTTCTCGAAATCTTTGAAGTTAAGACCAATAAGTCTACCGTGCCTAAAAACGCTAGGTACAAAGCCGATAGCAAGCTATCATGTCACCCTGAAGACAATGCGTATGATCGAAAATTTAAATATGTTTTCATAAGATAATCTAAGAGATTTGAACATCGTATTTGGACATAAATGAATCGTAAATCAAGCGCATGGCTTCAAGGTGCCTAGCCTATAGAGCAATTCTCTGTAATCATGATTTTTTACGAGATTTCAATTTTGCGTTTTTTGATTTCCCTGAAATTTTGCATATACATTCTTTATGGTCAAAAAACATAATTTGCATCATTGGTTTGCCATTTTGACTCTAGCCTAACTTTTGACAAGGGCCTAAGCAAAAACACCTTGAACACTTTCAACAAAAATATAGCTTGAAAACGGCTTGTCCGATCGTTTTGGTGTCTTCGGCAATGTTTTAGGTATTCATTGGGACTATGTGAAAAAAATATACACTGTGAAAAAAAGTTCAATAATTCAAAATAAAACTTCACAATCGATTTTCTCAAAAAAGAATTTCTTAATATTTTTCATTTTTTATTGTCGCGCTTATCTTTTTCTAGACTTTCGCGGCGGTCTTACTCTCGCAGGCTCGACTGCGAAGGTAGACGTCAAGATAGCCGCCGGGTTAAAAGATAGGGAAAATTTTCCCTCTCAAAACTAAACCACGTGCTTTTCGCCAAATGACAGCAGTACTCGATTGTATTAGTGAGAGGCAACCGGAGTCACTGAGTACATGGAGAGTGTTTATCATGACAAGTGCATGCGGTGGGTAAGATTTTTATTGACTCTGTCGTGTTTAGTGACTGTTGCGATTACCTGAGACGCCGCAGTATTCTATATTTTCTCGAGATGCATAATAATATGTTGTGGGAAATAGTATATGTACTTTTTTGCACTATGTATCATCATGGAGAAATGATGGACAAAAAAGTTATATTTTTTTTAAATAAGTTGGATTTCCAAAAATGGTCGACATTTTTTTACGTTTTTATCGACTCGATTACGATATCGACGTGAAATTTCCATTGGAAAAGGTGCACATAAAGGGCTACAGTTTCTGAGATGCAGCGATTATAAGATAAAATATACAGATTTTTCACATTTTCAGTCGAATCTATTCAACCTAAAATCAAATTTTACTGAGTCGTTGATTTTTATTGACAAATGCTACACACTTAAAATAAATCGCCGAATTCGGTAAAATTTTACCGAAATCTCAACAGCAGAACTGTTCGGTAAATAATTTAACTGATTTTCGGCGATTTTGACAGTTGAGCAATGGAAAAAATTACAAAAAATCTGTAAAATAAATTACCGAACAGTTCTGCTGTTGAGATTTCGGTAAAATTTACCGAATACGGTGAAATGAGTTAAGTGTGTAATAATGGAGCAGTGGTTGACCATTTTCATGGTATGAGGTTGTGGAAAAAATACTTTACTTTAACCCTTAAAGGCGCAAGGCATTTTTTTTAGAAATCGTCGGAAATATTTTTAACGTAAATAACCATTGAAATTATTAACATTAAACGTATTTTCGGTTTGTTGTTTTAAAACAACATTGCGCTTTTAAGGGTTAAAAAAAAACAATTTATTTGTTTTTATAAATACAACCTTGAAGTGAAGCATCTTGGGAAAGAATCTTTCAACCATACTATTTTATTTATTTATGTTATAGCGGAAAACTAGAATAAATCTTTGTATGGTAAATCAGGGTGGGCAAAAATTGGAAATAAAAAATACAAAAATGCGGGTAAACCCCGGAACGTATGTGTGGTAATTGTACAACTATTAAATAATTACAGGCAGACTTCTTGAAGGGGTTTATATTTCTATAACTTAGGATAACTGGGTACAATCTATGGAAACGTCTTTACTTGACAGCCCGAGTCTTAAAACTAAACTCTTTGTCGTAGCCTACTACCACATCTCCCTTCCTTAACGGGGATTTGTCCGTCGTAATTTGTGTGATATCTCGCGCTTAGTTTCATAGGGGCGTAACTGTATTGATCGATTTCTCTTCCTCGATGTTGTCTATTCTCGATTTTGTTATTCTACCGAATTGCTCAAGTTTGTCGATGATTTAATGGTTTGGTGTGATAAAGGATGATTGTATCTTACACCAGGATCAATAATCACGGTTGTAGCTTTTGAAACAATTGAGTTATTAACAAAATATAAAATCGATTAAGAGAAATCGATCAATACAGTTACGCCCCTATGAAACTAA
This sequence comes from Armigeres subalbatus, assembly GCF_024139115.2. Lineage (NCBI taxonomy): Eukaryota > Metazoa > Arthropoda > Insecta > Diptera > Culicidae > Armigeres > Armigeres subalbatus. Next base: position 246,162,351 of record NC_085141.1, read on the forward strand.
GCGCGAGATATAGTCCTTTTGGCCTGTGAACAGGGGATACTGTCATTAGAGTCGAAGCGATTGGAACGCGGCTTGGTCCAGGTGTTGTTGCTGGAGACACGATCAACGAAGTTGGTGCCATCGGTACCGGATCCATTGTTGATGGCAATATGGTATCAGATTTGTCCACCCTCTTCACATGAGCCAAGTTGCGCTCATACCTGTTACCTGAAATTGGATTTATTACCTTGATACGATTACCTCTTCTCTCTTGTACAGTATATTCCACTGGATTGAAGGTTGTCGACAGTTTATGACTTGAGAGGAGGTTTTGTAGTAATACACAGTCTCCTTCTTTGATTTCTGTGTGGCAGTGAAATAGCACTAGCCGTTTACTATATAAGTAAATATTAAATGGCTGTGAAACCATCGAAGTAGGCCTGATACCAATAATCGAAGCAGTCGTTGCACGTGGATTTCAGTCACATGTGCTGCACAATCGTAGGTAAAAGGTTTTCTTGGAGACTCCCGCTTGTATATTAACGGAACAAGCTCCACATTTGGCGATCCTGCCAGATTAAAATCATTAAAAACATACATTTATTTAGAATCTGGTTTTAAACAAGCGGGAGTGCCCAAGGACAAATTGTATCGTGTACCATTCTTCGTTTGTACTACGCGAGTGATAAAAAAATAAGTGAAAATTAAGTGCTCGAAAAAAAAAGAAACACTGTCATTATCGGAGGAGGTATCTTTTGAAAATTACCGTTATGAAGAAATAAGTATATTTCAGAATACATAAATGGTGAGTACATATATGTGAAAATATATACGTCAGAGCTTTACAATTGCCTTTTAGTTGGGTAATTGTGTCCTCTGCTGGCATTGACGTGCGAAGGGCGCTTGGAATGTTCATACGCTTGCCATGCTTCGCTTTTTGGTTCGATTAACTTGTGAACATACTGTGTGGCTTATTCACTTTGTGGTATTTTCAGACCCATATTTCGACTCGACATCACGACCGCTGAGTCAAAACTTTTCCTAAACTAAGATATCAGCAAATATCAGTGGAATACTAATGAAAATAAATACAGTAATATTCCGATTTTATCACCCCCTGGTGATTTTTGGGGTGATAAAACATGGTATGTGACAAAATCGAAAAAAATATTTTCATTTTTTTTAAATTCATTCCACAAATATGAATCATTTCATGCCTAGGAAAGGCCAAATGCGTGAACGGTACCCGTTATTTCTTGTCGAAATTGCTTACAGAATATTTCCCAGGTACTCAGAAGTCGTTCGTAATAAACTACAGGCGGTGAAAGTTATTTCATGAAAATCAATGTTGTTTTTGGTAATATTTACGAAAATAAAAAGAATGACAAAAATTTTTGGGGTGACAAAATCGGGTCGAAAACGTGACAAAATCGGGACGTGATAAAATCGGGTCGAAAACGTGATAAAATCGGGGGTAGACAAAATCGGGGGTAGACAAAATCAGGGAATGACAAAATCGGGTCAACACTGTACAGCCTAAAAAAATGGGGTTGCTTATTTTAGTTATGAGCGCGAGTGGTGCTCCCATAAAGTGCTCAGTGTAACTCAGTTTTGCTATTTGTTTTAAATGAGCGCGAGTGTTGCTCGCAAAAAAAGTGCTCAGTGCAACTCAGTGTTGCTATTTTTTCAAATGAGCGCGAGTGGTGCTCGCATAAAGTGCTCAGTTTCGCTATTTTTGTAATGAGCGCGAGTGGTGCTCGCATAAAGTGCTCAGTGCAACTCAGTGTTGCTATTTTTGTAATGAGCGCGAGTGGTGCTCGCATAAAGTGCTCAGTTTCGCTATTTTTGTAATGAGCGCGAGTGGTGCTCGCATAAAGTGCTCAGTGCAACTCAGTGTCGCTATTTTTGTAATGAGCGCGAGTGGTGCTCGCAAAAAAAAGTGCTCAGTGCAACTCAGTGTTGCTATTTTTTTCAAGTGAGCGCGAGTGATGCTCGCATAAAGTGCTCAGTATCGTTATTTTTGTAATGAGCGCGAGTGGTGCTCGCATAAATTGCTCAGTGCAACTCAGTGTCGCTATTTTTGTAATGAGCGCGAGTGGCGCTCGCATAAAGTGCTCAGTGCAACTCAGTGTTGCTATTTTTTCAAATGAGCGCGAGTGGTGCTCGCATAAAGTGCTCAGTTTCGCTATTTTTGTAATGAGCGCGAGTGGTGCTCGCAAAAAGTGCTCAGTGCAACTCGGTGTTGCTATTTTTTTAAATGAGCGCGAGTGGTGCTCGCATAAAGTGCTCAGTTTCGCTATTTTTGTAATGAGCGCGAGTGGTGCTCGCATAAAGTGCTCAGTGCAACTCAGTGTCGCTATTTTTGTAATGAGCGCGAGTGGTGCTCGCATAAAGTGCTCAGTTTCGCTAGTTTTGTAATGAGCGCGAGTGGTGCTCGCAAAAAAAGTGCTCAGTGCAACTCAGTGTTGCTATTTTTTCAAATGAGCGCGAGTGGTGCTCGCATAAAGTGCTCAGTTTCGCTATTTTTGTAATGAGCGCGAGTGGTGCTCGCATTAAGTGCTCAGTGCAACTCAGTGCTGATATTTTTGTAATGAGCGCGAGTGGTGCTCGCATAAAGTGCTCAGTTTCGCTAGTTTTGTAATGAGCGCGAGTGGTGCTCGCAAAAAAAAGTGCTCAGTGCAACTCAGTGTTGCTATTTTTTCAAATGAGCGCGAGTGGTGCTCGCATAAAGTGCTCAGTTTCGCTAGTTTTGTAATGAGCGCGAGTGGTGCTCGCATAAAGTGCTCAGTGCAACTCAGTGTTGCTATTTTTTCAAATGAGCGCGAGTGGTGCTCGCATAAAGTGCTCAGTTTCGCTATTTTTGTAATGAGCGCGAGTGGTGCTCGCATTAAGTGCTCAGTGCAACTCAGTGCTGATATTTTTGTAATGAGCGCGAGTGGTGCTCGCATAAAGTGCTCAGTTTCGCTAGTTTTGTAATGAGCGCGAGTGGTGCTCGCAAAAAAGTGCTCAGTGTAACTCAGTTTTGATATTTTTTTCAAATGAGCGCGAGTGGTGCTCGCAAAAAGTGCTCAGTGCAACTCAGTGTTGCTATTTTTTTCAAATGATCGCGAGTGGTGCTCGCATAAAGTGCTCAGTTTCGCGATTTTTGTGATGAGCGCGAATGGTGCTCGCATAAAGTGCTCAGTGCAACTCAGTGTTGCTATTTTTGTAATGAGCGCGAGTGGTGCTCGCATAAAGTGCTCAGTTTCGCTAGTTTTGTAATGAGCGCGAGTGGTGCTCGCAAAAAAAAGTGCTCAGTGCAACTCAATGTTGCTATTTTTTCAAATGAGCGCGAGTGGTGCTCGCATAAAGTGCTCAGTTTCGCTAGTTTTGTAATGAGCGCGAGTGGTGCTCGCAAAAAAGTGCTCAGTGTAACTTAGTGTTGCTATTTTTTCAAATGAGCGCGAGTAGTGCTCGCATGAAGTGCTCAGTGCAACTCAGTGTTGCTATTTTTTGTAATGAGCGCGAGTGGTGCTCGCATAAAGTGCTCAGTGCAACTCAGTTTTGATATTTTTTTTAAATGAGCGCGAGTGGTGCTCGCATAAAGTGCTCAGTAAAACTAAGTGTTGCTATTTTTTTAAATGAGCGCGAGTGGTGCTCGCATAAAGTGCTCAGTGTCGCTAGTTTTGTAATGAGCGCGAGTGGTGCTCGCATAATGCTCAGTGGAAAACATGTGAAAAGCAGCGATATCTGAAAATATAATTGCAATATTTACAATATAAAACGACATGGAGTGTAGCAAAGCGTCTGAAATAAAATGACTTCGCATACTAATGTGATATCCAGCACCGCCGGGGAAGGTTCTTAAGATGGTTCGAGACCCCCCCCTCCCTCTTTTTAAAGAGTGGCTTCCATACAAATGAACCAGAAATTTCTGCATAACTCGAGAACTAATCAAAGAATAAATCAATTTTAGACGAAACGAAGTTCGTCGGGTCTGCTAGTTAATAATAAAAATGATTGGTCTCATAACAGTCAAATTCAGCTACCCAACAAACGACCTAAGCTGAAAAAAAAGCTAGTTTTCAAGCAGAAGAAGACTAATTTTTGTTGAATAAGCGCCTTATCAGTTTCCAATGTTTATTGGGAAGCAACTAATAAGAAAATTCATCTTTGAATACAGCCATTTTTATAATATTTAGCAAGTGTAATAATAAAAAAGGCAAAAAAAAACGAAAAGTCCTGAAAAGGGGGGGAATGTGTGGCAGTGAAATAGCACTAGCCGTTTACTATATAAGTAAATATTAAATGGCTGTGAAACCATCGAAGTAGGCCTGATACCAATAATCGAAGCAGTCGTTGCACGTGGATTTCAGTCACATGTGCTGCACAATCGTAGGTAAAAGGTTTTCTTGGAGACTCCCGCTTGTATATTAACGGAACAAGCTCCACAATTTCTGATGACCGAGCATGGCGTCTTCGATCTTCATAGATTTTTCCTTGGTGCTTCTTTACTGTGTCTCTGTCTTGCGTTTCTCCGTGTATGTTTGACATCGTTTCAATTTCGCTTATTGAAGGAATTTTTGATCGAATAGTTTTTCCTTTCAGAAGTTCGGTTGGCGACTTTCCCGTCGTATAATGTGGCGTGGTGTTGTATATCATGAGGTAATCAAGGAGATCGGTTTTCCAATCACGATTTAAAGCATGACTAATTTTGAGGCGCTTTAATAGCGAGCTATTCTGTCGCTCTACTTCACCGTTCGCCTGAGGCCAGTATGGTGCGGTGTGATTTAGCTGTATATTCCTGGCACGACAGTAATTGTCAAATTCAGAACTGATGAATAGCCTTCCGTTGTCCGACGTTAAAGTTCGTGGATAGCCCAGCCGCACAAATATGGGTTCTATGTTCTTGATAGTATCCTCCGAAGTGATTTTACGCATGATACATACCTCTTTGTAATGACTGAAATAGTCCACAATCACTAGCAAGTTGTTGCCAGATGGAAGTGGACCCAGGAAATCCATTGCGACATCGATCCTTGGTTCATCGGGCATTTGTCGTCGGGTCATTGGCTCGGGAGCTGAGGGACGGCTGACTAAACGGCATCCTTCGCATTCTCTTACAGTTTTCCTTGCTTCTTTGTCCATGCCGAGCCACCATACTCTGTCGCGCAGTCATGTGATCATTCCCGTTTCTCCAGGGTGTCCTTCGTGGGCTAATTGTAGCATCCTGGGCCGCAAACTGTGTTGAATTACTAACCTACATCCACGATCCACGAATAATGTTTTCTTCAAGCAGACCGAAGTCTTTTTGAAATGGTATATAATCTTTCGCACCTTCCCGCATCGCATTTGTGTTCCATATACCAGATGTTATAGCTTCTTTCACTAGCTGTAACGTTGGGTCAGAGTCCAAAGCCGCATTGATTTCTGACACGTCAATTGCGACGGATTCATTAATGGTATAAATATTCAGACGGTCATCTACTTGATCCACTTCCGTTATTTCCTCAGATTGAGATAATCTTGATAACGAATCGGTGATGTTTTCTTTTCCAGGTCGATATATTACACGGAATTCGAATGGTTGGAGTCGAAGTACCCAGCGTTCGATACGACCTGATGGTTGAGAAGAAGCTTTGAAGATCATTGTCAAGGGTCTGTGGTTCGTTTCCAATTCAAATTCTCGACCCAGTAGGTATAGTACACGATCGCTAGTGCTTCCTTCTCTGTCTGACAATATCGTCGCTCTGTTGGTGATAGTGATTTGCTTGCATAAGATATCACCACCGGCTCGTTTTCGAGGTCATCGTTGAACTGCACTAGAACTGTGCCAAGGCCCTCCGGGGAGGCGTCTGCAATTACCATGGTTTGTTTATCGCTGTGAAAATAACCTCGTACTGGAACACTGCACAACGTGTTTTTCAGAGTGTTTTAAGCCTTTGTATGTCTTGGCGTCCACTCAAACTCACTACCCGTCAGCAATTGCCTAAGCTCAAATGTCTTTGTAGTTAGATCTGGGATGAATCGACCTACGTACCCGACAAGCCCTCAAGAACTCCGGATTTCTTCAGCGGCTTTTGGTGGCCTGAACTTTTGGATTGCTTTGATTTCAACCTCGTTTGCCTTCAAGCCTTCTCGAGAGAGAAACATAGTTTCTTTTACCTTGAATTGGCACTTTTTGTGGTATAGCACGACGTTGTGCTCCTTTAATTTGGACAACACTGTCTTCAGTGCTTGATCATGCTCTTCTTCTGTCTTCGCTGCGAGAATGATGTCGTCTTGATAGTTATGAGCTAAAGGACACTCGCATAAGAGTTGTTCGACAATGCGTTGAAACTGTTCATGAGCGCTGCACACACCGAACATTAATCTGGTGTATCGAAACATGCCCACATGTGTGATAAACGTTGTAATATGCCGGCTTGATTCGTCAAGTTCTACCTGGTGGTATGCATCCTTTATGTCAAGTTTGGAAAACCATTTGCACCCGGCAAACCTATCAGAATATTTAGAATTTAGATTCATAGCTAACTTACCTGGTAAGCAGATCGTCGAGGGTGGGAATCATATGATATTCTCTTCTGATTGCGGTGTTAGCGCGCCGCATATCTACGCATAGACGGACTTCTCCATTATCTTTGACAACAACGGCCATGGGAGAAACCCACGGACTTGGTTCATCAACTTTTTCTATTGTACCTAGTTTCAATAGCTTGTCTAACTGCTCTTCAACTTGCTGTCGGAGGGCAATCGGCACTCTACGAACATGTTGAGCTACCGGAGTGACTCGCTCGTCAATATCAATGCGTAGTTTTACGCCTGTAAGAAACATTACTCATTGGTTAGCGTCCTGATTTTGACGTAGGATTACGTCTTTCCGGAACATTGGGGGGTCATTCTGCAGTTTCAAATTTGAGACCGTCACGAAAAGTGGTCAGGAAGTATGGGCTAATAACTCAGCCGTCTTTCAACCGATTTTAAAGATTTTGGTGTTAATCGATCGACGAACTCTTTAAGATTTTGCTCAGCTATCGAAAAATGCATTCAAAGTGCTGAACTATTGAAAAATTGAATTTTACTAGGCACTGAAAATCGGTAAACCAACCAATCGCGATGTGCATCGCAAGCACAGACATCAAAATCGTGCAACCTACGGGCTCGACTCCAATCCTCAGTTCAACTAAATTTTCTCGGAGAGCGGGCACAACGATGACGCCCGTAGGAGCAGTCTCAGCAGAAAGTGGAACATCGAGAGGCCATCGCTAAAAGCAACAATCTTCGGACTATCGTTTAGTTACTGTTAGTGGCGCATTTTGGAAAGAAAACCGGTTCTTCTCAGGACCAAAATTTTATTAGAAGATAGAGTTGATTGCAAAAATGGCAGCGATTACGGTCCCCGCATACCAGTGGCGTCACTGAAAATGTTTTCTGTGACTATTTAGCAGAAAAGTGAAATTTTTACGCAAGATACGGACTATCGTTTGTTTGCTATGATTGATTAGAAAGGCGCATTGTGGATCAAAATCAATTCTTGGCAAATGTACTATTGAGAGGTAGAGCCAAAATATTTTCTTCAAAGTGCACATCATAACCGCTTGGCGACGGTAGAAAGTTGGAATCTGCTATCTATTAAAAGTGCGGGAATTAAACAGTGATGACGTCTCACATCATTGAGTTGCGTCAAATGAGATTTTCCCAAGATTCTGATTTCGGCGTACTTGCTGTTTATTATTGGAAAGGCGCGTCATTGGAAACAAAATCATCTTTTTACACGGGAGAAGGTTGAACTGAGACAAAATCTGCAAAAATGCAAATCATAATCGCTTGGTGACGGGCAAAGTTCTTTGGCTGTAGCTGCCGATGCGCTCCTTGCATGGAGACGTTCCAAAACAATGTATTAGGATGGATGACTTCTATCGTGTTCCAGCGGCAAATTCTTAATTGGCTGACAGTGCATCAGTAGTGGAAATTCATTACAAAATTTTGATTTCCGGCGTGCACGGTACGAAAATTCCTCTCCTCTTTGAGTGAGACTGTGGCCCTGAAAAGGGCCGTTTTAAGTGAAGCTACTTCCTCGTTCATTCATTAGGAGCTGACTTACTTGGTGACGACTTTGGAACCCTCCGAAACGGCGGGCTTGGCCAGCTCGACACGCACGAAGATACTCGACGCCTTCGATGAGACGCCCTTCTTCTCAGCCTTTTCACCGTCGGTGATTTCTGGTCGGCGCTGCGATGTAATTGTCCTGCCGAATTTCCGAGAAGTAGTAGTAGTAGTTTATTACTACTGATGAGACGCCCTTGATGATGTTTCTTCTCAGCCTTTTCACCGCCGGTGATTTCTGGTCGGCGCTGCGATGTAATTGTCCTGCCGATTTTCCGAGTAATAAATTGTCCTGCCGATTTTCCGAGAAAATCAGACTTCGGCTGGTCAGAATACGTTTGCATGGACTTCGAGGCCCCGCCCCTTTGAGCGCCGTATCATTCGCATCGGCTTGCTTGCTCCGCCTTTCTTTCGTTCGATGCCAATGCATTCGTACATAACAAGGGCCTCTTCTTCTCCTTCTTCTTCTTCTTCTTCTTTTACAAATCAAATTGCAAATTATGATCGCTTGGCATCGGCTTGTTTGCTCCGCCTTTCGTTCGTTCGATGCCAGTGCTTTCGAACATAACCAGCGACTCTTCTTCTTCTTCTTCTTTTACTTCTTAAAAGTGCAAATTACAATCGCTTGGCGTCGGCTGGAAGAAGCAGCAATCGCAGCTGCCGCAGGTGCAACCGGAGCGGAAGGAGAAGTGCCCGCCCGTGTTTGTGAAGGGCGATCCGCCGGATTTACGCCCAAAAATTCGCCAGCTGATCGCTAAGGGGCTGAAATGTACTTTTCGGCTCTGCAGCGAGGGCGTGAAAGTGATGCCGGCCAACCGGGACCATCATCAATCCGTCGTGGAGTTCCTCGAGGTCCACAAGTATGAGTACTACACTCATGACCATCCCGGCACGAAGCCGCTCAAGGCTTTGCTGCGAGGACTTCACGACATGAAGGAGGAAGAGCTCCAAGCAGAGCTTGAAAGTTGCGGACTGAAGCCAGTAGCCGTCCACAAGATCGCTCGTCACGACAAGGCGAGGAAATATCGCGACCAGCTTTACCTGATCCATCTGGAGCACGGCTCCACTACCTGGAAGGACCTGAAGCTGGTTGGCGTTATAAATTACACCGTCGTTGACTGGGAGCGATATCGGCCAGTGCACCGCGATGTAACGCAATGCACCAACTGCTTCAATTTCGGGCACGGCACCAGGAACTGCCGCATGAAGCCGCGCTGCAACAAGTGTGGCGAACCCCATCCGACTGACGAGTGCGACAAAATGGAGGTGGCCGATCCCAAGTGCGCCAACTGTGGCGACAAACATCGGGCCACCACAAAGGGCTGCCCAAAGCGAGCCGAGTTCCTGGAAATCCGGAAGAAGGCTTCCACCAGGACCATGCCGAAGAAGAACCGTGTTCCTGTAATCAACGAGGTGAACTTTCCAGCCATCCCTGCTCCCCGTCGTGTGATTCCAATACTCCCACCGCTACAGCCGCACAAGCGACTGGCAGCGGCAGCTGCATCGGTCCAAGCTCCAACATCGTCGTCACCATCCACCAGCGAATGGCCCCCGCTCCCTCCTCCTGGGTTCCGTCGGCAGTCAGAGAACGAAGCCGTCCCACCGGAGGAATCTGCCCCGCTGTACACTCCGGAGCAACTGATGCCGATCTTCGCGCAGCTCGCCACTCGACTGCGCGGCTGCAAAACCCGATTCGACCAGGTCTTCACACTTGGCATGTTCATCATTGAAAATGGCTGCTAGGGTGGGCCTGGTCAACTGGAACGCTTGCTCGCTAAAGAGCAAAACAATCGAGCTGAAGGATTTCCTTGAGGAGAAGGAAATAGACGTGGCGTTCATCACCGAAACGCACCTAAAACCGGAGGTGAACATCAACATCCCGGACTTCCGCATCGTGCGACTCGACCGGCCGACCAGGGGAGGTGGTGTGGCCATCGCTCTTCGCTACAACATCAACTGTCGTCTGCTTCCAAGCTTCCAGCTCAGTGTCATCGAGGCCATCGGTGTCGAAATCACCACTTCGGTCGGCACAATCGCGCTCATCGCGGCGTACTGTCCAACGCAAGCCAAAGCCGGCGATGGATCATCGGCTGCCCTTCGGAGGGACATCGTCAAGCTGACGCGGAGGCAAGGCCAGTATATCATTGCCGGCGACTTGAATGCCAAACATCAAGCCTGGGGCAACAGTCGCGGCAATCGAAACGGCACCATCTGGAGCAACGACATGGAGGAAGGCCACTACACGATCCTGAGCCCGGATTCCCCCACTCGGCTGAGTCGGTCCGGTGCCCACGCAACGCTCGACCTCTACGTAACAAACCTGAGTGACCACGTCTCGCAGCCGGTTGTATACCAGGAGCTCAGTTCGGATCACTATCCGGTGGTGGCGGAACTGGGCTCCTCGGTCAATCGGCACCAGCAGTTACGGCGGAACTACCACCGAGTGAACTGGCAGCGGTTCCAGCAGTGCGTCGATAACACCGTCGACTACGAGGTGCGTCCGGAGACGCCGGAAAGTATCGACCGCCAGCTGTGCGCTATCGAGGAGGCGATCACGGCGGCCGGAGAGCAACACGTACCGACGGCTCGGCAGGTAAGCAACTCCTTAAACATCGATACACTCACCAAAGATTTGATTCGATTGCGGAATGTCACTCGCAGGCAGTTTCAGCGTACTGGACTGCCTGAGGTTAAGGCACGCTGCAATCGTATCACAAAATTATCAAGGCCAGAATGGTGGACCTCAAAAATAACGACTTCTCGAATAAGATCCGCACTCTCCCAGATTATGCTAAGCCGTTCTGGAAAATGACCAAAATTCTAAAATCCAAGCCTCGGCCCATTCCACCTTTGATCCCACTAGACAATAATGGCTCGAAGGATCGCTTGATAACTCCTGCAGAGAAGGTCGCTGAAATAGGTCGTCACTTCGTCAGCTCACACAATCTTGGACAGAACATCGTCAGTCCACACGAAGCAGCCGTCAACGAGCATGCTAACAACATCCATTTGATTCCCAACGACTTCTCGGAGGAGTTGGAGATCTCAGCTGACGAATTGACGGCCTATATCAGATCGTCGAAGAACATGAAGGCCCCAGGCTTCGACAGCATCCTGAATCTCGAGCTCAAACACATGAGTGCTCCGTTCTTTGAGCACCTCTCGCTGATCTTTAATCAGTGTCTCCGGCTTAGCTACTTCCCATCGTCCTGGAAGTCAGCGAAAGTCATCCCCATCCGGAAGCCTGGGAAGGATCCTTCCTCCCCCAAAAGTTATCGACCCATCAGCTTTCTCTCAGGGTTATCCAAGCTATTCGAAAAAGCTATTCATCATCGGTTACTTGAGTCTGCCGAAAATCTCAACATCTTGCTCGAGGAACAGTTTGGTTTCCGACGCGGTCGGTCAACTGTACACCAACTGACCCGAGTTACCAACGTCCTCAGACGGAACAAGTTTGTCTCGAAAACTTCCGCCATGGCCTTACTCGATGTCGAGAAGGCATTCGAAAATGTATGGCATGATGGCCTGGTGTACAAACTACAACGCTACAATCTTCCCAGCTACCTGGTGAAAATCATCAACAATTACCTGTCGGCAAGGACATTCCGGGTCTCAATCAGCGGAGCGAGTTCCAATGCGCACAACATCGTCGCAGGCGTTCCCCAGGGCAGTATCCTCGGCCCCTGCTTTTCAATCTGTTCACCTCCGACATGCCAGAACCTCCAGAAGGCGGCATTCTGTCTCTGTTCGCAGATGACACATCCATCGTCTACAACGGTAGAGTGATCAGAGCGCTAGTGGCAAAACTCCAACGAGGCCTGGATGCCCTGACAGAGTACCTCACCAGCTGGAAGATCTGTATCAACGCGGCGAAGACCCAGGTCATCATTTTCCCCCACTCCAAATCTCCTAAACTTGTTCCGCCTGGGGACTGTAAAATCATCCTCAATGGCACGACTGTGGAATGGGCCAATGAGGCCGACTACCTTGGCTTGACCCTCGACAGCAAGCTTATTTTCAGGCAACAGGTTGACAAAACGGTGACAAAGTGTAACGTCTTGTTGAAACTACTGTACCCTTTGATCAACCGCCGGTCGTCATTGTCCCTGAAAAATAAGCTTGCTGTCTACAAGCAAATCATCCTTCCTGTGATCGAATATGGCATGCCGGTCTGGGAGAGCTGCGCTAAAACCCACCACCTCAAACTTCAACGGGTCCAAAACAAATTCCTGAGGATGATCCTCAACACCCCTCCCAGGACAAGAACATCCGAGGTCCACCGTCTCGCCGGAATAAAAACCTTACATGAACGCTTTGGTGAGTGTAAAGAAAAGTTTAGGGTCCGTTGCTTGCATTCGGATCAGGGTGCAATTAGGGCGCTAGTTCCAATCTAGGTTATCAAATTTGTAACGTAAATATTAGTGTACATAGTAGTTAGGTTATCAAATTTTAAAAAACACACTAGCGCCTCCTGAAGGCCGTCATGATACATTATATTTTAAAAATTAAGTAGAAACATATAAATAATAATAATAATAATAATAATTAAAATTGAAGTTGGAGGGCCAAGCCGGCCGATCACTGTACATGTCAAAAATAATTGTAAAACAAAAAATGTGTAAATAAAGAAGAATTTTACTACTACTACTGCTTGGCGTCGGCAGCAGCGCAAGCGCTCTTCGGAGGGGGATGCTGCGAAAATTGATTCGCATGATGGCGTATGTCGCGTTTTAGCGGTAACTTATCGAGCGGCTGACATTGGGGTCGGTAGCAATGAAATGAAATTTTTTCTAGATTCTGCTTCGGTTTTGTTGCTGCTTGTGATTGGGAAGGTGCATTACTGAAAACAAATGGGTTCTTTTCAGAATCAAATTTCACACGAGAGAAGATTGAGCCGAGACAAATGTTTTTCAAAGTACAAATCATAAGCTTTATTGCTGCTTGTGATTGGATAGGCGTATTGTGGAAAACAAATTGGTTCTTATAATAACTATCATATTACATGGGAGTATTTTGAGCTGAGACGAATTTTCTGCAAAGTGCAATTCATAATTGCTTGAGAGCAACAGAACAACGCCGTATTTAAATAAATATGAAAATTGCTAACATTTGAGTAAATTTCCAATCGAATATCATCTCTAATCCCAGCACCTACTAAACAGGGGTATTCTTGAAATAAACATTTTCTCACCAGGTTCAACTTGGCATTCAATATGCATGCATTCTCTAGCACAGACATCACTTTTCAATAGCTAACGTGATGCAATTCTCTTATTTTTTCGATATACAGTTAGTGTCTCGTATCACATCGGTGAAGTGAGAAACATTAGTTGTGCTTAGAAGAAGTTTATTCGATACTAGTGAATACAGTGCGATGTCGCAATACTTGGCAGCGAAGTATAAACGCAATTCCAGGAAGCGTGAAAGGGATCAACAATCGGACGCACCCTCAAAGCTTCCAAGGACGGACGCTGAACGGGCACGGAGTTATCGGGCCAAGTTGAAAGCGGCCAAGGGTAGTACGTCGTCGGCTACCGGTTGGGACGCTGGCGAAGGGCCCTCAACTCGAGGTAGGAAGTTATTATTAGCAGCAAATGTGTAAATACATATCAATAATGTGAACTAATCTTCAAATTCTATGATGACAGTATAGAAATTTTGCATTTTATCATTTTATATAGCAGATTTATCTATACATGTGAAATTATCAACGAATATTTTCTATTACCTATTTTCTATTACGAATACCTCTATTTCTCTTTGCTTGTCGTCGAATGTATTACATTGTTATTACACATTATTTATATATTATTTTCAATAAATGTAGCATTGACAACATGGTAAGTACTTTTAACGGCTGAAGTTCTTCAAGTACTTCGAAATATATACTGCAAATGTTTACTTATTAGCTTATTTAGCCTGAATTGTTTGTTGGGTTTTATAAATCGCTAAACGATAAATGGAACAATATAATTCCAATCCCAAAAGCCCAAAAGTTCTTAGATATTCAATTTGTTAATATAGTTCCGAATTCATTCACTTGGTAGGTTACATTAGCCTGCCAGTAGAGTTGAAATCACACAATCGGTAAGATTTGGTCCTTTGATTTGGTGTTGAATTAAATTTGCAAATCGATTGTGTTTGAATTTTGCATTCATGTATTAATGGATAAGATTTGAACCGAATTTCTATTTCGTCTTGAGTTTGAATTTCGATATATTTTTCGGACATATTATTTAATTGTTCTGAATTTGAGTATGATTCGGATTAAATTTGAATTTAATGAATTATTGGGTCGTATTAAATCTACGGTGTCTTTTACTTGTTTATTATTTGATTCAATTGAATTTTGAATTTAATATTTGGAACAATAACATATTAGATTCCAGCGAATCGCAAAATTTTAACAAATAGATTTTTATGACATAAAGTTAAGATTTACTTAAACTTTTGGATAGTGTGTTTTGTACAAATATATCCTAAACACATGCTACTTGAATTTTATATTACTATGCTATTGTTGTTTATAGTACGCTTGGCAATAATTTTTCATTTCATCTTTTATGTTTTTAAATGTCTTATTGTACTTGGTACAGTCATTTTAAATGCGAATGCATCTGTCAATTATGTATATCTGTCTGTCAATAAGGATTAATCTTCCCGTGTTACAATTTCTTCGAGTAGAATTCAACTTAATCCGTGCTGTCGTAAACTCTGATCATGAAGATTCCGACGCCGGTGAAAATGTTGTGATGCAGTCCGCAAGAGCAGATGTCGATGATGATGGCGAACATATTTCTTCGCTTTTAACACAAGACAAACCCAATTTCGATCGGGCTGATCGGGAGTTCCAGAAACGTTTCGTGGAAAACGATTTCGGTTGCGCTTGTGATGTGTGTGCTAGAATCTGGTTCAGGAATGATTTGAAACCAATCTCCGACTCAAATGCTGCCGTGTTACTGGCGACAAATTATTTCGAAACGGTGGAAGGATTTGGCGTGTGCCACGTGTCGAACAAGCCTGAACCGCGGATCAATTCCCACATTGTCGCAATCGAATGGCTTTACATATCCCAAGTTTCCGTCCAATTTGCCTCCGCTAGACCCTCTCACCACAAGACTGGTGTCTCCCAGGATCAATTTCATGCAGTTTCGTCGTTTGCGGCATACTGCAGGTTTGTGGAAAAGTTATTTTAACTTAAAATGTATTACATCAAATAAATATATGATTTTCCTAACCTATTTTCATTAACATGCAACAGGTAGTTTGGCAATAATCGGCCAAATTATCAACATTCCAGTCGACGTGGCCCAGATGGTAGGCGAACTTCCCCGCCACCTGGATGACGACTATGCTATCAACGTGTGCATCAAGAAACACTTCATACACAAATCAAGTTACTTGTCCGGCTACGTGAAGAAAGGTACCGTTAAAGCATGGCTGAACTATCTGGTTACTACACCGCTCTACAGGCGGAATGGAATTGTTTTCAATGAAGAAAACTTGGCTGCGATCGGACAAACAGAGCAGACGGATATTTCGGAGGAACGTAGGGCAGTAGACCTTGAAGTCGTCGACGAGATGAACGAGGTAGAAATGATGATTGGACAACAACATACGCTCATGTGGAATGAAGACAAGTGTCTGGAACTTGCACCGGCACAAAATCAGAAACCGCTTTCCATTATCTACGATGAGTTTGCTGAGGAGCTGTCTTTCCCCGATATTTATCTTGGTCATCCGAGATGCTTCAACCGTGAAGTCCATGTGACAGCGTTCATGATGGCTACTAGCGAGGTGCGACGTCGGGATCGGCGGGGCGCGAGACCGGAGCATATTTTGTATATGGCCATGAAAATCATGCGGCTGCGGGTATCGGAAGGATTGAACAATACCTTTAAATGCATGGGCACGGCCAACATAACAAGGGCGCAGTTGCAAGATCGGGAATTTTTGAAAGCTGTATTGAGCGTAACCTCTCTTTTCTGAAATCTATTCCGAACTCCGTTCAATATTGGCAGCAAAGAAAACGGGATGTTTTCGCCTTGATCCGGCAGCTGGGAAACCCACGATGTTTTTGACGATGAGTGCAAATGAAATTAGATGGCCTCACCTACTAAGCATTCTGCGGAAGCTTTCTGGTGGCTCTAACATTGCGGAAATGGACGATATTGTGCAACAGTTGTCTGCACTCCAGCGTGCTACACTTGTCAGCGAAGATCCTGTCACGTGCTGTGCATATTTTCACAAGTTGGTAAACATCTTTCTGCGCCTTCTGTCATCGACCAGGTTGAGCCCGTTCGGCAAATACCACGTTGTAGATTATTTTAAGAGGATCGAGTTCCAGCATCGTGGCAGCCCGCATGCACATATTCTGCTCTGGCTGGCGAACGATCCCCGTGAGGATGTTGCCGAAAGAATGCCCGCTACTGTTGAGTTGATCGATTTTCTGTGCTCCATCAGATCGGAAGATCTGCCTGAGACCTATGGCAATCAGGTGGGTTTAAATTTCGCATAGTTTCTAGCAAGTAATCACTCACAATGTCAAACCCTTTTAGGTTCATAAACACACGTTTACGTGTTTCAAGCGAAACGATAAACGTTGCCGGTTTAATATTCCGTACTGGCCAATGGATCAAACCAGAATTCTGATCCCCATTACAGCCGGGGATGGCCGACTTCAACAGCTAAACAGAAAGGCAGCAAAAATGCGGGAAGCTCTTGAAACGAAGGTCTACGATAGCCTTGACGCGTTTCTCGTTGATAGCAGTTGCACGTACGATTACTACTTGGACGTGATTCGCTCTTCCATTCGCCGACCAACAGTTCTGCTGAAACGTTCCATGACGCAGCTTTGGACCAATCCATTCAATCCTTGGATCGCTGAGAAGCTCAAATCCAATATGGATTTGCAGTTTGTGCTGGAGGAGTTTTCATGTGCTGCTTATGTTGTGGAATACGTAAACAAGACCAACAGAGGCATAAGTAGTTTACATCGTGACCTCATAAAGCTCCAGGAAGAGCATCCAGACCAGGACTACAATGGATTGTTGAAGAAGGTCAGCATAAAATGTTAAATTCCGTGGAAATGTCTGCCCAGGAGGCTGCTTGGTATTTGCTTCGGCAACCGATGTCAGAAGCCAGCCGCAAGGTACCATTCATCAAATGATATAGTTTTCACAATTTAGAATTCAATTTCGTTTTAGGTTGAGTTTATTGCGACAATGTGGCCACAAGAGCGAATAAAATCCAAGAAGCGGAACAAACAGATGGACGAAGAGGATCTCGACGACAATTCCACCGATGTGTGGACGCTAAACATCATCCAACGGTATGAACTGCGCCGAGGAATGGATGATATCTGCTTGGCGGATTTCGCAGCATATTATTCGGAAGAAAGATCCACGAAGCATTCATATAGACTCCGTTTAGTTCCCCGTGTATTGCGTTGGTGCTCATACAGTATGGCGGAAATGGTCGACTATAAGCGTGAGATGGTTCTCCTCTTCCTACCGTTCAGGAATGAAGTCTGCGATGTACTTGATCGGAACAAGTTCCTGAAGTTGTATGAAGACAACGAGGCCGCCATTTTGGCAAAGCACAAGGAGTATGACTGCGAAATGAACTTGGATCAGGTTGTGGAGGAATACATCCGCATATGCAGCGAAGACGACGAGCAGCAGGTGATTGCCGACCAGAAGCGCGATGAGTTCGTCCGCACGATCGTCATGGAGCCGAATGATGACGATATTCACAACTTGCCAACAGGACCCTTGGCAGCTGTCGTCAAACAGCGATCAAATGTCTTGTCAAAGCAAGAATATTGTGAAATGGTGCGTGCCACGAATGCAGAGCAGCGGGATTTGATTGTGCAAGTAATCCACAGCTTGCATTCCTCTGAAGAAAACTGCAAACCAGTGCAAATATTCTTCACTGGCCCGGCGGGCTGTGGCAAAACGTTCACTTTGCGCATTCTAATGGAGACAGTGAACCGGTACAGCCAAGCTCATAATAAGCAGCACAACGCTTATGTAGCATGCGCATCCACTGGAAAAGCAGCGGTTGCAATAGGTGGAACAACAGTGCATTCCGCATTCCGGATTTGCATGTCGCGTAGGCAAAGCTCAAAGCTGAGTTTCGAGGCATTACAACTGTACCGGAACGCCTTCGCCAACGTGAAGCTCATCATTATCGACGAAACAAGCATGCTGGGTGCTGATGTCCTCAACACAGTACATGTCCGGCTTCAAGAAATCACGGGGAACTACGACGATCCATTCGGTGGAATGCCGATCGTATTTTGCGGCGATCTTCGTCAATTGCCACCGGTCAATGCGCGGGCGGTGTTTAAACCGAGCATAAACTCCATGCATGGCGCCGTTTTATGGCAATCTCTCGACTTCTACCCATTGGTTCAAGTTATGCGACAAACCAACGAGCAGTTCTCCGGCATTCTCACAAAAATTGGCAACGGTGAGCGGATGTCGTCTGAGGAAATCGAGCTTATTGAAAGCAGGTTCCGTACGGAGGAGTGGTGTCGGCAGCATGTCCCTCGAGGGATCCGGTTATTCCATCGGAACGCTGATGTCGAACGGTATAACTCTGTGGCGTTGATGGATCGAGAGGCTGTCGAATGTACTGCAGATGAACCTATACTCTGGTTATAAGGACAATTCCCAGCTGGCCAGTGCTCGCACAAAGATGCATAAGATGAGTGTAGTAGAGACTGGTGGCTTACCGTATCTGTTGCGTCTTGTTCTTGGTACACCTTATATGCTGACCACCAACGTGGATGTCGAAGATGGCATCGTGAACGGAGCGATCGGAGAGCTCATGCATGTTGAGTACAACGAAGGAAACTCGCAGCAACAGGCAATCACGAGGCTTTGGATGGCATTCGAAAATGAGTCCATTGGGAAGATGTTGAGAGTGAAGGCCAGACCGCTGGTGTATTCGAGACCTGGGGTGCTACAAACAGGCTGGACTCCAATCGTCAAACGATCGGCGAACGTAACCCTTAACGGTGGTGTTAAGTGCAAAAGAGTTCAGTTTCCCGTTGTAAGTGCGTGTGCCCTCACAGTCCATAAGTCCCAGGGAGGCACATTCTCGGAAGTCGTATATAATTACGATAAGGGTCAGGAACAGCAGCTAGTTTACGTTGGTCTTTCCAGGGTTACATCAATCGACGGATTGTATCTGACGAATGCCAGTAACTCATTCCGGTTCCACCACGGAAAGGGTTCTATGACCCCTAGAATGAACGACCTTCGGACGGAACTTGAACGTTTGAGTAATTATCGTATGCGCACCATTACAGACGATATCATGGAAGCTATAACCGCAAACAAGTTGGCTTGTACGTTGATGAGCATCAATGTACAAAGTTTGAATGCACACTCGTCGGACATTGCAACAGATCGGGTGCTTACCGCCGTTGATTTGCTTGCAATGAGCGAAACTTGGCTTGACAACGGCACAACCACAAACATCAATGGATACCTTTGTGTTTGTCAAGAGAAGCGTGACGGAACAAGAGCGGGAGGAGTGGCAATATTTGAACGTGCTGGTTCGTCGACTATGGCCGTTTCTCACGCCATTACGAAGCTCAATGAAAGCTATGACCCAGCATTGAGTGTAGCAGACGAATATGGGGACTGCTGTGCTGCAGAGGTTTCAATCATGGAAACCCGCACGTTACTGTTTGCGGTATATATTTCACCAGGTATAATCAAATAGTAGTTGTGTTTGTATTTAAGTGTGTTGCATTAAATTTTGAATATTTACTAGGTACCACCCTGAAGCAAAAGAAATATTTCTTAGTGCGCAACCTCATAAAGTACACCCATGTTGCCATGCCCGTGGTAGTGTCGGGAGACTTTAATATTGATGTGACGAAAGAGGAGAACAGAGATTTCATCTGGTTCATGAAGCAGTTTCTCTATCTGGATTGTGCTTCGGATCCAACTATAGCGACTACTCTGGGTGGCACATGTCTCGATCTAACGTTCACCCGGAACGTAAGTGTGGAATGCAGGAGATACTGCACGTACTTCTCCTACCACCGGCCTATTTTGTCGATTCTTGCGGTGTCCTGAGGTAAAACTTATGATTTCGGATTAAACAAAGTTCGCTTTTTCAGTTCTGTTTTTTTCTTCTAGTGCCGATGCCATCCCAGTGAAGTGAATTAACGTCACTGATCGTCGTTGGTCCGCTAGTTCATCTTCCAAAACGTTCGATTTCAACCAGAATGACCAATCATTGACATCAGCCGGACAGTCCGTAGCAAAATAGATAATTGATCCTGAAAATGAAACTTGAGTATTTGGTAATTAAATTTATATTTAGATCATAATGTATTTAATATGAAACATTCTTTCCGTTTTGTTCTTTTCTTTGTTTTCTACAGATTCAGCCCAACAGTGGATTGATGCATCCTTTAACATTCATCGGGACCTCGGCGTACATCACTTCAAAAGGCTTCAAGCCAACATAAACAAACGGCCCTTTTCAGGGCCACCAAATATTCATGGAGGAAGATGTTGTTGAGGCTGTTGTTTACCGATCTTCTGTTTCTTTAATACTCTGCTTATAGTTATAAACCGAAATGAGTTTATAGTAACAATCGGGTTTTCGCCCATTTATTTCCAGGATATGCGACATGTCGAGGATATTCCAACCCAGATTGAATATACAGCCCCATCTTCAAAAATCAGCACCAAGAAACATATTTAGAGTTTCAAAATAAAATCTTCTACACTTACGTAATCCTACGTCCAATTGGCGGTCGTGTCTCGGATACAACCTTCTACTTTTTATTATTATTATTATTACTATTATTCTACAATGTTAACCTTTGATAACTGGAAATTTCTCTACATTTTCAGAAACCTATTGAATAGTACCCGAGCTAATAACACTGGGCATACCAATTAAAAGTACATCGAGCTGCCTCGCTGTTTCGCTTCCCAACAGATATTGCTTCCCTTTCTTCACTACATAGAAGGCAGCGTTGATGATTTTATTACTGGTGGAGTCAGTTACCGTGATCCTGGCGGTGAAAGTGCGTAGGCAGAGAGTCTTTTGTGAGATGGTTTGATGTCTTGGACGCTTGCTCCTTTATTTCGCAGATACACCCATGTTAATTGAATGGTATGACCGGGAATGTGAGCAGTTAGTTGAGGAGAAGAATGCAGCATGGGCGAGATTGCTGCAACACCGCACGAGGACGAACGAGGCACGATACAAACGGGCGCGGAACAGACAAAACTCGATTTTCCGGATGAAAAAGCGCCAGCAGGAAGATCGAGACCGTAAAGAGACGGAGGAACTGTACCGCGCTAATAACGCACGAAAGTTCTATGAGAAGTTGAACCGTTCACGTAAGGGCCACGTGCCACAGCCCGATATGTGTAATGACATAAACGGGAACCTTCTTACAAACGAGCATGAGGTGATCCAAAGGTGGCGGCAGCACTACGAAGAGCACCTGAATGGCGACATGGCAGACAACGGTGGCGGTATGCGACATGCGACTTCCGGCTCCGAATCTCCAGGAAATCCAGGAGGAGATCGGCCGGCTGGAAAACAACAAAGCCCTAGGAGTTGACCAACTACCAGGAGAGCTGTTTAAACACGGTGGTGAGGCACTGGCTAGAGCGCTGCACTAGGTGATTACCAAGGTTTGGGAGGATGAGATTCTGCCGCAGGAGTGGATGGAAGGTGTCCTGTGTCCCATCTACAAAAAGGGCGATAAGCTGGATTGTAGCAACCACCGCGCAATCACATTGCTGAACGCCGCATACAAGGTACTCTCCCAAATTGTATGCCGCCGACTAACACCAATTGCAAGAGAGTTCGTGGGGCAGTACCAGGCGGGATTTATGGGTGAACGCTCTACCACAGACCAGGTGCTCGCCATACATCAGGTATTGCAGAAATGCCGCGAATACAACGTGCCCAC
Source organism: Armigeres subalbatus (assembly GCF_024139115.2). Lineage (NCBI taxonomy): Eukaryota > Metazoa > Arthropoda > Insecta > Diptera > Culicidae > Armigeres > Armigeres subalbatus. The sequence goes on from NC_085141.1 coordinate 246,184,375, forward strand.
ACATCATTTATTTATCGACTTCAAAGCCGCATATGATACAATCGATCGGGACCAGCTATGGCAGCTAATGCACGAGGCAAGGCGACGATGAATCGGGTGATGTGCGTAGTTCGAGTTTCAGAGGCATTCTCGAGTTCCTTCGAAATGCGTAGAGGTAGGGACGTTCCAATACTTCAAAATATCGATATTTGATTCGATACGATAATCAAATCGAAGTATCAATATCGCCGATATATTGGAATGAAAATATCGATATATCGGAAAATCAAATGATATTTTAAAAAGAATTTTTTTAGAATATGTTTGAAGTGGTTATTCAATTACCGTCGTCGGGGGTGACAATGGGTCAAATGGGGGTGAGAATGGGTCAGAGCGATGACCCATTCTCACCTCCTAGACCCATTGTCACCCCGACGGCGGTACTATCGTATTTTTTTAAGTTTAAATTTAATTTTCAACGAAAATTCAGAATTTTCACTAGAAAATCCATTAAAATATTCTTAACAAAAAAGTAAATTCTCTTAAACTTTCACGATAAATTATCTTTTTGTTTTACATGGAATTCTCTTGAATTTCTGCAGGAAATTCTCTTCGATTTTCACGGGCATTCTTCAAAATTAACGCAAAAAGTTCCATCAGAAAAAAAAATCAAAATTGTCATCAGGAAACCCGTAGAAATAGAAATACGTCCCGTTTGAATTCCTACGGGACATTATTTTGAAGGAAATTTTCATATGTTTTCTAATTCTTGTAAATTCCCATTTCCACAAATCTCTTCCTAATTTCTAAAGTTGGGAGCACGCCAAATAGATTATTGAACTCGCAAAAGGATTCAAGGACCAGCGGCCTAACAGATGTTGCACAACGGCCCGTCAATGCAAAGTGTCGAGTTACCAAAACTATTTGTGATGGCAGCGCGCTACCGAGAAAAATCCTCTAAACCAATAAAAATACCGCATTTCAGATCCTTTTTGAAAGAGGTATTTTCTTTCACAAAATACAATGCAAATGTTATTTTTGTGTTAATATGTTCTGATTCAATATATCGATATCGAAAGCAAAAATATCGATATGACCGATATATTGAAAGCAAAATATCGATACAAAAATATCGAATATCGAAACCAAAATATCGATATTCCGATATATCGGAAGTATCGGAACGTCCCTACGTAGAGGGTTACGGCATGGTGATGGTCTTTCGTGTCTGCTCTGCTCGCTCTGGAGGGAGTAATACGAAGGGCAGGGATTGACACGAGTGGTACGATTTTCACGAAGTCCGTCCAGTTATTTGGTTTCGCCGACAACATTGATATCATGGTACGTAACTTTGAGAGGATGGAGGAAGCCTACATCAGACTGAAAAGCGAAGCTAAACGGATCGGACTAGTCATCAACACGTCGAAGACGAAGTACATGATAGGAAGAGGCTCAAGAGAGGTCAATGTAAGCCATCCACCACGTGTTTCTATCGGTGGTGACGAAATCGAGGTGGTTGAAGAATTCGTGTACTCACTGGTGACCTCCGATAACGATACCAGCAGAGAAATTTGGAGAAGCATAGTGGCTGGAAATCGTACGTACTTTGGACTCCGCAAGACGCTTCGATAGAATAGAGTACGCCACCGTACCGGCCGTGTAAAAAAAAATCTCATACATTTTTTTTGCAAAGTTGCTCCATTTTGCATGATTACACGGATTTTCAAATTTTGAACTGAAAACTTTTTTTACACGGAACGCATCCCCCGTGTAAAAAAAGAATCGGGTGTACTGTTTTTTTAGGTACACCCTAATCCAATTAGGTGAAATTGCTCTAAATCAGCCAACTCAAGAGCTACAGAAACAATTTTTTTAGCAAAATTTATTAAAATAAGCTGCTTACAACTTTGTAGAACATAATATGTCAATACCCCAAAAATTAAAAAAAAATATTTTCAAATTTTTTTATATGATGGGCCATTTTATTTTTTGGTAGCACCATAATGATGACCTCACTATTTCGAACAATTTTGTAGAACAACAGTTTTTTCTAAAAAAAATATCTAGTTTTGGCGTAAAATGCATCTTTCCGCGTAAATCTGTATCCTGGACCATAGTGGTTCGTTCATGAGTGGTCCACATAAAAGTGGCTAACTGATGATCCTTCCTCCAAAGATTGCAGAAAGTAGGTGTGGCCAATCATTATTCTAACGTCAGGTTTTGGAAAATTTATGAGCTGTTGATTATTTTGGGTATATAATCATGTGAATTTGGCTGTGAAATTCCTGAAATACTGTCTATTCAAATCGGGTAGGAAGGTTAATGAAGACATAACAAAAATTGCAGAATTTGGTGTAATTTTAGCGAATTCTCAACAGCAGCATTGTTCACTAAGTTATTCTACATACATTTTATTTATTTTCTGAGTGGCTATATTACCTTTCATTGCATATTGGCGTACGACAACAATAAATAATCGAGAGGGAGATATTTGTTTTCGAATAGGTATACGAATACTAAACAAGCGGATTGCAAACCAAACGGTTCGGTTTCATTATTGAGATTATTTATTGATGACAGTGGTACTTCACCAACTCATCGCTTGGTTGCGGTTTTCACGCCGTTTTTCGCGTGTCCCTGTTTGTTCATAACTTGTTAATGGAACGCGCTCCTTCCACCCGAGACATGGTGGTTTTGAGAATGGAGCTCGATTTATTAAAATCTTTGGAGAGGTGGTTGTAAAATCCAAATGGCATAACATTGCTATCTTTAGTTTGAGTGCATTTCATTCAAGGACAACCATGGAAGCGCCTGGAAGAAAAACTTTTGCATTAGCTATGAGACACTTGGTTGGAAGTTACACATTCGTTAGCATTCGATTCATAAATTGCAGAAGACATTAGCTAACTGCGCAAATGGCCCGACGATTTAGAAAAAAAGCTTTCACGTAAATACAGCACTCCGGAATGGATTTTTTTTGTGAAAGTGCCAAATGGCATAACTGAAGCTGGTGATAGAAAATGCACTCAATCGAAAAAATATAAAGAACTGTCCTTTTTCTATATCACACAAACTCATCTCATCTTGAGACAGAGGAATGAATAATCAATTTCGTCGGTTCTTTCTGCTAGCACTGCTACAAAACATAACAAAAACAAATCAAATTACTTTGTTTTTAACAGATAAACGAGGGATCTAAGGGAGTGCTGTTGGAACGTGTACTTCAAGAAAAGGTGATAAATCCCAAACTCTATCGACTTCGCTTGTACTGTTCCCAGTTCATATTCAACACTGGATAGCAGCCATTGTTATGTATAGTCAGTCTGATCTATATTGTACTATGCTGAAAAATCTCTAAAAGTAATTATGAATAAATTGAAAATAGTATATCCCGATCATAATGCTAACGATTTTATCGCTAAAAACCTTAGAACTGAATATTTGCTGTCTGTAATATCCTTCTAAGGCACTCGACCGACAGGTGCAATAAATCAAATATCGCAACCGTGAGTAGTTTCGTAGAAATGGGCACCAGGAGGACCTTCTAACATGTCTGCACGGAACCAAGGAAAGTATTTTTGGCTTCATTCGGAACGGCATTAGCTACAGCTGGGCCACTAACAAAAAGCATTCCATGCGAATCGGGCTGTCTGTACATTTGATTAGCAGTCAATCAATAACTCATGGGTTTAGTTTTCAGATTATTCAAGGTCATCCCGATACAAGTATGGTAGAGGGATTGAGTGCTAGTAATGGACCCCTTAACGGCTCCGCTAGAACGAGCCTCTTGAAAAATTATAGTTCTGCTGCACCAGATGACAAACATCAGTGTTTCGTACATAAAACTAGCCAAAACATTCATTTTTATTACTAAAGCATGCATTTTAAAATTATGTAGCTAGCATGCCTATTATGGCCACCCTGGGTCCATAATACGCAACGTCGGGTTTGCTTATAAACGTGATTTACATGTTCCATTTCCATATGTTCCTTGTTCCTATTATGGACCCCCTTTGTGTGCTAGTTATGGACCCTTTACCATATTTACATTTACAAATAAGTTAATATAGTTGCTGTTTTGTTACATGAAGTAACTCCAACCGACGGAAGTTTTTAAGAACGACTCGACCATTTGTTTACCGGCGTTCGTGGAGTTTATATAGAAGTAAACGTCATCGATCGGAAAGGAAGCGTGATTTAGGACGATCTTAAAGACAAGTGCTTTTTGTGGGGAGCGTTGCGACACAAAAAGGACTCTTGGCTTGAACGTCAATTCGGAATAAATCGCACAGATAGAAAAAGTTGTTGAAATTTACACGGAAGTAATGCACATAAAGAAAATGCCAAAAAGAGCGTAATTTTAAACGATATTTTCGCTTGGATGTATGCAATTTGTATTGAATTATGCCACTATTTATTCGATTAAGTGGTATAATGTTATACAAATTGCATACATTTAGGGTGAAATTGATGGGAAAGATTCATGTTTGCTCAGAATAGTGTAATTTTCCGCGTCTGTATTTTTTACGCGCTGATTAGTTTTCATTATTTTTTTCTGTGCGTATAATAGGCAATCGAAGAAGAAAATTCATACGCTAGGGTTGTGTCAGGACTACGTAGAGAATCAATTGAGTGGATTTTGGTGAATACAGCAGAGAATGAGTTCTCGATGAAGATTTCATTGACCAGACTTTGGATGCGTCGGATCGGTACAAGTCTTATCAGCAACACCTGGAGCAGCAACGGAGTCAGATGAAGAAAACAGTCGAAATAAGAATATTGAAAAGCTACAAGAAGTGGCAAAATCAATCCATGAAGCATTGTCAAACCAATCGGCGAAGAGCCCAATTTGCGGCTTCGCATTCATGTTTAGGATCTGCCTCTGGTTTCCGTTCGAGAAAGAAGTCGCTCGCAAAAATATTATTAATTGCATTGAATTGTTAGATTATTTAATATTCATGTTATCGGCTACGTAGAGTTTTATAGTTAACAAATGAGCCTAATAAATAAACAACTAGAAAAAAAGCTTTGGTTCATCATTGGTTCACAAAGTTTTATCTCCTCTAGCCAGTCATTTTTTTGTGATCATTGGCTTAATATTCATTTATATTGTAATTCTTAGATATTATTTTGAGAAACCATTTGTCGTATTCCAGCCGAAAACGGCTGATTGGAATCCGCCGTTGAAGAGCGGTGCGACTGTTCGTTTTAAAATTCGACAACAAACTGCCAGTGCAATCTTCGTCGTTGCTACTCAACCCGATGGCGCTACCAACACCATCTCACACTGCGGTGGCAGCAATGCGCTAGCATTGCCATACCCCGCCGCGCAACCTCTCCCAGCCCCTCACAAGCTACCGATTCATTGGCACACGCTTAAATGAAGCAAAGTTCGTCAGAAAATTCAATATGTTGCTCTCCATACTCTCAAATACTCAATCATGCACAGATTCTTTCACGATAGAGATCAGCATTAGCGCATATGCAAAATTGAGAATTCGAATCAAGTCTAATGTAAAACTTGCCACATTGTACTGTAAATTGGGGCACGCGAAATATGTGATTTCACGATTGGTATATTTATTGCTGATATTTAATGTACTATCCGCAATAGCAGAATCAATTCATAGTATACAATCACTTAAACAAACTAAAATCATTAGCCGCTTGCTCTGAATACTACACCATTGAAGCGGTTCCAATTATTTTTGATATTCAAAACACGCTTATCTGCTATTTTTCTGATAGAATTAAGACAATGGAAACATGTGGAGCAAATTGTCCAACGCCTTGGGTTCTATTTATTACGTTAATTATTAAAAAGAATATCTAAATAAGGGGAATGACGGCTTTGGCAGGTTTTGTTTATTATTGGCAGGGGTTTTTATGACTGACTATGCTCAAATTTGGCCTAAACATTCTTTGCATATCAAAGAATATTGTGGCCAAATTTCGTAAAATTTGGTCGACAAAAATCCCCCTGACAATAATAGAACAAAACCTACCAAAGCCGTCTTTCCCCCTATTGCAATTATTTACTCTTTAAAATTATCTTCAAATGTGTTAAGATATTTGTTTATTTCTCATCGCTGCTCGAAGAGCGATAAATAATATTTTCAATAATTCATTGAGATCCTGAATTGGCGAATTATTACCGAACCATAATATAGAAATGGTTAGTTGGAGCTTTGAGCCTGCATCACTAAAGAAAGACCAAAAAGTCACGTATTTGCTCTACTACCAGCAAGGATATTGATAGTTAATGTAGACGTTGACTGCAAAGCAATTTTGTGACGCAAAAACACTATACGTACAGTTACTCTAATTTCTCATGGAATGCATAACAATAAGCAGTGCTGCCATCACGTGCAAAGATGGCACAATTCCTCTCTATAGAATCTATTATTCATTAGTAGGTATTATAAGAGGTAGGTATAAATGAGATTCTGCATTAGAATTAGAATAAAAAGAAAGAAAAACTCACAATTTTGTTGTGCAATGCCGTGAGTTCCCGCTCGGTGACCCGACGGTTGGCAGCTTCCCGCCGGCGCTGGCGATACTGGCTATATTTGTAGGCGATTATGGCTCCCGGCATGGCCAATGCCTCCAGAGGTGATTTGCGACCAAATGGCATCGTGCTATTTTGTTGTTGCTGTTGTTGTTGTTTATCACTTCTCCAGCTGGTTTCACTCGCTATTTCCCAACAACTTCGATTGCAATATGGATGGACACTATGTATAAACTTTGACGGCTTAATGCTTCCCTCAATTTCACACTAACCCCCCAGTTAGACTAGGAATTCACATCAGCACTGTGGATTGCTCTTCTACAGCGATGGCAATGACTATTTTATGACTAAACTGCAGGACTTCCTACACTTTTGACTATTATCGACGGCTAAAACACACAGGAAGATCAACACTCCAACTGCCACTTTGTGCGATTACTTTTCTCTACTTTTATATTCTCGCCGAAATAGCTTGCAATAAATGCCCGTAGCACTTCCGGATGGTACATTCGCATCAATACAACCTCTGTCAATATAACCTCCGTGTAAGAGCTCAATATAATTGATCGATTAATATTATTGAAGAGGATATTGCATGCTACTGTACATAATTTTGTTCGCTTAGAACTCGATACATCTGTAATGAAAAATGGAAAAGTACATTAATAAAATTTGAATTGAATTGCATACTGTTAGATTTAAAGTACAGAACAATTAATATTTGAGAGATTTAGAGGCAGAAATGGTACCGAACCCCAATTTGGAAATTTTCATTTTATACCCTGTATCCGAGTCTTCCTTTTAAACGTAGTCAACGTCGAAAGAGTTGAAGTTGCCATAGAATCCAGCTTTACTATATAACGCCAATTCTCCAAATATTGGTGCATTGTTCAAATAAATTCGACATTTAATAAATCTTGTTCCTATAGTTACGAATCCCATCGGAATTCGCAATTATTGGAATACTACCGCAAATATTGGTACAAAGGCGAGAAAAAATAAGGAATTTTATTAATACTTTAACGATCTTCTTCTTCTTTTTATTGGCATTACATCACCCACTGGGACATTGCCACATCGCAATGCAATGCTTCAAATCAACAATATTTTTGCATTGATTCATGAATAACAATATTTATTGTTGATACAACCACAAATAGGATTGAATCAACCATACGCGACAGTTGATTCATCTCCCGAATGAATTTGTTTCAACCATGCTTTCCAGCTTTCACTGTCAAATAATACATCAGAAAACAACAATACATGTTTTTTTTACATTCGAAAATACTGTGAAACTTCTTTATCGACAATATAATGACAACAACAAAAGAGATAAAAGTAACAGAAGCGAAATCGAACTAGATACAAGATACAACATGTGTCGTATACAAACCCTAACCAGCCAAATCCAAGCTCAAAACAATCTTTTGACGGAAGTAATACACAACCGTTCGATACAAAACTGGTCAATAGACTGACTCACGCTTGCTCGTTTTCGCTTTGTTCAGCGTCAAGCTAGCGCGCAAGGACATTATGTGCAAAGTCTCTCTCTTTCACACTCCTTTCATTCCTTCATCCACATGCTGCACCGTTCATACTTGCATAAGTCGGCACATTCATAACTGTTATCAATCATCGTGCTTTCATTCTTCTGTTTTTAGAAGCGAAAAGCTCACAAACAGTAGATCTGGTTGACTGCTTCGATGCTTTTACTTTGACATCCTTGCACTGAAGCAAAATGTTATTTTTGTTTCTATTCAATAATCAGATGGCTAATCATTAGAGTGGGGCGCAGTTGTATGGAAAAATGCAAACTTCGTCCGATCAAGTGAGATCAAGGTTTTTCTGAATCGGTTTGGGACCCCAATCAACTGTGCAAAATATGGGCTCGATTGGTTGCGACCTCGCATGCCGCATCGCGTTTTAAATTTACATGGAGATTAGTATGGGAAAACGCACTTTTTAACATTTTTGCTCTTAGCGGCTTCAATTTATCATCAATCACGTAACTCAATACGTCAGCATATAAACTGGAAGATGTCGAAAGACTTTGCCGAAGAAGGTACGCAGCTGGAAGGTCTACAAAAAATGTTATCACGTTTCGAAAATTGATTGTTTAAACCATATGCAAGAAATCAATGTTTCTGCCAGCACTACCGGACAACCTGTAATTGTCAGAGGGCAAAACCCATTTTCCTTCTAGTCGAAATTTTTACTTTGTGAAATCATTACGAATATCTCCTATTAGCTCCAATGTCCTATAAAATCAATAATTTTGAAATAACACTCAGTTAAATTATTGCTCCAAGTAGTTCGGCAGTGTTGGCAGAATAAATGATTTTTTGCATATGGTTTGAACACTCACTTGCGGAAAGCGAGGAAGCAACCAATCGGTCCCAAACTCTGCACAGTTGGTCAGGACCCAGAATGGCTTCGAAAAACCATTGATTTGAAAAAATGACCATGACGCCCCACTCTACTAATCATATTCACTATATCCTTCCCCTCCTGTACTCTTCCAGTAATAAAAAAAAACTAATAAAATGTACTAAGTCCATGAGATTCTGAATATGGATTTATTTTTAGTTCTCGAATGAAAGCTCCTTCAAAAACTATATAACAAAAAAACTACAGCATAAAAAAACGGTACCTATTCTTCTTTGCAAAAATAAATTATGTCGGAAAAATCAAATAATTTCAATTCAAGCAAGCTTATTTAGAAAAACCAATTTAATGTTTATCCTATTTCAAACATAATATATATATTAATCTAATTTAAGCACAATAGAAACCAAATCAATTCAAATATAAACATATTCAACACTCCAATCCAACAAAAATTTAACAATCATATATACTCAAATAACATGAATTCAATCGAAATCCAACCCAAAACTAATCCAAATAAAATCCAAATCCAGAACAATGCTATTCAAAAACAAACACCAACTTAAAACCGATCTGAATTCAACCAAAATCAGATATAAATCCTATCCAAATGAAATAATAATCAAAATCCAATCTGTGCTTGAATCAAATCTGATTTAAATCCAATCCAAAGTCAATCTAAATCAACCAAAAGCCAATTCTAAACCAATCCTAAATTTGTAAACAATCCATATCCAATCCAAATCAAACCAAAACCAATCCAAATCCGATCCATATCCAATCCAAATCAAATCTGAAACCAATCCAAATACAAACCCAAACCATATCCAATCCAATCAAAATCCAATCCAAATCTCATCCAAATCCCAATCCAATCTAAATCCAAATTCAATCCAAATCCAATTGAAAACCAAACCAAAACCAATCCAAATCCTATTCAAATCCAATCAAAATTCAATCAAAATCCAGTCCAGAAACAATCCAAATTAAATCCAAGTCCAATTCAAAATCAACCCAAATCCAATCCAATTCCAATCTAAATCCAATCAAAATACAATCCAACTACATACATACCAACAGCGCACAGTGGTGGAAACCCGAACAGAACCTCAAATAAAATTCGTTTGTTTCACGAAGCCCGTATTTTTAAATTTCACACATAGGGTGTATGGCTCAAGCCTTGGCCAAATATGCTTTTCAGACGATAGGAAAATGAAGTCTGCTATGAGAATGGAACTCAAATACACTGCTTGGGAGGCTTTTATACTTTCTCTAATAATAATGGAAAATCATCGGCCTCATCGAGGCACAGAACGAGGCCTTCTCGTGTAGAGTGCTGCACAATGGAGTCTTGTCCGACCCTATCCGGGTCGTAACTGGTGTAAGGCAAGGATGTATTATATCACCGTTGCTGTTCCTCGTCGTAATCGACGAGATTCGGGAAGGTGCGATTGATCGTAAACCAAACCGCGGGCTGCTATGGTAACCTATAACCATGGAGCACCTAAACGACTTCGAATTGATGGCGTTGCACTCCTTGTTCAACGGCGCTCTGATATGCAAAGTAAGGTCAAAGACCTTGCCGTGCGCTCCTCCTCTGCAGGTTTAGTCATCAACAGTGTTGTAAAATGTCATTTGCATTCGTTTGTATAATTTTCCCAGAACTTTTTCCAGAAGGTAGCTATCAGTTCATGACGGACTTAAAGCGCTTTAATGTGCCTACAACTTTGTCTAACAAGACATTGCTGTAAATATGTAATCTGGGGCGTGTGAGGCAAAATGTCATTCAAATGACATTATGTCAAATGACACGTGACATTTGTAGAGTTTTCACTCTCCAGCCTCAGATGATATATTTAGAGCAATGTACCCTTGGACAAAAATATAGCCCTACTCAAGCGTTATGAGTACGTTAAAAATTATGGAATAAATTTGGCTTCTAAAGGAAGTTATGAACAAATTAGACTCATCAACGTCAACAAAACCAAATCGTTGGATGTAAACACGGAAACCGCTTCCAGTTTCACAGTAGCCGGGCAATCAGTGGAGAATGTTGAAAGCGTCCAATATCATTGTCATTTTTGTTGATGTTCTGGGTTCGAATCCCGTTGCGGTCATAAAATTTTTGTAATTGCTTACCGAAAATTTTCGCGAAAAGTAAGTGAGGCGTAAAAGTGATGAAACGAAAAAATAAATTCATCAAGTAGGCACGATTTTCGCTTATCTCCCTGGTTCGCTCTAGAGAAAAGAAGGCTGGGAGGAAGATGTTCCTCACTACAGACTCCGAAAAAAGATTCTCCTCCGACCCGAAAAACGCTTGATTTTGTCTAATCGAAACGAAAAGTACGAACCCAGGCGGTATATAATTCTGGTTGACTGCTTCGATGCTTTTACTTTGACATCCTTGCACTGAAGCAAAATGTTATTTTTGTTTCTATTCAATAATCAGATGGCTAATCATATTCACTACAACATGCACTCTCCGATAGTCAGGATCTGTCCTGACCACGTCCTTCCGAATGCTGAGAAAGGGGAAGGAAGGTTAGTTTAGTTTCGTGTTGACTCAACTGAAATTTTATCGAAGTGAAATTTTTACATACCTCTTCGACATAGGACACTATTTTTAACTAATCATTGCCAAATAAACAAAGATTAAAATTTTTATTACTTTATTCCCATTATTCCCACAATTACGCGTTATTTTTATACAGCATTACATTTTCATTGTATTTTGAGGTGCTCACCGCTGATTAAAATAAAATTGGTTGTCAAAGTCGAGTCAAATACTAAACACTGAAGACGACCTTACTGTTGAGGTCGAAATACGTATCTGTCAAGGTACAATTAAGTGGTGGAATTAAATGGGATTGTACAAACTCGTCTTATGACAAGTTAGTAGTATATTTAGTAGTTAAATATTCAATTCAACTAAGTTATGGTAAAAATAAGTTATGACAAAAATATCCAACTGTGCCGACAACCAGGTAATTTCCTCTTAAATTTGAATGAGAAAAATCTATTTTAAAATTGTAAATGTTTTGCATTCATTTTTAATTTGGTTTAGGGTCATTTGGCCGAATACTTGAAATACGTTTCCTTATTAAGTGTGTGCAGTGAGAAGTGGGTAGTTAGTAGTAAGAGGTAAGAAGAGTTTGTAGTGGGAAGCAAGAAGTGAGAAGTGACAAATAAGAAATAAGTAGCGTGAAGTTATTTGTAAGAAGTGAGATGTGATAGATGAGATAATATAGCGAGTAGCAAGCAATACAAGGCAAGATCATATATGAATGAAAGATAAACAAAGAAGAAGGAACGAGGAAGAAGAAGGAATGAAAGAAAAAGAAGGAAAAAAGAAGTAGAAAGAAGGGAGAAGGGGGAAAGAAGAAGGTTACAAATCGAACCCATACCCAATTTGCTTGTTCAACAATTCGGAAAAATAACTTATTTATTATTTGCGTAAAGCATAAATGCACTCGAGACAGCGTTAGACTCGGTAAACAAACCAAAAGATGAAACTTGTCTTTTGGAGATTGAATAATCGAATTAGTAATAATAGACAGAAGTAGGATAGAGTAGAGAATGCAAGAGGATGTTTGAATGAAAAGGGCCCAATGAGTGATGAAGGATGAATCAAATGAATGAATATACTTGAATAAGATAGTATACTATAGGAATTATGCAGAAGAAAGTTAACTTGTTTCTTCAACAATTTCTTTGATGACTTCGTACAGGCCTCAAAAAGAACCATTTTCGATCTTGAATAGAAAGTAAACTACGAAGAAAAAAAAAATAAGATCTTGCAGGCCTTAATTTTTTTCCCTGCAGAGGGGATAATTGTTACCGTCCACGATAACAATGGACCATTTATTCAGCAACTCGCTTATATGAACTATAAGTTAAATTAACCCAAAATAGAAACCCCTTTAGAATTGTCAAAAAAAAAACTAAACCTACTAAAAAAAACCAAATCGGCTCTGGGCTCTATCAAGGGCGAAATCTCCATCTAGACCCCACTAGTTCCGGGGCGAAGAACGAAGAAAAGCCGAACATAGAAATACGGGCGGAGGAGATTCAAGAGGAGAACGATTCAGAACGTGAACGACGTCAGACGTGCTTCAACGACGGAAAAAAAACTTGGTTGGTGATTTTTGATCATCGTTTTCCTTGGCCGTGACAATTTCGGTGAAGTGCGAGTGTTCAATACGATAGGAAGATCGACGAAGTTCCCGGAAAGGTTGACCTAGTGTTTCTTGCACCTGGAAGACGGTGAAATTCGGTGTTTTTGGACGGCCATCTCTGGCGAAGTGGAAAACCACGTGCCGGCACAGTTTTAAAACCAAACCCAACCAGCTTCTGGCCTGCCGAATCCAGTCCGGCTTCAGGCCTGCCGAATCCACCTCCAGGAGGCCCGGAGATACCAATCCCGCCGACCGAACGTAAGAAGATTTATTCTTCCTCCCGACACCGTCGCCGAGAAGCAAAGCCATCGAACAATCCTATCCATTTGAAGAGGAAATATCGTCGTGTCCAACCTATCAAGTACCACCGAAGGAAGTCTTGCAGCAAGTGCCAAACCCATCCTCGCTTGGAGTTCTGGAACCGTGGATCCTGGAAGCAAAGTGCCCGAAACCACCGAACCCACACCCACGTGGATTTCAGCGACAAGTGTCCCCTCCTCGTTCGAAAGCCCCGAAAGGTGGATCCACGAAGCTACACGTCCGAACCCTTAATAGCTCAGACCCGGTGTCGACCCGAGCCTGCCCCGCTGGGCCGAGAAGCCGACCAGTTCCCTTCGTCGGTTACGTATTCCAGGCTCACCTGAAGAGCACTTGCAGCGGCCAAAGTGACGTCAGTGTTGGGTGCATTTGCCAAGTCCCAATTATTCTCGGGCCATCGAAGGTATGTACGGACCAGATTTCGTACCTCCGTCATGTGGCGTAAATCAAGCATGCCACCATGGGTCCCAGCCCACCAATCGGCCGAATCAGCTATACTAACCGTTACTAACCTTATTTAAATGAACTAAAACTAACCCTCTTACACTAACATAAGCTTTCAATAAAAAAGACAAGTAAAATGTATCCACAAGCTTTTCTTATTCGTTCATAAAGTGCATGACTGTCCGTTGGTCTTTAAAGGTCTTCCGCTGTCCGCTTCGTGGTTGTGTGTCCCTTCGAGCCGGTTAATCGTCGACCCTGAGCAATAGAGGTGAGCTAGTTAGGGGCGTAAGGACGTCCACTGCCCAGACGTAGGGACGTCACAAGCAGTTACAAAAGAGAAAGGAAGAAAAAGAGAGAAAGAAGAAGGAAGAAGGAATAAATAATAAGGAAGAAGGAAGAAGGAAGAAAGAAGAATGAAGAAGGACGGCGGAAGAAGAAAGCAGGAAGAAGGAAGAATAAAGAAGGAAGTATGAAGAATTAAGAAGGAAATAGGGAGAATAAAGAAGAAAGTAGGAAGAAAGAAGAAAAAGCTCTTTAGGAGAATAGATCACATTTTTTCAATCATTTTGCATGTTTTTGCATTAGTTAAAATGCATCGCCATCATTCCGGAAAATACATTTTTTTTTTGGTTTTGAGTTTTTTTTCCCAAGGGGGGACCCTTGGGAAAAAACAATGATTTTTCAATAATTCCGAAATGCAACAATGGGACCACATTCCCCGTCGAATGCAACTTGTTGCGAGTAAATCGGATAATGCTAAGTTCCAAAAAGTGTGTCTACAAAATTTGTACATATACACACATACACACACATACACATCGGTATATAACACTATGGGTCTCCGGGCCTTCTATCAAAAGTTCTTTTTTGAAGCAATCATATAGCCTTTCGGTACAACTTTGTTTTACGAGAAAGGCAAAAAGAAGGGAAAAAAGAAGAAAGAACGAAGAAGAAAGGAACAAGAAGAATGAAAGTAGAAAGAAGAAGAAGGGCGAAGGAAGAGGAAGAAGGAAGAAGTAAGAAAAAAGAAGGAATAAGAAATAAGAAAGAAGAAAAAAGGAAAAACGAAAAAGAACGAAAAAAGGACGAAAGAAGAAGGAAGAGGAATGGAGAAAGAAGGAAGGAGAAATAAGAAAGAAGAAAGAAGGAAAAAGTAAGAACAAATAAAGAAGGAAGAGGGAAAAAAGTGGAAAGACGGAATAAGGGAGAAATAAAGAAGAATGAAGATAAAATAAAGAAAGAAGAAGGAAAATAAAAGAAGCAAGAAGGAAGAAGAAAGTTGAAAGAAAAAAAGAGGAAGCAGGAAGAAAGAAGAAGAAGGAAAATGAAGAAAGAAGAAGGAAGAAGAAAGAAGAAAGAAGGAAGAAGAAAGAAGGACGAAGGAAAAAGGATCATCTCTGAATGAAGAATAAACAAAGAAGAAGGAACAAAGAAGAAGAAAGAATGAAAGAAAAAGAAGGAAGAAGAATAAGTAAGAAGGAAGGTGGAAGAAGGAAGAAGGAAGAAGGAAGAAGAAAGAACGAAGAAGGAAGAAGGAAGAAGGAAGAAGGAAGAAGGAAGAAGGAAGAAGGAAGAAGGAAGAAGGAAGAAGGAAGAAGGAAGAAGGAAGAAAGAAGAAGGAAGGAGGAAGTAGGAAGAGGGTAAACGGAAGAAGGAAGAAGGAAGAAAGAAGAAGGAAGAAGGAAGAAGGAAGTAGGAAGAAGGAAGACGGAAGAAGGAAGACGGGAGGAGGAAGAAGGAAGAAGGAAGAAGGAAGAAGGAAGAAGGAAGAAGGACGAAGGAAGAAGGTAGTAGGAAGAAGGTAGAAGGTAAAAGGAAGAAGGAAGAAGGAAGAAGGAAGAAGAAAGAAAGAAGAAGGAAGAAGAAAGAAGGAAGATTGAAGAAAGAAGATGGAAGAAGGATGAAGGAAAAAGGCAGAAGGAAGAAGGAAGAAAGAAGAAAAAATGACGAAGGAAACAGAAAGAAGAAAGAAAGAAAGATGGAAGAAGAAAGATAGAAGAAGAAAGAAGGAATAAAAGGTAAATAAGAAACATGTAATAAGGAATAAGGAAGAGAGAAGAAGGATTAAGTAGAAGGAAGATGGAAGAAGAAAGAATGGAGGAGGAAGAAGTAAGAAGAGAGAAGGAAGAAAGCAGAAGGAAGAAGGAAGAAAGAAGAAAAAAGAGGATAGCAGGAAGAAGTAAGAAGGGAGTTGGGAGAATGAAGAAAGGAGTAGAAACAAGAAAGAAGAGAAAAAGGAAGAAGAAAAAAGGAAAAAGAAAAAAGGAAAAAGGAAAAATGAGGGAGGAAGAAAAAACTAATAAGAAGGAAGAAGGAAGAAAGAAAAAGGAAGAAGTTTGAAGTAAGAAGTTCTCAGTTAGTTTTTCTCTTCCCACTTTTCATTTCGCATTTTCTACTTCTCATTTTCCACTTCTCATTTCTCACTCTTCAGTACTCGTAATTTGAGGTCAAATTTGTTAACTTCCAAATGGCATTCGACCAAATGGCCTGACACCTCCAACCGACGAACTTCGTTTCGCATAAAATTGATTTATTCTCTGATTAGATCTGGAGTAATGAAGAAATTAGTGTTTTATTTGTATGGAAGCCCCCCTTTCCAAAGCGGGGAGGGGTCTCGAACCATCTTAAGAACCTTCCCTGGCCCCAAAACCTTCTGAATACAAATGTTCACGCCTATCGGTTCAGTAGTTTCCTAGTCTATAAGGTTCAAACAAACAGAAATTCATTTTTTTGTATAAGGTACACGGGGGAAGTGGAAAAAGGGGGTAAGTGTAAAAATCAACTCGAAAAATTGGAATTGTACATACTTTACAGTTTTTACCACATCATAACATTATGCAAGAATATACTTTGATGCTCACACTAATAATATGTCGAAATTTGTATAATACATACACTAACACGGTTAACGCATTAACTGTAATTTTAGGTATCGCGAAAAGTTGATTTTTGCATTCATAAAATCAATTCTTATTTGCACCAATTGTCCCTTTTTCAAGGGAATTTATATCACAGGTGACCATTATAATACAATTAAACTAATCCCATTGAATTGGTAGTGGTTTGTACCAAGAAAGGAAATAATTCAAAGATTTTACACTTACCCCAGGTATCAAACACTGCGGGGGAAGTGGATAATGTTCTAATTACGCATTTTTTTTCTTCCCTCTAGGGTTTATTTCGATAGCTGTGAATCTTATATGTTCCTTCTTTGTTATCATTGTGATTCCAGTGGTGATTGTACTAATATAAAGTAGAAAACGCCAGATTAATCCACCTATCGGTATTGATGCCTTCCACATGTTTTACGTATGGAAAAAAAATGTATAAGAAAGTTAAAAATAGCACTGATAGGTAAATATATTCTATAATTCACATTAATTTTTATTCATAACAAGTTTCGCCTTTGAATGCAATTTTTTTGCGAAAAAAAATGGTTAAGGACAAGTGCTTAAGAATAGCTGATAATTGTGTACGTGCTTTGCGCACACACATACATACAAATACACACATACAGACATCATCTCAATTCGTTATACTAAGTTGATTAGTTTATAACCCTGTAAGTCCCATTTTTTCTTTAAAAAGTTCATCTTTGGGCGAACATATAGACTTTCCGTACACTTAGTGTTCGAGAAGGCAAAACAAGCCCTCCCCTAGCTATTATGAGAATTCCTTGAGGATCTATTCCGTTAAGGTAATGAAATTATTCCACAAAAGATACTCAGAGCAATTATCGTATTGATTTTAGTTGTATGTAACTACTCATCACTATTGATGGTCAAGGTAACATGCGTTTTCCACTTACCCCATCCCACTAGGGTAAGTGGAAAAAGAACTCCCAATTTTGAAATGTATTTCCATAAATTTCAAGCGACCAAAATGGTATGAATTTCCGCACAGTTGGTGCAAAATTGACTGTTTTTGATAGCCCATTTTGATTGCACGCATTTAGATCATTCAAACTGGTTTTACACTAATTTAAACATGCACTATCGATTTTTCCTTTTCCACTTCCCCCAGTGTACCTTATAGATTTTTATATTTCAATGTAGCAGAGAATTATTATTGCTGTCATTTATTTTTACGTCCATAGACTTTACTTTCTCTTATAGTCTAGTATACTTGACCCTATATTGGGGATGGTGTAGAGGGGGTGAGAATCGAATTCTCTGATGCAGATTCAGACGTGTACACAACTAATCTACGGATACCCCCGTTTGAAAATCAATTATTTTTAAAATGCGCATTTCAAATCGTCAACAAATCCAAAGTCGGAATGTTTTAATAAAATGTCATTTGAGGTTTCAGTCACTAGGAAAAGAAATGTGTAATACAATCCCGATCGAATCCATTTTGGCTTCAAGAAACTTAGGAAACAACAGGGCCAGTAACTGACACACATTAACATTTACTGCCAACCCTTGAGCAACGCAGGCGCAGGGTCCGATTCGCTACGATAAATAAAATGAATTACATACAGCTACGTAGCCCTACGTCACCGTTATGTTAAACCCGATTGGGATGCACCTTTGAGTTTTTTGCTATTGAAATCTGTGATATTTCCATTTCCAGAATTACACAATACGTTTGTACTCTTTAATTCTCAATTTTATTATGACATTTGCTGTTGCACACACTATAGACAACAACAGTGCAAATGACGTACTTGATAATAACACTCATAAATAATTATGCACATCACCACAAAATCTATGTGATATCCAGGTGGCAAGCATGTTGTGAAAGCAAAATATCAGATACCCTGAAACAGTGAAATAGTTTCCATACTAGCCCCATTCGCAAAAAAGTGTGGTGCCTCAGGCACCACAATCTGATGTTCTCGATGAACTGAAAAATGTAAACGAAAAAACACCAAATTTAAAACAAAATGGTGATAATAGAAATTTAACAGTAATTTAAGTCATATTTTTTGTTTTAAAATGTCCAAAGCAACTCACGATTCGTTAATAAATAGAAGCAACGTCCAATGGTTATGTGTTGTGTAGTTATACTTCGTTATTGATTAACCTCATCACATTTCCATAATATTACCAAAATGTTATGAAAGCACAAGCACAATGAACCACCTGGTCTTCATTCCACTTTTTTCTGTTGGACTTGTTTTTCTCCTATCCAGTCAAAGAATCGAATAAATTTTATTCAAGACGTGAATCGTTCTTTTCGATAGATTTTCCATTTCTTGGGACCAAGAGTCTTCAGTCATCGAGCTTGACGCAGGAGAACAATAGTACGAACTTTATGTAAAGCAGTTCTTCATTCGTGAAACCATCCGATGTTTGCTTAAGTGCCTATGTATGTATATGAAACAGACTGACACGTTGCTTATTTATGTTGCACGAGAAGAAGGTGCCTCCGGCTTTCAACATTGAATATAATTCCAAGACCCGGAGACAATGGCGAAGAGCAATTTTACTATAGCTAGATATGTGGATTGTTTAATGTTGTCAGAAAAAAACGTGAATGAAGGTATCCCTACACTATAGACTGTTTCAAACTAACTTGCTAGAAATTTTCGGCGATTTTTATATTATCACAGTATTCGTCGAACTCATTATTAATATAATTCGGAAAAGCTTCAACAACACTGTATTATTGTCTTATCAATACACCAATGAAGTTTTGCCACAGCTTTTTCTCTTCATCGGTTTAAGGGTTTTTAGAAGTTAATGTCTAATAGAATACTTGATAAAATCTATGCTCGGTTCCAATACAACCTTTAATTACTAGAGCATTATTTATGAAACAGTCTAGCATACACCTTCGCCTGGAGTATATCGAAAGGTATAATTCATGTGCAGCTGAAGCCATAGTCTTCAGATTTTCTCGTATATAGATGCCAACGGCGACAACAACAAGTGATGCTCATCGAAGCAAATCAAACTTTGCGATTGCTCGGTGGGCGTAATAAAAAGGTGGAAATATGTCAATTGCTTCCCAGTTGAAGAAGGAGTTTCGCTTTGTTCTCCTAGTGCAATGACTTGCACAGATAGCTAGCGAAAGGGGTCATAGTGGCATATTCAAGCAAATGTCATTATAACTCATTATAACTGACATTGAACTACTTGACAAACACGCGATACTAGCCGTTCCGGTAACTCGACTCCTGGGCAAACTTGGCTAAGTGCCAACATCATTTTGAAAAAGATTCAGTAAAACCCTGCTTAAAGTATATTCATTTTACTTGCCACCATGCGATGGTAGGCATGGAAAAGCTCTTAATTAATAACTGTGGAAATGTAAGTTGAATCGCAGTAAAAGTAGAAGACTTAGGCTGTCAGACTTTATTGTCCAGAAACAGGACTAGTTATGGCCATGATAATCCGATGAGCTCCAGCTTAAGGACGTTTAATGTAGTCAGTAAAATCATAAGAATCGTTCATAAGTTTTATGGATTTTCTTTAGCTGCCTTATGGAGCGAAAATAAGTAGATCAAATGGATTTATCCCGCGGATAAATCCACTGCCAATCGAGCCACTGCACAGGATAGACGAGTAAGTCTGACCTGTACCTATATATGCTAATGCCTGTAATCATTCCTTTGGGAATTTGGGAGCTATATGATGCAGAAACGGATTGGGGGAAAAGATGGTAAAACACGTTAAGGACGTTCCTTACGGAATCCAAAATTAAGAGTACTCGCGTTTTCGAGGGCTCGCCGCTCGATACAGAAGTAACGCACAACTGTCATTTTTATTATTTCACGCATGCTGCGACGCAGCAAAGCTGAAATAATAAAAATGATATTTGTGCGTTGCTTCCTTATTGAGTAATGTGCCCTTGAAAACGTGAGTACTTTTAAATTTGGATTCCGTGAGGAGTGTTCTTAAGGTGAATCACATTGGTATACAATTTTAAAACTACATGGTGCTTATAATATAACTGCTTTCAAGCTATGTGATAAATAGCTCTTCCCATAACAATGCAAACCATTTTTTTTTTATTTTGCTCTGCAGTATCTTTATAATGTGGGGCCCTCCTTAGCCGTGCGGTAAGACGCGCGGCTACAAAGCAAGACCATGCTGAGGGTGGCTGGGTTCGATTCCCGGTGCCGGTCTAGACAATTTTCGGATTGGAAATTGTCTCGACTTCCCTGAGCATAAAAGTATAATCGTGTTAGCCCCATGATATACGAATGCAAAAATGGTAACTTGGCTTAGAAACCTCGCAGTTAATAACTGTGGAAGTGCTTGATGAACACTAAGCTGCGAGGCGGCTCTGTCCCAGTGTGGGGATGTAATGCCAATAAGAAGAAGAGTATCTTTATAAAAGTTGGCCTATTTGCCTCTGTAATTTGAACCAGAAAATCGTTGTAACTAAATTTTCAAATGGCTATATCTCAGTGGTTTTTCAACCGATTTTCTCAGTTTTTTCACCAACCTCTTAGCCAATACTTCTAGTTTCTGGACATTGCAAAATATTGTATCTAGGGGTGTTCAATTTTTCACTAGAGCTGTGGGAGTAAAGCAACGGATTTAGAAAAATGCGATTTTGGAGATATACTTATATTTCATTACCAAAAATAATATCTATTCATATAGTGATGATGGAAATGATAAAATAACAAATAAAAGACATCACCTGGAACATAAGAACACATTTTGAGCATCCCTACTATGCATACGATGATAATTCGGTACCTTTAGGAACCACTTTATACTACAGAATGTATGAGACTTCAGAAAATGTTTTCAAGATTGTTGTCTACTGTGAACTTATTAAAATAAATGTAAACTATATACGAAACATGTGTGATAATAAATTATGATGTTCTAGGATCTCCGAACTGTACTGGAATTTGAATCAAATGGTCTACCGAATCAACCAAGGCTTTCATAATGCCCCCAGCCGCAGTATCAACCCAATTATGTCCTTCGAGTATTTGTCTTTCACTTGTATCTCAAATTCAAACATATGAGATATTGTAAGATCTCCAAATTGTCCTGGAGTTTGGATCAAATGGTCTACCGAATCAACCAAGGCTTCCATGATGTCCCATACCGCGGTATCAACCCAATTATGTCCTCCGAGTATTTATTTTTCACTTGCGTCTCAAATCCAGGCTTTTTAGTTGTTGTAAGATCTCCAAATTGTCCTGAAGTTTAAGTAAAATGGTCTATCGAATCAACCAAGGCTTCCATGATGTCCTCTGCCGTAGTATAAACCCTATTATGTCCTCCGAGTATTTTTCTTTCACTTGCATCTCAAATCCAGGCATTTGAGATGTTGTAAGATCTCCAAATTGCCCTGTAGTTTGAGAAAAATGGTCTATCGAATCAACGAAGGCATCCATGATGTCCCTATCCGCGGTATCAACCCAATTATGTCCTCCGAGTATTTATCTTTCACTTGCGTCTCAAATCCAGGCATTTGAGTTGTTGTAAGATCTCCAAATTGTCCTGGACTTTGAGTAAAATGGTACATGTACATGGACTCGGAAGATTGGATAAAAACATCTGCTGGAGACATATTTCAAGGTAGGGTTGATTTATAAGTCGTGGTTCATTTGGAAAGTAATTTAAAAACAATTATGTCCACTAAACTGCGTTAATATCGTGGCTGAAGACATCATAGCAGCCTTGGTTGATTCGGTAGGCCATTTGATTCTAACTCCAGGAAAATTTGGAGATTTTACAACATCTCATATGCCTGGATTTGTAACGCACGAGAAAGTCAAATACTCGGGGAACGTGATTGAGTTGATACCGTGGCTAGGGACTCCATGGAAGCCTTGGTTGATTCGGTAGACCATTTGATTTAAACTCCAGAATAATTTGGAGATCTTCCAACATATGATAAGTCTGGATTTGAGACGCAAGTGAAAGACAAATACTCGGAGGAAATAATTGTGTTGAAACTGCAGTTGGGGATATTATGGAAGCATTCGTTGATTCGGTAGGCCATTTGATTCAAACTCCAGGACAATTTGGATATCTTTCAACATCTCATATGCCTGGATTTTTGACGTAAGTGAAACTTGAAGACTCGGAGAACATTATTGGGTTGATACCGCTGCTGGAAACAGCATGGAAGCCTTGGTTGATTTGCTAGACTATTTGATACAAACTCCAGGACATTTAGGAGATATTACAACATCTCATTTGCCTGGATTTGAGACGCAAGTGAAAGACAAACTAGAGACTTTATGGAAGCCTTGGTTGATTCGATAGACCATTTCACTCAAACTCCAGCATAATTTGGAGATCTTACAACATCTCAAATGCCTTGAGTTGAGGCGCAAATGAAATGCAAATACTCGGAGGACATAAAAGAGTTGATATCGCGGCTGAGGACATCATGGAGGCCTTCGTTGATTCAATAGCCCATTTTGCTCATACTCTAAGACAATTTGGAGATCTTAGAACATCTTATATCCCTGGATATGAGGCGCAAGTGAAATGCAAATACTCGAAGGGCATAAAAGAGTTGATATCGCGGCTGGGGGCACTATGGAAGCCTTGGTTGATTCTTTAGACCATTTGATTCAAACTGCAAGATATTTTACATCTCAAATGCCTGGATTTGAGACAAGTGAAAGACAAATACTCGGAGTACATAATTGGGGTGATCCCGCGGCAAAGGACATCATGGAAGCCTTGGTTGATTCGATAGACCATTTTACCCAAACTCCAGGACAATTTGGAGATCCTACAACAACTCAAATGGCTAGATTTGAGACGCAAGTGAAAGACAAATACTCGGAGGACATAGTAGGGTTTATACTACGGCAGAGGACATCATGGAAGCCTTAGTTGATTCGATAGACCATTTTACTCAAACTCCAGGACAATTTGGAGATCTTACAACAACTCAAATGCCTGGATTTGAGACACAAGTGAAAGATAAATACTCGGAGGACATAATTGGGTTGATACCGCGGCTGAGGACATAATGGATGCCTTGGTTGATTCGATAGACCATTTTACTCAAACTCCAGGACAATTTGGAGATCTTACAACAACTCAAATGCCTGGATTTGAGACGCAAGTGAAAGATAAATACTCGGAGGACATAATTAGGTTGATACCGCGGCTAGGGACATCATGGATGCCTTCTTTGATTCGATAGACCATTTTACTCAAACTACAGGGCAATTTGGAGATCTTACAACATCTCAAATGCCTGGATTTGAGATGCAAGTGAAAAACAAATACTCGGAGGACATAATAGGGTTTATACTACGGCAAAGGACATCATGGAAGCCTCGGTTGACTCGATAGACCATTTTACTCAAACTTCGGGGTAACTTGGAGATCTTACAACAACTAAAAAGCCTAAATTTGAGACGCAAGTGAAAAATAAATACTCGGAGGACATAATTGGGTTGATACCGCGGTATGGGACATCATGGAAGCCTTGGTTGATTCGGTAGACCATTTGATTCAAACTCCAGGACAATTTGGAGATCTAACAACAACTCAAATGCCTGGATTTGAGACACAAGTGAAAGATAAATACTCGGAGGACATAATTGGGTTGATACCGCGGCTGAGGACATCATGGATGCCTTGTTTGATTCGATAGACCATTTTACTCAAACTCCAGGACAATTTGGAGATCTTACAACAACTCAAATGCCTGGATTTGAGACACAAGTGAAAGATAAATACTCGGAGGACATAATTGGGTTGATACCGCGGCAGAGGATATCATGGATGCCTTGGTTGATTCGATAGACCATTTTACTCAAACTACAGGGCAATTTGGAGATCTTACAACATCTCAAATGCCTGGATTTGAGATGCAAGTGAAAGAGAAATACTCGGAGGACATAATAGGGTTTATACTACGGCAGAGGACATCATGGAAGCCTTGGTTGATTCGATAGACCATTTTACTTAAACTTCAGGACAATTTGGAGATCTTACAACAACTAAAAAGCCTGGATTTGAGACGCAAGTGAAAAATAAATACTCGGAGGACATAATTGGGTTGATACCGCGGTATCAACCCAATTATGTCCTCCGAGTATTTGTCTTTCACTTGCGTCTCAAATTCAAACATATGAGATATTGTAAGATCTCTAAATTGTCCTGGAGTTTGGATCAAATAAATACTCGGAGGACATAATTGGGTTGATACCGCAGTATCAACCCAATTATGTCCTCCGAGTATTTGTCTTTCACTTGCGTCTCAAATTCAAACATATGAGATATTGGAAGATCTCCAAATATTCGGTAGACCATTTGATCCAAACTCCAGGACAATTTGGAGATCTTACAATATCTCATATGTTTGAATTTGAGACGCAAGTGAAAGACAAATACTCGGAGGACATAATTGGGTTGATACTGCGGCTGGGGGCATTATGGAAGCCTTGGTTGATTCGGTAGACCATTTGATTCAAATTCCAGTACAGTTCGGAGATCCTAGAACATCATAATTTATTATCACACATGTTTCGTATATAGTTTACATTTATTTTAATAAGTTCACAGTAGACAACAATCTTGAAAACATTTTCTGAAGTCTCATACATTCTGTAGTATAAAGTGGTTCCTAAAAGTACCGAATTATCATCGTATGCATAGTAGGGATGCTCAAAATGTGTTCTTATGTTCCAGGTGATGTCTTTTATTTGTTATTTTATCAATTCCATCATCACTATATGAATAGATATCATTTTTGGTAATGAAATATAAGTATATCTCCAAAATCGCATTTTTCTAAATCCGTTGCTTTACTCCCACAGCTCTAGTGAAAAATTTAACACCCCTAGATACAATATTTTGCAATGTCCAGAAACTAGAAGAGATGGCTAAGAGGTTGGTGAAAAAACTGGGAAAATCGGTTGAAAACTCACTGAGATATAGCCATTTGAAAATTTAGTTACAACGATTTTCTGCACGAATGTATCCGCGTAAGTTTTTTTAGCGAATCAATCCTAGTGTTAAGAATTAAAGCTTAAGGCAAAATGGTTAAAAAATTACATCAGACCCTATTTTTACGGCTTTATTTTATATTCTGGATAGTTGTAGCTATTTGATCGGTCTTAAAACCCACATATTAGCTCAGGTTCCTTGTTCTATTTCAAGGAATACCTGTGCATGGTGGTCATATGCCTAAATAGTGTTTTAATCTAAACGTAGCCTACTGTTCATTTTACCGGCGTTTCCACTACTGTTCCCTACTAAGTTTGCCGAGGACCACATTTATTTGACTTACTCACTGGTGACAACTTCAGCAAAACTTCATACGCCTATGGGCGTGCCAAAGAGATACCAAAAGACACCACCACTCCACTTTCCGGTCCTTTCGTTGGGCTATTGACAGACATGAAAGTTTATTATGTAAAATAAAATCCCACGGCGGCAACAATGCCCGACGATTATGAGCCTTCACAGGGATCCTATTTCTATGCATATGTATTGATAAAACTTCGATTGTCTGGGGTGGTGGGTGGTGGCTCCACTCTACTGACTGACTATCGCTTCCACTAAGTGGGCCGTCTCCTGTTGCAAATAGCTTTGTTCGTCCTGCCACTGTGTCCTACTACACGGGGCGACTGTCGACGACGATGATGATGACAAATGAGCTGTCAGAAAACTGTTGAACAAATAGAGAAATAGTGCTAATCCGGGGCTAATTTGGGTAACTGGCGTCCCCCTTGAGGGAAGGTCAAGTGCATGCTGACTGGCAGTAAGTACATATCGTGTTGTGCGGGAGTAAACGTGGAATTGCTGCTGGAAGGTTGCTACTCATCGCCACCACCTGAGTACAATTATAATGGTTTTTACTTATGGGGGATTGCATTCAATTAGAACTAGACAAGAGGTCTGATAGGCGACAACAGATAGTTGTTCTTGAATTGAGTGAATGATGCATTTAAAACACACCTAGGACTTTCGAGAAAAAACACATAAAAACACATATTACAACAACAGGAAGTCATTATGTACAACAGACTGAATACCAAATCGATCAAATTTGGATCAATGGCTCAATTAAGTCCACTTTCCTGGCGTTTATAAGTTACGACCACATTGAGGCGGGTACATTGATTCATTTCAACGTGTAGTAGGTATTATGTATAGTAATTGGCGATGCCGTCCAATAAGCTAGGTCCGATTTATTTTGAATAAAATGCTTTTCCAAACATTACCGAGAACCAAATGTCAAAATCTTGCGAGAAAATTTCACATTCTACTGATAAATGGCTACAGACACTATCGCGGTGAATTAATTTACTGTAGCCCATCAATTTAGGCTCCCCCTTTCGCTGGGTCGCTGCATGCACTCTTCCATTTACGCTTCCCTACCAACGACCACAGAATTGCAGTTGCCAAGCGTGTGTTTGGGGAAATTTTTTTTTTGTTTTACCGACGCCGTCATTGCTATTAGATTTTTTGTCACTTCCTGAAACAAAATCGTCTCGAATCAACTCTCCTTCGTTTAATATTTCATTCATTTACTTAGTTTACATCTAAACACTGAATCAAAAATTTGACACCACAATACACGGTTCGACGCCGCATCTCCCCATCCTCGAAAGCGTCCCACGTTCGCCAAGTCGCTGTAATCCACGCCGTCTCGTAACTGCCGGATCGGAGGCGAACACCATCTTTGCATGGTTGCTATCCGTCATTCTTGCAACATGCCCTGCTCATCATACCCTTCCGGCTTTAGTTACCTTATGGATACTGTGTTCGCCGTAGAGCTGGGCGAGCTCGTGGTTCATTCTTCGCCGCCGCACACCGTCTTCTTGCACACCACCGCCAAAGATAGTCCTAAGCACCCGTCTCTCGAATACTCCGACCTCGCAAGTCCTCCTCGAGCATTGTCCGTGTTTCATGCCCATAGAGGACTACCGGTCTTAACAGCGTCTTGTACATGACACATTTGGTGCCGGGTTGAATCTTTTATGACCGCAGTTTCTTCTGGAACCCGTAGTAGACCCGAGTTCCACAGATGATGCGCCTTCGTATTTCAAGACTAACATTTTTATCAGCCGTAAGCAAGGATTCAAGGTAGACGAATTCCTCGACCACGTCGAAGGTATCCCCGTCAATCGTAACGCTGCCTCCCAGGCGGGCCCTGTCTCGCTCGGTTCCACCCACAAGCATGTACTTTGTCTTCCTTGCATTCACCACCAGTCCAACTTTTGTTGCTTCACGTTTCAGGCGGTTGTACAGTTCTGTTACTTTTGCAAATGTTCGACCGACAATGTCCATGTCATCCGCGAAACAAATAAAATGACTGGATCTGTTGAAAATCGTACCCCGGCTGTTACACCCGGCTCTCCGCATGACACCTTTTAGCGCAATGTTGAACAACAGGCATGAAAGTCCATCACCTTGTCTTAGTACCCGGCGCATTTCGAACAAACTGGAGTATTCGCCCGAAATATTCACACAGTTTTGCACACCATCCACCGTTGCTTTGATCAGTCTGGTAAGCTTCCCAGGGAAGCTGTTCTCGTCCATAATTTTACATAGCCACCTTGAAATCAATGAACAGATGTTGCGTTGGAATCTGGTATTCGCGGCATTTTTGAAGGATTTTCCGTACAGTAAAGATCTGGTCCGTTGTCGAGCGGCCGTCAACGAGGCCGGCTTGATAACTTCCCACGAACTCATTCACTAATGGTGACAGACGACAGAAGATGATCTGGGATATCACTTTGTAGGCGGCATTAAGGATGGTGATCGCTCGAAAGTTCTCACACTCCAGCTTGTCGCCTTTCTTGTAGATGACGCATATAACCCCCTCCTTCCACTCCTCCGGTAGCTGTTCAGTTTCCCAGATTCTGACTATCAGTTTATGCAGGCAAGTGGCCAACTCAGCTGCGATACCATCCTTACCAGCTGCTTTATTGGTCTTTAGCTGTTGGATGGCATCCTTAACTTCCCTCAAGGTGGGGGCTGATTGGCTTCCATCGTCCGCTGTACTGTCGTAGTCATCTCCTTCGCTGCCTTGACTTTCACTGCCTGTACTCTTTTTTTTTTTCCAAGTTCGAATATTTGGTAGGCTCAGGCGTTGCCTGCCTGTACTCTCAGCGCCATTTAAATGTTCCTCGTAGTGCTGCTTCCACCTTTCGATCACTACACGTTCGTCCGTCAAGATGCTCTCATCATTATCCCTGCACATTCATTCTATAACGTTCCACGTTCTGTCGGGTACCTTGCTGCAGCGCGACCGCCCGTGCTGCGTCCTCCTCCTCCAGAATCTGTTTTCACTCTTCGTCGAACCAATCGTTCCGTCGACTTCGTCCCACATACCCGACGTTGTTCTCCACTGCGTCGTTAATGGCTGCTTTGACTGTATTCCAGCAGTCCTCAAGAGGGGCCCCATCGAGCTCAACCGGCAACGCTGCCTCGAGATGCTGCGCGTATGCAGTGGCGACATCATGGTGCTTCAGTCGCTCTAGCTCGTACCGAGGCGGTCGTCGGTACCGAACATTGTTGATGACGGATAGTTTTGGGCGCAGTTTAACTATCACCAGATAGTGGTCAGAGTCGATGTTAGCGCCACGATATGTCCTGATGTCGATAATGTCAGAGAAGTGCCGTCCATCAATCAGAACGTGGTCGATTTGTGAATCTGTCTGCAGTGGTGATCTCCAGGTGTACCGATACGGGAGACTGTGTTGGAAGTAGGTGCTGCGAATGGCCATATTCTTGGAGGCGGCGAAATCAATTAGTCATTGGCCGTTTTCGTTTGTCAGCCGGTGAGCGCTGAACTTCCCAATTGGCGGTCTAAACTCGTCCTCTTGGCCAACCTGAGTGTTCCTATGATGATTTAGACGTCGTGGCTTGGACAGCTGTCGTACTCACGTTCCAGCTGCGCGTAGAATGCGTCCTTATCATCATCAGTGCTTCCGGAGTGTGGGCTATGGTCGTTGATTATGCTGAAGATGAAGAACCGGCTTTTGAACCTCAACCTGCACATTCTCTCATTGATCGGCCACCACCCGATCACGCGCCTTTGCATATCGCCCATCACTATGAAAGCTGTTCCCAGCTCGTGTGTTGCAGCAGCTCTGGTAGATGGTATTGTTACCTCTAAACGTTCGCACCATTGCATTGATCCCCTCCAACAAACCCCCTTCAGCGCTACGATGCCGAATCCACGGTCCTTGAGCACATCGGCGAGTATGCGTGTGCTCCCGATGAAGTTTCCAATCGCTAATCCCTTTTTGTCGCGGTGGTCTTCGCCGATGGTTCCGGCCCATACTCTCTTATTGATTGTTCGTTGCGTGAGTTTTTTTGTGGCTGACTTGCAGGGCCTGACACCAAACCCCCTAAATTTCCGGAGGACCATTCCTCCTTATTTTCGGTGGACCATGGTGCACAGTTTCATTTAGAGACCCTCGCTGGCACTCGGATGATGATCGGGCGGTTCGGTAAGCTCAGTAAGATTTGCACCTCCGAAAAAGAGAGAGAGGATTTGTGAGTAATTGAAGAACTCATTGAAGAATAGACCTACGGATCAATCAGAGTAACGATGAACTTCTCACTTGTGACTTTTAGCGAGATATCCCCATTGTTGTCCATAAAAGCACGCTGATGGCTTATTATCATTTCAAAGGTTTATAGGTTATCCAAAAACTCTTTGAAGTAAAGACCTACGGGTCAACCAGCTTTACGATGGACCGTGTATACATACGGTCTATACACACTTGTAACTTCTACCGAGATAACCCCATTCTAGTCTATAGAAGCACGCTGTCTGAATTATCATCTTGTTCAAGGTTTGTAGATCATCCAAAAGCTCATTCGAATATAGACCTACGGATCAATCAGTGTAACGATGGACTTCTCATGTGTGACTTCTAGCAGAGAAGCCCCATTCTGGTCCTTAGAAACACGCTGGGTGGTTTATAGTCATTTTCAGAGTTTGTATGTTATCCCAGAACTCCTTGAAGAATAGACCTACGGATCAACCAACGAAACGATGGACTTGTGAATTCTAGTGATGTAGCCCCATTCTGGTCCATAGAAGCACGCTGGGTGATTTATAATTATGTTCAGGGTTTGTAGGACATCCTAGAACTCTTTGAAGAATAGACCTATCAGCCATCGTAACGATAGAATTCTCACTTGTGATTTCTAGCGAGGTAGCTTCATTCTGATCCATAGAAACACGCTGGAAGGTTTATAATCGCGTTCAAGGTTTGTAGATCATCCAAAAGCTCCTTATATATACTTACGGATCAAGCAGTGTAACGATGGATTTTTCATGTGGGACTTCTAGCAGAGTATTCCCATTCTGTTCCACAGGAATACTTAAGGTGGTTTATCATCAATTACAAGGTTTGAAGGTCATCCAAGAACTCCTTGAAAAATAGATCTGCGGATGAACCAACGTAAGCGAAATTTTCCCATTCTGATCCATAGAATCGCGCTGGGTTCTTTATAGTCATTTTCATGGTTTGTAGATCATCCAAGAACTCCTTGGAGTTAAAACCTTCGGATCAACTAGCGGAATGATGGACTTTTCTTGTGTGACTTCTTGCGGTGTAGTCCGATTCTGGTCCCTGGAAATACGTTGGATGGTTTAAAGTGCACCGAGCACACTGAGACAGCAAAGAAAGTAAAGTACAAGATAGTCCACTCTTGGAAATCCCATACGAGTCATTTACGAACCATTTTTTCTGATAATCGCGCTAACTGGTTAGCAGAAGTCGAACCATTTCAATAAAAACGATCAAGGTAACATTGATTTTTCATTGGTTATCAAATGTCACAACCCCAGGTCAAAACATAACAAACCGATACCATCATGTAATGCTTGTGATCTGTTCATTTCAGGTGACGATACACGTCCATTGCTGCATCCAGTGCATCCACATTTTTAATTTATTAAATTACTTAGAGCACCTCCACGGGAGTCCCCATCTAGGTCCCTATCGCTATTTCCGGGCCCTTTATAGGGACTTACTTGTACACCGGAGATATCTAAACGGGAATGTAAAATAAGAACGCAACTCAAAATAAGCCGTGAGTTTCCAAATTTAGCGCCCCATACTGGGTTGCTAAATTTCCATACAGGGTTGCTATTTTGTGAAACGTCACATTGATAAAAAATTGCAGAAAATTTGTTTTTCTTTTGAAGAACAATTTCGACGTAAATAGCAAAAGAAATATTATTTTTTTGGATCTAGTGCCCCAGTTCAACTTCGCGTCGTAATTACATTTAATAATTACATTTAATAAGTCGTAATTACATTCGTAATCAACTATTTATAATGAGAAGGGTTTCGCACCAGCGCCCGCTAGGGCCCGAAATATTCATAGATTTTATTTTATTTTTTTTATCTATGATTCTACTGTTTTTATTTTGCAAGTTAATTCGAGGAGGTCTTCCAGGATTCCATCAGAAAATTCCTTTAGTAATTGTTCTGTATGTCCTTCAAGTAGAAGTAGCTCCTCCAGAAATCTCCAGAAAGTTTTTTTTGCTGTAGTTCGTTTAAAAATTATTGTATTGGAAATTCATCTAGGATCCCTAGAAGATTTTTCCGGGAGTTCCCCAGCAATCTTTGTGTTCTTTCAAGAATCTTTAGCAGTTCTCCCATAATAGTTTTAGGCTTTCTTCCAGATTCTTACGGTTTTTTTTTTTGGTATTGGAATTGCCCTATAATTTTTTGTGGTTCGTTTGAAAACATAGTTTTTTTTTCAAGAAAAATCTCCGGATTCTTCCGGATGCTGTTTCAAACGTTTTCCTTCAAAAACTCTGGATGAATTCCTGCAGGATTTTGTCAAGAGAGTCCTGTAGGAAAACTGGTGGAAATTTCAGAAGGACTTTCATCGACTGGAAGTATGAATTCCCGAAGGAATTTTTCAGGATGAAGGAAATCCAGAAGGAATAATAATGAAAAAAATTACGATGACGGGTCTCCAGTTGGCCTTGCGAGCAAAAGCGTAGAATTGCCCTCCGGAGATGGCGAGCTATATTCTCGATTTGGCCAAGGATGTTTTCGAGTGGGCTCCTTGGGCATTAGAGTGATTCAAATTTTGACTTTTTTCACCCCCGATGCTTAAACGATTGCTTTCTCCATTTTAATAATCCTCCTAAATTTTTAGCAATTTTGGATGTAATTTGACTGTGCACACGTCATGTAAAGTTTGTATGGAAATTACTGTGAAAACTGACCCTTATGTGAAAGACCGTTCCGTGAGGTGGCCCATGAACTATTTAAATATAATCAGCACATTGACTACACAGAATACTTCTCAAGCTGAACGGCAGTTGTTGTTGCGAAGCGATTTCTCGTTTGGAAGCAAAGTTATGAAGAAAACAAAAATGCTCATTATTGATATTGATGTTATTCTTTTACGTGTTAAATTGAATTTCCCACGATTCAATATTTCCTTTATAACTTTTCTTGAGAGCATCAAATCGTTTCGCAACAAAGACGGCCTGTTTCCTTGTAAAATTTGTTATGTTGCCGATGTACTCATATGTTAGAGCTTAAAGGGAAGCGTTGGGGAACGGTTTTCCATGAAAGTTACTGTTTTCATAGTAATTTTCATACAAACTTCAAAGCGCGCGTGCTCACTCAATTCACATCAAAATTAGCTAAAAATTTAGGAGGATTAATAAAAAGGCAAATGCAATCTTTTAAGCATCGGGGGGGCAAAAAAGTCAAATTTTGAATCACTCTATTGGGCATAGTTGTTACACAAAATACATACTCAAGCAATGGCGGACACAGGAAAGCTTTCAATTAATAACTGAGGAAATGCTAATATAATACTAAGATGAGCAGCTAGCCAAGTTCCAGTTGGAATATAGAGCCATTGAAGAAGATGATGACTATACTTTTAGCAACGCCCGGTGAGAACTTGATATGCTAACGAAGTCGCTATACCTAAAACAGAAAACACCGGTGGGAAGATGGGGCGCTATCCTAAAATAGCATTCGGCAAAGAGCGCTTTTATAAGAATAGCGATGTGGCCTCCCGTGGAGGTGCTCTTAGTAGGTGTCCTCTGGAAGAAGGTACGTTTTGTGAGCGAAAATTTTCTGCAGTTTGTCTGACGATTCGTTAACCGGCAGCTTCCACTGAGTTCCAGCATTACAACCCTACCACAGGAGACACCACCAGAAGCTATTCAAACTCGAACCCATACGACAGTCAAATCTACGCTATTTGGTTCCGACTTTCCATTCCATAGCAGATGATGCCCAACGCGATTTCGCAGTAGTTAAAGGCATCTGGCAAGTTCTGTTCGCTATTCAATCCTGTGAAAGATTTAAGCGACGTTTCCGGTGAATAATCCTCTTTTCTAAGACTAAGGTATTGATCAACAAGTATTGAAAATCTGCTATTTGCCATTGGACTACTGCGGAAGAGCTATCGCGTCAAATCAAATTTCCAAAGCCTTTTCTAAAACCGAATTCCGGTCGTCTGGTGCAGTCGGGGGATCATAATGCATGCTGCTTCGGACGCAATAATAACTTTCCTCTCTACGATATGTGTTTCATCCAATAAATGTTTAAAATTAATTGTGTTCTGGTAGTCAACTTGAGTTAATAAATTATGTTTTTGTCCTTATTGTCCACTTTAAATTGGAAAATTTGTGCCTTACTTTTACTTGTTAATTAATCTACCCTGAGCCAGGAAAAAATAACTCTGAGCTAGCTCGTCACATTTCTTTCAAGTCTATTGCAATATTGGATTATGCCTTTTAT
The DNA here is from genome assembly GCF_024139115.2 of Armigeres subalbatus. NCBI lineage: Eukaryota > Metazoa > Arthropoda > Insecta > Diptera > Culicidae > Armigeres > Armigeres subalbatus. The sequence goes on from NC_085141.1 coordinate 246,218,843, forward strand.
CTGTTACTGTACCATCGCACAGACACGAGAAGAATTTGCTATATTTCAATTATTGTTTTTTTTTTCTATTTCTGTACATCGAGATGAAAACTATGTTTACAATAAAAGTATACAATACATTCCAATATTATGAGCTACATTTTTTACCTTAGCAGAATACTTTCATCATATTTAAAAACATGGCTGACTGTCGCTGGAGAAATAGGTGAAAGTTTTGAACTTTTATCTGAGTCAAACAATATTTAAATTGCTATGGGAAGAAAGGGATCTCAGATGTGTAATAAGTGTCAAACTATATAATGATGCGCAGCGTTGAGTGAAAACAAAGCATTGACGCGCGTCTACGCGTTTACTGCGACGAGTACAAAATAGTTTGACCGCCATCCGTTTTAGCGCTTCAATAGCGTGTTCGCCTGTTTTACGCAAGAGTGGACTATATTGTTAATATATAATATTTGGAGACAGTTTCCCAAATTAATGTAAGACGGAATTATGTATTTTTTATTCTTCATCCGCAGTCTGTTTGTTTGCTGCTGCTGCGTGAGTCTCGTGTCATCCATCCACACTTTCTTGTGCGCAGTGCAAATAGAACAGAATCGAGTTGAATTAGGCTGTGGCACACAGTCTTGAAAGAGTGCTAGCCACAGATACTGGTTTATTAGTTCTAATCTGTAAAATGAGTAAGGAATAATGAAATGTATATTTGCCACCAAAACCGATTATACGTTGAGAAATTATTCTACGAAAACATTGATTGTGGGGGGAGAAAATAGTAAAAGTATGTGCTCTGCTTGGTCGTGGCTGCGGCTGCCCTGGCGTAATCTGAGAAAGTGACGTAACAGCCAAATTACAACATGCATGTTTGCCATTTTTCTGTTAAAGAGCTCGATGAGTATTACTCGTTAACACCATTTTTAAAAATGGCGTATACGTCACTTCTTCAGATTACGGCAGTGCCGTGGTTTTGTTTTTTGACTGCATGGTAGGATGAATGGTACGGCAAAATTAAATGTCAACCATTCTCCACCCTGCCAACAGAAGCTTGCATAATCTTTTCTTTTTTTCTGGTTGATTTGATTAATTCGACAAACCGCAATAATTATTTGATTAAATAAATCTGGCAACGATGAACAAATGATTATTTTCTTGTATTTGCATAAAGTTGTTTGCGTGTCGACTAGCATATTCGATGTATTGTTTTGATATTTCAAGGTTGCTTTGCCGAGATTTTGAGCGCACTATTTCACCTAATGCGGTAGTGAATTTGGGTGTTCCGAATTTTTCAACATTCACAATACGGCCGTCAAATTTGTCTCTCACTTCAATTTTTTTAAAGTAGTTTTCGTTGGTTTCTCGACATGAAGTGAAGAAATTGGTGTTCAACATCAAAGACAAAAGTGAAAGTTAGGTAGTGAATTATGTTTAGTTGTGATAAAATCAAGAAAACGGCGAGAAAAGAACAAGTGAAAAACTGAGTGCATGTTCAAAATAAGTGTATGGGTGTGTTTCGATCGTTCGGTGTTGGTGTGTACAATTATTATACGAAAATTTGTCTAGGAATAAAGCAGTTTTAAGCGCTTTTTAGGCAATTAATTAGCTAGGTGAGTGAAAAATTCATATGAAAATACCATGAATATACGTTGACAGAGGTAAGTTGGTGAATAGCAGTGAAATATTGAATTTTGGCAAAAATTTAATTAGTATTAGTGCGAATGAGAACAAAATCATCTTCATTATCAAATTGATTACGGTTTATATATGCCGGTGACCCACTGGCGAAGAAGACGATGATTGCCCAGCAGCAACACGACGGTGCTCCCCCAATCTTCGTGAAAGGAGACACGCCGAACCTGTTGCCAGCTATTCGAGACATGATATCAGACAAGTACATCCTTGGCGCTTTTTGGTTGTGCTCAGAGGGGGTGAGCTCGTGGTCTCCAACAAGGCCTCATTCGATTTCGTGGTGCAGTATATAAAAGTAATTTTCCGGCCATAACGTCTCCCCGTCTACCGATTCCGGTCCTTCCGGCGATGCAGCCACACAAACGTCTAGCTGCTTCCGCTGCATCGATTCCTTCCGCGGCACCCGATACCCAAATACCATCGGCTCCCAGCCAGTGGCCCCCACTTCCTCCCGCTGAATTCCGTCGTCAGGATAACAAGCCCCTTCTGGCTGAAGATGACCAACCGCTCTAACATCGGAGTAGCTAGTTCCAATTTTCACACAACAGGCATCGCGGCTACGCGGGTGCAACACACGCTACGACGAGATCTTCACCCTGGGCGTGTTTGTCATCGAAACGAGAGGGTGATCGACGTGGCTTTCATCACGGAAACACACCTGAAGCCCGAGGGGAACGTATATATTCCGGACTATTCCGTGTGGTGAGACTCGATCGGACGATCTCCAGGGGAGGAGGTGTGGCCATCGCACTGAGAAGCAACATCAATTGTTGTTTGCTACCAAGTCTCCAGCTCAAGTCATGGTGGCATAATGTCCAACGCAAGCCAAGGGGAACTATGGGACATCGGCCGCCCTCCGCAGAGACATCATTAAACTAACGCGGCGCCAAGGGCAGTACATCATCGCCGGTAATCTGCAATCGGAACGGCATGATCCGGAGTAGCGATCTAGAAGAAGGCCATTACACCATCCTGAGCCCGGACTCACCCACCCGTTTGAGCAGATCCGGGGTACATTTCATCAAAGGTGGACCTTAGAAATAATGATTTTTCCAATTAGATCCGTGTTCTCCCAAATTGTGCTAAGCCGTTTTGGAAGTTGACAAAACTTTTGAAAACCCTTGATCCCGCTAGACAATAATGGCTCAAAGGATCGCTTGATAACTCCTGCTGAGATAGGTCGGCATTTCGTCAGCTCTCATAATCTTGGGCAAAACATCGTAAGTCCACATGAAGCTGCTGTCAGTGAGCATGCAAACAGCATTCATCTTATTCGTAACGACTTCTCGGAGGAGTTTCAGATAACAGCTGGTAAATTGTGTCGGCCTATATCAAATCACTCAAAAATATGAAGGCCCCAGGTTTCGACTACATCATCAACTTGGAGCTCAAGCATTAGAGTGTCCAGTTTTTCGATCACTTCGCGTTAATCTTCAACCAGTGCCTTTGATTTAGTTACTTCCCATCGGTCTGGTAGTCAGCAAAAGCGATCCCCATCCTGAAACCTGGGAAAGACCTTTCCTCGCCAAAAAAAGGGCAGTATCCTCGGGCCCCTGTGGTTCAACCTGTTTACCTCCCACATGCCAGTATTTCCTGAAGACGGCACTTTGTCACTGTTCGCAGATGACACCTCGATCGTCTATAAAGGACGAGTGATCAAAGCCCTTGTGGCTAAGCTCTAACCCTTAATGTTGCGAATGCAACAAGGGAAACAGTTTTCCGAAACTTTAATTCGTTTATTGGAACTTATTAAAAGGGAACGAATAAAATTTACCTGTAATGTATACAATTCATTGTAGGATAATTTTCAGGCTGATATTTATATGCTACTCACGTTTGTAAGTTTCCTACGTTTCAGTTTAATTCGATCTCTGACCAAGCCGTTCGTTATATAGTTTTCTGTGTCTAGATTAAAATTATTAGTTTTAGTTGGTCAAATTAATGAAGCGCGTACTACCTAGTGAGCCCGAAAACTGCCTAGAATTCACGTAATATGATTTCACTATTTCATGTAACCAAAAGTCTGCATTTAAGTTTAATACTTGAAAAATAACTTTGAGTCAAACTAGTTGATAACAATAGATAATTGCGCGCTCAAGGATTACCCTTCTGCAGAAACTATTTTCCATTCTTCCTATTAAAAATCATCTTCTAAACAACGCTACATCGTATGTATAGATATCATCCTCAGCCAGATGTACATCGCAGTCAACGGTATTCTATTCGAAGTGTCTTAGTAGTAGGTGCGGCATCACGCTTAGGGTGTACGCAACACTTAATGGCACATCCGTGGAATGGACCGATTCTGCTGACTACCTTGGGTTGACCCTTGACAGCAAGCTTATTTTCAGGCAACAGGTTGACAAGACGGCGACAAAAAAGAGATGTAGAACGGAAGAGGAAATAAAAAGTCAGTTCTTGTTTGAAGGCCAATGAAACGAGTTGTATTTTTCTTGACTCGCTTTCCCGAGTTCTCGGTCCGATTCCCCGGGTTCTCGTTTTGATATTGACCTCCCGGCATGGTGACAATTTAAGAATTTACATTAGTGGTCCTTCGAGACGAAAGAAAAAAAAACAGTGCGTGGAAAAACCGGAAAAACAGTTTGAAAATTAGACATTCCGAATTGGCAAAATGGCGGAGAGTGTGACGACAAAAACTCTCGGTGCTTACGTGCACAGTATTCGCTTCGAATTTGCAACAAAGCAAGTTGTTCAGAAGTTAAACGTGTTATTGTACGATGTTGAAGGTCATTTGAACAGATATCGTGCCAACGTGATAAATTTTCGTGGTTTCCAAACTAAGGAAGAACTGGAGAAATTCCGCCTTCGGTTGCAGCAGTTACCTCAGGAAGATGTAGTTATTATCGCCGAGTTGTTGAACGGTGACACGACGACAGTTACGAAAAAGGATTTGTATGACCTAGTGGCGAACCTGGGCTCCACCATGAACGACGAACCTATAAAGAAAATGGAAAGAAATCGGCAGGCTTCAGAGCTGGAAGCTAAAGGTGCTATCAGTGCGTCGGGATCGGTTTCTATGCATAGTGTTCGATCGACGTTTAGTTCGGCCGTTGAAGAGGCAGAAAAGGAACTGGAACTAACGAATAAAATACTGGAACTAGAAAGAGCCAAGATGGAAACGAAGCATAACCTCAAATTAAAAGAAATTGAGAACAAAATTCTCCAAGCAAGGTTAGATGATCAGGACCTGCAATCCGAAGCGAGCTCCTTGTACAGTGTGAAGAATACGTTGAAAAATGAGTTCAAGACAGTTAAAGACTGGGTTGATAAAAGCGTTTCGTATGCGAAAGAAGAAATCCCAAGTTTCCCGAAGATCCCCGATGAGGTAGTGTCACATGAACGTCCATTGCATCCTCCCGTAAACAATCCTGCTTCAAATCGACTGGGAAGTTGTTAACTCGCCAATTAGTAAGATTTGATTTGCCTCGTTTCTCAGGAAATCCGGAGGAATGGCCAAGCTTTATAGCAGTGTTCCGGCGGTCGACCGAAGACGGAGAACTCAGTGATGCCGAAAACATGATGCGATTACGTAAGTGTTTGGATGGACCAGCTAAGGAAAGCGTCGAAATGTTGCTTCTCACCAATGACGTTCTCCGTACTTTGGACGTCTTAGAGAGAATTATGGAGACAGCAAAATTATACTCCAGAAAGTGCTAGACAAGGTATCGAATTTCAAGTTTGTACATGACTCGAGAGGCTTCCTTGAGTTCAGTAATCTAGTGGAGAATGTTGCAGTTATTATCGGATCATTTCAAGCCAAGAATCATGATGTGGAAGCAGTCCTCGGGAAATTGTTACAAAAACTGCCGGATTATTTGCGTATGCAGTGGGGTTCATTCCAGCAGGATTATCATGTACCTGTTCACAACTTGGATGGCTTCTCGGCGTGGGTACGTAGACAGGTAGCGGTTGTGAAGAATGCTCACATCGGGCAACAAGTTTCGGCGCAGGAGAACATCAGACCAACACCAGTACAGAACAACATGAGGACCTGCCTGGTGTGTAAAACTGGTGAGCATCAGATTGAAAAGTGTCCTATTTTCGTGAAAATGGACTTAAATCGACGCTGGGACGCAGCACGGAAGTACAGCCTATGTCTGACGAAGCATAACGCAAAGTGTACCAATACTGCGGTTTGTGGATTGAGCGATTGTACGAGACGTCATCACAAACTATTGCACCGTATGGAGTCTTCCAATCCCTTAGGAGTAGTCGTTGAAGATCGTACCCGGTCTGATATTTTGAAGTACGTTCCCGTTCAAGTGCGGGGCCCGAAGGGCGTGTTATCATCTACTGCCTTCATCGACGACGGTAGCAGTTTGATAGAAGCTGGCGTAGCAGCTGCCATCGAAGTAACCGGTCGAAAAAGTCCAGTATCATTCACTTGGAGTGGTAACATACGGAGAGAAGAAGAAAATTCTGAAATTGTTCAGCTAAAAATCAGTGCTGACATTCCGGGTTAGCCTGAGTATGAACTAGATTACGTACAAACGTTGGAGAATCTCTGTATTCCATACAAACAGTGGGATGCTGATAGACTGCTACAGAAATATCCGTATCTCTCATCTATTGACCGACCAACAATCAGCCAACTATTTTAATTGGACAAAACAACAGGAGGCTAATTGTGCCACGGGAACACTACGCACCAGATGGAAATTCACCGATAATCAGCAAAACTCGCCTTGGCTGGGTGGTACACGGTCCTGTAGTAGGTTTGGGATTCAAACTCTGTGGAACGGAAGAAGAAGCTGTGAATGTTTGTGTTAAAGAACAATTAGCCGAACTGACCGAACTAGTACGGAGTAATATGGCTTTGGACAATTTCGGAGTGTGTGTGGATAATGTAAACAATCAGAAGAGTGTTGATGATAACCGTGCTATAGACATTGCAAAAAACAGTATTAAAAAAGTTGGTGAACGATACGAAATCGGACTACCGTATGTTTATGATGACACGGTGATGGAGCGCAGTCTTGGTACTGCATTGCGTAATCTGGAATGCGTCGAAAAGCGGCAACAGCGACAAAATCTAACGGAGCAGTACAACGAAATCATTAGGTCGTCGTCGCATCAAGAGAATGGTTACGTCGCACAAATTCCTTGGCAGCAAGTAGATTGGAGCAATCGCATTCACATTTCCCTGTTTAAATGTCCACAAACCGAGAAAAATACGAATGGTTTTCAATTCAGCCGCCAAAAGCAATGGAAAATGTTTGAACGATTATCTTCTTCCTGGACCTCCGAGTGGAATAATGATTTTCGGTATACTTGGTAGGTTTCGGAAATACCCAGTGGCTGTTGGAGCCGATGTGTCCGAAATGTTCCACCAAGTTTTTGTACGAGAGCAGGATAGTTGGTCGCAGTGATTTCTACATCGCAACGATCCATCTGAACGACCTCAAGTTTATCGTATGAATGCTATGATTTTCGGAGCAAATTGTTCGCCATTTTTGGCACACTTCGTAAAAAACCACAACGCTGAACTGCACAAACATGAGTGTCCTGAATCGAACAACATTATGTTGATGATTATTATCAATCGTTCGTCAACGTACAAGATGCAAGCCACATATGCAACGAAGTCATCCGTATTCAGCAAGCTGGAGGTTTTCATCTTCGTGGGTTCATCAGCAACAGTCAAGAGTTGCTTGACGCTTTACCGGAGGAACGTGTAATATCGGTGTCATCAATGAACATTGAAGAAGCAGCGGTGCATCGCGTTCTAGGTGTACGCTGGAATGCAGTGACGGATGAATTTGAATTTGTTCCTGAGTTTCACAATATCGTCATGACTAGAATGGAAAATCCAACCAAAGGGGGATATCTTGAAGGTGGCTATGTCTCTTTATGATCCTTTGGTATTCGTCAATCCACTGAGTATCAAAATCCGTATCTTGATGCGACACATATGGAAAGAAAAGGTCTCATGGGACGATGAATTGAGATGTGATCTTATCGCAAAATGGCATGAGTGGCTGATTGACCTGCAAAAAGTGAAAACTGTCAAAATTCCACGTTGCTTACTAATGCACGCTTAAAAAATGGTTGCACTCGAGATTCACACCTTTTGTGATTCTAGTCATTCGGCATACGCTGCTGTGGTGTACCTAAGAGTGAAGTATCATGACCAGTATTGCTCTTCGTTTTTGGCGTCCAAAGCACGCATCACGCCGCTCAAAGCTAACACTTCAACTACCCCCAAGTTAGAGTTGACGGCGGCTGTACTCGGTGCAAGACTTTGCGAGACTGTTGTTAAAGAGTATCGTTTGAGTGATGCCCAATTTGTCCCAAGTTTGTTCCAGACACAGACATCGAATCGTTGATGCCAAATGGCATTGATTGATTCGGGTGCCCAAATAGGATAAGAATCCTTTACAAAGGCTCAGCTATGAATACAGCAAACTAATTGCTGTAGACAAAAAGCGCAATACGCAATAAAAATATATTTGCGGGATTTGGCTGATGGACCAAAATCTCATATGAAACCTCGGCATTTCCCGTAGTGGGCACCACCTAGCCGTCTCTCTCTCAGGGCACCAGGAGAGAACGTGCATTATTTTAATTTGTTATTTGTTACATGTTGATAGTTAATCTTTATGTTGTTATAAAATAATTGTAACCTAGGGCCTGTTACAATCTTTATATTTTTGGGTGGACTCTACGACGGTATTATGCTGGTTGAATTCTAAAAAACCTTTTGTGGCTACTCGAGTGAATAAAATTATCTCTAAGACAAATGTGACAGATTGGAAATATATTCCATCTTCGTCAAATCCGTCAGACTTTGCAACGCGTGAGACAGGCTTTGCAAACCATCCCATCATTCGATCTTTTGAGCAAAGATACTGATGAAATAATGGGATATCGATCTGAGCTATCTATCCGCTCAGTAAACAAATCGCAATGTTCGTCATGGAGAAACATTTTTTTCACAGCTTTTGTTGTAGCAACACCTTCGCAACGCGAACAAACCCCGAGCCGCGCTGGCTATCCGGATCATCATCGAACGCTCAAATTATAATATCTTTCCAGAGTGCTCTTTGATTAGGGATAATATCTTTGCACAAGCAAAGATAATATCCTGTGCTCAGATGATATTGCAATAACGATAACGACTGACAAGCTGCGAGCTTGGGTGGCGGGGCCTACTTTTCTTTTGCAAAGTAATCATGACTGGCCACCGGAACTAAAGTGCTACAATATCACGTCTACTACTGGATTCGTATCTACGATAATCGAAGACAGTAAATACACAATTCTAAAGCGCTGCCCGAGCCTGAACGATTTTCGAACATGAATCGACTCCTCCGAACTACTGCGTGGATATTGCGTTTCTTCTGGAACTCATCGAAAAGGCACGAACGTCTTCCTGGGGCTTTAACTACGGATGAAATCGAGTGTGCTAGAACATTATGGGTCCGTTCAGTTCAGCAAGATGCTTTCGGCGACGAATTGAAACTTCTTCTGTCAAACAAACCGGTGCAACTTAAACACCTGATGAAACTGGATCCACTCGTTTCGGATAATGTTATGAGAGTCGGCGGCAGATTGCAGAACGCTAAGTGCTTGGATGAAAATGCTAAACATCCCATCATTCTTGATCGTCATCATCGGTTCGTCAGACTATTGGTAGAGGACTACATAAACGAGCTAATCATTATGGTATGGAGCTAGTGCTAAATCAAATCAAGGAAAAATACTACTTTTCCAAAATGAGAGCTACTGTAAAGGATGTCTTTCGCAAATGTCAAGTGTGCCGAGTCAATAGGGCACTACCAAAGGAACAGAAAATGGGAAACCTTCCTGAATATCGTCTAGAACCGGGTCTACCAGTTTTCGCGTTCACAGGCATGAACTATTTCGGTCCCATCACGGTCACGGTAAACCGGTATCACGAAAAACGATACGGAGTCATTTTCACGTGCCTAAACTCTCGTGCTGTACACATCGAAGTTACAGGAAGTCTTACTACTGATGCTGCAATCATGGCTGTAAGGAGGTTTATTTCACGGCGACCAAAGCCAAGGATGATTATCAGCGATAACGGTACCAACCTACGCGGAGCTCAACGTTCAACGTTGAGTTGAAGCAAAGCTTGGCAGATTTGGATTCAGAAAATATTGCAAATTGCTTATCGGCTTACTCTATTGACTGGAAGTTTATCCCTCCAGCGAGTCCACACTATGGAGGAGCGAGGGAGCGTGTTGTAAGAAGTGTAAAAACAGCATTAAATGCAGTGCTCAAAGAAAAATTTCCCAAGGAGGAGACGCTGTATACTTTGTTGGTGGAAGTGGAGCATTTAGTCAACAACCGTCCATTGACTTATGTTTCGACTGATCCTGAGGACTCCCGAAGTATTACACCAAATGACCTATTATTGGGAATTCATTAATCAACAAATGGTGCTCCAGGTGTGTTTCACAATAGTGACGAAATTTTGAGGAAGCAATGGCGGTACGCGCAACTGCTGGTTGATCGGTTTTGGAGTCGCTGGGTCCGGGAAAATTTGTCAACGCTGCAGTCTCGAGCTAAGTGGAAAGCAGCAGTCGACAACGTGAAACGAGTTGTATTTTTCTTGACTCGCTTTCTCGAGTTCTCGTTCTCCCCGGGTTCTCGTTTTGATATTGACCTCCCGCCATGGTGACAATTTAAGAATTTACAGTACCCTTTGATCAATCGCTGGTCGTCATTGTCCCTGGACAATAAGTTTGCTGTCTACAAGCAAATCATCCTCCCTGTGATCGAATACGGTATGCCGGTCTGGGAGAGCTGCGCCAATACTCATCATCTTAAACTCCAGCGAGTACAGAACAAATTCCTGCGGATGATTTTGAACACCCCTCCCAGGAGTCGAAATTCTGAGGTCCATCGTCTGGCCGAGATGAAAACACTCGACGAACGCTTTGAGGTGTCGAAAGAGAAGTACAGAAGTACCAAACTTCGGAGCAACCCATGATTCGGGATTTCTCGCTTAACTTTTTAAAAGGACCTAAGTAACATATTTGTCATGAATTAATTTGAATAGCGCAATAACATAACAACATGAAAGCTATTGATTGCAGTATTCAAATTAAATCACGAAAAAAATGTGTTCGATCACACATCGTGCCGATGTCATCGTCGCTGTGCTGTGCTGCTGGCTATGGAAAAGAACGCGCCAAACAGAGCAGCGTGCATCGTTTTGTTCATTTTCTGTTCTGTTTATTGTTTCAACCTGCGCGCCAACACTGATCGTTTGGCGCGCAGATAGTCCAATTAGATTTAAATTTAAATTGTTTTGCACACGTCCCCAAATTATTGTATCTTTTTGCCGTACTAAGAGTCGCCTATAAAAGGCGACTCTAGACTCAATGTTTGTACAGTGTCTCGAAAGTAACCTCCGAGCTGGCACGCTGCCTCTCGGAGGCAATAAAATTAGAAGTACAGTTCAGAAGCAGTAGTTTCTTTATTCGTCGCCCGGAGAATCACCCACATCAAAAAATCACACAACGTAGGGTCGTCCCACCCTGGACAAAACAAAATGTTACTTAGGTCCTTTTGAAAAGTTAAGCTAGATTTGTTCCCACGTTAGGTTATCCAATTTTGTAAATAGTAGTATAAGTGTAGGATTAGTTAGGTTATCAAATTCATGAAAGCCAGTACCTCTTCAAGGCCATTATGAAATAATTGATCCCAATTCAAATAAAATAACTGAAAAATAATAAAATTTAAAACTAAAGCTGAGGGGCCAAATCGGCCGAACACTTTGAATGTACAAACATTTTACTACTACTATTTAAATTAATTGTAACACCAACTACATATGTACTGATGTAGTTTTATCATATCAGTTTCGGGCAATACATATTCAACTATGCAAATCCAAGTTATTTCGACTATTCTTTTCCACGTCTAGCTTTCATGACACTATTCAACTGGGTAGGTGGTTGAATGGAGGCTATATTTGAGTCCTGTTCAATATTTCCTTCATTTTCTACCAATCATCGTTCGGTGCGGAACTCACGACGAACTTCCACTGGATTATTGTCAAAACGTGCCGTTATTGGAAAAGCCACGACCTCGTGCGAAGCGAGGTGGTGTAGATTCATGACTCGGATAATGAAAACAGAAAAAAAATATTCGCATCCCAAATGAAACGATGACGACAATACCTTTAAGCCAAGGCAGCCCTCCATAAAGAGAACATACCTTCAAGTTGCGCGTTTCATCGTCCTCGTGGGAATCAAACTAGTGTACGGCACGAGGCAGGCGATGTGGTGAACGAACCGAAATGGTGGGATCGCTAAAACGCTTTCATTTATGATGGGAAATTCGAATCTTTAAGTGGTGGGGGGTTCGTTGTTGTGCAACAGCCATCTCAAATTCCTTGGGAAACCCCTCTAGGTTAGATTGGGTGATTTTTTCGTCTATCGCCCTCAAACAAAGCGCTCCCACTGTGTTTCCCTGGTCTTGTGCTCGATTTTTCTATTCTGCCGAACACTGAGGTGAGGGAAATAGTGGATCTAACTCCTGTACACGTAAAATTTTGGACAGTAACGGATTCTATGTGTGATTTTTGAAATGTTTTATCTTGTTTCAGATGATTCCAGTTTATTTTGTGATTCATACTTGTCCAAAATGGTCAACCGGTTGGAATTAATGTTATACTAAATTTAGACTAGGCAAGTCGAACAACGTAGACGCCCAAAATAAAATGTGAACAAACGTTATCACTCCACTGGAGAGCTTCGACTAAACGTTCTCCAAGGCTAACGCTGCGCTGACGGGTAATCAAGGAGATTGATGACTGGACAGAAAAGAAGCAGCTTGGATTGAACGAACGATTTGGGAAGCCCTACTGTGAGAAAATTTATGCCATTTTACTCGATACGATGGAGCGACGTTATATTGAATGGAAACGTGAAACGCATTTTCTCTAATCGGTGTTTTTCTTCCAACACATTTCTATTTCCTACTTATCGGTGGAGGAGGACGAGCGCTAGACCGTTCAAGGACGATTATTTCGTCTGATAAGGTCGACTGGAAATTTCGGCACCCGGTCGGTGGTGTTATGGATAATCGATATTCTCGAAATGAAAATATCCTGCGGCGTGGGATCAATGATTGGCACAGATTGATGCCGATCAATTAAATTGTGGCTTGAAATACGGTCGCTCGTGACTACTTTCACAACTCGTGTTACGGATTTTTTAAGAGTATTTTCTATACTATCATACAGTTTCGGAAAACATTTTCAGATGTTAATAAGGGTTTGCAGAATTGGCCCTTGGATTCCAACAGTGCCATCGCAGCAGTAAGTCGTTGGTTAAGAGTAGGTTGTTTCCGCAATGAAAGAGGGGGGCTAATTTTCAGCAACATCTTGTGACGTATCAAACTTCATAATACTTCCACGAGTCAAGCTCAACAGAAAACTTCTTGAGTGATTTTGGTAACGATGGTTTTGACGTTGGACAACGTCTTACTCTTACCGGAAGGTACAGGGTATCAAATCAGAATCTAAAATTGGTGACCGTCACGCCACGCATTCCAGTTTGTGACAGCAGCGCGCAGGGATGCACTGCTGGCGAACATGAGTCGATTCACGATTGTTCGTGCCACTGCTTTGTTAAATATTGAACAAGATGAATCGCTGCATGCGGTTGTTCGTAGCCTCTAGAGAGTAAGGTGCCTTATCCGACAAAGTTGTTCAGGATTCAAAACAAAGATGAATAAACTTGCTCTCCATGCGCTAGCGACTAAGGTTTGTGGGAGAGTGTAACGCTCAGCGATTAACTAGAATCGTAAGTTGTAACAAGAGAGGAGTAAGCTTGTTCGTTGTTTAAATGAGAGAGCGACAAAGATGATAAACAGGCAATATAGAGGCACAGTGTTAGCGGGTTTAATTTTAAACTTAATAATTTAGTGTGACGCAAAAGCACATGGGTCAATTTCAACCAAATTTAAACTACATATTCTCTACATCCTAGAGCTAATCATTTAATTTTTAGATAATGGAGAGGATTTAGGCGTAAGGATTCTTTTTTAGAAAACTATTGATTCAGTATTGCTTTAAAAGCATTTGTCGATTTCAACAACATTTGAAACACATAAATAATATCAAGAGGTCGATTATTCAGGGGTTGAGTGGGTTATTTATTAGAGCAAGATGCAATGGTCATTTAGTAGAATGGGAGGGTCGTTTTGAAAATGAATTTGTTATTCGGTATCACTTCCAAACGCATGAGTCGATTCCAACTAACTAGATTTGTAACGCAAGGGGCAAATGTACCGATTTTTGCGGCTTTAGTGCCTAATTAGGCACACCCGGAAAAACATTTTTATCATTTATACATCTTTTACATCTTTTAAACTAAGGTCTAAGTTAGAAAGAGAGAAAGAAAAAAAATGCTTGATGTGTGCTGCTTTTCATGGGTAAAAATCTCTGTTCGATTTTATGTTTTGCAGAGCCAATGGAATAGAACAGAAGTACACATTTGTCGCTTAACTTTTCAAAAGGACCTAAGTCATAATTATTTCATTAATTAATATGAATGCTGCAATCAAAAGCTTTTATATTGGTCTGATAGCAAAATTCAAATTAAATCACACCTGAACTGCTGTAATCTTAAAAAGTGACGAATGCGCCAAATTACAACCTACATGTTTTACATTTTCCTGTAAAAGACAACAAACAATGAATATATTTTTCAAATTTATATGAAATCGACCTGTGTTCAGAATTTAAATTGAATATTTTTTGTTTTCTAAAAAAGTCTCTCCCTTTTCACTAAAAACCATAAATTCCTCTCATAAACTGTTCCATTAAATATTGAATGTGTATTTTAAATTTGGTTAAAATCGATCCATGCATTCAGAGTTAAATGTACTAATAATCAAAAACCGCAGCAAGACGAGATTGCCTTTATTCGCTAACTGTAACATTCTCCGACAAACGTTTACTCCCTAAGTATAAAACTAAGCGAACAAGGCTGAATCGCTGGAGACCACGACAAAGGATTAATCTTGTCTGTAACAACTTATGACTAAACGACTCTAGGAGGTAGGAGAGTCGCTCGCATGACATGATTAACGTTGCTCTCGTACGTTTTGTTCTCTCTCTGTTACGCTTAGCGAGTAACTGGTGGTCGCATATCAGAACGAACAGAAGTTACTCTGGTGGGGTGTTACTCTCTTGTTCTTTGTCGCTAGAAGCGATTTCTTAGCATCCCTGGCAGCGCGTATGGACGTGCTTTTTGTTTGCGCATTTTTTTCGGGTCCGCGACGTTAGGCATAAGTAAAGACGTTAGGCATAAATACGTTAGGCATAATGGACGTTTGGCATAATTCTGCCTTCTTTATGTCATGGGCTGTTGTTTGGGTCATTTTATGCCTAACGTCCATTATGCCTAATGTACTTATGCCTAACTGGGTAAACCCATTTTCCAAGTGTTTTCTCTCGTTCGTTGGCTGTATTTACGTTTTCACTTCGTCAAGTTGGCGTTATTTTTTTTCGGACCCGTCATGGGAGACTCGGTGGCCAACTCGGTCACGGGAAGGGTGTTGGAGCGCACTGCTCTTGGAGCTGCGGGTAACCCCGCCAAGCAGCTTTTGCAGAGCAGTATATTCATCTTTGCCAATCGACGATGACGGCAACCCGCCGAAGAGAAGGAAGCAGCTATCACAGCTGCCGCAGGTGCAACCAGAGCGGATTGAGAAGAGCCCGCCTGTGTTTGTGAAGGGCGATCCACCGGATTTGCGCCCGAAAATTAGCCAGTTGATCGCTAAGGGGCTGAAATGTACTTTTCGGTTCTGCAGCCAGGGCGTTAAAATGATGCTGGCAAACAAGGACCATCATTAATCCGCCATGGACTTCCTCTAGGTCCACAAGTATGAGTACTATACTCATGACCACCCAGGCCCAAAGCCGCTCAAGGCTTTGTTGCGAGGACTCCACGACATGAAGGAAGAGGAACTCGAAAGTTGTGGCCTGAAGCCAGTGGCTGTACACAAGTTCGCTCGTCACGACAAGGTGATGAGATACCGCGACCAGCTTTACCTGATGCATCTGAAACACGCCTCCACAACCTGGAAGAACCTGAAGCTGGTCAGCGTTATAAATTACACTGTCGTTGACTGGGATCGGTATCGGTCAGTCCACCGGGACGTCACGCAGTACACCAACTGCTTCAACTTCGGGCACGGCACCAGAAGCTGCCGCATGAAACTGCAGCAAGTGTGGCGAGTGCAAAAAGATGGAGATGGCCGATCCCAAGTGCGCCAACTGTGGTGACAAACATCAGGCCACCAAAAAGGGCTGCCCAAAGCGAGCGGTGTTCCTAGAAATCTAGAAGAAGGCTTCCAGGACCCTCTTGAAGAAGCGCCATGTTCATGCGGTCAACGATATGCGCTATCCTGCCATGGTGGCTCCCCGACGAGCGATTCCAATCCCTCCACCGTTGGAACGCACAAGCGACTGGCAGCAGCAGCTGCGTCGGTTCAAGCTCCAGCATCGCTGGCTCCATCCTATAGGGAACGGCCATCGCTCCCTTCTCCTATATTCGGTCGGCAGCGGGAAAACAAAAATGTTCCACCGGAAAAATCTACACCCCGGAGCATCTACACCATGCAGCTCACCACACTGCATGTGAATCCTGTTTCACCATGGCCTGGTCAACTGGAATGCTTGCTCGCTCAAGAGCAAAACCTTCGAGCTGAAGGATTTCCCCAAGAAGAAGAAAAATCATGACCGAAACCCACACCTAAAACCGGAGGTGAGCGTCTATATCCTTTCGACTATCGTATAGAGCGACTCGACCGGCCGACAATATGTTGTAGCGATGACCGCTATAACATCAATATTTGGCTGGTGCCAAGCTTCCAGCTGAGTGTCATCGAAGCCATCGGTGTCGAAGTGACTACTTCTATCGGCACAACCACGGTCATCGCGCTAAAGCCGCTCTGCCGCCCTTCGGAAGGACATCGTCAAGCTTACGCGAAGTCAAAGTCAGTACATCATTGCCGGTGACCTGAACGACAAACATCAAGCCTGGACCAACAGTCGCGGCAAACGAAACGGCACCATCTAGAAGCCCCTACACGATACTGAGTCCGCATTCCCCAACTCTACTTAGTCGGACCATAGTGCATGCTACAATCAACCTGTTCATCACAAATACGCAGCCGGTTGTCCACCAGGAGCTCAGCTCGGACCACTTTACAAACTGAGAAGGTTCCAGAAGGTCGTCGATTCCAACATCAACTACAAGGCGCCTCTCGAAACTGCGGAGAACATCGACTTGCAGCTGTGCTCCATCGAAAAGGCGATTTCGGTGGCTCGGGAGCAGCAAGTACCAACAGCTCGTCAGATAAGCGATCCGTTTACGAAATGTTACTCACACGCAGTATTAGCGGACTGGGCTGTCTGCGCTTAAAGCACGTTGCAAACGCTTGACAAAAACCATCCAAACCAAAATGGTGGACCTCAGGAATGGTGATTTCTCCAATAAGATCGGCGCTCTTCCAGACTGTGCTAAGCCGTTTTGGGAATTGACCAAAATTCGAAAACCCTACCCTCGGCCCATTCCCCCTCTGATCCCATTAAACAACAACAGCTCTAAGGATCACTTGATAGCTCATGCAGAGAATGTCGAAAGTCTGGTAAATTTATTGATGGAAGACATTTTGCAAAATACGGACAAACGAAATGGAAAAATTACTTCCGAAGAAGAGATCACATTTATCATTGACTTATGTATTCTAGGCAAACGGCCACTTCCAAAAAAGGAATCTCAATTTCCGTTGCTTGATGCCGGGATCAAATTCACCATTGCCTCAATTCGGGCAAACGCCAACTTCCAAAAGAAGAATCCACCATTATCTTATTCTGAACAAACTCAGACTTTAAAAAAACACATCACCATTGCCTAATTCCGGGCAAACGTCCACCTTCAAAGAAGGGATCAAATACACCATTGCCTTATTGTGAGCAAACGTCTACTTTGAAAGAAGGGATCACATCCACCATTGCCTTAATCCGCCAAGTGCCTTCTTTTACTTAAAAAAAATGGATCACATCCACCATCCGGGCAAGCACAGATCCGCATCCGCCATTTTCTTAATCCTGAAAAACGCCTAATTTTCAAGAAGGGATCACATTCACCAAAGCCTTATTCCGAGCAAACACCTACTTTTAAAGAAGGAATTACATTCACTATTGCCATAATCCGGGCAAACGCCTGCTTTAAAACAAGGGTTCACATCCGCCATTACCTTAATCCGGACAAGCAACTACTTTTCAAGAAGGGATCACATTCACCATTACTTCCAAGCAAGTGCCTACTTTTAAAGAAGAGTTCACATCCACCCTTCCATAATTCCACGCAAACGCCCAATTTGAACCCGTAAATGCCCAGGAATCAAGGCGAATAGTTATACTTTTATGTACATGTAAACCCTCCCCTCCGCACTTTCCCCCTTTTTATGGTTTTGCAAACTAGGTGGCCCAAAAGTGCAATTTTAGGCAATTATATATAGAACTGGTCATTTTTGACGATTTAATGCTTCGTTTATCATCCCGTATGAACAGGGCTCTTCAATATAATTCGATTGTATGAGATTTGTGCAAATAATGTAACAAGAACTATCATAAGGCCTCCAATACTTCTGGAAGATGATGGTGAAATTGCTCTAAATTTAAACAAAATTGAGCCTACAATAATCCATCATGCCCATATAAGTTCTAAGAGCCCTTGCGAATGCTTCGCCAGTCAATTAGGCCGACGCAGATGTTCTAGAGTATTCACATTATCCGGAAGTTGAGTTTAATTGATCTACCAGGTCAACTACGCCTGACATCAAACCGATAGCAACCTAGCTTGTCCATATAAGTCCTTAGAGCCCTTGTGAATGCTTCACCATTCAAATAAGTCCAACGCAGATGTTCTAGGGTCTCCAAATTGTCCAGGAGTAGAGAACAATTGATCTACCAGGTCAACTACGCCTGGCATCAAACCGATAGCAACCCAGCGTATCTATATAAGTCCCTAGAGCTCATGTGAATGCATTCAAATAAGTTCAACGCAGGTGTTCTAGGATCTTCCAGCTGTCCGGGAGTTAAATTCATTTGATCTACTTGGTCAACTACACCTGGCATCAAAATGATAGCAACCCAGCGAGTCCCTCAAGTCTTTGCACGCTGACACGCTGTGTTGCTATCAGTTTGATAACAGGCGTAGTTGACCTGGTAGATCAATTGAACTCAACTCTCGGACAATTTGGAGACCTTAGAGCATCTGTGTTGAACGTATTGAATCTGTTATTGGTCGACGGTACAGCAGCAGTGCCTTTCTCTGCTTTGTTCTCTTCGAGGCAGCCAAGTTGGTTGCGACGAGACGGACGCAATGAGAAAACAGAACTGTGCAATAAAAATCCTATTCGACTAAATGCTGATGTCATATTAGAAATTTGGAGACAGCACTCGTCGATAGAAAATCCTTCCGCACGCGATGGCATATGAGCAAATCAAACCACCTTCCTTTTGCCAGTGGAGGTATATCAGCTTCCACACTGATATTCTTCCCTCCCCCTTCATACGGGAGCTTGGCAGAAGGAAGGTCGTGTGATATGTGCCATCACAAATATTGCCCCCCGCTCGCTTTCAAATCGACTTCTATAAAAACATTCTTCATGCCTGCCGTATCCTAACGGAACTATCAATTCTATACTTTCGCCTCTAATTCTATCATGAACATGTGCGTCTAAGTTTGGAAGATGATATTAGCATTTCCATATCATTGTATTTGAATAGTTAAGCATTCACAAGAGCTCCAAGGACTTCTATGGACACGTTGGGTTACTATCGGCTGGATGCCCGGCGTAGATGTCCTGGTAGACCAATTGAACTCAACTCCTGGACAATTTGAAGACCTTAGAACATCTGCGTAGGACTTGGTTGAGTGGTTAAGCTCGATTGTATGATATGTGTGCAATGTAACAAGAACTATCATAAGGCCTAAATAATGAAAATTTTATTTGAACCTACAGTAATCCAGCATGTCCATATAAGTCCCTAAAGCCCTTGTGAATGCTTCACCATTCAATTAAGTCAAACGCAGATGTTCTATGGTTTTCAAATTGGCCAGGAGTTGAGTTCAATTGGTCTACCAGCACATATATGCTGGGGATCAAGTCGATAGTAACCCAACGTGTCCATAGAAGTCCTTAGAGCTCAATTATCTTTGTTTTTTTTGTTTTATACTCGTCCAATGCTAGCTTTCTGCGAAATAATTATGTCTTTTTAATATTATTATCGACTAGTGTTATATTCACTATTCCGGGTTTTCAACCCCTCCCCCCCAAAGACTAAATTATTAGAAGAAATTTTTTGGTACCCTCTCAAATTAAAAAAAAATCAGAAAATCTGTTGTGAATAAGTCGAATCAGTTTATGTAATGTTTGTTAAAAATGGGGTTTTTATGCCTCTTTCAGTACAACACTTCGCTATCTTAACCGATTAAATACGATTTTTTTTTCGTCGTATTTCAACATAAATTTTGGACATACTCCTTCAAAAACGGATGCAATCCATGAAAAAGTGAAATATTTTTTAAGATCTTCTAGGGCTTTTAAACCTTCCTTGAGTTCAGATCTTGATGATCTACATAAACAACAAAACGATTTACGGGTCTTCAATCCTAATTTGTAGTTGACAATGCTTGTTGGGACATAATTAAACTATTTTTATCAAATCGCCGTGTTATCAGAACATCAACGGTACTCCAAACTATTTTTGAGTTCAGATGTTGGACGTCTACAAGGCCAACAGAGTGATGCATAGGTTCCCATACTTGCTTGTTAGTTGGAATTGCTCCAACGGACATCATTACA
The DNA here is from genome assembly GCF_024139115.2 of Armigeres subalbatus. NCBI lineage: Eukaryota > Metazoa > Arthropoda > Insecta > Diptera > Culicidae > Armigeres > Armigeres subalbatus. The sequence continues at coordinate 246,239,414 of NC_085141.1, forward strand.
CAGTGGAGCCCCGAAGGCGTTGGAACTCTCATACTTATTTGTATATTTATTTATTACCAGACTAAGGCCGGAGTGGCCTGTGCTGCACATACAAGTCTTCTCCATCCAGCTCGGTCCATGGCTGCACTTCGCTAACCACGCAGGGTCCACAAAACGTCCTCCACCTGATCGATCCACCTTACCCGCTATGCACCTCGCCTTCTTGTTCCCGTCGGATCGTTGTCGAGAACCATTTTCACCGGATTACTGTCCGACATTCTGGCTACATGCCCGGCCCACCGCAGTCTTCCGATTTTCGCGGGGTAAACGATGAATGATTCTCCCAACAGCTGATGCAGCTGGTTCATTCGCCTCCTCTATGTACCGTCCGCCATCTGCACCCCACCATAGATGGTACGCAACACTTTCCTTTCGAAAACTCCCAGTGCGCGTTGGTCCTCCACGAGCAGTACGTACGATTTCCAGCCACTATGCGTCTCTGAATTTCTCTGCTGGTATCGTTCTCGTCGGAAACAGTGAGCCCAAGTACACGAATTCTTCAACCACCTCGATTTCGTCACCACCGATAGAAACTCGTGGTGGGTGACTTACATTGTCCTCTCTTGAGCCTCTTCCTATCATGTACTTCGTCTTCGACGTGTTGATGACTAGTCCAATCCGGCTAATTAAAGCTTAGATCATTTAGAAATGGGACACTTGATTTTAGCGATAGCGGCGCTCCCAGTGGTCAGATATACAAGCTCTTGACAGCGTTTTGTTGTTTATAAACAGTACTGCTCGGTAAATTTTTTTCGCTGCCTAAAACTAACGTAGTTCCGAGATATTGATCATGCAGGAAGAGAGAATAATTGTGCACAACCACCTGCAAAACCCATTTGCGTCAGCCCGGAAGCTGGGAAAACTGCTGGGTTATCCCAAAAGTACCGTGGCGCGAGTGATAAAACGGTATAAGGAGACCCTAACGACTGCTCGCAAAGTGCAAACCAAGCGTCGGAGTGGAACTTTTGATCGTCAACTGCGGTTGAAGGTCATTCGAAAAGTCAAGGATAATCCCAACATCTCTGATTATGATTTGGCGAAAAAACTGAATGCTGATCGCTGTACAGTGCGGCGAATTCGTCTCCGGGAAGGCTACAAGTGTTACCGTGCAAGTAGGCAACCAAACCGAACCCTCAAACAGCAAACAACGGCCAGATCCCGAGCTCGTAGGCTGTACGACCGACTGCTGACGAAACGCGAAGGGTGTCTCTTGCTCGACGATGAAACTTACGTGAAAGCCGATTTCCAACAAATCCCAGGGGTCAAATTCTACAAGGCACCTGCACGCGGCAAGGTTCCTGGTAAATACAAGTTCATTTTCGCAGATAAATTCGCGAAAAAATTCATGATTTGGCAAGGGATCTGCTCTTGCGGAAAGAAGACCAGCGTTTTTGTGACGAATAAGACCATGAATTCGGAAGTATACACCAGGGAGTGCCTTAAGAAGCGGGTTGGTGGGTGGTACCATTGTACCACATCCTTGCTGTAATGGCAGCTGGCTAGATCTGGCCAAAACGTAACTGGACCATCATGGGACTTAATGAATGGTAAATTCATTAAGTCCCATGATGGTCCAGTTACGTTTTGGCCAGATCTAGCCAGCTGCCATTACAGCAAGGATGTGGTACAATGGTACAACAACAATGGAGTCCAATTCATCCCAAAAGAGTTGAACCCACCAAATTGTCCCCAGTTTCGCCCGATAGAGAAATTTCATTTTCATTTTCATTTATTTAGTTAACATCTAAACAGATAACACTTAATCAACAATTTGACGCCACAATGCACGGTTCGAGGCCGCATCTCTCCATACTCGGATACGCCCCACGCTCGCCAAGTCGTTCTGCACCTGGTCTGCCCATCTCGCTCGATGCGCTCCACGCCGTCTCGTACCTGCCGGATCGGAAGCGAACACCATCTTTGCAGGGTTGCTGTCCGGCATTCTTGCAACATGTCCTGCCCATCGTACCCTTCCGGCTTTAGCTACCTTCTGGATACTGGGTTCGCCGTAGAGTTGGGCGAGCTCATGGTTCATTCTTCGCCGCCACACACCGTCTTCTTGCACACCGCCAAAGATGGTCCTAAGCACCCGTCTCTCGAATACTCCGAGTGCTTGCAAGTCCTCCTCGAGCATTGTCCATGTTTCATGTCCGTAGAGGACAACCGGTCTTATTAGCGTCTTGTACATGACACATTTGGTGCGGTGGCGAATCTTTTTCGACCGCAGTTTCTTCTGGAGCCCGTAGTAGGCCCGACTTCCACAGATGATGCGCCTTCGTATTTCACGACTAACGTTGTTGTCAGCCGTTAGCAAGGATCCGAGGTAGACGAATTCCTCGACCACCTCGAAGGTATCCCCGTCTATCGTAACACTGCTTCCCAGGCGGGCCCTGTCGCGCTCGGTTCCGCCCACAAGCATGTACTTTGTCTTTGACGCATTCACCACCAGTCCAACTTTTGTTGCTTCACGTTTCAGGCGGGTGTACAGTTCTGCCACCTTTGCAAATGTTCGGCCGACAATGTCCATGTCATCCGCGAAGCAAATAAATTGACTGGATCTGTTGAAAATCGTACCCCGGCTGTTACACCCGGCTCTCCGCATGACACCTTCTAGCACAACAGGCACGAAAGTCCATCACCTTGTCTTAGTCCCCGGCGCGATTCGAACGAACTGGAGTGTTCGCCCGAAATCTTCACACAGTTTTGCACACCATCCACCGTTGCTTTGATCAGTCTGGTAAGCTTCCCAGGGAAGCTGTTCTCGTCCATAATTTTCCATAGCTCTACGCGGTCTATACTGTCGTATGCCGCCTTGAAATCAACGAACAGATGGTGTGTTGGGACCTGGTATTCACGGCATTTTTGAAGGATTTGCCGTACAGTGAAGATCTGCTCCGTTGTCGAGCGGCCGTCAACGAAGCAGGCTTGATAACTTCCCACGAACTCGTTCAGTAATGGTGACAGACGACGGAAGATGATCTGGGATATCACTGTGTAGGCGGCATTAAGGATGGTGATCGCTCGAAAGTTCTCACACTCCAGTTTGTCGCCTTTCTTGTAGATGGGGCATATAACCCCTTCCTTCCATTCCTCCGGTAGCTGTTCGGTTTTCCAGATTCTGACTATCAGTTTGTGCTGATGAACTGATGGACAGTTTGGATTGTCGTATGTGTTCAACGAATTCTATAATGTGTCCATAATGGTGTAACGAAATCCTGTGGAGCTATTCCAACTCACAAAATAGTTGGGACATCAAAGATTTTCTTGTTGATCGATTTAAATATAAGGATCTGAGCTCAAGGATAGTTTGGAGTGTCGTAGATTAAGAAAAAAGTCGAGTCAAGCACGAGACACTGAAGACGACCTTACTGTTGAGGTCGAAACACGTATCTGTCAAGGTACAATCAAGTGGTGGAATTAAATGGGAAGGTACAAACTCGTCTTATGACAAGTGTCATAGATGTCGAACGAATTATGTTGATTGTCTGTAATGGTATAACGAAGTCCCGTGGAGCTATTCCTACTCATAAAACTAGTAGGGACATCGTAGATCTTCTTCGATTTGAATTTTAAGATCTGAATTCAAAGACTGTTTGGAGTATCGTAGATATTGATAAAGATCTGTTATACCGCTGGACTGGCACAGGATTTTATCAAAAAGCATTTCAATTTCAATCATTTAACCAGAATATGGTAAAGTATGGTGTTGATTCCTTAGAACATAAAAATTACAACTCAATATTTTGGATGCTCTAAATCATCCTCGTAACCTGACTTGTGCAGTATTTTTTTCCCGGGTGGAACAGTTAATTTTGTATATTTTTGCTGAAGAAAGCCAGCCTCTATCTCTTAAAACTGATTTTTGACAGCTGATTTTCGTCTTGGGTCATATATGACCCATCCGTATTGAATCGGTTTTAAAGTAGCTTTTCGCCATCCCTATTTCATTAAGACAATTTCTGTCAGATGAAATTAAATAAACAAAATAAATAAATAAATAAATAATCAAATTCAGTTATATATAAGTCGTATATAAAGTATGTAAAAGATGCGTTCTACGAGCGCCTAGACGAGACCTACGGAGAATGCCCAAAACACAACGTGGAATGCATCATTGGAGACGCAAACGAACAGGTCGGAAGCAAAGAGTTTTTTTTGCCCAGTCATTGGAAAGGAGAACCACCAAAAGCTACCAATGGCAACAGCCTGAAGCTATAGTCAATTTTGCTGCAACCGGAGGAATGACTATCTGAAGCACATTTGAAGACATTTTTTTTGTAATTCATGATTAACAAATCAAATTTCTTGTCTTTTTATTGTTCCAATTCACGACTTAGTCTAAAATGTAGTTTGTAGCTGCTACAATATGCTATGAGTTTATGAGCATTACGTTTTCGAAAAAGATATATTATATTTTTCTCGAAAATGTAATGCACATAAATTCATAGCGGTGACCGCACATTTCTATTCGTTTAACTTACACTACGTCGGTTTTTCAAATTGTATGTTGATTGATCTCGTATACTATAAATCTATGCCGAGTTAAAATTTTAATAACAATCAATTTAAGCGTAGAAGCTAGGTTTTTAGCTGGAAAAGCCTTTTTTGAACGAAATAAGCCTTTCACCAGCTTCCAATGTTTGTTGGATAAAATGCAGTTTTTTGGAAAAAACGTCTAATTCAGCATTTTAATTTTTTCTCTTTAAATTCCTTCAATCCATAATATTTGCGTAAGTATATATGAATAAGCATATTATTCTGGTAGATGGATTTTTTTACAAATCTATCTACACTCATATTGTTGGTATTTTCATGAAGCATCCGCTTTTTTCAACATTGTTCGATTAGCGAATCTGCTTCGGATTCAGGAAACCAATCTGATATAGTTACCGAAAAGAATGTGCTCTCTCGCTCTCGAATGTCCTGCAGTACGTATCTTGCATTCACGCAAAACGACGCATGATAACATCTACCCACATCACAATCCCTGCGTTCTGCAAACTTTTATGACACCTTTAAGAAATTATCTTTATTATTGCACCTTGCTGAACATTTTATGTCCACGCAATAACTCTGCCATACCAAGCTCAGTAGTTTGTGTACTTTTGTTCTCTCTTGTGAAAATTCGGACTCACTGCAGATGTTCTAACACAGGACAGGACTCGTCTCACACATCCTCCACTTGCTGTACCCTTACATAAATTTGTGCTCTGCTCCTCTTGGGATCCTGCGGCGTTTTATCAATTGTAGGACTACTGGACACCTTTCCGCTTCCTGCTGGTTTTGCACTTTTCACTCATAAATCAAACCCAGTAGCATTTTCACACGATTTTCGCACCAGCAAAGCTCACACCCGCACTGCGAATTGCAATCACTACTGGAAGCGACCTTTCGACTAGCTCTGCGATAGGGTAGCAGAATTTCTTCCTTTGCACGCCCAGCTCTCCCTCAGACTGACGGCTGTACAAACGCGGCAGTAGCTGCTCGCTACAGTAAAGAACACCGAACGGCCTCCAACGACCTTCGCTCACTCGCGAAAATAGGAAAACTGACAAAGCTCGCAATGCTACATGGTCACACGGCAAGCTCAGCAGAACCCAACCTCGAGCCGATTCCAGCCCAAGCTGACTTCCACAACCGTTTTGTAGTGCAGTGCCACCCAGAGGGCAGCTCACTTCTCACGGTCCACCAACTGGAGCATAGCAACGCGTGGTGAATGGTGAATGGGGAGCTTTTCCACCAGGCAAACAACGTGCGGGTTCGGTTGGCTCCCACAGAGAATATGCCGCAATTATGCTCTGCTCACGTTCGCAGTCTCTATTTAGGCGCAATGGCTCTCCTCGGGACAGGGATGCTAGTTTGAAGAATCATGCGTTTATCTACATTCTCTATTGTGGTAAAATTGTTGAAACGAAAGTTGACGAGGACGGATATTCTTGGCAGACGTTCCATTCCAGGCAGGCATGCTTTTCTTGGCGCAAATTCATAAACCAGTAATAGAAAAATTAGTTTTCAAAATTCTACCCATATTTACTCGGGAATTAAGACTGAAAATAACGCAACGTCGTTCTATAAGGGTGTACTGAAAAGCAATTATCTTCCCAGAATGATTATTTAGTTTTATCAAACAAAGATACTACCTCATAGTACAGTGGTTCCCATCCTTTTTGGGATCGCTACCCCCTTTATGATAAGCCAAAAGGCCCGCAAAGTCATGCTGAAATCAAGAACAAAATTCTTAAGTTGTTAAATTGTAATATCTTTTCTTATTCAAATATTTTTCAATCATTCTAATTCTTCAGCAGTAATTCATTCAGTGCAATGTTTGTACTTGCATGTGTGATAACAGCTTCGGTATACAAGGTTGCGTGTCTGATAAATTATTATTATTTATTCAGACTAAGGCCGAAGTGGCCTGTGCGGTATATAAGAGTCTTCTCCATTCGGCTCGGTCCATGGCTACACGTCGCCAACCACGCAGTCTACGGAGGGTCCGCAAGTCATCTTCCACCTGATCGATCCACCTTGCCCACTGCGCACCTCGCCTTCTTGTGCCCGTCGGATCGTTGTCGAGAACCATTTTCACCGGGTTACTGTCCGACATTCTGGCTACGTGCCCGGCCCATCGCAGTCGTCCGATTTTCGCGGTGTGAACGATGGATGGTTCTCCCAACAGCTGATGCAATTCGTGGTTCATTCGCCTCCTCCACGTACCGTCCGCCATCTGCACCCCACCATAGATGGTACGCAGAACTTTCCTTTCAAAAACTCCAAGTGCGCGTTGGTCCTCCACGAGCATCGTCCAGGTCTCGTGTCCGTAGAGGACTACCGGTCTAATTAGCGTTTTGTAGATTGTCAGTTTGGTACGGCGGCGAACTCTATTCGATCGGAGCGTCTTGCGGAGTCCAAAGTACGTACGATTTCCAGCCACTATGCGTCTCCGAATTTCTCTGCTGGTGTCATTTTCGGCAGTCACCAGTGAGCCCAAGTACACAAATTCTTCTACCACCTCGATTTCGTCACCACCGATGCAAACTCGCGGTGGGTGGCTCACATTGTCTTCTCTTGAACCTCTTCCTATCATGTACTTCGTCTTCGACGTGTTGATGACTAGTCCGATCCGCTTAGCTTCCTCTTCAGTCTGATGTAGGCTTCCTCCATCTTCTCAAAGTTACGTGCCATAATATCTATGTCGTCGGCGAAACCAAATAGCTGGACGGACTTATTGAAAATTGTACCACTCGTGTTAATCCCTGCTCTTCGTATTACACCTTCCAAAGCGATGTTGAATAGCAAACACGAAAGACCATCACCTTGCCGTAACCCTCTGCGGGTTTCGAAGGGACTCGAGAATGCCCCTGAAACTCGAACTACGCACATCACCCGATGCATCGTCGCTTTGATCAACCGTGTCAGTTTATCCGGAAAACCGTGTTCGTGCATTAGCTGCCATAGCTGGTCCCGATCGATTGTATCATATGCGGCTTTGAAGTCGATGAATAGATGATGTGTGGGCACGTTGTATTCGCGGCATTTCTGCAGTACTTGGCGAATGGCAAACACCTGGTCCGTGGTGGAGCGTTCGCCCATAAAACCCGCCTGGTACTGCCCCACGAACTCCCTTGCAGTTGGTGTTAGTCGACGGCATAAAATTTGGGAGAGTACTTTGTAGGCGGCGTTCAGCAATGTGATTGCGCGGTAGTTGCTACAATCCAGCTTATCGCCCTTTTTGTAGATGGGACACACGACACCTTCCATCCACTCCTGCGGCAAAACTTCCTCCTCCCAAATCTTGGTAATGACCCAGTGCAGCGCTCTAGCCAGTGCCTCACCACCGTGTTTAAATAGCTCTCCTGGTGGTTGGTCAACCCCAGGGGCTTTGTCGTTCTTGAGCCGGCCAATCTCCTCCTGGATTTCCTGGAGATCCGGAGCCGGTAGAACTATGTCCTGCGCGCGTTCTCCCAGGTCCATCACCATACCGCCATCTTCGTCTGCCACATCGCCATTCAGGTGCTCTTCGTAGTGCTGCCGCCACCTTTGGATCACCTCACGCTCGTTCGTAAGAAGGTTCCCGTTTATGTCCTTACACATATCGGGCTGTGGCACGTGGCCCTTACGTGAACGGTTTAACTTCTCATAGAACTTTCGTGTGTTATTAGCGCGGTACAGTTGCTCCGTTTCTTCACGGTCTCGATCTTCCTGCTGGCGCTTTTCCTCCGGAAAATCGAGTTTTGTCTGTTCCGCGCCTGTTTATATCGTGCCTCGTTCGCCCTCGTGCGGTGTTGCAGCAATCTCGCCCATGCTGCATTCTTCTCTTCCACTAACTGCTCACATTCGCCGTCATACCAGTCGTTTCTCTGATCCGGGGCACCGTGCCAAGTGCAGCGGTTGCGGTGCTACCAATGGCGGATCGAATATCTCTCCAGCCATCTTCAAGAGATGCTGCGCCTAGCTGCTCTTCCGTTGGAAGTGCCACTTCCAGCTGCTGCGCGTATTCTTGGGCTAGTCTACCGTCTTGTAGCCGCCCAATGTTAAGCCGCGGCGTCCGACTTCGACGCGTGTTGTACACCGTCGAGAGTTTTGAGCGCAGGCATACTGCAACGAGGTAGTGGTCGGATTCAATATTCGCACTGCGGTAAGTGCGGACGTTCGTGATGTCGGAGAAGAATTTACCGTCGATTAGAACGTGGTCGATTTGGTTTTCCGTTTCTTGGTTAGGTGATCTCCATGTGGCCTTGTGGATATTTTTGCGGGGAAAGAAGGTGCTTCGGACTACCATTCCGCGGGAGGCTGCGAAGTTTATGCATCGTTGGCCGTTGTCATTCGATACGGTGTGCAGACTATCCGGTCCGATGACCGGTCTATACATTTCCTCCCTTCCTACCTGTGCGTTCATGTCGCCGATGACGATTTTAACGTCCCGCAGTGGGCATCCATCGTATGTCTGCTCCAGCTGTGCGTAGAACGCTTCTTTCTCGTCGTCGGGTCTCCCTTCGTGTGGGCAGTGCACGTTGATGATGCTATAGTTGAAGAAACGGCCTTTTATCCTCAGCTTGCACATCCTTGCGTTGATTGGCTGCCACCCAATCACGCGTTGGCGCATCTTACCCAGCACTATGAAGCCGGTTCCCAGCTCGTTGGTGGTGCCACAGCTTTGGTAGAAGGTAGCCGCTCGATGCCCGCTTTTCCACACTTTCTGTCCTGTCCATCAAATCTCCTGCAGCGCCACGACGTCGAAGTTGCGGGGATGTAATTCATCGTAGATCATCCTGCGAAACCTAGCGACTTGCAATTCCATGTTTCAAGCTTCCAATCGTGATCCTGTATTCGTCGCCTAGGTCTTTGCCGATTATATCGAGTCGCATTATCTCTTATATTGTTCGTAATGATTGGTTTTCTAGGCGGCTTATTGGGCCTGCGCAAACCTCCTGTCTCGTCGGAGGGCCGTCGTGTCAGGGCTGTTTAGCGTCCCACCTAACACCAGGACTTGGGCTTGTGCGCTTTGAGCGGCACACGGTCGCTTTGGTGGAGCCTACTTGCGGATACATGCAGCTTTTTATAGAGGTTTAACAGGGCCCACTGTCAAACCCCACCACATCCTAGGCAAGCCCCACAACTCGCAGATGGCCTGGGGAGGGATCGTCAAGCCCTTGGACAAAGCGTGTCTGATAAAGCCAATCTCAAATTGTCTTCAATGTTAAATCTGTTTCTTGCTCTGGTCCTTATTTGGAGATATGTATGTTGCAAATCCTCTCTTGCATAGTTAAGTAGAAGTAAACAGTATTAGAATCTGCGACTTTGGGATAAACTTCGTATAATTAACACCAAAAGTGGTTCAAATTTTTTCACCGAATAATTCACGAGATGATAGGCAATTTCGCATGTCCGAATATTCATTCTGATTTTCATCTGGAAGGCTAGCCATGTCCAATGTAAACGAAAATAGTTTGAAGACGAACTAATTGAGCATCTTCTTGAGTCAGGTCAGGAAAATATTGAGCAAACTGTTGCTTCACTGAGTCAAGATGAGCCATGAATACCAATTTGAGATATAGATCTAATTTAGTTGACCGTTCCTCAATTTAACGTCGCAAGTTCTATCCATGGCCGTGAAGACTTGTCTCTGAATTGAATCCGATTGGTTTGCTTGGTCAAAAATGCAACATTTCTGTCATCCCTTTTCATTGAAGTTGGCAAGCAAATGATTCTTACTCTGAGTTTTCGAGAAAATTTTAATTTCATCCCTCAATTCAAAATGCGGTTCAGATCATTGCCTTTTGATAACCAACGTACGGCAGTGTAGAAAGGACCTCGTGCATGCATTTATTTGAACTTTGAACTTCTGCCATCTGCATGCATTTCTTTGCAGAGATCAAACGTGTGTTGAGAACTTCAGATTTGACATAGTTCACGATTCATAAAAGTAGGTTCCTTTAATAAGGGCATGTCGGTAAGGATTCTATAACATTCCACAGAAAACCAAACCCCAGAAAACTTTTCCTTAGAAAACCGTTCCCCAGAAAGCCACTCCCCATAATGTACCATTCCCCCGAAAACCATTCTCCAGAGAATGCACCATATCCCAGTTTTTTTATTACTTTAAAAATATTCCTGTAATGATGAAAAAAAACCTTGTTTCTATAAGCCTAAATTAATCATTGAAAAAATGGACCTTATTATATTCACGCCGTTTTCCAAATGACATGAATGGTCGCCTTTAATTGGTATAGACGATTGTATAACATTTCGCCGAAAACCATTTCGCGGAATTCATTTTCGCGGTTGAACATTTCGCGGAATAACATTTGGCGGTATGTAACTTTTCGCGGTACGACATTTGGCGGATTGTACCGTTTCGCCGAATGACTTTTGGCAGAATGTACCGTTTCGCGGAAAGTACTATTTCGCGGAATATTAATATTAATAGCTTAATGTTCCTTCAGCACTTCTACAATTATTACCTGCGAGGTTTCTAAGCAAAGATACCATTTCTTTGCATTCGTATAACACGAGATTAACACGTTGAAACTTTTATTTCTAAAAAGTCGAGAAAATTTATAATAGATGAATTTCCTAGACCGGGTCAAAAGTTAAACCCAGCATAGTCTTGCTTGGCAGCCACGTATCTTCCCGCACGGCTAAGGAAGGCCTACCAGAATATGTAGAAGTAGTTTTCAAAATTCCAATTGTCCCTTAAAGCTATGTCCATTTAGAATCCGGAATCATTTATTGTTTTGCAGCGGCACGGAAAGTGACCGCTGCAAGAATTCTTTTACAGCGATTTGTCTACCTAGGCGCCCACTTGCTGTGGTATAAATTTCACGATGTTTCGTGCACCGAATCAAAAATTATTCCAGATGGAAGCCGAAAGGAGAGAACAAAATCTGCACACCCACGTTGATAATCCTGCTCATCGACGATGGAACTTACGTCAAAATGGATTTCGGACAGCTTCCTAGCCAAAAATTCTACATGGTGAAGCGAAGCCGAGTCCTCTCTGGAGTGGCCTCAGCCATCTCCAGCTCCTAGGGAATGTGATATTGTCGGTGGAGAGCAGAACAAGCTCTACCTTAACTCTAATTTATTAATTCTAATTACGTGCTATATATACATTGTCAGGTAACTATCGAGAGGTAAATATTCATAATTGTTTACCCGTCGATGAGCTGCCTGTTTTTATCATCCTAAACTACCTCGACGGGTAGTTGGTAAAGGACAATGTAGTGGTAGATCACCACATTACTCATCCCCTATGAGAAAATAAATGATTTACTATTTAAATCATTTATTTTTTCGGATTAGCTGCTTCTTCTTCAGCAGGATGTGTCGGTGTGCAAATAATTATGCAACAATGGTGTTTTGGCAATCCTGCGCTATGAAGGTACCTCTCGAGGACCGGCAGTGATCAAAGGATTGCAATAACGCCCTCATCTCGAGAAGGATCATTACATCCTGCCAAAAATACCTACCTTTACAAACTGCTGTCAATTCGATGCGTGGACCTGGGTGCAACTTTTACCACATCTTCTATCGTATCGGCACTGCCGACTTCCGACTTCTTCGAACCTCAGTTCCGTTTCCTGTTCCGTTTATGCTCCTCTGATGTCCAACGCGTCCCACCGCTGCCACCAATGAAGCGAAGCCGAGTCCTCTCTGGAGTGGCCTCAGCCATCTCCAGCTCCTAGGGAATGTGATATTGTCGGTGGAGAGAAGAACAAGCTCTACCTTAACTCTAATTTATTAATTCTAATTACGTGCTATATATACATTGTCAGGTAACTATCGAGAGGTAAATATTCATAATTATTTACCCGTCGATGAGCTGCCTGTTTTTATCATCCTAAACTACCTCGACGGGTAGTTGGTAAAGGACAATGTAGTGGTAGATCACCACAATGGCGACGGCACGAGGAGTAGTTCCTGCGAAGTTTAAGTTTGCTTTTTGGACAAACTTGCAAAAAAACAGATGATTTTAGCAAGGAATATGCAGCTGTGGAGCAAAGACCTAAGTGTTTGTAACGAATAAGACGATGGACTCGAAGCTGTACAAGGAGGAATGTCTCTAAAACCGTGGTCTACCTTCCATAAAGCCCATAAAGGTCCCGTGAAGTTTTGTCCAGATTTGGCGAGTTGCCACTACAGCCGGGAAGTCATCCAGTGGTACCGCGATAATAACGAAGATAACATCGATAAAATATATCCACGCAACTGCCCACAAATAAATCCACGCAACTGCCCACAGCTCCGTCCCATCGAGACATTTTGTGCAGTAATGAAACGGAAGCTTAAGAAAAGTGGAAAAACAGCTCGGGACGCGACTCAGATGACCAAAATGTGAAACAAATGTGCCAAGGAAGTTGACTTCGGAGGTGTGCAACTTTTGATGAGAGGAATAAAGAAGAAGGTGTGAATTTTTACTAGAAACAAAAAAAAATCATTTGTATCATATCTTTTTCTTAAAATACAGTAAATTACCTTTGTTTTGATGTATTAACCTTATGTGTACGTCAATCCGTTACCGAGATACAGATGATTTTATTATTTCAGATTCTAAATGGACACAGCTTTACAAATCCTGTATTATATCTGACAGATGGGCCAAATATAATAAAGGGATTATTTCCTCTTTTTACTTTTTTAGGGATAGTTTTTGTTGGGGATACGTTTTTATGAATATCCTTTATTTCTTCCTTTCGCCTTATTCCGAGAAAACGTAATAATTTAAAAAAGGCATCATATCCTCCCTTCGCTTTGTACCGAGCAGACGAACTCATTCAAAGAAGGCGTTAACCCTCATTTCGCCTTATATCGGGCAGACGCATTCTTTTAAAGAAGGCACTAGCAACTCCTTTCGCCTTATTCAAGTCAGACGCATTTATTAAAATAAAACGTTATCCCTCCCTTCGCCTTATACCGGGCAGACGCGATCTTTTAAAGATGGTGTTACACCTACCTTCACCTTATATCAGGCAGACGCGTTCTTTGAAAGAAGGCTTTATCCACTCCTACCACCTTATTCAAGGCAGACCCTTTAATTTAAAGAAAGCGTTATCACTCCCTTCGCCTTATACCAGGCAAAGGCGTTCTTTTAATGAAGGCATAATAAACTCCTTTCGCTTCATACCGGGCAGACGCATCCATTTAAAGATTGAAGATTCAAGATTGAGTGCCGATAAAAGGAAAACAAACACTCCTATATGGTGCTACTCATCGAAGTTTGGGTTTAAATGAGTAAAATGATTTTTAACTCTACTAGAATAAATGGGGAGGCCCGATCAATTTTGAGGTTATGGACAGAAGGGAAACAAACTATATTTACAAATGACGAATCGAACATCACTCATCTCTATTTCAAGAAGGCATTCCCTAGCAGCACACATGTTCCACATAGGTTACTATAACTCTTAAGTGACCAGATTTGGTCACAATAAAGTTACTGCAACCATTTTTGTCTGAATTGTGCTGCTCGCGTTCTTTCCTCACTTTGCCTTATACCTTCCGGATACGGTCATTCAAAGAAAGCATTACCTTCTTTCATAGCTTTAAAACACTATCCAAAGGAATTTAGTCCGCATTGCATGTAATTAAGCAGAATTCATTAAATATTTCAATGCTAATTTTTCTACCTGAATTCCGCAAAAAGGGAATTTCGCGAAATGACTTTCGGTGAAAAGGTACATTCCGCGAAATGTCTTTCGGAAAAAAGGTACATTCCGCGAAACGTGTTTCGGAGATTAGGCACATTCCGCGGGATGTCGTACCGCGAAAAAAAAATCCGCGAAGTGGTTTTCGGCGAAATAGTATACAACCGGTATAGACGAACTTTCCGGAAACAAGTATAGAATCGGCAATGAAACACTAAAAAGTAAGTTTGAGCAAATGTGTGCTTCTCTAGAAGCGTCCCTTTTATGATTCGCCTTATTCCCGACAAATGCTTAAAGTAGTCATATTTGTCCCAAATTTGCTGAGATTCCTATGTACATGGGACAGTAATGCGTATAACGGCAGTGTTTGTAAATTGTACTGATCAAGTGAGGTTGTGTAAGCTATTTGCCAGTCGGTCGTCAAGCTCAGACCCGACCGCATTGCGTAGGCAAGAGCACGCAATTCAGGTTCAGTTCAATCAAAGTTAATTGCTTAGCCGCTTCAGTAGCCGCTAGGTTGCGAAGACGACGGAGGTCCTTCGTAGCTTAGTTGGTTAAAGCACCAGTCTAGCGTACTGTAGGGTCATGGGTTCGAGTCCCATGGAAGGGAAAGTGGTTACCTCTAATACATTTTCCAAATCAATATCTTCCACATAATGTACATATTCACATATGAGTTTTCACAACATTGTAAATTAATGTCCAAGTCGGATGGTTTAATCCCCGGGCATACTCGTGATTTGAAAGAAGGCTTTTTCCAGGAAAATGCGTGAGTCACAAGATTGTAGTTCTCATTCGCCTTTTTCCAAGATAATGGGTATTTTAAAAGAAAGAATTATTTGCACATTTTTCATTTCCCGAGCACCTTATTTATTTATTATTGCCTAATTTCAAGCCAATGCCGTATAAAGCCTTATTTTTTTACAAACGGTTGTATAGCACAAAAAATCTAGACTCATTTGCCTTATTCCGGGCAAATGTGTGGGTCCCTATTTGTTTTCTCAATCAAGGTGGGATAATCATATTTTCTGGGGAACGGTACATTCCGGGGAATGGTTTTGTGGAGAACGGTTTTTTGGGGAATAGTATAGAACCGTTGGTAGTTAAACTACAAAAAGGATGAATTCTTCGCAAAGGTTTCACTGCCCCCTTAGTACTATCTCGCGGCCTCCAGGGGAAACACTGTCATTTTAGATGTAATACGTTTCAGGTATTCAAGTGACATTAAAATATACCTGAATAATACCGAAATGAAACAAGGGGGGTCCCGTAGCATAGTTGGCTACACGTTCGCCTTATAAGCGAATGGTCATGCATGGGTTCGATTCCCAGGCTTTAAATGGCAACCGAATAATGCAACGATCATTGGATACCCCAAGTAAAATTTAAAATTTTATAACGCTCTTGAAGACCATAATTTACTCTACACAGATAGAAAAATCCACTGAAATTTACGCTAAATATCATGCACCTAAATGGAACGCCATTAATAGCGTAAACCCACACAAAATATAGTTTAAATGTATACAATATTTGACGTGATTCGTTGATATTGCATACAAGTTGTAAGCAATCTTGTTTGGAAGAGGACCATTTCAGCGTAGAATAGCGTAAATTCCCGCGAGTCAAGTTTTACGCGCTGTTTATTTTGACGTAAACTACGTCTAAGGGGAAGACTCGGATACAGGGTGACAAATAAAAATTTCCAAATCCGAGACCGTGGGGGCAGCAGGGACAGCAGGGACAGCAGGGACAGCATGGACCATGTCCAAAGGCTTGACGACCCCTCCCCAGCTGTCTGCGAGTCAGGGAGAACTGCCTAGGGCGTGGTGGGATTTAGCAGTGGGCTCTGCTAAAATCCCTCCCAAAAAACCACAACCCGTAATCAGACTCTATCAAAGCGACTGTGTGCCGCTTCAAAAGCACAAGCCCAGGGAGTGCCAATTGGCATGGGGAGTGTCCTTACTTCGGTAGGGTAGCGCGTGAGCTGCTTCGGCAGGGAGTGAGTGATCTGTTTTTGCTGAGGCAGGAGTGTCATAGCATGTCGCCGCTATTGTCACCTCGAAGCGCAGCAGAAGTCTGAGTATGGACTGCACATGCTGAGGTAGGAGTCGAGGGACCTATCGACACCTCGAGGCATGGCAGTGGAGTGTTAGAGTGAGCACCCGAAAAAGGGTCACATGGAGCGAATGGTCTTTGGAGAAGCTGCTTCGGCGGCAGGGTAGCAGTGGGTTGTACCCACACACCTACAGTTGTGCACATGTGGTGCATGGGGAGTGTCCCTGCTTCGGCAGGGTAGCGTGTGGTCTGCTTCGGCAGTGGTGTGATTGATCTGCTCGTGCTGAGGCAGGAGTGTCGTAGCGTAATATCTGTAGGCCCAGGCAGTTACCGCTATTGACACCTCGAGGCATGGCAGCGGAGCGCCCGGGAGAGCATCCAAGTAAGACTCAAATGGAGTGAATGGTGTGCGAGCACCCAAGTCAGTCTCGCATGGGACGAGTGCCTGTGTGAGCGATAATGAGCGAGTACGCTTAGTACTGCCATCCCCCCAGAAGTAGTACTGCGAGGTAGTTCCTGGGGGAAACGATGGTGGAGCCCAAGGGAGTTTAGTCGGTATTACCGGTATGGTCGAGTCCGACACTCCAGTACACTTCCGTGTGGTAGTTTGGCAACTACAATGCACGTGTACTGGGTTAGTGTGTAAATGCATTCTCCCTTGTAAAAAAAAAATAAAAAAAATAAAAAAAATCCGAGACCGTCACGAAATCATGTAAGATTTTGAACGTTAATAGCGCATTCATCTTTCGATGGATTTTTGAGATTTATATATCAATCGACTCGGAAACTCTCCACAAATTTTCCACTTATATTGAAACATTTGATTATCAACGTTAAAGTAGGGTATTGGACCATTTTGGCAGCACCTCTTTTTCCCGTTCGCAACGTGAGTCTCATTCGGCCGTCGTTCAGTTTAGTTGGTTTTTGGGCTCTTCTTTTTGTGCGGTACTTCGCACCAGTTTGCCACAAAAAGTAGGGCCAGAGCAGTGACCGCAGTCGGCGATGTACATACAAGCGCATGTTTGTGCAAGGATAGAATGATCGATTGTTAGCAACGGCAATGCAATGTCATAATGCGATAATCGCAATGCAAATGAGCAAACATGTTCGATTCAAAGATAACTTAGGAGCATGGTAAGCCATTTTATGATAAACTGCAAATTGTTAATTATGTTTTTATTATTAATTATGCGCCAAAATCAAAAGAATTCAATTTTAATTCAGGAAGTTTGAATGCACTTCAGATATTCTGTGGGTACAATCATGCGGGGCTTATTGTATACGACTATAGCTTCGGAACGCATACGGGTTATAGGTTACAATAGAACTATTACTTTCTAGCTCCCGAATCTAAGATTCTTGCAATTATATTAATAATGTGGTTGCACGAATATGTTATCCATAATCCACTGCCAGATAGTGGGAGTTAGATTGTAATAAAATAGCACAAATATCCTATTCCCGTCCTCAGCGTTTACTACTCTGGCGCATCTCAACCGAATGGCTTGGTTTTTGGTACCGTTCTGACTCAAATCCCGAATATGACTCATATTCCGAGCACTGGCGTTTTAGCGCCCTAAAACTAAAACTGTCATTGGTTTTCCGCACTGAGGATCAAGATAACAAACGAATTCAAACTCCTGTGGAGGAAATTACACGAATAAAGTTAAAATAGGCATTTGAAAGCTAAAGCATATTCCAAAATTCCAAGTCATGTTCGGAATTTGAGTCAAAACGGTACATGGCTAGTATTTGTTGATTTCTAGTAGGCGCAACCGGGTTTAATAGACTCGCGCTTCTTTGTCGGACTCAACAATACGACTAAGTATCCCTTCTCTGCCAACTATTCCTCGTCACTCCAAATAACAGAAGGCGGAAATTCTGCCAAAGGTCCAAGGCTCGTATTCTTCCACCAGTGATGACTCGATGCTCTGACTACCATTGGACAGAGGCACCTGTTTGTCCGTAGCCAGAGCAGAGATTTTTTGCAAGGTCCAGGGCCGATGCGTATCGTCTCGCATCTGTCGTAAAATCGCTAAATCGTGGTACACATTTCTCGAAAAAAAAAAATTCTTCTAAAAATTTGGTCTCTGGGGGGGGGGGTTTATGTCTAAAACTACCCCCGTGGCTACGCCACTGATGCCCGAATTCTCTCACAATATGGTTGCTGCAACAAGATTGGTTCAACGTGTGCTGCTTGGGATATCATAACCATATAACGCTAAAGAGTTATTTTTATTTCAGAATACACTAGATTTTGTTTTTACGCGATTTACATTTTCTCAATTTTCCACTCATCCTAAATGTTTAACGTATATTTATTACCATGTGATTTTTCTTTGATTTATTCCGGATTTTTTGAAACATGTTGCGAAAAGTTTGGTGGCAAATTGAAGTCACACGATCAAAAATACGAGCGAAAAAAAATCGTGTAAAAACAAAATCCTGTGTAGTATTATTCAATAATCATACTCCACTATTTCCACCTATATATTACTACAAATAAACTAGAATAGTGGTCGAAAATCTGGAATGAAACTGAATCCCTACTAATTTTACTCTAAGTCGAATGCAACAGTTGGAATTGCGAAAAGCATTATTACCACTTGGGGTTTTAAAGTTAAAATTTTAAGTTATCGTACCGTCGTCGGGGAGACAACGGGTCAAATGGGGGTGAGAATGGGTCACTGTTTCAACTATATATAATGCTTGTAGAATAGATTTAATGTATCTGAGAACAATAAAACTGAATTATAAGTGACCTTTTTGAACGATTTTGTTATCCGACCTCCAGACTGTCGGTGAGGGCTCGGACGTCACCCCTGACTACGGTATCGAACAATTTTTTTATATTTTAAGTTATGGTAATTTTGTTCTAAACCAGTGACATAAGTAATCGAATGAATTATCTTAAAATATGACATTCCTCAATGCACCAAACTGTTCTACGTAGTTTACGTTGGGCGGTCGTGTCTTGTACATAACCCATCATATATATTTTTCATATTTTTTTCTGTGTATAAGAGTTTTATAAAACCAATATAAAACACAAATGTTACTAGGGACTCGACATGGACAAACGGACAAAATGGACTCACGACAAGATGCCCCAGCAACGACAACAATAACGAATAATGGAAAAATAGATTCTGTGTGGATTCTGTACAGCAGAATACCATAGTAGATCACGGCACAGTAGCGGTTAAGAACACAGAGTGCCTACCAAATAAATATACGATTAAAAAAAATACCGAAATGAAACATTGAGTTGGTATTGTCTAATTTTCTTAAAACTATGCACCCCATTTTCTTGATTCTTAAGGGTGAATAGCATTGTGGTGTTTCGTTTATTTATTTATTTCGTCAAACGTAATGTAGACAACATTAATAACTTATTTCTATGTTCTGTTGTAACTAATGCTTGTTAATATTGTCTTAGGCTCATACGTGGCATGGCTAAATCAATTGCTTTACAATACTGAGCGCGAAAATACTAAGCGTTTTGCTCGACCGTTCCTTACGATGAAGTTTTGTTCAAGTAGGGGAACGGTACCAATAGTGGAGGTATTAGTAGTATTAGTATTAGTAGAGAAGAAAATATTTTTTTTTAATTGATAATTATGGAAAATTTATAGCTTTAATATATTAGCCAATAAATAAACTAATAAATTTGCAAAAAAAATGAGATAGATGTCATTTAACATCAACAATTACCAAATATAGCTTGCACCACTATGGGTACACTGTTCCTTCAGTGGCGGTAAAAATTTATTTTGGTTCCCATAGTGGTGCTATCCATTGGTTTCTTATGAGACTCGCCACTATTGGTACAGTTGCACCACTATAGGTGCAAGGGAGTCAATTTTGTTAAGGAAAATCATTGTTTTCAATAGTTTTTCAAGCGAAATCTTAAGATAAGTTGCATTTAACAGGTTGTTTAAAGCAAGATGCGTCAACTGAAACCATCATTAAGTGCATAATTATGAAAAATCTTATTAAAACCCCACTATCTCCACTATTGGTGTTACCTCCACTAAGGATACGCTTACTTTTCTGGTAGTGATGCTGGTTGGTGCTTTTCTGAAAAAAGTACGTTCAACGCAAAAAAGAAATTATAATCTCATTTCTCCAACATTTCCTACGTGCGGCGTCTCCCCCTGAGGTGTGGCGTCTCACCCGGATATGACTTTCCAATCCAAATATTATTAGTACAGTTCGATTTTATTTGTTTTGCAAATAATTTCTACACAATGTAGTAGGATCCCTAAACTATCAAAAACAATAAAAATTCAACGTTTTGTTTTGGAAAAATATCGATTTAAAAAAAGGTATGGCATCTCACTCGAATTTACCCTAATGTTGTTATGTTGTGATCTAGGTATTAAAATAACCGAAATCACTCTTTGCTATGTGTAGAACTTGATTGATTTATGTATTATTTAAATATTTTACATTTTTAAAAAAGCTCTTCAGTATTTCAGCATGGTAAAGTATACTTGGCATTGAATATCAACTTATTTATAGCTCCTGCTCGAGACTACTTTAACTAGGGTGGGTGTACCAATTGTCGCCATACATAAGAACAACTATTTTTTTAAAAATAAGTAAAAGGCGTGTGGGTGAACTTTATATATCAAGCGAAAGGTTTTACTTCCTGCTCCTTAGAACAGCTGTGAAAACCACAATAAAATTTGTTTTAATCATCAAAATTGATTAATCCATAATAGGAACGCATGCACCAGTTGTGGCACTATTCTTAATTTTGGTTCCTTATTTGGCAAATCCCATTGTTTTCTTATGGGACTGGCCAAATAGGGACCACTAGTGCGACAACTGGTGCAAAGGACATCAAAAATTAAGCAAAATCATTTTTTACAATTATGCTTTGCTTGTTTTGGAGGAAATCAAAGGTTTTATCGTATCATATGAATATGCTTTATCGATATGAACTTGGTTTGCGGTGATTTGATTGGCCATTTGGCATATACAGCACTAGTGCGACAACTGGTGCTATAGCCACAACTGGTACATCTAGCCTACACAACAATTCTTTTTACACTACAAAAAATTGATAACCTTATTTGGGACTATTTGCGGTCTTGTTAGTTGTAATGCACCGAACCCTAAACTTCTCCTTACACTCACCAAAGCGATCATTCGTTTATTTAGCTTACATCTAAACAGATAACACTGAATCTACAATTTGACGCACAATACACGGTTCGAGGCCGCATCTTTCTCGCAATCGTATCTCGAATGCGCCCCACGCTCGCCAAGTCATTGTATACCTGGTCAGCCCACCTCGCTCGCTGCGGTCCACGCCTTCTTGTACTTGTCGGTTCGGAAGCGAGCACCATCTTTGCAGGGTTGCTGTCCAGCATTCTTGCAACATGCCCTGCCCATCGTACCCTTCCGGCTTTAGCTACCTTCTGGATGCTGGGTTCGCCATAGAGCTGGGCGAGATCGTGGTTCATCCTTCGCCGCCACACACCGTCTTCTTGCACACCGCGAAAGATGGTGTCTCCGATCAATTAATTTTAAAAAAACATACGCAAGTCGAGTCAAGTACAAGACACTGAAGACGACCTCACAGTTGAGGTCGAAACACGTATCTGCAAACATAACAACACGTAGTGGAATTAAATGGAGAGTACTAAACTCGTCTTAGACGGTTAAAAAACGGTTCACCTGACATATGCATGTAGGCTTCCACTTGAAGTGGAGGAATACGGTAACTTTGCAGTACTAGATCCGTTTAAAAGATACCCGTGTGAAAATGCCATGCGTCACCACGTGACTCCATCGTGTCTAGCACCCACGAGTTGACTTTGAACTGAACAATTTCTCCCTGGACAAAGCGTCAACACATTCAGCACGTTACCAACCATGAGTTTCCATTAGAATCAAAACAAACATGGAAGCGTTCGGTTACCGGTCGGTGAGCTTCCAGTGAGGAATGGGAAAACTCGTTTTTTCCCATGCTTGCTGTGGTGATGCTTCGATGGCGTTAGGTTGGTACCTAGTTAGATAGCAGAGAATTTATTTTCACTTCGCTTTGTCGGTAGGTAGGCGGGTCGATCCACCGCATGGCGCTTGAAACTGTGCCAATATGCATTTTCTCTCACACCGTGTTGACAATGTGTGACGACAGTCAGCATCGCATAAGCGGTTTTTCCGCACCATGGGAATCGCGTTGCCTTGCCTGGTGGTTCTGGTCGCATTAATCTGGGCGGATGGGGAATGGCAATGGAGCTTTCGTATCAAGCTAGTGGGTTACCTTAAAGTTAACACACGAGTATAATTCTTGCGGGCCCTCCTGAGACACGTAACGTTATATGTATGGGTACACTAGTCCGACCAGTAATGTTTGGACTGATTCCAACTGAATTTACACTTTGTGTATAAAGGAAACATAGTTAAGAAACAAAACTTTGTTTATGGAGGATAGAACCTAAACAGAAACGCTAGACAGGTGCTTTCCCTACTAAGCTACGAAGGATCTCCGTCGTCTTCCGCAGTTTAGTCTGATCAAAGTAGCTTAACATAAAAACCCTGATCAATACACCTAGTCATTCAGAAATAATCCCGTCCCCGAAGGTTAAGAACGGTTCTAAATAACATGTTTCTCATATATTTATTTATTTATTATTCTCATACACATTTTCATTTTAACATGCATCGTTTGAGCGCCACATAAAAGTATGAAATTCAATATTTGATTGATTGTTCACAATCCCTAAATTGAAATTGGGTTTTCAAACACCTTCCTATGATCCTTTTGTTGACTGATGCAGTCACATTCTGCAACATTTTATTAATTGGTCATTGAACTATAGTAAATAGCACTAATTTAAAATTGTTGTCGATGATGATGGCATCGCGAATTGTATTTATCGACAAGCTAAACGAACATTTTCCAGCGCAAATTCCACCCAATAAATTATTATCTGCATCACATTTTCCGTTCCCGAAAATAACTACTCGCTTCTATTGCTGCATATGTTACCGCATAAAAGCTCCAACATCCGGCCAGGATGAAGGGAAGGTACCGCACACATCAGTTAGCAATAGCAGTCAGTGGGGTCAGAAACCCCCGCGGCCAACGCTTCACGGCTAGTTTGCATTGAATCACGCCGTATTTACCTCTATGCGGTATGATATGCCGGGATACCTCCTGGAAGCCCACTTTCACACGAACTATAATCTGCCTCACGTGAGGTCACAACTCATGATGTACCTACTTTGCCCGCTCCCTTCGTGTGCGGTGTAGGTTCATATTGTTTTCGTTCTACCACGTATGTCACTGCTAACTCAAAGTGAAAAGGTCGAATTTTGACGACTATAGTTAGCTCGGTAACTTTTCTGGTCGAAATATGGAATAAGGTACATTAAGATGAGTCCCATCTAAATAAAATAGGAACAAACCGAAAAACACAAAATACATTGTTATTGTTTGTTTGTTTATTTGTTGTTCAAACCTCATCTGATAGTGATCTTAATGAGGGCGTAGATGTGGAAAAGTCCTTTCGAACATGTCAATGATGACGTACTCAAGAGGACATAAAAAACACATGTTTCCAATAACATATAACATATATAATACAAAAAAGTCTCGCTTACTTACATAGATGCAACAAACATAAAATCAAAATAATCACTAACATAGTCAAAATTTTATTTCCTTAAATTAAAATGTGGTCAAGTATTCAGGTATCCAGTTCGTAAGGTACGATAATTGTCGTCACTCGTCGCGTGTTTCCAGTCCACCGAGAGAGATAAAAAAAGGAAAGTAGCTAAACTCTTATAATTAAAAAGTGATGAACAGAAACTCACCTTACTGTTGCTGTTTCAGACGTGGATTGAGTCAGGTTGAAGATGCAGCTGTTCAAGTCGGTACTTGAAAACAGATGCAAAGATGTTGTAGTCAAAAAGCCAGTACACTTTGTTGAATTCTCTGGTTATCGCAGTGATGGGTTCGTTGAGTCCATAGTATGTTCTTCGAAAATCAGTTCTCAATGGATCTCTCGGTCGTGGAGTAACTGACGGAGCGTTAAAGTTCAATTTTTCTAGGATGTACGGGGCATCAATCACAGCTAACAATAGTTTCCCAGCAAAAGGTGCTCTACGGGACTATCGTCGATCTCGTAATGATTCCATAGCAAGGAGACTGCAACGCGTTTCATACGAGGGCATATGTGCAATGTCATTCCACGGTAGTAATCTCAAAGCATATCTTGTGAGCTCAATTCGCCTTATCCAGATATCAGCATATGGGCACCAAACCACACTTGCAGTTTCGAGCGTGGAACGAACGAGCGAATAGTAAAGCGATCGCAAGCAAAAAGGTTCAGAAAATTCACGAGTTGATCGCATAATAAATCCCAGATTCCTGTTCGCTTTAGCAATAATGCTCGAGTAGTGATCACGGAAAACATAATACTATCCAGTAGTACTCCAAGGTCTTTGACGACTGTAACCCGTTCAATTTGTGTTCCGCATATTTCGTAACCCCATACAATAGGTAATCTTTTCGGGTTGAACGATATAACTGAACATTTTGGCCGTCGACGTTATCGTCATGGATCGGTCGCATAAGTCGCGTGGCGCAGTGGGATCATGGATCAGCCAAGTAAGTCTTGGGTAGCGCCGGACGGAATTCATCAGAAGGTTGGAACGTTCGGTAGGATGCTGGCTGGTCAGCAGGAGTCCAGGAGAAGCGTCGGAACATTCAGGAGCTGGTCAACAGAGGTTGCTGTGCAAACGTCGGATCTCCGAATTTTCGAAGAC
This sequence comes from Armigeres subalbatus, assembly GCF_024139115.2. Taxonomy (NCBI): domain Eukaryota; kingdom Metazoa; phylum Arthropoda; class Insecta; order Diptera; family Culicidae; genus Armigeres; species Armigeres subalbatus. The sequence continues at coordinate 246,264,442 of NC_085141.1, forward strand.
TAGGTCCAACAATCGGCTGCAATGGATCATTACGTTGTTCATCTGTTTCATGTTTAGAAAGGCGAAGCAGTCCAAAAGACAACAGCTTGCTTGGTTTAATCTGGAACTTGACGGATCAGCATAATAGTAGCCAGACGAAGAGTGTACCCAGTGGATGTCCTTCTGATTAAAGTCTCCTAGAAGAATATGGCTATCACCAGACTTCAGGGAGTTAGCTATGTTCGTGGCAGATTCGACATGTTTCTCAATGGTACGTCGTTAAAAATCTCTGGTGATAAGTAGGCGACACCAATTGATTTCACATTACCGTCGATGAAAATATTCACCCATAACTGCTCAAGGGAATTGTCAATTTGTACTGAAGGTAAGGCTGAACTCAACCGATTAGTAACGGCAATCAAAACACCATTACCCCTTTTTCTAATCGAAGTTGCAGGGCTTCACGACGGTAGACGGTAAAACGATCGCTAAAAAGTTGTGTCGAGTAAATCTGGTCATTGAGCCACGTTTCAGTGATATCGATAACGTCATAATTAGATTCCGAAGCAGCCAGAAAAAAAAATTATCAACCTTAGTGCGTAGTCCTCTGATATTTTGATAGTAAACAGTAATTAGGTTGTCTTCTGAAGTCATCAGCTCAGGCCGGGGCTCAGCAAGTTATTCAGACGCAGGCTGAATCACCCCACATGGTTCTTGTGTGCGGGTCTGAAATGTTTCATATCCACTTAGGGCAGATGCGGTATCTGATGTTGCTTCGGAAGGACATATACTATTCAAAGCTATACCTGGACCCACCAGTTCGTTTGGTAGGATGACAGAAGATAGATCTAACGCTGGCTCAGCTTCCATGCTCGGTTCGTGTGTGCTAGTCAGTTCAATCGGCCGGCAGACGAAAGAGTTATCTGGAATTTTACGAAGGACTAAACAAATTTCTAGAAGAGTTATTTCTTCTGCTTCTTCTTATTGACAATACATCTCTACACTGGGACAGAGCCGCCTCGCATATTAGTGTTTATTCAGCACTTCCACAGCTGAGAGGTTTCTAAGCCAAGTTACCATTTTTGCATTCGTATATCATGAGGCTAACACGATGATACTTTTATGTCCAGGGAAGTCGAGGCAATATCCAATCCGAAAATTGCCTAGACCGGCCTCGAGAATCAAACCTAGCCACCATCAGCATGGTCTTGCTTTGTAGCCGCGCGTCTTACCGCACGGCTAATAGGGCCGTTACTAAATAAAAAATAAAAAAATAACTGTAGAAAGAAATTCTTGGAATTCCATCAAAATTTCTCTTAGGAATTTCTCCAAAATTTCATCCATGAATGCGTCTAAAAATTAATTTAGGAATTCCTTTCGACATTCTTCCTAAAATTTAATAAGAAATTCCTTAAGACCTTCGCATATTCCTGTATAAATTACAGTGATTATGAAAATTGGAGGAAAATCTTTTTTTTTTCTCGGAACAATTTTGGTTAAATGTTGAACGGCTAATTTTATCGCCTATTGTAGAACTCCCATAAGAAATGCACGTGCGTTCAACAATAGGCGAAGTTGATTGAGCTGGTGTCCTAAATCCAGTAGATTTGGAGAGTCCGGTGCGGTAAAGTGTCCTTCGTCGGAACCGGAGCCGAAGATGTATCGGAAACAGTTGTTGCGAGCAGCGAGGAGTCGTTCTGGAACGTGTTTACTCGATTGAGGGCAGATGCAGTTTCTTGAATAGCTTCGAGCGGACAAATACTACAGTGAGCTTTACTGGACCAGTCAGTCGGTTGAGCTGGTATTCAAAGACCGTTGGTTGCTACTTTGAGTAGCCGATGAAACTTCTACGCTTCACCAGTTGTCTCTGGTATACCGGGCATGCTTCGCTCCATGCAGCATGGTTTATCTCGATTCGTAGTTTCCGCTCCACATTCATTTGTTTACAATTCGCGCATTCCTTTATGTTAGATTTACTAAGATGTAAATATGTACATTATGTGGAAGAATTTGATTTGAAAAATGTATTGGCGGTAACCACTTTCCTTTGATGGGACTTAAATCCACGACCCTCAGTACGCGGACTGGTGCTTTTAACCAACACGAAGCACCTCCGTTGCGTAGCCGGTCAAAAGCACCAGTCTAGCGTACTGAAGGTCGTGGGTTCGAGTCCCATCAAAGAAAAGTGGTTACCTTCAATACATTTTTCCAATGGCTGCACACTGCACAACATATGTTTCTGAAATAGACAAATTCATACTCAATATTTGATATTTTTGCTATTAGGCCGTTACAAATATTTAATTAGGTCAGGGGGGGGGGGGTATAATAAAAAATAAATATTAAAATGAAAAAAATCAGAAAACTCCTCGGAATACGGAATACTCAAAATTATACGAATTTTATTTTGTTGCCCCCTCAAAAGTTTTCTTTTTGGCAAAAAATCCCGAAGAGGGAGGGGACAAAATAGTTTTTAAATATTTGCATCGGTCTTATATGAGGTAGTTATAATATTCAAAATAATATTGAACATTTCCTCATAATGGTCTACATAATTTGAGATATACCATGTTTATTTTGTATATCAATATTTTTTATTTCCAAATTAACAAAATCACCTATTATGGGACGTACATATTTGAATCAATTGAAAAAAAAAATGTTGTTTGGTAGTCGACCCTTACCTTCCTTCGATCAGTGGACTAAATTTGGCTGCCGACTCCAACACTGATGGGACCGGCTGGTTGCTGTTGTTTGCGGGGTTGGTGACGGGCGGGTAGAGCACGTACGGAATCTTCAATTTTTGTCCCTCCTAAGTTGCTTGCCCAAGCAACCAGAAGTTCAGATTTTACTTAAATTTACTCTTAACCGAACTAATTGGTTCACTATGGTTCACATCAAGTTCCAAGCATCCTTAACGGAACTTTAAAGTTCACTTAAAGTTCCGTTACATACAAAAAATTACTTAAAATGAGAGCTGATTAAGCCAAAATAGCCCTTCTTATCCGAACTTCTGGTTGCTTGGGTGATTCCTTCCTGGGATTGGGACTTGGGGAGGCCTTGATTCCTGGAGATTTCTTTTCCAGACACAACACAACACACTGTTTTACAGAGGCACAATTTCCACGAGAAACTACATTTATTTTCTACGATACATTAAACTTTAACTACATTTATTCGACACTACATTTACAACTAGTCTACAATAACACGAAATAACGGAGGGTGGATCGGTGTTGTACCGTCGGCGATTCGGTTGGAACTACCAGCTGCTCTTCAGTCATCGGTTGACCTGCGGTCAGCTCAGCGCAGACGTGTAGAGTTTCTCTACTGGACTACCTGGGCTCAGCGATGCGATGGCTTCGGCTAATCTATCTCACGCTCCAATTTCTCTCGATCCTCGTACACTGCTCGGCATCGTCGCGGTATACAGTGGATAGAAAACCAGACAGTATCCAGCCATATACGCCGGACTCGACGACTGTGATGGACAATAGCCGCAATTTGTTTTGGTCTCTTCCTTCTCCGTACGGTCCGATTGTAGTCGCTGCAGCAAATCTTGGTTTTAACCCTTTGGGGGCATGACGGTCCAGTATCGTACATCCTCACCCACCCAGAAATAGTGAAATTTCTGCAAAGAAAGAAAGAAGCCTCTTCGACTGGAAAGGAGTTTGGAAAGGAATCGGATTGGGATTATAACTGAGCATTCTCATGGTCGTGGTTGCAGTCTAGCTCATCGTTCACAGGAATGGGCAGAATACAAATCTTTTCCACCGGACGCTTGAGTTCACCGGTGGCAGTCTTCACAGTAACAACTCTGGTAACATTGTCTTCTCCGGGATGCAAAGCAATAATTCTTCCTATTTTCCAGCGGATCGGCGGAGCGTTTTCATCCTTGATTACGACCAGTTTTCCTGGTTGCACTGGGATAGCTGGCTTCCATCGTTTAGTTCGAGCTTGTAATTGGATCAAATATTCGCGCTTCCATCGGTTCCAGAAGTGTTGGAGTTTCTGTTGGATTAGTTGATACTGATTCAGCCGATTCGACGAAACAGCTTTCATATTGACGTCAGGAAGGGATTGCAATGACGAGCCCACCAGGAAATGTGCAGGAGTTAAAGGCTGTAAATCGTCAGGATCATCAGACATAGGAACCAATGGACGGGAATTAAGACAGGCTTCGACTTGTGCCAGCAGTGTAGCATAATCTTCTGATGAGACAACAGTTTCTCCGATCACCTTCAGTAGATGATTTTTCGCAGATCGGACTGCTGCCTCCCAGAGACCACCAAAATGTGGCGCTTTCGGCGGTATGAAATGCCACTGTACTCCATTTTCGGCAAGCTCGGTGGTGACACGGTCATGGTGCTGGTTGTCCTTAAACATACGGAAAAGTTCGGTTAGTTGATTTCTGGCGCCAACAAAATTGGTGCCATTATCTGAATAAATGTCGGATGGCCTTCCTCGACGTGCAATAAATCGCCTCAGAGCTTGAAGGAAACGTTCCGTAGAGAGATCGGTGACAAGCTCTAGGTGTACCGCTTTGGTACAGAGGCAAACAAATACAGCTACGTAAGCCTTTACTGCAGTTCGTCTTGGAGCTGGTCGGATGTAGACGGGTCCAAAATAGTCTACGCCGGTTTTAGTAAATGGACGGGAAACGATTACGCGTGGGGATGGCAATTCACCCATAAACTGCTGGACGGTGGATGGTTTTGTACGGTAGCATCGCAAACATCGATGTACTACCTGTCTCGCTACGTTTCTCCCTCCTAGAGGCCAGAATTGTTGCCGAACTACTCCCAATAGTAATTGTGGGCCAGCGTGCAGGAGAGTTTTGTGAAAATGCTCCATTATCATTCGAGTTAGTCGATGCCTAGCTGGTATTACTACTGGGTGTTTAGTATCTTCTAGTTCTTCTGAATATTTCAGTCTTCCTCCTACTCTAATCATTCCTTCTTTGCAGATGTATGGATGAAACCACCTTAGCGGTGACCTTCTCGACACGGAATCTCCTTTCTCAAGCAACTTCAATTCATCTGCAAAGACTTCTCGCTGCACACTACGAATTATAGCTTGCTCTGCTGCCTTCATTTCTGCACACTTCAAGAAACCGGTTTCAGATCGCTGTTCTCTTGGAACTCGTCAAAGCTTGATCAACCGCAACCAGTATGCCGTTCGACGAATGAGGTCTGAGTACGAACTAAACTTGCCGAGGTACATTTCGTTGAAATCCGCTTCGGGTGACATGGTGCACGCAACGACAGTCCGTCGTCTTTCTTCTTCTCCTACTTCAAGATCTTCTGTAGTTCCACCAGGCCACATTTCTGAAGAATTCTGCAACCAACCTGGACCATTCCACCAAAGTTCGTTTTTGACAATGTCTTCAGGTGATAGTCCTCGAGATATTAGGTCGGCAGGATTGCTAATTCCGGGTACGTGTCTCCAAACACATCCATCTGTAATGGCTTGGATCTTCGCCACACGGTTGGCAACGAATGTGGTCCATGTCGTGGGTGGCGCAGCAATCCAACGTAGCACACACGTTGAATCTGTCCAAAAGTATGCTGGAACTGACAATCTTGTAGAGGTTTGAAACTTCTCGTATAATTGTGATAGAAGGAGCGCACCGCATAATTCAAGTCGTGGGATCGACTGACTTTGAAGGGGAGCTACACAGTAAAAAATAAAAAGTAATATCACATCAGATTTGATGCACATCATCGCCGTCGTAAATATAGTGTTTTATTACATCTGAATGGCGTAACTAAAAGTTGACGTACTTGATATTTTGATTTCAAATTGAAGCAATGTAATTCATTTTCGACGTAATATTTTCGATGTAGCTGAAAAAACGACGTAAAAATCGGTCAGAACGAATCCCGCTTGCGGAAGCGGGTTAGGGGTATTCGGATTTTTTCTTTCATGCCCAAAAATACATTTTCATATGCAACAATTTCAATTTTTTTATTCAAAACGCATTTTATTGTATCCACAAATAGTATTACCTCAAATTTTGAATTTTTATTTTTTAATTTTGAATTTATAATTCAAATTTTTCAACTTTATTTTTTTCTATTTAACTTAACCTAAAAAAGAATTAAATTTTTTATATTTTTTACTTTTTTTTATGTCTTGATTTTTAGTAGACCTGTGCGCCAAGTTCCTCCTGAAATTCCTCCGGAAGTTTCTCCAGAAATTCCTCCGGAAGTTCCTCCAGAAATTCCTCCGGAAGTTCCTCCAGAAATTCCTCCGGAAGTTCCTCCAGAAATTCCTCCGGAAGTTCCTCCAGAAATTCCTCCGGAAGTTCCTCCAGAAATTCCTCCGGAAGTTCCTTCAGGAATTCCTCGGGAAGTTCCTCCAGGAATTCCTACGGAAGTTCCTCCAGAAATTCCTCCGGAAGTTCCTCCAGGAATTCCTCTGGAAGTTCCTCCAGGAATTCCTCTGGAAGTTCCTCCAGGAATTCCTCTGGAAGTTCCTCCAGGAATTCCTCCGGAAGTTCCTCCAGGAATCCCTCCGGAAGTTCCTCCAGGAATTCCTCCGGAAGTTCCTCTAGAAATTCCTCCGGAAGTTCCTCCAGGAATTCCTCCGGAAGTTCCTCCAAGAATTCCTCCGGAAGTTTCTCCTGGAATTCCTCCGAAACTTCCTCCAGGAATTCCTCCGAAACTTTCTCCAGGAATTCCTCCGAAAGTTCCTCCAGGAATTCCTCCGGAAGTTCCTCCAGGAATTCCTCCGGAAGTTCCTCCAGGAATTCCTCCGGAAGTTCCTCCAGGAATTCCTCCGAAATTCCTCCAGGAATTCCTCCGAAGTTCCTCCATGAATTTCCTTGGAAGTTCCTCCATGAATTTCTACGGAAGTTCCTCCAGGAATTCCTCCGGATTTTCCTCCAGAAATTTCTCCGGAAGTTCCTCCAGGAATTCCTCCGGAAGTTGTTCCTGTAATTCCTCTGGAAGTTCCTTCACAAATTCACCTGAAATTTTGATTATGAATTAACGATGACGATACGAAATACGTTCCATTGCGAGCTAATTGATATAATTCCTTTAGGGAATTTCTGCAGGAATGACCGGGTGAATTCCTGGAGGAATTTAAAAAAAATCTTAAACAATTTTCCGGGGGAAGTCTTGGTGGAGTTTTAATGAACTTCCTAGGAGAATTTCCGGACTTAGTCTAGAAAAAGTTCAAAAGAAATGCATGAGAGATTTTATGGAATTAAGAGTCAGGATTTAGAACAATTTCATGTGAAATTCGAAAGGAATTCAGAAGGAAGTTCTCGTCTAAATTATAGAGTGTTCTTGGGGAAATTTCAAGAAGAACTCCAGGAAAACCCTAAGGAGTTCCCAGGTGATTTGCTTAAGGAATCGCTGATGGAATTTCTGAGGAAGTTGGAGAAATTTTAGAAGGCATATTTGGGGAGAATTTTATAAGATTGAAAGATTGAAAGATCTGGAATAACTTTCTGAGAGTTCCTCCGGAAGTTCCTTCTGGAGTTCCTCCGGAAGTTCCTTCTGGAGTTCCTCCGGAAGTTCCTTCTGGAGTTCCTCCGGAAGTTTCTTCTGGAGTTCCTACGGAAGTTCCTCCTGGAGTTCCTCTGAAAGTTCCTCCAAGAAGTCATCCGAAAGATCCTCTGGAGGTTCCTCCAGGCATTCCTCCGGAAGAGGTTTGCGGGATTGCTGGAGGAGCTTCCGGAAGAATTCCTGCGGGAGTTTCCGGGGGAATTCCTGAAGGAACTTCCGGAGGAATTCCTTGAAGAACTTCCGAAGGAACTACTTGCGCAACTTCCGGAGAAACATCCGGTGGAATTTCTGGAAGAACTTTTAAAAGAACTCCTGGAGGAACTTTCAGAAGAACTTCCGGAGGAATTTCAAGAGGAACTTCCGGAAGAATTCCAGGAGGAACTTTCGGAAGAATTCCAAGAAAACCTACTGGAGGAATTTCTGGATGACCTCGTGGAGGAACTTTCTCAGTATTCGCAGAAGGAACCCTTGGAGGAATTTGCGAAGTAATTCCTTTTTAAAATTTAAAATTTGAAGTAGTTCCTTCGGAAATTCTTCAAGGAATTCCTCCGGAAGTTCCTTCAGGAATTCCCCCGGAAACTCCCGCAGGAATTCTTCCGGAAGCTCCTCCAGCAATCCCGCAAACCCCTTCCGGAGGAATGCCTGGAGGAACCTCCGGAGGAATTCCTAGGGGAGCTTCCGGAGGAATTTCTAGGGGAGCTTCCGGAGGAATTTCTAGGGGAACTTCCAGAGTAATTCATAGGGGAACTTCCGGAAGAATTCCAGGGAGAACTTCCGGAGGAATTTCAGGAGAAACTTCCGGAGGAATTCCTAGGGGAACTTCCAGAGGAACTGCCGGTAGAATTCCTATGGGAACTGCCGGGAGAATTCCTATGGGAACTTTCGGAGGAACTCCGAAAGTTTAGAAGGATCTTTCGGATGACTTCTTGGAGGAACTTTCAGAGGAACTCCAGGAGGAACTTCCGGAGGAATTCCAGGAGGAACTTCCAGAGGATTTCCAGGAGGATTTTCCGGAGGAATTCCAGAAGGAACTTTTGGAACATCCAGATAGAGCTTCCGGAAGAATTGCAGAAAAAAAATCTGAAGCAGTTCCAGCAGAAACTTTTGGCGGAATTCCAGCAGGAACTCTAGGAACTCTGAATTCGTGAAGGATATTCTGGAGGAATTCCGGCAGGAACTTCCTGAAGAACTCCAGAAGGAACCTCCGAAGGCACACTAGAAGAAACTTCCGGATGAACTCCAGAAAAAACTTCCGGAGGAACTCAAAAGGAACTTCCTGAGGAACTCCAAAAGAAACTCTGGCTAATGCCAAGAAGGTACTAGATAAGGCTAAGCTGAAGGCGGGCTGGTCCGTATGCTTGTTGAGCATAATCCAGCCACCTCAGTCCTGCTATAGGTGCCTCGGCTACGGTCATAAATCCTTTGACTGTCGGGGTCCCGATCGTAGTAAGCTATGCCGCAGGTGTGGAGCTGAAGGCCACAAAGCTCGCACCTGTCAGGCCGCACCGAGGTGTCTGATCTGTCCCCCTGGTACAGACAACAGACACCTCACCGGTGCACAGGCCTGTCCGGCCTCTAGAAGGGTCCAGACATGCAAGTAACACAGCTAAACTTAAACCACTGCGAGGCAGCGCAAGCGCTGCTACAACAGTCGGTTACTGAGTGTAAAGCTGATGTTGCCTTGGTGTCCGACTCATATCGCATCCCTGCTGGAAACGGCAGTTGGGTTGCAGACAAGTCCGGATCGGTGGCAATCTGGACTTGCGGGCGGTTCCCCATTCAGGAGATAATATCATCTCCTAACGATGAGGGTTTCGTTATAGCAAAGGTAAACGGAGTTTACTTTTGTAGCTGTTACTATCCTCCTAGATGGAGTATACCCGAGCAGCACAAGCCAGACAAAAATGGTTGCCATAACTTGATTGTGACTGAATCTGGTCACATATGAGTTGCAGTAACCAATATAGAACATGCGTGTTGCTAGGGTAGGGCAGTATACTAGCGTAGTGGACACTCTTGCGGTCAAACTAACTGGTCTAAAACCGTTAGTAGTAGCAGATGACTTCAACGCGTGGGCGGTGAACTGAGGAACCCGGTTCACCAATGCTAGAGGTCATATTCTGCTAGAGTCTCTAGCGGGACTTGATGTAGTTCTGCTGAATGAAGGCGTCAACATTCAGAGGACCGAACGGTGAATCATGCATCGACGTGACCTTCTGCAGCGCGGGATGGACGTTGAATCCGGATTAGAGACTACATGAAGGGAATACAGCTAGTGACCATCAGGAACTTCGTTTTATGGTTAGCTATACCCCCACTGGATCTAGAGCTACGAGAAAGGTCAAAGGTGCTGACCAAAGATGGGGCACCTCACAGTTCGATCGAGAACTGCTGATTGAGTCATTACAGTGGGAAGATCGGACTTTGAACCTTAATGGTAACGAGTTGACCGATGTCCTGACACGAGCTTGCTACATGGCTATGCCAAACCGCAAACCAGCGTACTGGTGGACTGACGCGATAGCTGAGCTTCGTAGATCTTGCCAAAAGAAGACTACGACGTGCAAGAAACGAGGTTGATCGACTTTATAGACGCCGGAACGACTTGGCGAGCGTGGGGCGTATCCGAGGATGGAGAGATGCGGCCTCGAACCGTGCATTGTGGCGTCAAATTGTTGATTCAGTGTTATCTGTTTAGATGTTAACTAAATAAATGAATGAATAGACGCCGGACATTCCAGACAGCAAGCAGAGCTCTAAACTACGAAATAAAGTGTAGTAAAAGAGCATGCTTTGAAAGGCTGTGCAGTATGGCAAACAACACTCCATGGGGGGATGCTTACAAGATAGTGATGGCTAAAACAAATAGCACACCTCCTGAGAGATCTCCGGAGATGTTAGCTAGGATCGTTGAAGGGCTGTTCCCGAAGCATGATTCACCAGACTGGCCTGATACACCGTATGGGTCGGTTCACGTGGTCCTGTTAGTGACTATCGAAGAGCTTATCGAAACCGCAAGAGGTTTTAAGCTCAATAAGGCGCCAGGTCCGGATGGTATTCCGAACCTGGCCCTTAAACACGCGATTCTTGCCGCTCCAGATATGTTCAGGAGCTGCCTCCAACGTTGTCTGGATGAAGGAAACTTTCCAGATCATTGGAAACGACAGAAATTGGTGCTATTGCCCAAGCCTGGGAAATCCCCGGGAGAACCTTCGGCATACAGACCGGTTTGCCTCCTCGACGGAGCTGGTAAGCTGCTTGAGAGGGTTATTCTGAACAGACTGTCGACCTATACCGAGCGTACTGGTGGGCTATCAAACAACCAGTATGGCTTCCGAAAAGGTCGTTCCACCGTCGAAGCAATTCGATCGGTAACGGATACGGCCAAGATAGCGAGAGGTTTGAACAGGCAAGGTATTAGATACTGCGCATTGATTACACTTGATGTAAAAAATGCGTTTAACAATGCTAACTGGGTAGCTATTGCTGACTCCCTGCACTAATTGAGAGTTCCGGATTACCTGTGCAGGATACTGAAAAGTTATTTTCAGAATAGGGTGCTGATATACGACACGGATGCTGGTCAAAAGTCGATCGTAGTGTCTGCGGGTGTTCCACAGGGGTCGATCCTCGGACCGGTTCTGTGTAATATTATGTACGACGGAGTATTACGCTTAAGTCTCGCGGCCGGTGTGGAAATAGAAGGCTTCGCGAATGACGTAATGCTAGAGGTAACAGGAGACACTCTCGACGAAGTCAAAATGAAGGCTTCATACGCGATTGGCAGAGTGCAGGAATGGCTCAACTCGAGGCGGTTGTGACTAAAATAAATACTCCCCCTAAACAATTAGAAAATTCCCATAAGAAAATAGAAAATTGCCAATAAAGAAATCTATTTATTTATTTATTGTCGTCAATCATGTTTGTAGACCGTTTGATACAGATTTAGTCTTATAATATAGTTCTCCGTTACTTAAAATTACTAAACACTTTTATCCGATATGAAAATTATACACACCAAGCATTTACTGAGTACGCAAGTATTGTTTCAATTTAGTCTTAGATGTATTGAAATCAATAGCATTCCAATGTTTATTATAAGCAGCCATCATTTGATTTATGGGTCCGAATTTCGCATAGTTTGTACGATGACTACTACAGGCAAATAAAGTTCGATTTCGCAAAGGTCTTTGTGGGATATAAAATTCAATTTAGATAATATTGCCTCTGAGTCGACCTTGTTCGAGATAACATCATTAATGAAAGATAGCATCGCATATTCCCGTCGTTCCTTCAATGTTTGTATACTAATTAGCATGCATCGTGCTTTATAAGACGGGAGTGGAAGTTGAGTCCACCCCAACTTGCGTAGTGCATATAATAAAATTGCTTTTGTACCGACTCAATTCTTGTGTCATGCGTGACTGTGTAAGGTGACCAAACTATGCTGCAATATTCAAGTATCGATCTGACATAAGCAATATATAATGTTTTTATAGTGTATGGATCGTGGAAGTTGTAGCCAAACCTTTTATGAATCCTAACATATTATTAGCTTTGTTTATAATAGTATTATAATGGTCAATGAACGTAAGCTTAGAGTCTATAATTATGCCAAGATCCCTAACTCTATCACATCTTGTCACCTTTTGGCTACCTAAAGTGATTGTCATATTTGGAATACTTCGTTTTCTGCTTATAGTAATTAAGTTGCATTTCTTTATATTGAGCTGTAACAAACTTTTTATACACCAGTTATGAAATATCTGGATCTCGTGTTTGAATGTGTTCATGTCTTCAGCGTCTTTGATCTCAATAAAAGTTTCATATCGTCAGCGTAAATCAATACTTTTAGATGTTTTAGAATGAAGGACAAGTCGTTTACAAACAAAATAAACAATAGCGGACCTAAATGAGAGCCTTGCAGGACTCCTGATGTGGAATGAATAGCTACAGATTGCTTTCCTTTGAACCTAACTATTTGATTGCGACTGGTCAGATATGCTTCAAGCCATTTAAGGAGTCCAGGCTGGATTCCCATTTTTGCAGTTTAAAGAGAAGCATTGGTATATCAACTCTATCGAACGCTTTACTAAAATCCGTATATAAAACTTCAACGTGATTTCCTCTGTCCATGGCTTCAAGAGAATAATTCACAAATTCCAGTAAGTTCGTAGCTGTCGACCGACCTTTAAAGAATCCGTGCTGGCTTGTAGTGATCCTATTTTTTATTTGGTTGAATATTTTCTCATTGACAATTGCTTCGAGTAATTTTGGAATGGTGGAGAGAAGAGCGATTCCGCGGTAATTGCGGATGTCGGATTTTTTGCCAGACTTGAAAATCGGCACCAGAAAGGAAGTTTTCCACGGTTTAGGAAATTCTCCAGATTTTAGTGACATATTGAAAAGCCAAAACAAAGGAGCAGTGAGCTCAGCTGCCATAGTTTTCAAAAATACGGGGGGAACACCATCTGGACCGGTACTCTTGGTTACGTCCAATTGTTTTAACGCGTCCAAGATGTCAAGAACATTAATTTGGTCGACGCTTATATCGTTTATATCGTCAGGGTATGAGCAATAAATAAATTTCAAATTTCCACAAATAAAACAAAATTTCCATGAACAATTAAAAATTTTCCACAAAACAATAATAAATAAGCACTTTTAAAAGCAAAAATTGCAATTATAAAAGAAGAATTTTCCATAAAAAAAATTAAATGTTCCACGAAAAAAATACAAAATTTCCATAAATAAATCAATATTAGCAATAAAAAATAACAAAATTTTCCACAAAATAAATATATTTTTTCCATAACAAAATAAAAATTTTCCACGAAATGATCAATAAAAAGCAATAAAAATATAAGAAAATTTTCATAAAGAAATATAAAAAAGCAATCAAACTGTGCTTTTTTCCATAGATGACCCCTTCTTTAAAAGCGTTTAAAGTTCATGTAAAATTTCATCAGCTTTATTGCTTTCTTGTATTTTTTAATGGAAATTTTCTTATTTTTTTATTGCTCTTTATTGATTATTTTGTGGAAATTTTTTATTTTTTTATGGAAAATTCTCCTTTTATAATTGCTATTTTTGCTTTGAAAAGTGCTTATTTATTTTTGTTTTGTGGAAAGTTCTTAATAGTTTATGGAAATTTTGTTTTATTTGTGGAAATTTTATAATTATTTATTGCTCATACCCTGATTTTTTTATTGGCAATTTCCTAATTGTTTATGGAAAATTTCTAATTTTAAATGGAAATTTTATTTAGCTGCCGGCGGTTGTCCCTTGCACACCACAAGACGGAAGTCGTGGTGGTGCATAACCGTCATGGGTTGCAGCAAGCGAGGATAAGAGTAGGGACCTGCACAATTAACTCCGTGAGGTCTCTTAAGCATCTGGGCGTGATGATCGATGCTAAGCTCAATTTTACGAGTCACGTCGATCATGCATGTCAGCGGGCTTCATTGGCGATAAAATCTTTATCACGAATGATGCCCAACAGATCGGCGGTGCATAGTCAAGTGCGTAGGTTGATAGCGGGCGTAGCATTGTCATCATCCGCTATGGCGTACCGGCATGGGCCGTAACACTAAAGGCCGAGTACAATGTAAAGAAACTGATCAGAGTACACCGGCTGATGTGCCTACGTGTCGCGAGCGCATATCGCACCATATCATATGAGGCGGTGTGCGTTATAGCTGGAATGATGCCGATAGACATACTCCTAGAGGAAGATGTGGAGTGCTACAACGAAAGGGACTCGGTGCAAGTGCGACGTGTCAAGAGAGCAGCCTCGCTGCTCAAATGGCAAAGAGCATGGGACACCGCAGTCAAAGGTCGTTGGACCCACAGACTGATTCCGGATGTGTCCAACTGGGTCGATAGAAAACATGGTCAGGTCAACTTCCACCTAACACAGGTGTTGTTTGGATTTCAGACGCAAATGAAAGACAAATGCTCGGAGCATATTAGTACCTGTGTAGCACACTTGTCACATATCAGTCACAGTAGCTCATATGTGACCAAATCCAATCACATTGGAGTTGCTGTAATTGATCTGAACTGTGCTACTAGGGTAGGTTGATGCTGCGGTTGGGGACATCATGGAAGGCGTGGTGGATTCATTAGACCATTTGATTCAAACTCCAGGACAATTTGGAGATTCTACAACATTTCACATACATGGATTCAATATTCAAATGAATGATAAATGGTCGGGGGACATAATCGGGTTGACACCGTGGCTGGGGACGTCATGGAAGTCGTGGTTATATTAATGGACCATTCGATAAGAACTCAAGGACAATTTGAAGACCTTACCTTACTTATCTTGTATGCCTGGATTTGAGACGTAAATTAAGACAAATACTAGGAAGGCACGATTTGATTGATACTAGGAAGGCACGATTTGATTGATACCGCGGCTGAAGACATCATGGAAGTCGTGGTTGATTCGGTACACCATTTGATTCAAACTCCAGAACAATTTGGAGATCCTACAATTTTGTGTACGCTAGAATTTGATATGTAAATGAAAGATAAATGCTTGGAGGACATGATTGGGTTGATTCTGAGGCTGGGGACATCATGGAAGTCGTGGTTGACCTGGTAGACCATTTGATAAGAACTCCATGACAATTTGGATTCCTTAAAACATCTCATTTTAGTGAACCATGTAATGTTCTTGAGTGATCTGATTGTGGTTGGACATATATTCTGCGTTGTCGGTCCAGTTAAATAGATGTGTGCACAAAAGAAAAGCATCACCCAGCCTAGAAAAAGAAAAAGAAGAAAAACTGCACAATCTGATATAATTTGCTAGAAAAGTTTAAACCGGCAGCAGCAAAGAACAGAATCAGAAAAGTAGTTCCCTAATAGTAACTTTGGTCGTTTAGAAAAATAGTCTAGGTTAGTATTAGAATTTGTATTAAAAAGATTGTCATTGAAGTCCAATTCATTCCAAAACAGAATGAGATCTATACTCTGACTACAAATTGTCCTCTCAGTAGTTGATATTTACGTGTGCTGTTGTGTGAACAAATTCAAGTAAGCATTTGCAAACTCGAACATATTGCTAGTACACTACAAATCAGATTCACCTTATTATCCACAGGCTTCACTGAGCCTTTCCAATAAAGAACAACTTCCGGCATTGCCTGATGCTTCCCGGGAGACAACGACAGAATCATCGCTTCCTTTCGTTCATACCCTTCTTCCTTCAGATTGTCTCTCCTCCAGCATTGGAAGAGCGTGGAATTTTGCTTGTTACGAAAAACAGACCGCGATGTGATGCATAATGCTGAGGGAAGATTTGTTAAAGGACAAAAGCAGCTGAAACTATGGTTGGACGTATGAGTACCGTGGAGTTGGGTATCTTTGGGGAAACTATGACACAAAAACTAAACTTAATTTACTTATAAAAAGTTATTAATTTATCTTACTAATATTTTAACCATTGTAACCTTTTTTCTGCGTACCTCACACTAGAGCAAATGAATCATTAATCATTGCTGAATTATAGGTGTGTCAAAATCGCCCACCTCACGGTGTACTCTTTTACGTGCATAGTTACAGCATCTCGCTACTGTAGTAGTGGGATTTGGCCACTAGAGGAAAAGAACAGAGTTTATTTATAGAACTTTTTTTGTGTCGCTTGTTGAAAAGCAACAGTGGCCGTAGTCCTTGCTTTCGCGTATAACAGCAAGCGGGAAGTCTTCCCCGAAGAGTTGTGTTTTTGCTTTCTCTTTTATTGCTTTCCATACTAGGAATAATCATCATCGTCATTATGAAAGGACATGCTTGCTCAACGGACATTGTATGCTCAGGGCCAGGAATGGAGTGGAGGATGTGGAGCAAGGACAAGAACTTGAAACAGGATTGATTAAAGGGGAAACACACGAAACATAGCATTTCAATTGTTTGTGGTGGGATTTGTTCTCAGTACGTGTCACTGGTATGAAGTCATAGAAAATCATCCCCTCCAAAAATATATGCGTAGAACAACGATAGAAACTTTCCGTGGGGTATTCTCAAACTAAAATTGTTTTTAAATATAAAAACAACATATTTTAAAATACTTTGGATAAAAATCTTGAATGGATCTTTTAAAAGCTAAATCATTCGGTGACCCGATGGCCATGGAATCTGTGATATAATAGACTAATATTGTATAAAAAGGATGTCAATCCTTGAGAATGAAACTGGCCATTCGATATCCACGCAACAGGTTCAGTTGCTCCACTAATCTCCTAAATTGAACAATTATGGAAATCAATCATCTGGTATACCTGAATCTGAAGAAAATTATGTAACTGGTCATTCGATTGCAGAGGAACAAGTTGTTAAGCTCTCAGAATCTTCGTTAGGATTCCTAATTTGAAGGAAAATGTATAATAGAATAGCATAGCTTGTCGGGTTGAAGTTGTTTAACAAAGTAAATAGACCCTTGTTAAAAAAAATTAAGGACCTCTGGTAGGGCAGGCCAAAGCTCTCCATAAAGAAAATATGTTAACTAGCTGACCCGGTGAACTTTTCCAAGCAATTAAAAGTTCAACTTGAGGATTGAACTAAGAAGCTCACATTTAGTTCGAATATAGCTCCATTATCCATAAACCGAACTCAACTCACAATTACTTCTTTTAATGAACTTGAAAGTTCAAGAAAAGTTGCATATTCCTCTTCATCTAAACAGCTTGAATCAGCTTGAAAAATCAATATTATTCTGAACTATAAAGTTCTCACCACGCTACTTTGGAACTTGTTCCGAAATTCTAATATCAAGTTCCACGATAGCATAAAATGAACTTCTTGTTAGCACAAAAGTTCACAAAATAATTTTTGATATACTTTTTTTTTCACTTTACGGGTACAAAAAAAGTTCTGAATATTACTTTGTACGAACTTGAGTATAGGCGGACTGAAACAAAAACAAAACATAAAGGAAAAACATGTCTCATAAAGTTCACATTTAGTGCCACCTTGACATTGAACAAACTTTCTTGTTCACATTTTATCCTAAATCAGCGGTTCTCAACCTTTTTCTTCAGATGTACCCCTTCAAACTATTGCATAAATTGAGGTACCCCCTCCTGAAAGTAGGCTTCCAGGTCTCTTGAAAGGACAATTTCAAGCCCTTGAATCTCTTAAAAGTAGCCTTCCGCACCTTAATAAGAGGCATCTGAGCCTCCTGCATGGCTTTCGAACCTCTTGCATGGCAGCTTTCGAGCCACTTAAAAGGAGGCTTCTTTTGCATCTCGAAAGGACGCTTCTGAACCTCTTGAAAGTATGCTTCCAAGCCTATTGGAGATAGGCTTCTGAGCCTCTTGAAAGGAGGCTTCCGAGCCTCTTGAAAATAGGCTTCCGAGCCACTTGAAAGTAGACTTTTAAGCCTCTTGAAAATAAGCTTCCGAGCCTCTTTAAAATAGGCTTGCGAGCCTCTTGAAAATAGGCTTGCGAGCCTCTTGAAAGGAGGCTTCCGAGCTTTTTGAAAGAAGGCTTCCTACCTTTTTAAAAGGCGGCTTCCAAGCCTCTTGAAAGTAGACTTCCGAGCTTCTTAAAACAAGACTTCCGGCCTCTTGAAAAGAGACTTCCCTGCCTGTTGAAAAGAAGCTTCTCAGCCTCTTGAAAGCGGGCTTCCGGGCTTCTTGGAAGACGGCTTTCAGGCCTCTTGAAAGGAGGTTTCCGAGCCTACTGGAGAGAGCCTTGTGAGCCTATTGTAAAGAGGCTTCCAAGCCTCTTAAAAAAAGGTTTCCGAGCCTTTTGAAAAGAACTTTCCGAGTTTCTTGAGAGGAGTCTTCTGAGCTTTTTGAAGCGGGTCTCTCAAAGCGAGGCTTCCAGGTCTCTCGAAAGGAGGCTTCCGAGCCTCTTGATAGTAGCTTCCCGAGCCTCTTGAAAGGAGCCATCCCAGCTTTTTGAAAGAAGTCTTCCGACTCTTTTAAAAGGCGTCTTCCGTGGCTCTTGAAAGTAGACTTCCAGGAATCTTAAAACAAGGCTTCCGGCATCTTGAAGGTATTTATCCAAGCCTTTCGAAAAGAACCTTTCGAGCCTCTTGAAAGGAGTCTTCCGAGCTATTTGAAAGAAGGCTTCCGACCTTCTTAAAAGGAGGCTTCCGAGGCTATTGAAAAGAGGATTCCGGGTATTTCAAAGCGAGGCTTCCGAGCCTCTTGAAAGAAGGCTTGCAGGCCTCTTGAAAGGAGGCTTCCAAGCCTCTTGAAAGAAGATTTTCAAGCATCTTGAAAGGATGCTTCCAAGCCTCTCGAAAGAAGGCTTCCGAACATCTTGGAAGGAGGCCTACAAGCTGTCTGGGTGAATCCTACCGAGAAGCAAAGCGCTCCGATCGAATAGACTTCACCGCCCAACCAAACTGACTATTTACAAAACGCTCATTAGGCAGATGGTGGAGAAGGCGATTGAACCACGAGTTGCATCAGCTGTTGGGGTAGCCATCCATCGTTCACCCCAGAATATCGGAAGACTGCGGTAGACCGAGCACGTAGCCAGAATGACGGGTAGTTATCTGGTGAAAATGGTTCTTGACAACGATCCTACGGTCGCCAAGGTGCGCAGCGAGCAATGTGGAAGCGATTTGCGGAACCTTCGCAGACTTCGTGGTTGGCGACATGCAGCCATGGACTGAACTGATTTTTTTTTAATTTTTAAATTTTAATGGGGGGAAAGACGGCTTTCGCAGGTTTTGTTCTATTATTGGCAGGAGGGTTTTTCTCGACCAGATTTTATGAAATTTGGCCACAAATTTCTTTGATATGCAAAGAATGTTTAGGCCAAATTTGAGCCTAGTCAGTCATAAAAAACCCCCCTGCCAATAATAGAACAAAACCTGCCAAAGCCGTCATTCCCCCTAATTTAATATTTTAAAATTTTTAATTTCTTTAATTTTTAAATTTTTAAATTTTTTAGATTTTCAATTTCTAAATTTTTGTATTTTTAAATTTTTAAATTATTAAATCTTTAAATTTTTAAATTTTCATATTTTAAAATCTTAAAATTTGAAAATTTTTAAATTTTAAAATTTTAAAATTTTAAAATTTTAAAATTTTTAAATTTTTTAAATTTTTAGATTTTTAAATTTCAATGTTTTAATATTTTAAAATTTTTACAAGCACGCACACAATTTTTAAATCTTTAAATTTTTAAATTTTTAAATTTCTAAATTTTCAAATTATTAAATGTTTCAATTTTTAAATTTTTAAATTTTTAAATTTTAAATTTTTTAAATTTTTAAATTTTTAAATTTTTAAATTTTTAAATTTTTAAATTTTTAAATTTTAAAATTTTTAAATTTTTTAAATTGTTAAATTTTTAAATTTTTAAATTTTTAAATTTTCAAATTTTTAAGTTTTTAAATTTTTAAATTTTTAAATTTTTAAATTCTTAAATTTTTAAATTTTTAATTTCTTAAATTTTATAATTTTTAAACTTTAAATTTTTAAATTTTTAAATTTCTAAATTTTTAAATTTTAAAATTTTTAAATTTTTAAATTTTTAAATTTTTAAATTTTTAAATTTTTAAATTTTTAAATTTTAAAATTTTAAAATTTTTAATTTTTTTAAATTTAAAATTTTAAAATTTTTAATTTCATAATTCATTTCAATTTAAAATTTTAAAACTTTTAAATTTTTAAATCTTTAAATTTTTAAATCTTTAAATTTTTAAATTTTAGATTTTAATTTTTTTTTTTGAATTTTTAAATTTTAAAGTTTTTAATTTTATAATTTTAAATTTTAAAATTTTAAATTTTTCAAACTTAAATTTTTATTTTTTTTAATTTTTAAATTTTTAAACACTAACTTTTTTAAATTTTTTAAATTTTTAAATTTTTAAATTTTAAATTTTTAAATTTTAAATTTTAAATTTTTAAATTTTAAATTTTAAATTTTAAATTTTTAAATTTTAAATTTTAAATTTTAAATTTTAAATTTTTAAATTTTTAAATTTTTAAATTTTTAAATTTTTAAATTTCTTAATTTTTTAATTTTTTAATTTTTAAATTTTTATATTTTTAAATTTTTAAATTTTTAAATATTTAAATTTTTAAATTTTCAAATTTTTAAATTTTTAAATTTTTAAATTTTTGAATTTTTAAATTTTTAAGTTTTTAAAATTTTAAATTTTTGAATTTTTAAATTTTTAAATTTTTAGACTTTTAAATTTTTAAATTTTTAAATTTTTGAATTTTTAAACTTTTAAATTTTTAGATTTTTAAACTTTTAGATTTTAAATTTGTCAAATTTTTAATTTTTTAGTTATAAAAAACCAAGTTGTATTGATTGGAAGTTCGATGTGGAAGGTAATATGTATTCTAAATTTTGCACAAAAGTCCAAAAAAAATTTTTAAAAATGTTAAATTTTCAAATTTATAAGTTTTCAAATTTTTAATTTCTAAATATTTTTAATTTTTTTAAATTTTCAATTTTTTAATTTTTAATTTTAATTTTTTTTATTATTTTAATTTGTTTTAAATTTTTAAATCTTAAAATTTTTAAATTTTTTGATTTTTAATTTTTTAATTTTTTTTTCATTTTTAATTTTTTTAGTTTTTAAATTTTTAATTTTTTTAATCTTTAAATTTTTAATGTTTGAAATTTTTAATTTTTTGAATTTTTAAATTTTTAATTTTTTTAGTTTTTAAATTTTTAATTTTTTTAATCTTTAAATTTTTAATGTTTGAAATTTTTAATTTTTTGAATTTTTAAATTTTAAAATTTTTAAATTTTTAAGTTTTTAAATTTTTAAATTTTTAAATTTTTAAATTTTTAAATTTTTAAATTTTTAAATCTTTAAATTTTTAATTTGTTAAATTTTTAAATTTTTAAATTTTTAATTCCTAAATTTTTAAAATTTTAAATTTTTGAATTTTTAAATTTTTAGACCTTTAAATTTTTAAATTTTTAAATTTTTAGTGCAATTTTTTTTAAATTTTTGAATTTTTAAACTTTTAAATTTTTAGACTTTTAAACTTTTAGATTTAATTTTTTTTTAATTTTTAATTTTTTAGTTATAAAAAACCAAGTTGTATTGAATGGAGGTTCGATGTGGAAGGTAATATTCTAAGTTTTGTGACTGTATGTTAAAATGATTCGATATTTGAGTTTATATTGGGTGAAATGAAATAAAGTTAGTAAGAACTGCTCCTTAGAAGTTTTTAATAGGGCGCCACTGGAATGTATGGGAAAAAAGTGTCAACGATTTTAGGAACAAAGTGTCTTCAGCAATGTCAAAGCGTATTATTTAAGCTTTATTTAGAAGTTTGTTGCAATAGGGTGGCCCCACTGGCTCCAATGAATTCACTCGGGTAAGTAACCAAAACGTGCATTTTTTTATGCTCTAAAAAGAAGACGTCACTTCGATAAAAATTAAAACTAAAAAGTTACAATCAAAATATTGATTTTTTTAGGGTCACCCTAACATAATTATTTAAAATTATCATAACAAATGATACAAACGACGTACAACAATGGTTTCTTCAGCAAAATGCCTCAAAATTAAATAAGGAACTACTTCTTAGAACATCGTACAATGCTAAAATTAGAAATATAGAAGTTTAAAATTTTATCTCAAAATGTAGTGGGGCCACCCTTTGAAACGGCTTGTGCTAAATCAGTTATTAACCGATTTCACTCAAATTCGTGGAGGACACTTAGAACATGGGACAGAATTAAGTGGCCGGTGTGGAGAAAAATCGAATTTTTGAACCACCCTAATATATATCTAGATAAAAATTAAACCAAAAAAATTACGAGTGATGTAAACAACCTACAATTACGGTCTGTTTAGTAAAGTGGTCACTGGAGTGTTTCAAATTTAAACTTTTTTGCTCCCCGATGCTTAAACGATTGCATTTGCCATTTCAATAATCCTCCTAAATTTTTAGCAATTTTGGATGTTATTTGACTCTGCACACGTCATTTGAAGTTTGTATGAAAATCACTGTGAAAACTGACCCTTATGTGGAAGACCGTTCCGTGAGGTGGCCCATGAACTATTTATATATAATCAACACATTCCCAACAAACAACGAAAAGCTACAAATAAGCATCTAAGTTGAATTATTGTTTATTTGTAATCTTCATAGCTGAATAAAATGGATGCTGAATAATTCGCTAGACAAATTTCATCTCAGCATTTGATCCAACTAATATTCGACTTGGCATATTTATTTGTTTACCACCTTTATTTGAGGTCGAATTAACGTTTTAGTTTTATCACATTTCAGCACATTGGGGAAGTTTATCAATGTGCTGAACTAATGATTTTCAAAATTCTCTGTTCGACTATGATGTGATGCTCTGAAAGGGTGGTCGAATTGAGTTTGAATAGTAGATTAATAAGCAAGCATTAGACATCCTTCTTAATCGTTGTTCTTCTTAACCATTGGATTTCACCTTTACCGGATCTATCGCACAGTGGAAGAAAACATCATTATGGTTTATGCTTTTTCCGTTTGAAAGAAAATCGCAATGGCTTGAATTGATGATATTTGGATAGGAATATGGTAATTTATTTTCAAGACATTTTTGGATTCATTGTCAAGAACACTCAGGATTTTTATATTCGTGGGGCAATGCATAATTGTTTCGTCATACATAATTAATTCCTGATCTAGGAAAACGCTGTTGGAAATTATAACATAAAAAAATTACTGGTGCAATGAAGAAAATTCATGCAGTTGTTGTAAAGGTGTGCGGAAACGAACACAAACAAATTCATAAAAAATCGACCATATTGCATGTCTGTTACAGATTTCACATGTACTAATTGTGTTTTATATGCAAATGAATGTCGATATGTGTAGTTATTTATTCGCTGCATGTGTGGTATTGATGGCAGAATAATATCGTAACCGATTATTCAGAGAATCCGAGCAATGTCGAACATAAATTCATTAAATTTTCATAAATTCCATTATTGGAGACGAATTTTATTTTATCGTTTTGACATTATTTTCTTATATTTTTTCCCAGTGTTGAATGGTTATGACTCGCTGAACAATGGTTGAAATAAAAATCTTGTACAGTTATTAACAAACTGTAGTTTGACAGATTGACTTGTTGATTAAGAGTCCAATTATGATTCATATTCAGCCATACGATTATTTATGTTTTGCCTTGAGTAAGCCATAACTTACAAATCATGGATGGCGCAGATGGTAACGTTACCGGCGGATAATAAAATGTCAGCAGTTCGAGACCCGATTTAGGAAAATTTTAAAATGATTATATGAAAATAGCAATTGCAATACGTACAATGGAGATCTTGATGATGTTACTCTCAATGCGTTATTATTTTCGAAGAATTTACATGTGGCTAAATTAAGGCTAAGTAAAATGCTTATTAAAGGTTTAACGAATCAGGTAATAAAGTTGTTTTTCAAAATGAGATGTTGTAGCTGTATAACTTCTCCAAAATTGTGTGAACAAAGCCTGAACAGAAGTTGCGATAAGAAATAGTACAGACATAATTCAACGCAGTGCTGAACTGAATCATCACACTGATGTTAGTTAAACTAGTGAATGTTTGTTGGGTTGCCTACACAGAATACTTCTCAAGCTGAAAGACAATTGTTGTTGCGAAGCGATTTCTCGTTTGGGAAAAAATTTATTAAGAGAACAAAATTGCTCACTATTGATATTGATGTTATTCTTTTACGTGTTAAATTGAATTTCCCACGATTCAGTATTTCCTTAATAACTTTTCTTGCGAGCATCAAATCGTTTTGCAACCAAGACGACCTGTTTCCTTGTAAAATTCCTTATGTTGCCAAAGTACTTATATGTTGCTAGAGCTTAAAGGGAAGCGTTGGGGAACGGTTTTCCGTGAATGTTACTGTTTTCATAGCAATTAGCATAGCAGAGAAAAAATCAAGGTTCGACTTTTCCTTTGCCCCCTTAGGAAAATTTTCATGGGTAGAAATTTTAAAACTTTAATGAATATTGAGCACCCCTAAATCATGTCCGATTGAGCTCAAATTTAGCAAGGAGTTATATTTTGGGGTGATGAAACATGTGAGCAATGCACATTGGGCAAAACTTTTTTTTCTTACAAGGAGGAATTTTTTGTTTTGTTTTTTGATGCCACAGGACCCAAAATGCATGAAACTTTGAGAATTAATTTTTCGAAAAAAATCGACTGTTTTGGGACTTCGAAAAAATTTCTTATGGCCAAAACAGTTTTTCGGCGAATTTAAAAACCGGACGTTACGCAAACATTTCCTTAGCCCTAAAATATGCCCCTGTGCAATATTTGACTTCCATCGGACATTTGTTCAAAGTCCCAAAAATGTTCTAAGAGAAAAAATCGATTTTTTTTCAATTTTTGCCTTTCTCGTATACAAAGTATACGTAAAGGCTATAGGATCACTCCAAAACCGAACTTGTGATAGAAGGCTCGGAGACCCATAGTGTTGTATACCAATCGACTCAGATCGACGAATTGAGGTGATGTCTGTATGTGTGTATGTATGTATCTGTGTGTGTACAAAAATGTGAGACACACTTTTTGGTACTTAGCATTATTCGATTTACTCGCAACATGTTGCAGTCGACGCGGATTGCGGTCTAGTTGTTTCCTATTAAAAATTGACCGGATCGGTCATTGCGTTCCAAAGTTATTGAAAAAACATTGTTTTTCTGGCAAGGGAAATTTTTTTCAAAAGCGAAAAAAAAAATTTATTCAAAGATTGCAGCAATGCATTCAAATGACCGCAAATGCATATGAATTGATGGAAAATGCAAAATCTATTCCCCTAAAGTGCTATTTCGACCTCTCTTATGTGTTTTTCTTATTTTTTTAATGCGCGAGAAAGGCACCACCAACGCTAGGTGGATTGATCTGGGTTTTTTTTAAGTAACATTAGATCTCGACGTTTCATTCTCAGTAACATCATTCTTCACGTTTTCCAGAAAGAAATAGACCGAGACAAAAAAAGAAGGAGCATTTAACATAGCTTGCAATTCCTACTATCTTCTTCCACAGGAAAATTGAAGATAAATGTTTGCCTGTTTTGATATTGAATGCCGTGGATAACGATTCACAGGTTAACGACCTACTGTTACCAAAAATGAAAAAGGGCCGAAATTTTATCAAAAGTGCAAACAACCGTTAAATGGTATGAAAATTAGAAGACCAAATAGTTTGCAGTGATCCATGCAAAAGCACATTCAGTAAAGCAGACACAAGATGTCTATCAGTTCGGTGCTCTGGATGTTTTGACCTTGAAGACAAAAAATCTGTTATGTGACTAGTGTCGCCCGAGCGTATCTTTTGTTAGCAAACACGCAACAACCTTCCCTATCCAATCGAGCGAGGATTGCGCTTTTGTCGCTTTGCTTTGCTTTCAGTCCTATACCACTTGACTCCATTCGCCTTCGGGCAGCATTTTTATAACCCCCTTCCAATCACCTACTTTTGCTGGGAATTATTGTTTCGGCACGCACACAACCGTTCGCTTTTCCGCTTTTTTTTACGAATCGTCGCACGATGTGGGTGGGCAGACATAGGGAAAAGCACGCACCGAACCATATACAGCCCCAATCCACCGAATGCCGAGCGGCATCGAATCAACATCACAATCATCAGGATTGAACGAAACGAATCTGCTTTTGTTGCAATGCTGCGAAGAGATTTTCCGAAAAGCTTCCGAATGGTCGAATGACGTCATTGAATTTCCACCTGGTTGCTGCTGTAGTGCTGTCTCCCAGTTTGTTTCGAATATAATATTGCCTCCTCCAGTGGCGAGTGGATTTCCGAATTGGTAGTGAGAAAAAAGGGGAAGCCTAGTTTTCTCACTATGAGAGCACGTTCTCATTTTCTCCAATGAGAAACATTTGTGTAGCTTTTGTAAAATTTCTCTCAATTTTTAAAACCATGTGCTTCCATAAGAGTTTTACAAACTATTCTATATGTTCTCCAAAAGTTGTACTAGAATACTGGGGTGAATGACACATTCTGAACACGAAAACTTCAAACTTCTATTGTAAGATGGGTAACGCAACCACACCAGTAAGGCCGGCTTGACTTGACGAATACGAGTCATGAATTCGAGTATAATACACTAAAGTAGGCCTAACTACCGTTACAGAGAGACATTTTCCAAAATATTGGACCACCACATGAAAGAGTGGATGGCTAAAATTTCCTTTAATATGATTAACGATTGCCTTTAGTGCCTCCTATTTCATCTACCACGACTCGTTTAGTCAAGCCTCTTCCCTACTTAGGTTCAGCTGCATATTTCAATGTAGGATAACAGATTTATTCATCTGCTCTCATAGGTTTTCAATCAATTCATTGCATGATTTAGATGTTAACAAATCAAAAATCA
Organism: Armigeres subalbatus; assembly: GCF_024139115.2. NCBI lineage: Eukaryota > Metazoa > Arthropoda > Insecta > Diptera > Culicidae > Armigeres > Armigeres subalbatus. Next base: position 246,291,278 of record NC_085141.1, read on the forward strand.
ACCAATCAGTGTATACCTGAAGCTTCTTGAAGAAGCTGTAGTTCATTGAGTTTGGACAATATGAAAAGAAGTTTCAGAACTATTACATAAAGCAAAAGAAACGCTGGAACTTCATAACATGCTTTTTCAGAGGTATTCAACCAAATGACGTTCAAACACTCCTGACATTTATCAAATAGATTGCTCAGTCTGGCCCATTTATGAGTGCAATTTATATACTAGACTACTCACATAATTGGAAGATTTTTAACCAAGCCAAACCAATGCTATAAGCTGTGCTATATCTGTGGATCAATTATTGAGCATGGTTGATGATTTTCCTAAACGTTTAAAGGTGTGCGTATCAGCCAAATGAGGATATTCGGAGGCACCGATATGAGTATTACAATCTGTGGTAATGTACTCACTAGGGCGGTTTAAAGAATCGCTTTTTTTCTCCACAACGCTCATCTGATTCTGTATCATGTTTTGACTGTTCTCCGAAAATTTAAACTAATTTGGATAAAAACTGATTACCGATTCAGTACGGATGGGTCATATATGACCCAAGACGAAAATCAGCTGTAATAAATCAGTTTTAAGCAGGGTTTCGACTTTTCGTTTCAATGAGACCAAAGCAAGCGTTTTTCGGGCCAAAGGAGAATCTTTTTTCGTTGTTTATGTTGAGGATCATCTTTCACCCATCAATCTTTTCTCCAGAATTAGCCTGGGAAGATAAACGAAAATCTTGCCTGTTAGATGAAAATCCTTTTTCGTTTCCTCAGTTTTACCTCTCACTCACTTTTCGCGAGAATTATCGCAGAACAATTACAAAATTGAATGGCCGCGCCGGGGCCGAACCCAGAATAGTAACAATAATAACTGTGGTGATGCGCTTACTCTAGCCACACCACCACGCTATCGGTATGAAAGCGTTAAGTTATTTGTTCCACATAAGCTACTACCATTTGCATTTATGGTTACCACGAAAAGACTCGAATATGAAAGAAAAAGAGCAAACCAAGGTTTGACGGCAATCGAAGTGAGCGAAAAATGGTTATCACTCTCCAGGCTGTTTTTCTTTCCAGAAAAGCGATTTCTTCCCGAAAATTTTCGTGAGGGAGCATCATGTGCTCCTGAGATTGAGTGAGCATTACGAACCCTGGTTTTAAGAGATAGAGCCTTGCTTGCTTCATGAGGTGGAATAGCTTCTCGATACCTCGTAACACCATTGCAAAGACACCACAGAATTTGCTCGACATCTACGGCACTCCAAACTCTCCTTGAGCTCAGATTATATATTCATATCGATCAATATGAAGATCTTTGATGTCCCCACTAGTTTTGTTAGTTGGAATAGCTCCAGGATACCTCGTCACACCATTACAGACACACCACAGGATTCGTTCGACATCTATGGCACTCCAAACTATCCTTGAGTACAGGTCTTAATATTCAAAGCGATCAACAAAAAGATCTTCGATGTTCCCACTTGTTTTATGAGTTGGAATAGCTCCAGGGTTCCTCATTACACCATTACAGACGCACTAGAGAATTTGTTCGATATCTACGACACTCCAAACTATCCTTGAGCTCAGATCTTAATATTCAAATCGATCAATATAAAGATCTTCGATGTCCCCACTAGTTTTATTAGTTTGAATAGCTCCGGGGTTCCTCATTACATCATTACAGACACACCACAGAATTTGTTCGACATCTACGACACTCTAAATTCTCCTTGAGCTCAGATCTTAATATTCAAATCGAACAACATGAAGATCTTCGATGTCTCCACTAGTTTTATGAGGTGGAATTGCTTCGCGATACCTCGTAACACCATTACAGAGACACCATAGAGTTCGTTCGAACCATTACAGACACACTAAAGAATTCGATTGACATCTACGACACTCCAAACTCTCCTTAAGATCAGATGATGATATTCAAATCGATCAATATGAAGATCTTCGATGTCCCCACTAGTTTTATGAATTGGAATAGCTCCAGGCTGCCAGCCAAGGGCTGAAAGCCTTCTTAATAAAGATATGTAAAAAAAAGCTCCAGGATTCCTCGTAACATCATTACAGACACACCACAGAATTTGTTCGACATCTACGGCACTCCAAACTATCCTTGAGTACAGATCTTAATATTCAAATCGATCAACATGAAGATATTCGATGTTCCCACTAGTTGTATGAGTTGGAATAGCCCCACGGTACCTTGTAACACCATGACAGACACACCACAGAATTCGTTTGACATCTACAGAACTCCAAACTATCCTTGAGTACAGATCTTAATATTCAAATCGATCAACATGCAGATTTTCGATGTCCCCATCATGATAACACGTTTTTTTTCCGTACGTACGTATTATGTAATGATGTTCATTGGATAAATTCCAACTAACAAGCAAGTTTGGAAACCTATGCTTCTTCTTCTTATTATTGGCATTACATCCCCACACTGGGACAGAGCCGCCTCGCAGCTTAGTGTTCACTTAAGCACTTTCACAGTTATTAACTGCGAGGTTTCTAAGCCAGGTTACCATTTTTGCATTCGTATATCATGAGGCTAGTACGATGATACTTTTATGCCCAAGGATGTCGAGACAATTTCCAATCCGAAAATTGCCTAGACCGGCACCGGGAATCGAACTCAGCCACCCTCAGCATGGTTTTGCCTTGTAGCCGCGCGTCTTTCCCGCACGGCTAAGGAGGGAACCTATGCGTCGCTCTGTTATAAAACTCTGGAGGTCCATAATTGTTCTGGGAATTTATTATGTGTATATACTGGTGTAATGATGTCCCATGGGGTTTCTACAACTGACACACATGCTCAGGATCATATGAATTACTCTTAGACCTCCAATATGTGAACTCAAAAATCGTTAGGAGTACCGTAGATATTCAGGAAATGTTTAAATTTTCATATACTGCTGTAATGATGCTTCATGGGGTTCTTACAACTAACACATAAGCTGAGCTGCCTTTGAATCACTCTGTTGGTCATGTAAACCCCCAAGATCTGAATTCAAGAATTATTTGGAGTACCGTAGATATTCTGGGAATATTGTATTTTATATATACTGGTGTAATGATGTTCCATGGGGCTTCTCCAACTAACACACAAGCTCGGAAATAAATGATTCACTGTTGGTCTTGAAGACCTCCAATATTTGAACTCAAGAATGAATTGGATTACCGCAGGAGCTCTGTGAATGCTGTGATTTGCATGTACTGGTGTAATGATGTCCCATGGGGTTACTCTAACATCATACAAGCTCATGACCCTATGAATAAATCTGTTGGTCTTGTAGGCCTCCAAGATCTGAACTCAAGAATTGTTTGGAGTACCGTAGATATTCTGGGAATGTTGTATTTTGTATACACTGCTGTAATGATGTTCCATGGGTCTTCTCCAACACACAAGCTCGGGGACCTATGAATTACTTTGTTGATCTTGTAGACCTCCAAGATCTGAGTTCAAGAATAGTTTGGAGCATCGTGTTCTGGTAACACTGCGATTTGATAAAATTTGTTTAATTATGTCTCAAGTAGCTTGCCAACTTAAAATTACGATTGAGGCCCCGTAGAACGCTTTGTTATTCATGTAGATCTTCAAGATCTGAACTGAAAGGTTTGGAAGCCCTAGAAGATCTCAAAAAATGCCCTACACATCGTACCCTTCCGGCTTTAGCTACCTTCTGGATACTGGGTTCGCCGTAGAGCTGGGCGAGCTCGTGGTTCATTCTTCACCGCCACATACCGTCTTCTTGCATACCTCTCGAATACTCCGAGTGCTTGCAAGTCCTCCTCGAGCATTGTCCATGTTTCATGTCACTAAAGGACAATCGGTCTTATTAGCGTCTTGTACTACTCCGGTAGCAGTTCAGTTTCCCAGATTTTGACTATCAGTTTGTGCAGGTAAGTTGCCAGCTTTTTCGAACCCATCTTTATGGACTCAGCCCCGATACCATCCTTACCAGCTGATTTATTGGTCTTTAGCTATTGGATGGCATCCTTAACTTCCCCTCAAGGTAGGGGCTGGTTGGCTTCCATCGTCCGCTGAACTGACGTAGTCATCTCCTCCGCTGCCTTGACTTTCACTGCCTCTCAGCGCCATTCAAATGTTCCTCGTAGTCAGGGTTGGGAAAAATCAAATTTTCGAAAAATCGAGAGTGATCAAACTCACTCGCGATTTTACTTTTAAATTATCAAGTGATTAAAACTCGCCAGCGATAAGGAATCGTTTGAAAATCGTGTCTTGATTTGAAGCATTTACCGTTACTTTTTTAACTATTTTTCCTTACTAGCATGAAACTATAACGCCAAATAGAAGATATAACGGGACTGTTGACAATTAGCTATTATTAGTGAAGATTAATGATTGAATGAAAATTCTGTGTTTATTATCGTTTGAGTACAAAATTTGAGAAGTTGTCGCCGGCGACAACTCGCCTACTGTTTTCACGTGAAAAGTTTTCACATGAAAATTGCAATCATGATCGTCTGATAATGATTAAGCACAACACTGCTCGTAGTGCTGCTTCCACCTTCAGATCACCACACGTTCGTCCGTCAAGATGCTGCCATCCTTAACCCTGCACATTTCGGCTCGCGGCACGAAGCCTTTGCGGGATGCGTTGAGCTTCTGATAGAACTTGCGTGTTTCTTGAGAACGGCACAGTTGCTACATCTCCTCGCACTCCGCTTCCTTCCAGGCAGCGTTTTTTCTCCTGAAAAGGCGGGTCTGCTATCTCCGCTTCCGTCTATAACGTTCCACGTGCTGCCGGGTACCTTGCTGTAGCGTGACCACCCTTTGGTGCCTCATCGAGCTCACCCTCTACCGGCAACGCTGCCTCCAGATGCTGCGCGTATGCAGTGGCGACACCATGTTGCTGCAGTCGCTCTAGGTCGTACCGCAGCGGTCGTCGGTACCAAACATTGTTGATGACGGATAGTTTTGGGCGCAGTTTCACCATCACCAGATAGTGATCAGAGTCGATGTTAGCGCCACGATATGTCCTGACGTCGATAATGTCGGAGAAGTGCCGTCCATCAATCATATTCTTGGAGGCGGCGAAATCAATTAGTCGTAGGCCGTTTTCGTTCGTCAGCCGGTGAGCGCTGAACTTCCCAATAGTCGGTCTAAACTCCTCCTTTTGGCCAACCTGATTGCTCAAATCTCCTATGATGATTTTGACGTCGTGGCTTGGGCAGCTGTCATACTCACGTTCCAGCTACGCGTAGAATGCGTTCTTATCATCATCAGTGCTTCCGGAGTGTGGGCTATGGACGTGTATTATGCTGAAGTTGAAGAACCGGCCTTTGATCCTCAACCTGCACATTCTTTCATTGATCGACCACCACCCGATCACGCGCCTTTGCATATTGCCCATCACTTTGAAAGCTGTTCCCAGCTCGTGTGTGTTGCCGCAGCTCTGGTAGATGGTATGATTACCTCTAAACGTTCGCACCATTGATCCCTTCCAACAAACCTCCTGCAGCGCTACGATCCAGAATCCACGGGCTTTGAGCACATCGGCGAGTATGCGTGGGCTACCGATGAAGTTGAGAGATTTGCAGTTCCACGAACCGAGTTTTCAATCGCTAGTCCCTTTTCGTTGCAGTGGTCTTCGCCGATGGTTCCGGTCCGTACTCTCTTGTTGATTGTTCGTTGCGTATGTTTTTTTAAAGGCTGACTTGCAGGGCCTGATGCCAAACCCCCTAAATTTCCGGAGGACCATTCCTCCTTATTCCCGGTGGACCATGGTGCACAGCTTCACTTAGAGTCCCTTGCTGGCACTCGGACGATGATCAGCCGCCCCTAACATGGAGAACAGACGCTCAGTAAGATTTGCACTTTCGGAGATGAGCAAACCTCCCCTTCCCTGTCAGCATAAGACCATAGTTCCCACCGGGGTTGGTTACCCGATCTTCCCTAAGGTTGCTGGTATCCCGGCCAGCACCACGATGAGGTAGGGATAGGAGTTGCTTGGTAAGAGGCTAAGGACTGCGAGACGGGGTCTATTTTATTCCTTCATGTACGCGAAGTACCAATGGTACGCTTTACCCAGAAGTTGCCAAACACATTTGCCAATGGTCACAATCTTATTAATAATAAAACTTGACTTGGGGGTGTAAAAAGTCTTGGAATCCGTGCAGTGCCCTATGGGTACCAAAGATCTTGAAATTGTTTCTGCGAGACTAGGGTGGCCTCAGGCTGTTGGTGGTCGCTAACTCAACGCAAACAATGACTACTCTGATCAGTTTCTTCATACCACATCGTACCTGACTTACTCGATATCTTCTCAAAATAGATGATTTTAACATAAATAATCTCGATGATCTTAAAAATAGTGGTTATAGAATATCGAGTTTGGGAGAGTTCACTGTAGAATTTTTCGGAATTGGTTTGAAAAAATGTTTTATTTGTGATCAACCACCTTTAAAATAATATTGAATTCAATTGATCTTCGGGGCATGGTCTATTCAATCTGGAATTTCGGTAACCGGGCCATTCAAATCTGTACTATTTAACATGTTTTGAATAGATGACAACCGAATCGCCCAAATTGGTTTGAAAACTGATGAAGCTATGACCATTTCAAGTCCTTCGGTACCCAGGTATTCTCGTCAGACTAATGAAGTTGTTATTAATAGCAAAAAGGGTTAAACATAAACGTAGTACGTTGAAGCCGAAGGAAGTGCACTTTAGAAACAAAGCGCCACGGTGCTTCATTTACCGTTATTATAAAAATAAATATACCATTCAATCGGCAGCCGCCATTCGATTTCTACTATAATTCTACGCTTCTGGACAAATTTTCAAAAAAATCGTTGGCGAGATTTTTGAGTTACGCCGTTTTTATTTATTTTATTTTTGATGAAAAACGCCATGTAAATCAATTAAATATCCATAGCACAACGTAATAACTTGCAAACGAGTTTTTTTAAATGCAAAATCAATTAAATATCTACTTGGCTGTATATATGATGGTCGTATACTCCATGTTATCCGGAGCAAAACCGACTGTAATATCTTGTTCCAGGTCGCTCATTCTAAGGCCGCCAGTCGCAGGTCCTTCAGCGCGCCTGCCACACACGCATCTTACGCGAATCTTCCTCAATTGCACACAGCCAGCGAGTGCGTGGTCTACCCTGGAGCCAACGTCCTCTTCCAGCTTCTCTGCTAAACATGACTTTTGCTGGTCTCTCTTTCGGCATATGTCCAGCCCACTGTAATATGCCGTATTTTCAGTCTGCCTATGTCTGCATTTTTGTACACTTGGCACAATTGATTCAAGGGTCTGAGCCATTCTTAATTTTCCACCGTACTGCCAAGTATTGATCGTGGTATTACTGGTATTTTCCACTCAAACACTCCCAGAATTCGATGTTCTGCATATTTTAACGACCATGCTTCATGACCGTACATGGCTACTGGATGAATCAACGATGTGTACAGAGCTAGCTTTGACCATGTTTGTAGGCTGCGAGACTGTAGCTGGCTACGAAAATCATAGAAAGTCCTACTCGCAGCCGCAACACGTGTTTTCACCTCGCGGCTAACGTCATTTTTACATATAACGAGTGTTCCAAGATTCGATGAATTCGTCGACAACCTCAAATCGCATCCCACCCATTCAACCTCAGGACTCACACCGTTTGGGCTGCCACGCCAGCCACCAGGTACATAATTTTGACAAAGTTCATGATCAGTCCCATTCTTCCAGTCTTCCGTTTAAAAGTTTCTTACACTGCTTTGCGATCTACACCAATGATGTCGATGTCATACGCAAAACAAAGACTTGTTGATGAGGGTTCTCTTTCTTTGCACCCAATATCTTCGAATTGCACCTTCCAGAGTCACGTACAGTTCCACTATATGTATAGGGGAGTCAATTTCATTCAGAAAAATCATTGGGTTTCAATCAAAATGTTTAGATGATATGGAAATGCTAATATCATCTTCCAAACTTGGACGTACATGTTCATGATAGCATTAGAGGCGAAAGTATAGAATTGATAGTTCCGTTAGGATACGGAAGGCATGAAGAATGTTTTTATAGAAGTCGATTTGAAAGCGAGCGGAGGGCAATATTTGCAGAGCGTTAATGAATAAAGCTTCCAATGAATGATTAAATTTCTTATGATTAAACCATTCAACTCTATGATTAAAGATTATGATTAATGATTTATCCATTTTTGACAATGATTAATGATTATGATTAACGATTAAAATAATTTTTGACAATGATTAACGATTATGATTAAAGAATAAAATGATTGAAGTGTGAATAACGATTACCGATCGTGATTAAATGTTGACACAATATGTGTATGATTAATGATTAACGATCGATATGATTAATGAATAATGATTATGAATAAATAAATTGATCGATTTGCATAGTGATCAATAATAAAGTAACCTTTCTACCAAATTATGTTATTAAAGGTATAAAAATTGTATGATTATGATTAAAGAATAATGAATAAAAGCAATGTTAGCAATGATTAAAATTGATGATTAATGAATAAATTAAAAACAATCATGAATACGATTAGTGATTAATGATTAAATGTAAAAATCTATGATTAACGATTAGTGATTAATGATTGAATCGTATTTGTATGATTATGATTAATGAATAATGATTAAATATCCCATTATTCATTAATCATGATTAAATCTATGATTAATCACTAATGCTCTGAATATTTGTGATGGCACATATCACACCACCTTCCTTCTGCCAAGCTCCCGTATGAAGGGGGAGGGAAGAATATCAGTGTGGAAGCTGATATATCTCCACTGGCAAAAGGAAGGTGGTTTGACTTGCTCATATGCCATCGCGTGCGGAAGGATTTGCTATCGACGAGTACTGTCTCCAAATTTCTAATATGACATCAGCATTTAGTCGAATAGGATTTTTATTGCACAGTTCTGTTTTCTCATTGCGTCCGTCTCGTCGCAACCAACTTGGCTGCCTCGGAGAGAACAAAGCAGAGAAAGGCACTGCTGCTGTACCGTCGACCAAAGTGCAAAATTTTTTGATGAGTTATATTTAACATCATATTTATACCATAAAGCATCACCTCAAACTATCGTAGAGTATATAAGTACAAAAAAGTTCATACTACCTCCATTATTGGTGCCATCTCCACTAAAGGTGCGGTTACCCTATTGCTTCAAAAGAAAGTGCTTATTTTTGTGCGGGTATAAAAATTAAATTGATTCTGCATAAAAAAAAACTCGTTTTCACGTTATTACGTTATGCTATGGGCTTTTAATCGATTTATAGGGCGTTTTTCATTAAAAAACTTAAAAACGGCGTAACTCGAAAATCCCACCAACGATTTTTTGGAAAATTTGTCCAGAAGCGTAGAATTATAGTAAAAATCGAATGGTGGCTGCCGATTGAATGGTATATTTATTTTTATAATAACGGTAAATGAAGCACCGTGAAAGCGACAATCGACATCCACTACTCTGAATGATTATATGTTTCGCATAAAAAAAATGTTTTCTTTGCTCACTATCTTTCTTGCTAGAAGGAAATGGGAAGAACACTAAAATTTATAATGTTTAAACGAAATGATGGACAGTTAACAAAGTCAAACTAAATCAAAGTTGAAGAATTTTGATAGTTAGTTTCGGAATAGTATGTCACCTCAATCGGAGTGTCGCCTCATTAAACAATGATTATTTTTAAGATTGCTAGCACAAACATGCAAACTAATGCTAGCGACAGAACCGCTACCTGTCAGTGGTGTGAATTTGACAAATCAACGTTTTAATCTCTGTCCACATATTCATAATAATCGTTTCGATAAGTGTCCTCGACAGAAAAATATATAACGTCGATTAAAAAAAGTTTACTGTACCTCTACTTTTGTGCCATAAGCTTGACGAGGTGAAACGACTCTGGACATGAATTAACGTGGTTCATCTACTAAACTTATTAGCCCTTCTAACAACTATCACTCTCAGAAGATACAAGACATAATAATACCTTCACCCACGTCGGAAATGTCGCGTAAACATAACTTGATAAGCAATGAAAACAACAAATTGCCATGTCTGCGCGATTACCGGTGGATGTCTGATACTTCCGACCCATCTAATCTGCATTTGCACACTTCTTGCTCTGAAATGAATCATCTACATTTTAGCACGAGAGCCTTCCGCTATCGTTGTAGCATTTCCTTAAGAAGAAAGTGTAGTTTACGTTCCTGCAGACATCATCGTAAAAAACAAATTATGAAGCGCCTTTTTAAATCCACCGACGCATGCTGATCACCAAACAGTCCGCCAAGTTCAACTGGATCGAAATGTGCAGGTTTTACTGGTTACTTCCTGCAGTTCTGTTTCTCACGGAAATAACGTCCGGAACTCTTATTGGAACAATCGGGGGTAAGATTGCAGAATGCAGTCATAACTGCCCGAAACGAGACAAATCTCTAGATGTGGTGTTTCGCCATGACGATCAACACGATCGTTATTACCGATGCATTGGTGGAGTGGCGTACGAGTTCAAGTGCCCTTTCGGATTGTGTTTTGATCCATATCAGCAACGCTGTCGGTTTGCACCTCAAACAGAAATTAAATCGTGGTTCGTGAAGAAATTGATTCCTTGTGAAAAGTGTGTGGAAGGAGTAAAGTATGTCTCGATTGGTGCTTTCCTTCCACAATATATGCAATGCGTGAGCAAAGGAATAGCACAGCTACGCACGTGTCCAGAAGGGAAAAGCAAGACCAGATCCGTCCAGCTGCTGTGGATGGGGGATTGTTGTGAGGGTGTTATGCATTCCACAACTACCACTAAGAAACCCGCTAAGACGGATAAGCCCGATAAGCCTGGTAAGCCTGATAAGCCCGATAAGCCTGATAAGCCCGATAAGCCCGATAAGCCCGATAAGCCCGATAAGCCCGATAAACCCGATAAGCCTGATAAGCCCGATAAACCTGATAAGCCTGATAAACCAGACAAACCCGATAAAAAGTGTAAAAAACCATCATGCAAATGTATTACTTGTAAGCCATCAAAGACGCCAAAACCCACAACAACACGTAGTACACCGAAAACCAAAAAGCCATCAAAATATGATAATACTAAAACCCTAGGCTCTGGAGGAGACTCTGAGGATGCAATTGTTGGGGCTGCAAATCCGTATTATGACGACGAAGTTGAGATGGGCTGGGGCACAAAACCCCCAGTTACAACCAGTACCACGCCAACTCCGACGACCACAATTACCACATATCCAAGAACATCCACGACAACCACTACTCCAATAACAACAACAACAACAACCACGCCAACAACGACCACAACGACGACCACTCCGACAACAACAACTACTACTCCGACCACAACTACAACTACGACTACTCCGACAACAACCACAACTACGACTACTCCGACAACAACAACTACTACGCCGACCACAACCACAACAACTACTACTCCGACCACAACCACAACAACTACTACTCCGACCACAACCACAACAACTACTACTCCGACAACAACAACTACTACGCCGACCACAACCACAACAACTACTACTCCGACCACAACCACAACAACTACTACTCCGACCACAACCACAACAACTACTACTCCGACCACAACCACAACAACTACTACTCCAAAGCCAACCACGACTACTACTACTCCGACCACAACGACAACTACTACTACACCAAGACCGACAACAACTACGACTCGAAAGCCAACCACAACTACTACTACTCCCAAACCAACCACAACTACTACTACTCCAAAACCAACCACAACTACGACTACTCCGACCACAACGACAACAACTACTACTCCAAAGCCAACCACGACTACTACTACTCCCAAACCAACCACAACTACGACTACTCCGACTACAACGACAACTACTACTACACCAAGACCGACAACAACTACGACTCGAAAGCCAACCACAACTACTACTACTCCCAAACCAACCACAACTACTACTACTCCCAAACCAACCACAACTACTACTACTCCAAAACCAACAACAACTACGACTACTCCGACCACAACGACAACTACTACTACACCAAGGCCGACAACAACTACGACTACTCCGACCACAACAACAACTACCACCACTCCGAAGCCAACAACAACTACGACTACTCCGACCACAACGACAACAACTACTACTCCAAAGCCAACCACAACTACGACTACTCCGACCACAACCACAACTACTACTACACCAAGGCCGACAACAACTACGACCACTCCCACCACAACGACAACTACGACTACTCCAAAACCAACCACAACTACAACTACTCCGACCACAACGACAACAACTACTACTCCAAAGCCAACCACAACTACGACTACTCCGACCACAACGACAACTACGACTACTCCAAAACCAACCACAACTACAACTACTCCGACCACAACGACAACAACTACTACTCCAAAGCCAACCACAACTACGACTACTCCGACTACAACTACAACTACTACTACACCAAGGCCGACAACAACTACGACTACTCCAACCACAACGACAACTACTACTACGCCAAAACCAACAACAACTACGACTACTCCGACCACAACCACAACAACTACTACTCCGAAGCCAACAACAACAACAACAACTACTACTCCAACAACAACCACAACAACTACCACTCCAAAACCAACCACAACTACTACTTCTTCACCAACCACTACTACTACTACTTCTCCATCCACTACTACTACTACTGCTACCACCACACACTCCACCAGTACAACGACTGAGGATCATGGAACAACATGCGATTGTGTAACGGTCAGCACTACGCCCACGCCATGCCCTGAGGAACATGAGACGACATGTAGGTGCAAATGGGTCGGATGGTAGCAGTCAATATCTTGAATAAATCTGCCCAGATGAAGCGACGAAAACACAAAGAAACTAGAGATGCGAAAGACCAACTTAAATGCAGTGTACAATAAAATCCTTTTTTAACATATTATGAGTGTAGTACTGATTCTTTCGAAACAAAGTATCCCAATGACAGTTCTATCACAGACAAACAGACGTAACAGTTTGAATATTTTTCAAAAAAATCCATCGTCCAACTTCTCTACCACCATCTTGCGAGCATGTTGCATGAAACAATGTTTCGTATGACATTGTCACCAGAAATCGCTGGAATGAAATGTCAAACTCGAAGGATTACGACGCTAGCGCCTCTAGTTGTGAAACGCGCAATCGATCAAATTCAAATTGATCGTTGAAGTCATGGTCGATGTAAATTTCTCTAGTGTTACGTCTGTTTGTCTGTGGTTCTATGCTAATGGTTTGTACAATGTTCCATTGCGCTGTTCATAATTATAACGAATTATTATTTCAATATTATGCTTTTTGCACGTTACAAGAGTCATCTTTTGCCAAATGCCGAAATTTATGATCATTCGAAAGCTTTTGGAACCCTCGTTAGTTATACGCGAAATCACTTTTATGGACCCTCTAATGTTGTCGATTATTGACTCACCAAAACTGTCATAAATCCAACATCACTCAACCAATCTTAGAGATCAGCATATCGTTGGAAAGAGAAAGAGTGTGTCCTCAATTTGCAATAATAAAAATGGAGGTAGCCATGTTGAACTTGGTCGCCATCTTGGATTTATTTTTGAAAAATATTTTTTTGCTAGGTTCGCTTAGGTAGATATGCTATCATTTTCAAAACATATCTGGCGTAGAATAGTGTATGGAAACAAGGAACTGACGTCGTAGTAACATATTAACCAAAAAAATAATCTTCGTTGTTCAGATAGGCCTTAAAAATAATTTGGTAAATCGTACATAACTTTTGATAGAGAAACATACACCTGAGATTTTTGGACACAATGCACAATATAAGCTAAGCTTTCCATCGATGCATTAATATTCAAAATCGCTGGTTGGGAACCTAGAGGAAAAATATTTTTCAAAGAAAAATCCAAGATGGAGGCCAAGTTCAATATGGCTGCTTTCATTTTCATTATAGAAAATTGAGGACACACTCTTCCTCTTTCCAACGATATGCTGATCTCTAAGATCGGTTGAGCAATGTTGGAGTTATGAAGTAATTTCGCGTATATCTAAAACGAGGGGTTTTATTCCCGTTACGCTGGGATATGGATATTCTGAAGTAGTGCGTAATGGTGTAAATCCGGCCATATCGCCAGACTCGGTACAACAGGCGGTGTCAGGCGACCCGTGCCGAGGGGATGAATGGCCTGGGGATGAAACAATTAGGCAGGCAGTTAACAGAGTCTGTGATATTGGGTAGACACTAGTTCGTGGTGCATTACGGAGCAAGATTTACCACACTGTGCTCTAGTTCTTACTATTCTTGTTAATACTTATGAGTGATGGTTGGAAGAGTATGGAATGACTATAATTTGCATTTAGATGACCGATCTTTTCCTCTTTTTGGATGGAGTCAATGGAGTAAATTATTAAAACGTAGCTCAATCTTGGGCTGGTTTCGAAGCCGACGACATGAATCTTCAAGCTCCAGAGCGCTGATTAATTAGGAAAGAAGCGAGCACGAATTTGATGGATCTTCTGAACCCTCTGACTGATTAGAGCTCTGTGTAAATGTGAGATTCAGAAATGTCAAAACGCAATGAAATCAGATCTCTGTACAAAAACGAACTTGGAACTCACAAGAAAAAGCAAAAATATGTTTGAACTTCAGTACCAATGCATGGCCAAAATCAGTATCATCCTACTTATAGTTCAGCCGAAATTGATTAAGGTATGGTATAAGTGGAGTGGAGTGGAGAGTTGGTATAAGCCATTTCTCAAAGGGTATATTTTTTTTTTTATTATCGGCCTAAGGCCGAAGTGGCCTGTGCTGCACATAAAAGTCTTCTCCATTCAGCTCGGTCCATGGCTGCACTTCGCCAACCACGCAGTCTGCGGAGGGTCCGCAAATCGCCCTCCACCTGATCGATCCACCTTGCCCGCTGTGCACCTCGCCTTCTTGTTCCCGTCGGATCGTTGTCGAGAACCATTTTCACCGGATTACTGTCCGACATTCTGGCTACCCAGACAACCAGAATTCATGCCTAATTGAATTGTTTTTCTGTTATGCGATGCCTATACGCACAATTTTCATCGCACAACAGTCGCGAAAACGCTTTTTACGTACAAAAGCGGAGGCGATATAGGGCAAATGATCCGATAGTCGTGGGTGTGCCTATAGTTGCGGTAGTACAATGTGCGTTAAATCTACAAATCAAACGCAGCAACCCATTACGTCCAATGATAAAACAATATGTCAATATACGAAGCAAGTGAAAACAGCATCGATTATCTTCAAAAACTGGTAAATATCTAGAAAATACCTTACTAAATTTTCGCCTGTGCACCAATAGTTGCGGTAGTGTTCCTATAGTTGCGAGTCTCGTAACAAAACAATGAGATTCGCAACTATAGGAACACGAATTAAAAAATACCGCAACTATTGGAACAGTGTACCAATAATTGGAGTTAGTATTTTAGGACGGAATACATGGAATACATGCGACGGAAGCATTTTTCGAATAAAAACCCAAATTTATCCCCCGGTGGTGATGATGCCTTTCTCGATTCAATGTGTTGAATTCGAAATAATGTTGTAAATGCAGTGCTTATTGCCTACATTTCGGCGGTAAAAAGATTTAGTGCAATTCTAGTACGTTGCTTAAAAATTACTTACCGTGGGTTGCGCCACGGCTAAAATGATTAATGATTCAATGTGCATTTGTGTTTTTGTTGGTTAAAAAATAAAAATATAATCCAAACTGCTTGATTTATTAAAAAACAAAAACAATAGTGTCCAACTAGGAAATTTGCTCCGTCGAATGAAACCAGTTGCACTCGAATCTGTCAAGCCCTTCTATATGAAAGGCGTTTAACAAAAAAAATATTTATGGGCTACACACATACACACTTTTGGAGTGAAATTATAGCCTTCTGGTACAACTTTGTTGTACGAGAAAGGCAAAAAGATGGGGAACGCTTTCGGATATATATCCAAGGTAAGCGAAATTAAATTTCGTTTAATTCTAGGAAAATGAAAAGTGTTGGAACGTGCTTAGTTCCTCCACTATTGGATCATTTACCCTATGTGTATTTCTTATCCGACGTTGCACGGCAGTGTATGCGAAGTGCACGAATTTTATGTGAGTTTGTTCGTTATACATAGCGATGAAGTTTGTGATAACAAACTCCGTTTGACAGATAATCCGATTTCATTTGAGTTTGCTTGCAGGCATATGCGATGTTAACAAATGAAGCTGGAATAAACTCGTAAAATAGCCTACTGTGCGGGAAAATAAACTGATGAGCTTCGCATCACAATGTGATTTTGATGAAATTTGGATCGGTAAACGATTTAAATCGTGCATTCTTATGCGATGTGTGGTTGTCTGGGTACGTGTCCGGCCCACCGCAGTCTTCCGATTTTCGCGGTGTGAACGATGGATGGTTCTCCCAACAGCTGATGCAACTCGTGGTTCATTCGCCTCCTCCACGTACCGTCCGCCATCTGCACCCCACCATAGATGGTACGCAACACTTTCCTTTCACAAACTCCCAGTGCGCGTTGGTCCTCCAGAGCATCGTTGGAGCATCGTCCAGGTCTCGTGTCCGTAGATAACTACCGGTCTGATGAGCGTTTTGTAGATTGTCAGTTTGGTACGGCGGCGAACTCTATTCGATCGGAGCGTCTTGCGGAGTCCTAAATACGTACGATTTCCAGCCACTATGCGCCTCCGAATTTCTCTGCTGGTATCGTTATCGGCGGTCACCAGTGAGCCCAAGTACACGAATTCTTCAACCACCTCGATTTCGTCACCACCGATAGAAACTCGTGGTGGGTGGCTTACATTGACCTCTCTTGAGCCTCTTCCTATCATGTACTTCGTCTTCGACGTGTTGATGACTAGTCCAATCCGTTTAGCTTCGCTTTTCATTCTGATGTAGGCTTCCTCCATCCTCTCAAAGTTACGTGCCATGATATCAATGTCGTCGGCGAAACTAAATAACTGGACGGACTTCGTGAAAATCGTACCACTCGTGTCAATCCCTGCCCTTCGTATTACTCCCTCCAAAGCGATGTTGAGTAGCAGACACGAAAGACCATCACCTTGCCGTAACCCTCTACACGTTTCGAAGGGATTCGAGAATGCCCCTGAAACTCGAACTACGCACATCATCGATCCATCGTCGCCTTGATCAACCGTATCAGTTTATCCGGAAATCCGTTTTCGAGCATTAGCTGCCATAGCTGGTCCCGATCGATTGTATCATATGCGGCTTTGAAGTCGATAAATAGATGATGTGTGGGCACATTGTATTCGCGGCATTTCTGCAATACCTGACGTATGGCGAACACCTGGTCTGTGGTAGAACGTTTACCCATAAATCCCGCCTGGTACTGCCCCACGAACTCTCTTGCAATTGGTGTTAGTCGACGGCATAAAATTTGGGAGAGTACCTTGTAGGCGGCGTTCAGCAATGTGATTGCGCGGTAATTGCTACAATCCAGCATATCGCCCTTTTTGTAGATGGAACACACGACACCTTCCATCCACTCCTGCGGCAGAACCTCATCCTCCCAAACCTTGGTAATCACCCAGTGCAGCGCTCTAGCCAGTGCCTCACCACCGTGTTTAAACAGCTCTCCTGGTAGTTGGTCAACTCCAGGGTCTTTGTTGTTTTTCAGCCGGCCGATCTCCTCCTGGATTTCCTGGATATTCGGAGCCGGAAGTCGCATGTCCTGCGCGCGTGCTCCTAGGTTCATTACCATACCCCCGCCGTTGTCTGCCATATCGCCATTCAGGTGCTCTTCGTAGTGCTGCCGCCACCTTTGGATCACCTCACGCTCGTTTGTAAGAAGGTTCCCGTTTATGTCCTTACACATATCGGGCTGTGGCACGTGGCCCTTACGTGAACGGTTCACCTTCTCATAGAACTTTCGTGCGTTATTAGCGCGGTACAGTTCCTCCGTCTCTTCACGGTCTCGATCTTCCTGCTGGCGCTTTTTCCTTCGGAAAATCGAGTTTTGTCTGTTCCGCGCCCGTTTGTATCGTGCCTCGTTCGCCCTCGTGCGGTGTTGCAGCAATCTCACCCATGCTGCATTCTTCTCCTCAACTAACTGCTCACATTCGCCGTCATACCAGTCGTTTCTCTGATCCGAAGCCACCGTGCCTAGTGCAGCGGTTACGGTGCTTCCAATGGCGGATCGAATATCTCTTGAAGATGGCTGTTCAAGAGATGCTGCGTCTAGCTGCTCTTCCGTTGAGAGTGCCACTTCCAGCTGCTGCGCGTAGTCTTGGGCTAGTCTACCGTCTTGTAGACGCCCAATGTTAAGCCGCGGCGGACGGCTCCGACGCGTGTTGATCACCGTCGAGAGTTTTGAGCGCAGACATACTGCAACGAGGTAGTGGTCGGATTCAATATTCACACTGCGGTAAGTGCGTACGTTCGTGATGTCGGAGAAGAATTTACCGAAGATTAGACGTTCTATTTGGTTGGTCGATTTGGTTTTCCGTTACTTGATTAGGTGATTTCCATGTGGCCTTGTGGATATTCTTGCGGGGGAAGAAGGTGCTTCGGACTACCATTCCGCGGGAGGCTGCAAAGTTTATGCATCGTTGGCCGTTGTCATTCGATACGGTATGCAGACTATCCGGTCCGATGACCGGTCTATACATTTCCTCCCTTCCTACCTGAGCGTTCATGTCACCGATGACGATTTTGACGTCCCGCAGTGGGCATCCATCGTATGTCTGCTCCAGCTGCGCATAGAACGCTTCTTTCTCGTCGTCGGATCTCCCTTCGTGTGGGCAGTGCACGTTGATGATGCTATAGTTGAAGAATCGGCCTTTTATCCTCAGCTTGCACACCCTTGCGTTGATTGGCTGCCACCCAATCACGCGTTGGCGCATCTTTCCCAGCACTATGAAGCCGGTTCCCAGCTCGTTGGTGGTGCCACAGCTTTGGTAGAAGGTAGCCGCTCGATGCCCGCTTTTACACACTTTCTGTCCTGTCCAGCAGATTTCCTGCAGCGCTACGACATCGAAGTTGCGGGGATGTACTTCATCGTAGATTATCCTGTCGCAACCTGCGAAGCTTAGCGACTTGCAGTTCCATGTTCCAAGCTTCCAATCGTGATCCTTTATTCGTCGCCTAGGTCGTTGCCGATTGTATCGAGTCGTATTATCTTCTATGTCGTTCGTAATAGTTGTTTTTAAAGGCGGCTTATTGGGCCTGCGCAAACCTCCTGTCTCGTCGGAGGGCCGTCGTGTCAGGGCTGTTTAGCGTCCCACCTAACACCAGGACTTGGGCTTGTGCGCTTTGAGCGACTTTGAGAAGGGTTTAAATAGTGGTACCTTAAACTAAAGAGGCCTCACATTAAGCTTGAGAAAATATCTGAATAAAAACGACTACTTCATTTTTTCTCAATTATTGAAAATAAAACAATAAAGAAAGAAAAACGACGGCCCATCTTTTTATAAAATTTAACTCGGATCCTTAATATACTCGCCGAAAGCTTTCGAATGAACATAATTTTAGGCATTTTTCATAATTTTAGGCAAGTTCTCGTGCAAATAGTGCCCGGTCTCAGCGAGAATTACTCCTTTGTTATACGATGAGATGAATATTTGATCGAATCTGTATCGTTTGTGCTATTTTGTGTCTGTTTTGTTTGTTGATTCTGTGTCTGGATCCAAGGAGAAAGCCTGAAAGTAGGCAAATAAAATGATAAGTTTTTATTTGACAGTAAATGTAAATGTAAATGATTAGTTTTGATTTTTGAGTAGATACTACAAGCGTTGAGTTCTGCTACTTTTTATTCATACGACCCATTACAACGGATTTTTCAACGGATTCTGGAGATTTTGGTATGAGTCGATCAGTAAACTCTCCTAGATTCTTTACAACTATTGTAAACAATTGATTCAATGCATTTAACTATTGAAAAAACTCAAAGGTGCAGCCCAATCGGGTTGTACGCAAAAGTGACGTAGGACTACGTAGCTTTTCGAAATTGATGGTGTTTGCCATAATAATTTGTGTCGTTTTATCAACATTGAGCAAACTGCTCGGAGGCCAACTGAATCAAGAAGTTTGGATGGACTTTGAGTCTCTGACCGTGGAATTAACATGACTCATCGGCCGCTGAAGCCACTTGACTGGCTTTCAGTCGGGGACATCACAATTCTTACTTTGCCACGTACGCTTACATAGCGGGCGAAACCCAAACGTTGCAAATAAATATATTTACGTTTGGTTTCATGCCACTTCTGATTCTGCTTATTTCTCCTTTATTTCGGCCATTTTTGAGGATGGTGTCCTTCAAAAAGGTATTATACAAAAGAAGGTTGATCCGACAATACGATATGAACTTTCTTCAAAGGGCAAAACTCAATCGTAACTAGCAAATTTGATAGCGCGGCGAAGGGAGATGATGCAATTAATTTGAACGGATGGAATCACTAACAGCAACCAAGCTACCACGCTAAACCCGATGCCGCCGAAACAATCCATTTTTGAGAAGGATCAATTTTCGTTTCCCAATGCGTCTTTCCAATAACTAACTACATCCAAATGCTTGTCGGCACCTTGCGTTGAAATTGTCCGACCGCCATTTAATGATTTTTCGCTAAGCCACCATTTGGAATACGCCTTCGTGCTGCTGTGTCCGCTCCGCTGCATCAAATTTTGTCGAACCGCTTATTCCGGTCTTTGCGCGGAATCCCAATCAAAATGGCTCGCACGCGCCGGACAGCAGCTTTCTTGTATTCAATAGATTAAGCCCGTTAGCAGCGCCCCTTTGTGATCTGTTTGGGTGTAAATAAAATGTGCACTCATAACGATTAATGAAGGGGCGGGGTTAATGGAATTTCTTCATTAGATATAAGAAAGCTGCTTTTCAGCGCGCGCGAGCCATTATTCTGAATTTGGTTATGAGATGTTGGTTAACTAAGATGCGTATTGTTACGAGGAATAACAACAGAAATTTGACTCAAGACGAAGTTTCTTCATATTACCAAACATTATCTCTTGGCATCTGTCTCTCCGAGCGACGTTCACTGATGGGTGGTTGCTGTAGAAAGTTTCCACTGAGGTGGCGTCTTCATTGATTTTATACAAAAGAAGGTTGATCCGACAATCTGAAATAAACTTTCTTCAAAGTGCAAAATTCAATCGTAAATAGCGAATTTGATAGCGCGTCGGAGGGAAATGATGCAGTAAATTTGAATGGATGGAATCACTAACAGCAACCAAGCTACCACGCCAAACCCGATGCCACCGAAACAATCCATTTTCGCAATTAACTCTTTCTTTCCATAAAATGTTGGTCCTGAGAAGAACCATTTCCCAATGCGCCTCTCCAATAACTAACTGCATCCAAACGCTCGTCAGCACCTTGCGTTGAAACTGTCCGACCGCCACTTGATGATTTTTCGCTAAGCCTCCAAAATTTGGAATAAATTTTCCGCATTGCCACTGCCACCCACGCCTTCGTGCTGCTGTGTCCGCTCCTGCTCGCTGCATCGAATGTTGAACCGCTCTTTGTGGAATCTCGATCAAAACGGCTCGCGCGCGTAGTAGTAGTAGTAAAATTCTTCTTTATTTAAACATTTTTTGTTCTACAATTATTTTTAACATGTACAGTGATCGGCCGGCTTGGCCCTCCAACTTCGATTTTAATTATTATTATTATTATTATGTTGTTACTTAATATTTTAAATATAATGTATCATGACGGCCTTCAGGAGGCGCTAGTGTTTTTTTTTTAATTTGATGACCTAACTACTATGTACACTAATATTTACAATAAAAATTTGATAACCTAGATTGGAACTAGCGCCCTAAGCGCTTCTTGGTCCGAGTGCAAGCAACGGACCCTAAACTTTCTTTACACTCACCAAAGCGTTCATGTAAGGTTTTTATTCCGGCCAGACGGTGGACCTCAGGTGTTCTTGTCCTGGGAGGGGTGTTTAGGATCATCCTCAGGAATTTGTTTTGGACCCGTTGAAGTTTGAGGTGGTGGGTTTTAGCGCAGTTCTCCCAGACCGGCATGCCATATTCGATCACAGGGAGGATGATTTGCTTGTAGACAGCAAGCTTATTTTTCAGGAACAATGACGACCGGCGGTTGATCAAAGGGTACAGTAGTTTCAACAAGACGTTACACTTTGTCACCGTTTTGTCAACCTGTTGCCTGAAAATAAGCTTGCTGTCGAGGGTCATGCCAAGGTCTGGGCCTTATTGGCCCATTCCACAGTCGTGCCATTGAGGATGATTTTACAGTCCCCAAGCGGAACAAGTTTATGGGATTTGGAGTGGGGGAAAATGATGACCTGGGTCTTCGCCGCGTTGATACAGATCTTCCAGCTGGTGAGGGACTCTGTCAGGGCATCCAGGCCTCGTTGGAGTTTTGCCACTAGCGCTCTGATCACTCTACCGTTGTAGACGATGGAGGTGGCATCTGCGAACAGAGACAGAATGCCGCCTTCTGGAGGTTCTGGCATGTCGGAGGTGAACAGATTGAAAAGCAGGGGCCAGGACGATGGGAAGTAGCTGAGCCGGAGACACTGATTAAAGATCAGCGAGAGGTGCTCAAAGAACGGAGCACTCATGTGTTTGAGCTCGAGATTCAGGATGCTGTCGAAGCCTGGGGCCTCCATGTTCTTCGACGATTTGATATAGGCCGTCAATTCGTCAGCTGAGATCTCCAACTCCTCCGAGAAGTCGTTGGGAATCAAATGGATGTTGTTCGCATGCTCGTTGACGGCTGGACTGACGATGTTCTGCCCAAGATTGTGTGAGCTTACGAAGTGACGACCTATTTCAGCGACCTTCTCTGCAGGAGTTATCAAGCGATCCTTGGAGCCATTATTGTCTAGTGAGATCAAATGTGGAATGGGCCGAGGCTTGGATTTTAGTATTTTGGTCATTTTCCAGAACGGCTTAGCATACTCTGGGAGAGTGCGGATCTTATTCGAGAAGTCGTTATTTTTGAGGTCCACCATTCTGGCCTTGATAATTTTTGTGATTCGATTGCAGCGTGCCTTAAGTCCAGTACGCTGAAACTGCCTGCGAGTGACATTCCGCAATCGAATCAAATCTTTGGTGAGTGTATCGATGTTTAAGGAATTGCTTACCTGCCGAGCCGTCGGTACGTGTTGCTCCCGGGCCGCCGAGATCGCCTCCTCGATAGCGCAAAGCTGACGGTCGATACTTTCCGGCGTCTCTGGACGCACCTCGTAATCAACGGTGTTATCGACGCAATGCTGGAACCGCTGCCAGTTCACTCGGGGGTAGCTTCGCCGTAACTGCTGGTGCCGATTTACCGAGGAGCCCACTTCCGCCACTACCGGATAGTGATCCGAACTGAGCTCCTGGTAGACGACAGGCTGCGAGACGTGGTCACTCAGGTTTGTTATGTAGAGGTCGAGGGTTGCGTGGACACCGGACCGACTCAGCCGAGTGGGGGAATCCAGGCTTAAGATCGTGTAGTGGCCTTCCTCCATGTCGTTGCTCCAGATGGTGCCGTTTCGATTGCTGCGACTGTTGCCCCAGGCTTGATGTTTGGCATTGAGGTCGCCGGCAATGATAAACTGACCTTGCCTCCGCGTACCTCTTAATTAATCGTTATGAGTGCACATTATATTTACACCCATACAGATCACAAAAAGGCGGGGCTAACGGGCTTAATTTATTGAATACAAGAAAGCTGCTTTTCAGCGCGCGCGAGCCATTTTGATCGGGATGCCGCGAAATGAGCGGTTCGACAAAATTTGATGCAGCGGAGTGGACACAGCAGCACGAAGGCGTGGGTAGCAGTGGCAATGCTTATTTTTTTTCCAAATGGTAAAGGTTTAGCAAAAAATCATCAAGTGGCGGTCGGACAATTTCAACGCAAGGTGCTGACAAGCGTTTGGATGCAGTTAGTTATTGAAAAGACGCATTGGGAAAAGAAAATTGGTTCTTCTCAGGACCAGCATTTTATGGAAAGAAAGAGTTAATTGCAAAAATGGATTGTTTCAGCGGCATCGGGTTTAGCGTGGTAGCTTGGTTGCTGTTAATGATTCCATCCGTTCAAATTAATTGCATCATCTCCCTCCGCCGCGCTATCAAATTTGCTAGTTACGATTGAGTTTTGCACTTTGAAGAAAGTTCATATCGGATTGTCGGATCAACCTTCTTTTGTATAAAGACCTTTTTGGAGGACACCATCCTCAAAAATGGCCGAAATAAAGAAGAAATAAGCAGAATCAGAAGTGGCGTGAAACCAAACGCAAATATATTTATTTGCAACGTTTGGTTTTCGCCCGCGATGTAAGCGTACGTGGCAAAGTAAGGATTGTGATGTCCCCGACTGAAAGCCAGTCGAGTGGCTTCAGCGGCCGATGAGTCATGTTAATTCCACGGTTAGAGAATCAAAGTCCATCCAACTAAGAACAACTATTCGACTTCTTGATTCAGTTGGCCTCCGAGCAGTTTGCTCAATGTTAATAAAACGACACAAATTATTATGGCAAATACCATCAATTTCGAATAGCTACGTAGTTCTACGTCACCTTTGCGTACAACCCGATTGGGCTGCACCTTTGAGTTTTTAAATAAATTAACAAATGGAGCAAGCTGGCCAAACTTTGCAGATCATTGTTAATTTAACCTCTGAAATTACACCAAAAATTTGATGAAGATCGGTGCACTATGGTCCAAGATACAGATGTACGCGGAAAGATGCATTTTACGCCAAAACTATATTTTTTAGAAAAAACTGTTGTTCTAAAAATTGTGCGAAATAGTAAGGCCATCATTATGGTGCTACCAAAAAATAGGGTGGCCCACCATATAAAAAAATAGAAAATATTTTTTTTATTTCTCGGAATATTGACATGTTATGTTTTACAAAGTTGTAGCGCAGCTTATTCCAATCAATTTTGCAATCCTATAGGGCACTGCACGGACTGCTTTGACTCTTTTTCGCTGCAAAGAAATCTCGCTTAACTTTTCAAAAGGACCGAAGTAACATTTTTTTCATGAATTAATTTGAATAGCGCAATCAACAGAACAACATGGAAGCTTTTCATTGCAGTACTCAAATTAATTCATGAAAAAAATGTTACTTAGGTCCTTTTGAAAAGTTAAGCGAGAAATCTGAAAACTGATTTGGTCGAAAGATCATTCAAGATTACCTTTTTATGGGTCCCATCCCATTGCCTAATATATGACAATGAGAAAGCGGACACGCTAGCAAAGGTGGGCGCACAGGAAGGTGAAGTTTATGATAGACAAATCTCGAACAACGAGTTTTTCCCATTAGTCCGTCAGAGTACTCTTCAAAACTGGCTAATGAATTGGTCACACAACGAACTTGGACGGTGGCTATTTTCTATAGTTCCTAAAGTTTCTGTGCGAGCGTGTTTCAAAGGTGAGGACTTGAGTCGAGGCTTCATTCGCGTAATGTCCAGTCTTTTGTCCAATCACTATTCACCAAACGGAAATCTCTACAGAATAAACCTTGTCGATAGCAACTTATGTAGGTGCGGAGCCGGTTACGATGACATCGATCACGTAGTTTGGTTCTGCTCGGAAAATGACGCCTCCAGAGAGCAATTATTGGATACCCTTGTGACCCGAGGTAAACAACCCTTAAGGGAAGTAAGAGGTGTTTTGGAAGATCGCGATGTGGATTATATGCAGGCCATCTATGCCTTTCTTCGCTCGGCTGATATCAAAGTCTAATGCCTGTGTTTTTCTCTTTCTCAGTTTTTTTTCTCTGTTCGATTCTGTTTTTCTGTTCCGTGTACCACAAAGCCCTGGCCATCCGGAAGATGCTCCATGCCGAACAAAATCGAGCACGACGCCACGCAAAACCGTTTCCAACGTCAAATGCCCGGATGAGCAGCTGGAATAACCCTAAACCCATACTCCTACCCCGTCCGTCCTGAATTAAGTAATTGTTAACCTTGAGTCACCACGAGTATTATGGTCTATGTCCCCCTTTCTCACTAGCTGTTAATGATAAGATAATACTCATTGTAAACATATCATACTTAAGAATAGCGGCTCCGCAAAGTGTCACACACGACTGGGCCTACCAAATAAATGAAATGGTTAAAAAAAAAGAGCTACAGAAAAAGTTTGGGTGTACCTATTAATGTGGGACAGAGTGTATTAATAGTCAGACTACGAGTGGCAATGGCCCTTTAGAATCCCGCCGGGAAACCCTAGAATGTTGGCAACCTGTGCGGGTTCGGAAATTATTTGCTTGTCCTGCGATAAAGTTGGCTGGGAACCGCCCTAGATTTACCGCTTACGACGTTTACCCGCCTCCACAGTTCGGCGGAGGTTTGAGACGAATTGATGCCATCAATAAAGTCCTTCCACTGCACCATTCCATTTACCGACTGAGTTTTCCCAAATTTATCGTATGTATCGCTCGATTTCGATTATCTATCATATATAAGACACGATGCCAGTGAAATCCATATTTTAAAGCTTCTGTTTTGCCCAGCACCATTGAATTGTTAAATAGCTTTGTTTATACGTCTTACTAGTTATTTTCAAACAAATAAACTTTGGAGAAAAATTTTCAACCATTTTATGTACGCATACATTGAAGGAAGATATGAATATAGAAATGCATTAAAAACAACCGAGCCAACAATTAAATTTCCTTTGGAATTTTCGAATATATTCATCTAATCCATGTTAAATGCTCAATTTTGAGAGTGACTGTATGACGTTTACCCGCCTGCACAGTTTGGCGGAGGTTTGAGCCGAATTGATGCTGTCAATAAAGTCCTTCCACTGCACGGTGGCGAAAACGTTTTTTAACGCGTTTATTTAATAATACTTTTATTATACGATTTAGCGTAATGATGTCTTCCAGATATTTCATCAGTAAGTTAATGCGCTTCTTAGGAGGTATTCAGGTAATTAGGAGGTATTCAGGAGGTAATGATCGATCCCCCTAAAAGTGATATGAAAAAAAATATGTTTTTCACTTTACAACATAAGAGGTTTGTGTATTCGCAAAAGTTGTAGCAAAACTTCTTCTGAAAAAACTTTGTCGAAGACGCCAAGTTCGTATTTTAATTACTTTTGGAGATATATTACTATATAAGCCAACAAGTTTTGGCCATGTCCAACATATAAGCATACAGGCATATGGAGACGCATGGTGTATTGTTACATCAACTCCTTGGAACCAAACTTGTTGTGCAACAACTGCAGTCGGACGCATAAATGTCACATGTTACAAACGAGAAAAATAAGAAAAACGCGTTTGAAGTTTCAAAACGCATTCATCTTATTATAATAAAATTTCGCTTTTTTAATGACTTTAACGCAATAAACTATAAAAGAATATTCATATTCGTTGGGCCGGACTGAAACATTGCCAAAAACAACTATTTTTCCCACGTTTTTTCTATTAAAAAAATTAAAAGGTTTATAATATTCTGCATAGGGGCCGTAAACTAATTATGTTAGCATTTTTTCTGGGTTTTTCAGAAGTATAATTGTAAGTGGAACATCAAACGGAAGCGCAACTTTTTATTAAAGAGATATTCGAACCGCCTTTGCAACTGCCTATGATCACATATTTGTAACAATCGGCAAAAGTAGTCATGGGAGAAATAGAAGGATAAAGTTTGTGATACGCATGAGTATCAAAACTATACCGGCGACAACATTATCAAGTGTTACTGTTATTCGGTCACTTTGCTCAATATTACAAAACAACTTGGTAGTTTTTTTCAAGTTTTTAGAATTAAAGAACCAACAATTTGAAGTCGATTCATAGGCTTAACTCAAAATTTAAAAAATGCAAATGTTACAAATTAACAATCATGGGCACTGGCCAGCGTATTAGGCACGGTGTCTCCGGAGCCGAGGAACGAATGTGAATGGTTGATGGAGGAGAATAATGCAGCATGAGAGAGATTGCTGCAACATCGCATGAGAGCGAACGCGGCACGATACAAATGGGAGTGTAACGGTTAAAACTTGATTTTCCGAAGGAAAGAGCGTCAGCTATACTGCGCTAATAACGCACGAAACCCGTATGATAAGTGGAACAGTTCATCACGGTGCTCCCCTGACCGTTATTAACAAAAAAAAAATCTCCATCAAAACCAATACCCGGAGCTGAATTGTGGGGCTATACCACCGACGAACCGACGTGTCACTGGCGCTCTCTGATTGTCCCACACTTTTTAACGGTCATTCGCTTTTGCGGGCGATCGCTCCTGTCAAATGAGCTAAGACACAACTCCGCTACAATGTTAATACACGTAGGTTTGTGGCTGAGCTACAAAAACTTCGCGAGCCATTATGGGGGTGGCGGTAGAGTTCAATGAGTTTTCTTCATGGCGTCGTGGGCAGCAAATTTGAATTATTTTCCATGGGGTGACACGTCGGTTCCTCGGTGGCTATACTGCATCTCTGGACGAAATTTGAAAAAAATCGTAGGGTCCGTTTTGGAGTTACGCCCTTTTTAAGACGTAACTGATATATATCGAAGAAATTCACAGGATTCTGTTTCAACGCGATCTAAATTTTTTAAGTTGTATCCCCATCTAAAATGATTATCGTATATAAATAATCTTCTGACTTTTCTCTGGATTATTAGTGATTTTAGGAACATGTTGCATGGATTTTGGTCATAAATTAAAGCCACACGATCAAAAATTCGACCGAAACAAAATCGTGTGAAAAATGAATTCTGTGTATAACATCTCATCAAATACATATTTCTCAACTTCCAAGGCATCGTCAGCGATAAAAAAAAAGATTTTATTTTTGTTATAGCCATTAGAATTCTATACAAAATTGTTGACTATGACGATAAGTAATATGAGATTTGTCTAAGAACATTTAAAAATAAGATTAGCTTCATCTTTAGTCTACATTCAATTCTGGCCAACTACGTATGATTAACCCTTTTTATTTATGTTCAAATTAAATGAACAATATCAAATGCACACATATCTTCTTTTCGCAATAAATTTCAGCTCGCAAGAGATGGGTTTTATACAACTTCGGGGTATATGTCGATATATACTCTTTGTGCCATCCCTGCCCATGGCCGAATGTATTAAAAAATCCTTTTATATGAAATTTTGGGATATGATATCCTAACTCCTAACCTTTCCCAGGAGACAACGAACTTATCAATTGCGACATAGAATCCAGGTGAAGGTTCATATGAGGAGTTGCAAATATTTTGAAAATGCTTCAAAACCTTTGAACAAAAACCACAGATGTCATTCACATAGGGTAATTGTACCACTATTAATAACATGCTCCGATAACGCCAACAATTTTAAATTTAGAGAAATGACAAATTAGAAAAAAGTTTTAAGGTCCATTAAGGGCTACTTGTTTATATAAAAACACAATTGTACATAACATGTGACAAAAGTTATTGATTTCAACTTGATACGTGTCATTTTTACGTGGCACGGCAAATGCTGGGTAAAGCGTACCATTGGTACTTCGCGTACGTGAAGGAATAAAATAGACCCCATCTCGCGGTCCTTAGCCTCTTACCCAGCAACTCCTATCCCTACCTCCTCGTGGTGCTGGCCGGGATACGAGCAACCTTAGGGAAGATCGGGTAACCAACCCCGGTGGAAACTATGGTCGTATGCTGACAGGGAAGGGGGGGGGGGTTTGCTCCTCTCCGGAGGTGCAAATCTTATTGAGCGTCTGTTCTCCATGTCAGGATCGGCTCACAACAGCGTCTGTTCTCCATGTTGGGGGCGGCTGATCATCGTCCGAGTGCCAGCGAGGGACTCTAAGTGAAACTGTGCACCATGGTCCACCGGAAATAAGGAGGAATAATCCTCCGGAAATGTAGGGGGTTTGGTGTCAGGCCCTGCAAGCCAGCCTTTAAAAAATCATAAGCAACGAACAATCAACAAGAGAGTACGGACCGGAACCATCGGCGAAGACCACTGCGACGAAAAGGGACTAGCGATTGGAAACTCGGTTCGTGGAACTGCAAATCTCTCAACTTCATCGGGAGCACACGCATACTCGCCGATGTGCTCAAGGACCGTGGATTCGGCATCGTAGCGCTGCAGGAGGTTTGTTGGAAGGGATCAATGGTGCGAACGTTTAGAGGTAATCATACCATCTACCAGAGCTGCGGCAACACACACGAGCTGGGAACAGCTTTCATAGTGATGGGCGATATGCAAAGGCGCGTGATCGGGTGGTGGCCGATCAATGAAAGAATGTGCAGGTTGAGGATCAAAGGCCGGTTCTTCAACTTCAGCATAATCAACGTCCATAGCCCACACTCCGGAAGCACTGATGATGCTAAGGACGCATTCTACGCGCAGCTGGAACGTGAGTACGACAGCTGCCCAAGACACGACGTCAAAATCATCATAGGAGATTTGAACGCTCAGGTTGGCCAAGAGGAGGAGTTTAGACCGACTATTGGAAAGTTCAGCGCTCACCGGCTGACGAACGAAAACGGCCTACGACTAATTGATTTCGCCGCCTCCAAGAATATGGCCATCCGTAGCACCTACTTCCAACACAGCCTCCCGTATCGGTACACCTGGAGATCACCACTGCAGACAGAATCACAAATCGACCACGTTCTGATTGATGGACGGCACTTCTCCGACATTATCGACGTCAGGACATATCGTGGCGCTAACATCGACTCTGACCACTATCTGGTGATGGTTAAACTGCGCCCAAAACTATCCGTCATCAACAATGTTCGGTACCGACGACCGCCGCGGTACGACCTAGAGCGACTGAAGCAACCTGATGTCGCCACTGCATACGCGCAGCATCTCGAGGCAGCGTTGCCGGAAGAGGGTGAGCTCGATGGGGCCCCGCTTGAGGACTGCTGGAGTACAGTTAAAGCAGCCATTAACGACGCACCGGAGAACAACGTCGGGTATATGGGTCGAAGTCGACGGAACGATTGGCTCGACGAAGAGTGCAGACAGATTCTGGAGGAGAAGGACGCAGCGCGGGCGGTCGCGCTGCAGCAAGGTACCCGGCAGAACGTGGAACGTTATAGACGGAAGCGAAGACAGCAGACCCGCCTTTTCCAGGAGAAGAAACGCCGCCTGGAAGAAGCGGAGTGCGAGGAGATGGAACAGCTGTGCCGTTCTCAAGATACACGCAAGTTCTATCAGAAGCTCAACGCATCCCGCAAAGGCTTCGTGCCGCGAGCCGAAATGTGCCGGGATAAGGATGGGAGCATCTTGACGGACGAACGTGTGGTGATCGAAAGGTGGAAGCAGCACTACGAGGAACATCTGAATGGCGCTGAGAGTACAGGCAGTGAAAGTCAAGGCAGCGGAGGAGATGACTACGTCAGTTCAGCGGACATTGGAAGCCAACCAGCCCCCACCTTGAGGGAAGTTAAGGATGCTATTCAACAGCTAAAGACCAATAAAGCAGCTGGTAAGGATGGTATCGGAGCTGAGCTCGTCAAGATGGGCCCGGAAAAGCTAGCCACTTGCCTGCACAAACTGATAGTCAGAATCTGGGAAACCGAACAGCTACCGGAGGAGTGGAAGGAAGGGGTTATATGCCCCATCTACAAGAAAGGCAACAAACTGGAGTGTGAGAACTTTCGAGCAATCACCATCCTTAATGCCGCCTACAAAGTGATATCCCAGATCATCTTCCGTCGTCTGTCACCATTAGTGAACGAGTTCGTGGGAAGTTATCAAGCCGGCTTCGTTGACGGCCGCTCGACAACGGACCAGATCTTTACTGTACGGCAAATCCTTCAAAATGCCGTGAATACCAGGTCCCAACGCACCATCTGTTCGTTGATTTCAAGGCGGCATACGACAGTATAGACCGCGTAGAGCTATGGAAAATTATGGACGAGAACAGCTTCCCTGGGAAGCTTACCAGACTGATCAAAGCAACGGTGGATGGTGTGCAAAACTGTGTGAAGATTTCGGGCGAACACTCCAGTTCGTTCGAATCGCACCGGGGACTAAGACAAGGTGATGGACTTTCGTGCCTGTTGTTCAACATTGCGCTAGAAGGTGTCATGCGGAGAGCCGGGTGTAACAGGGTACAGATCCAGTCAATTTATTTGTTTCGCGGATGACATGGACATTGTCGGCCGAACATTTGCAAAGGTGGCAGAACTGTACACCCGCCTGAAACGTGAAGCAACAAAAGTTGGACTGGTGGTGAATGCGTCAAAGACAAAGTACATGCTTGTGGGCGGAACCGAGCGCGACAGGGCCCGCCTGGGAAGCAGTGTTACGATAGACGGGGATACCTTCCAGGTGGTCGAGGAATTCGTCTACCTCGGATCCTTGCTAATGGCTGACAACAACGTTAGTCGTGAAATACGAAGGCGCATCATCTGTGGAAGTCGGGCCTACTACGGGCTCCAGAAGAAACTGCGGTCGAAAAAGATTCGCCACCGCACCAAATGTGTCATGTACAAGTCGTTAATAAGACCGGTAGTCCTCTACGGACATGAAACATGGACAATGCTCGAGGAGGACTTGCAAGCACTCAGGTATTCGAGAGACGGGTGCTTAGGACCATCTTTGGCGGTGTGCAAGAAGACGGTGTGTGGCGGCGAAGAATGAACCATGAGCTCGCCCAACTCTACGGCGAACCCAGTATCCAGAAGGTAGCTAAAGCCGGAAGGGTACGATGGGCAGGACATGTTGCAAGAATGCCGGACAGCAACCCTGCAAAGATGGTGTTCGCTTCCGATCCGGCAGGTACGAGACGGCGTGGAGCGCAGCGAGCGAGATGGGCAGACCAGGTGCAGAACGACTTGGCGAGCGTGGGGCGTATCCGAGGATGGAGAGATGCGGCCTCGAACCGTGCATTGTGGCGTCAAATTGTTGATTCAGTGTTATCTGTTTAGATGTTAACTAAATAAATGAATGAACGTGTCATTTCCAATGCTCTCGTGCATACTTACTGCTGAAAAAAAAAAATAACAAAAATGAGAGCAACGCAATTTGCACTTCAATTCTATGTTTTTGATTGATATTGGTATGGATACATGCATTCAAGGAGCAGTAACCCATCTGTTCTTTACTAAAGCTTCATCCATACATACGTCAACAAACTTTCTCAAATCCGCATTATTTTATAAAATGTGCGCAGCATCGAGAAAATAGTGGTATGCTCAGTGAAGCCGTTTTTATCCTTAAGATACCTTTGAGGTATCAGACATAACCCTACACCTTAAACCCATAAATCTGCCCAGTTCGTTTTAACACTGCTTTTATGTAACGTTAACGAACAATGAGTGTTCACGTGGATTGAAAGAGGAGGACACTTCATCAATATAGAATCACTGTCCTTGGCTGCGTCGCTGAACAAAATCGTTAAGTTGTTTTCAAAACTTTAGGTTATACAATTTATTCTATTAACGCTTACTACATAACCCCATTCTTAGTTGACAAATACGTATGTAGTTTTCTTCTGTAAAACGTCTTCAGTGATTTCAAGTTTCAAATTTATATTTTGTGATATTTTTTACTATTTGTGCAATATTAATGCGGAATCGATCGTGTTGCTGCTGGCCATGGGACGGCAGCTAGTCCGGGAGAACGCGAAGTGAAAATAATCTACCTCGCGTAGCAGGCATTTGTTTAACCAGTGTTCAATCGATCCTGTAGATGCTGATCACGCCAGATAGTGGGGGAGAACGCGAAGTGATAAAACTAATGCCTGCATCGAAGAGCACAGAATTATTTAGTGCGGAATCGATCGTATTGTAGAAGCTTATTAAACGAAACACATTGAATTGTGTTGGATTGATTTGAAACACAGTTTTCGTCTTCTTGTTTTCAAAATAACTTTGTTTACAATAAATATTCAGTCGCTTACCCAGTGGCTTCACATGAATTTCCTTCTCTACTAACCAACGATTCCTTTCCCGCAGCGCTCACGGAGATGCAGACCATTCCTCGGTCTTTTATAACAGCGGTTCTCAACCTGGGGTGCATGTACCCTGGGGTACTTTCGCCGGGCCCAGGGGTACCTCGGACGAAATGCTTAATGGCGGTTGAATTACAATTTTAATCCAAACTAATTGATAAAGATTTGTATTTTTTTTATTTCTAAAATTTGTCTTGTACATAATAGGGTAAAGGATGTATTTTGGACAACCCTTACGGGGGCTCTCATTTTGGACCACCAAGAGGAATTTGTACTCAGTGGTCCAAAATATGAGCCGTCGAACTGGTGGTCCAAAATACAATCGTTATCCTATGCATGGGGGCAGCAGGGACTATGTCCAAGGGCTTGACGATCCCTCCCCAGGCCTTCTGCGAGTTGTGGCGCCTGCCTAGGATGTGGTGGGGTTTGTCAGTGGGCCCTGTTAAACCTCTATAAAAAGCTGCATGAATCCGCAAGTAGGCTCCGCCAAAGCGACCGTGTGCCGCTCAAAGCGCACAAGCCCAAGTCCTGGTGTTAGGTGGGACGCTAAACAGCCCTGACACGACGGCCCTCCGACGAGACAGGAGGTTTGCGCAGGCCCAATAAGCCGCCTTTAAAAACAACTATTACGAACATCATAGAAGATAATACGACTCGATACAATCGGCAACGACCTAGGCGACGAATAAAGGATCACGATTGGAAGCTTGGGACATGGAACTGCAAGTCGCTAGGCTTCGCAGGTTGCGACAGGATAATCTACGATGAATTACATCCCCGCAACTTCGATGTCGTAGCGCTGCAGGAAATCTGCTGGACAGGACAGAAAGTGTGGAAAAGCGGGCATCGAGCGGCTACCTTCTACCAAAGCTGTGGCACCACCAACGAGCTGGGAACCGGCTTCATAGTGCTGGGAAAGATGCGCCAACGCGTGATTGGGTGGCAGCCAATCAACGCAAGGATGTGCAAGCTGAGGATAAAAGGCCGTTTCTTCAACTATAGCATCATCAACGTGCACTGTCCACACGAAGGGAGATCCGACGACGAGAAAGAAGCGTTCTATGCGCAGCTGGAGCAGACATACGATGGATGCCCACTGCGGGACGTCAAAATCGTCATCGGTGACATGAACGCTCAGGTAGGAAGGGAGGAAATGTATAGACCGGTCATCGGACCGGATAGTCTGCACACCGTATCGAAAGACAACGGCCAACGATGCATAAACTTTGCAGCCTCCCGCGGAATGGTAGTCCGAAGCACTTTCTTCCCCCGCAAGAATATCCACAAGGCCACATGGAAATCACCTAATCAAGTAACGGAAAACCAAATCAACCACGTTCTAATCGACGGCAAATTCTTCTCCGACATCACGAACGTACGCACTTACCGCAGTGCGAATATTGAATCCGACCACTACCTCGTTGCAGTATGTCTACGCTCAAAACTCTCGACGGTGATCAACACGCGTCGAAGTCGGACGCCGCGGCTTAACATTGGGCGGCTACAAGATGGTAGACTAGCCCAAGAATACGCGCAGCAGCTGGAAGTGGCACTCCCAACGGAAGAGCAGCTAGGCGCAGCGTCTCTTGAAGATGGCTGGAGAGATATTCGATCCGCCATTGGTAGCACCACAACCGCTGCACTTGGCACGGTGCCCCGGATCAGAGAAACGACTGGTATGACGGCGAATGTGAGCAGTTAGTGGAAGAGAAGAATGCAGCATGGGCGAGATTGCTGCAACACCGCACGAGGGCGAACGAGGCACGATATAAACAGGCGCGGAACAGACAAAACTCGATTTTCCGGAGGAAAAAGCGCCAGCAGGAAGATCGAGACCGTGAAGAAACGGAGCAACTGTACCGCGCTAATAACACGCGAAAGTTCTATGAGAAGTTAAACCGTTCACGTAAGGGCCACGTGCCACAGCCTGATATGTGTAAGGACATAAACGGGAACCTTCTTACGAACGAGCGTGAGGTGATCCAAAGGTGGCGGCAGCACTACGAAGAACACCTGAATGGCGATGTGGCAGACGAAGATGGCGGTATGGTGATGGACCTGGGAGAACGCGCGCAGGACATAATTCTACCGGCTCCGGATCTCCAGGAAATCCAGGAGGAGATTGGCCGGCTGAAGAACAACAAAGCCCCTGGGGTTGACCAACTACCAGGAGAGCTATTTAAACACGGTGGTGAGGCACTGGCTAGAGCGCTGCACTGGGTCATTACCAAGATTTGGGAGGAGGAAGTTTTGCCGCAGGAGTGGATGGAAGGTGTCGTGTGTTCCATCTACAAAAGGGCGATAAGCTGGATTGTAGCAACTACCGCGCAATCACATTGCTGAACGCCGCCTACAAGGTACTCTCCCAAATTTTATGCCGTCGACTAGCACCAACTGCAAGGGAGTTCGTGGGGCAGTACCAGGCGGGTTTTATGGGCGAACGCTCCACCACGGACCAGGTGTTCGCCATTCGCCAAGTACTGCAGAAATGCCGCGAATACAACGTGCCCACACATCATCTATTCATCGACTTCAAAGTCGCATATGATACAATCGATCGGGACCAGCTATGGCAGCTAATGCACGAACACGGTTTTCCGGATAAACTGACACGGTTGATCAAAGCGACGATGGATCGGGTGATGTGCGTAGTTCGAGTTTCAGGGGCATTCTCGAGTCCCTTGGAAACCCGCAGAGGGTTACGGCAAGGTGATGGTCTTTCGTGTTTGCTATTCAACATCGCTTTGGAAGGGGTAATACGAAGAGCAGGGATTGACACGAGTGGTACAATTTTCAATAAGTCCGTCCAGCTATTTGGTTTCGCCGACGACATAGATATTATGGCACGTAGCTTTGAGAGGATGGAGGAAGCCTACATCAGACTGAAAAGCGAAGCTAAACGGATTGGACTAGTCATTAACACGTCGAAGACGAAGTACATGATAGGAAGAGGCTCAAGAGAGGTCAATGTAAGCCATCCACCACGACTTTCTATCGGTGGTGACGAAATCGAGGTGGTTGAAGAATTCGTGTACTTGGGCTCACTGGTGACCGCCGATAACGATACCAGCAGAGAAATTCGGAGGCGCATCTACACAATCTACAAAACGCTCATCAGACTGGTAGTCCTCTACGGACACGAGACCTGGACGATGCTCGTGGAGGACCAACGCGCACTTGGAGTTTTCGAAAGGAAAGTGCTGCGTACCATCTATGGTGGGGTGCAGATGGCGGACGGTACGTGGAGGAGGCGAATGAACCACGAATTGCATCAGCTGTTGGGAGAACCATCCATCGTTCACACCGCGAAAATCGGACGACTGCGATGGGCCGGGCACGTAGCCAGAATGTCGGACAGTAACCCGGTGAAAATGGTTCTCGACAACGATCCGACGGGCACAAGAAGGCGAGGTGCGCAGCGGGCAAGGTGGATCGATCAGGTGGAAGATGACTTGCGGACCCTCCGTAGACTGCGTGGTTGGCGACGTGTAGCCATGGACCGAGCCGAATGGAGAAGACTCTTATATACCGCACAGGCCACTTCGGCCTTAGTCTGATTAAATAATAATAATCTTATGCATGGCGATCAGTAAATCATGGCCTATTGAATTCTGTCATCCACAACCAGTATAATGGATGAAGAGATGTGGGACAAAAGATCAAAAGGCCAAAACCTCGAATGAACAAATTTAAAAAATCTTCTATGCAATCTACCGGGTCAAACCAGAATGTTGAATAATATGTTAAGAATATGATTCTTAACTAAAATCTAGAGTCTACAGATTCGAAAGCCTCCATTTGAAAGACATGAAGACTTTTTTCCGAAAAGCTCAGTTGCTTCGTTGCAAGAGATTTGGAAGCACCCTTCTGCGCCTCTCGGAGGCCTCCTTCCAAGCAGCTCGGAAGCCACTTTTCAAGTGACCCGGGAACATAATTATAAGATGTTCAAAAACTTTCTTTTAAAAGGCCTGGAAGCAAAGCTGTTTTTCTAGGAATTTCCTTTTATTTCTGCTTCTTTTAAAAGCCTCGGATCTTTTCAAGGGGCTCGGAAGGGATTTTTAAACAGGCTCGACAGCTTCATTTCAAAAGGCGCGAAAGCCTACTCTCAAGAGGGTTGGAAGCCTCCTTTCTAGAGGCCCGGAAATCTTCTTTTAAGCTTTCTTCGTTAAACTTTCTTTTTTTCTTTTCTCCTTCTTTTAAAAGGCTCGGAAGGCTCTTTTCAAAAGGGTCGGAAGGCCTATTTCAAGAGGCTCGAAGCCCTCCCTTGAAGAGGGTCGGAGTTCTTCTTTCAAGATGCTTGGAACAGTAGTCTCGAAAGCCTCAGAAGCCTCCTTTCAAGAGGCTCGGAAGCCTCCTTTCAAGAAGCTCGGAAGCCTCCTTTGAAGAGGCTCGGAAGTCTCGGGAATTTTTAAGGAAGACGGGAATTTTTAAGAATTAGAAAGTTGCCGTCTTCTACAAAGTTGTTTGAGGATTGGAAACCAATATGAAACCATGTTAACGGAAGTTTACAATTATCCGGAAGACCATCTGGTTGCCACCTGGTTATAGCTGGGCAAGAACTGTGTATTAACTTTAAAGTCACCGCCAGAAATGGTTTTATAAAAAACCCAGATTAATCCACCTACAGTGAGATTTTGACCCTTCCTTAATTAAAAGGAAATATTTTCAGACTCTAGTATTTAAAACGAGATAAAACTACTCAACCTCCCACGGCGATTGAAAGTGTAAATGACAAATTAATTGCCTACCAAAAGGCGGATTCCATGGGTTGAGTGACAACAAAACGAATGATTTCGCACTGTACGTCAGGTTGACTATCTATCAGGCGCTCGTCGGATTGAATAGCTATTGTAACATGTGGTAACATGGTTGATTAGATACTATCGTAACGCTGGCAGCATGTATACTCGTAATTTCCAGAGACCTTGATATTAATTAATCCAGAACTAACTTAATCAGTCATTGATATGAACGAAACTCAATAGCGTTCAACAATAACATATATTTTGCCTTATGGCTGCCTAATTTTGTAAAACTAATGATGTTTAATACCTTAAAAATGAGCGAGATTTATATGGTAGTAAATTTTGGAATTTGCACACATACGCACACATACATGCATATAAGTGGTCTATTAGTATCTCAAAACATGCTCACATTTGTTATCTAGCTTCCACTTAACAAATTTTTGAAATCCCTTAAAATTTTTACGTTTTTGCTTTTCTGAGAAGGTTTTGTGATACATGCTTCTATCTGTTCCTCAATTAAAATCGATTGTTTCTTTGAAACAAATCCGAAAAATAAGCATATTTTCATATCAAATCACTTGTTGTAATTATATTTCCAATATTAAAGCGAATTTGTTTCAATTGCCATACATTTTATTTCATAATTCAAGAGGTTTATTGATAGATTAATACATAACACACCTGCGTAACGCATACAAAGTGAAATTATAGACACTTCCGAAGGAAGGGTCAAAACTAGCTTTATGTACCCGGCCTTGCTCGGAGTTGCCAGTTTGGTTCGCAGTTTTTTTCACAATCGAAAAATAATAAAACCAATTGATTAACAGGGTAATTGTGTTTACTTATTAATACTTCATCATTTGATTAAAAGAAGGCTTTTGGAAATATTGACTGATTTTGAAGAAGGGGGTTTGAATAGCCTTATTCCGGGCAAACGTCTATTTCTAAAGAAGGGAAAACATCCACTGATGCCTTATTCCGGGCAAACGCATATTTTTAAAGAAGGGATCACACCCACCATTCCGGGAAAATGCCTACTTTTAAAGGAGAAATCACATCTACCATCCAGAAGGAAACACATTATTCATTGCTTTTCACTGGGCAAACTATGATTCCGATGAAGGGTAACAATTATCATTGCTTTATACCCAGCAAATGCATGCTTTCTATGAAAGATTTTTCTGATGCTGTTCAGTATTATCCCAAATTCACTTCATGTCGAATGACCTTAGGCCAAATAGTGTTATGTTAATAGCCTGCTTCATTCAGGGATATGTCATTTTCAGGGAAATGTTATTGTCGAGGATTTACTATTTTTGAGGAATTGTTTTCGGAGCATTGTACAATGTCAAAGAACCTCGGAACTAAATAAGAAGGATTTTAAATTAAGTCGTTTTCTAAACAATACCCAACCTTAACATTCTCCCGCATATCAAAAACTCCTCCAAGCCTCTCTTAAATAGTTTCCTTTGGGTAAACAATACGTGTTTAAATATTTGGTTTGAATTCACCCATGCGATAAAAAGGTATACTAAACTGTTCGTTTAATAAATATATACTCTCTCGTTCAGCTATGACAGTCCTACCCAGTCTGATATAGTCTTTCATAGACAGAGAATATGGGTTCCAAATTTGATGAACATCGGAAATGGGTTCAGAAGTTATGATGAATAGATCGCCAACTAAACAATACCTCTCTCTCACAACCTCCCCATTTTAAACGGACCTACCAATATCCACTAAAATCGTTTCCTTAGGACAGACAATATTTGATACAAATTTGGTTCAAATCGGTCATGGGGATCAAGACTTACATTGAGTTGATCGATTGCTAAACAATACTTCTCCCCACATACCATCTCTTATTTTCCAAGAGCATGCTTAACCTCCCTATCGTCGTCTCCTTAAGATAAAGAATGTGTGTTTCAAATTTGGTTGAGATCGGCCAAGGGGTTCAGAAGGTACACTGAGTTGATCGATGACTAAGCAATACCCCTCCCCTCATACCCTC
This sequence comes from Armigeres subalbatus, assembly GCF_024139115.2. Taxonomy (NCBI): domain Eukaryota; kingdom Metazoa; phylum Arthropoda; class Insecta; order Diptera; family Culicidae; genus Armigeres; species Armigeres subalbatus. The sequence continues at coordinate 246,331,984 of NC_085141.1, forward strand.
TCCGTTTGCCAAACAGCATCCGTAACCCCCCTATCGTCGTCTCCTTAAGATAAAGAATGTGTGTTCTAAATTTGGTTGAGATCGGCCAAGGGGTTCAGAAGGTACACTGAGTTAATGGATGACTAAGCAATACCCCTCCCCCCATACCCTTCCACTTTTCCAAACAGCATGCATAACCCCCCTATCGTCGTCTCCTTAAGATAAAGAATGTGTGTCCCAAATTTGGTTGAGATCGGCCAAGGGGTTCAGAAGGTACACTGAGTTGATGGATGACTAAGCAATACCCCTCCCCCACACCCTCCCTCTTTACCGAACAGCATCCATAACCCCCCTATCGTCGTCTCCTTACGATAAAGAATGTGTGTCCCAAATTTGGTTGAGATCGGCCAAGGGGTTCAGAAGGTACACTGAGTTGATGGATGACTACCCTCCCCCTTTTCCGAACAGCATCCATAACCCCCCTATCGTCGTCTCCTTAAGATAAAGAATGTGTGTTCCAAATTTGGTTGAGATCGGCCAAGGGGTTCAGAAGGTACACTGAGTTGATGGATGACTAAGCACTCGCCCCCCTCCCAAACCCTCCCCTTTTTTCGAACAGCATCCATAACCCTCCTATCGTCGTCTCCTTAAGATAAAGAATGTGTGTCCCAAATTTGGTTGAGATCGGCCAAGGGGTTCAGAAGGTACACTGAGTTGATGGATGACTAAGCAATACACCTCCCCCCACACCCTCCCCCTTTTCCAAACAGCATCCATAACCTCCCTATCGTCGTCTCCTTAAGATAAAGAATGTGTGTCCCAAATTTGGTTGAGATCGGCCAAGGGGTTCAGAAAGTATACTGAGTTGATGGATGACTAAGCAATACCCCTCCCCCCACACCCTCCCCCTTTTCCAAACAGCATCCATAACCCCCCTATCGTCGTCTCCTTAAGATAAAGAATGTGTGTCCCAAATTTGGTTGAGATCGGCCAAGGGGTTCAGAAGGTACACTGAGTTGATGGATGACTAAGCAATACCCCTCCCCCACACCCTCCCCCTTTTCCGAACAGCATCCATAACCCCCCTATCGTCGTCTCCTTAAGATAAAGAATGTGTGTTCCAAATTTGGTTAAAATCGGTCAATGCGTTCCGAAGTTATGCTGGAACATACATACAAACATTGAGTTTTATATATATAGATAGATAGATTGCCCTGCTTGTGGACGAAATTTCCAAAATAACCATTTTTACGGACGTTCCGGATGATCTCCGATTCCCGAGATGTACACTTTAGTTTCCCAAGTTTCCCGGGAAATTTTTATGTTGAAATCCTTTTCTTATTTTTCAAATCAGATGCGAGTTGATTCTGAGGTATCAATAATATTTTTGAATAACATCTTCACACGCATTCTCTATTGGAACTTCTATACAAAAGCATAGCTTCTTCCCTTTCAAAGTAGATCACACTCAGTATTATTGAGAAATGAGCTTAGCTTAGCTTTGACTGACTACACATATCTATGGTTGCTACTCCGTGATTGACCAGAATCAGTGAAATTGCACAAAGAATCAACTGAATGATTGACTGAGATTGTTCAAGCATTCTCAGTGTGCAAGTTTCAGTGACTCTAAAATTAAAATGATCAATAACGGCGCCGGCCACGTCCTTGTAGTCAGTTAGGAAGAAGGAAGGAATATTAGTAGGTGGTTTTTGCTATTTGAAGACCGTGTTTACCTCTGCGTCTCCACAAAAACCACAGGAAGGATTATCAGTTAATTGGTAGGCATCGTTGGATCTGGATTCACTCTGATAAGCGATACGACCGTGCCATTCTTTATACACAGTGATTTTACCTAGCCATGAATCGGGCGCGAAAAGTAGTACAAACTAACTACCGGCCTACTGGGCGCGCAATGCAGAAATCATAATATTTCGGCCGATCGCGCGATCGTTCTGCTGTCCGAAACAAGAGAAATCACGCACTGAACTGATTTTTATTACCGGCCGCGCAAAGCAGAAAACAATATTTCGGCCGAACGCGCCATCGTTCTGCTGTCCGAAACAAGAGAAATCTCGCACTCAGTAGATCACACTCAGTATTATTGAGAAATGAAGTTATTAACTATAAATGATATATGTAGAATTAAATGGTGCAACCGTAATGCGTGTCGAAGAGAGGCGAAGCAAAGAATAAGTATTTATACATCGTTTGTTTATCGTTATTTCATCGTTTGTTTATTTAGTAGGTCCAAGATCAAAAAATTTCCGAGAATCCGAGGAAAATCGTCAACAGCAAGAACAAAGTTATTTATGTGTGCAAAACGACCAATTTGAGCTAGATCGCATATATGTATTAAGGCAAAACCTGTAACGGCTTTGGTAGGTCATTTTCATAAGGGTTTTTATATATTTTGATTCAAATCCCAAACAGACTTATGCTTCGGGCTGAAAATTTCGAATAAAGAATGATAAAAACCCAGTTTAATCCACCTAGCGGTGATGGTGCCTTTCTCGTTTTTTTCGAGTGAGTAATTTCAACGCACTTTTGGTATGAAAAAAAGTATTTTGGCCATAACTTCTGAGCCCATAGTCCGATCCGGTCAGCAAATCAGCTGAGAGTAAGTGTCTAAAGTGAGTGAGATTTTTTTTTGTAAAAAAAAGTATTTTGGCCAGACCTCCGAATTCCATAGTCTGATTACGCCAATTCTCAATACGAAACGATGAGACAAGATTCTGCGTCGTATGCAACTTGTTGCGAGCAAATCCGTTAAAGATAAGTGCCTGACAAATGAGTGAGAATTTTGTATGTGTTTCTTATTTAAAAAAAATGAATTTTGGCCAAAATTTCGAGATTCAAAATCCGTTCTGTACAATTTTCAATACAAAACAATGTGATAAGATTCTGCGTCGAATGAATCTTGTTGCGAGTAAATCAGCCAAGAGTAAGTACTTAAAAAGTGAGTGAGAATTTTTCTTGTAAAAAAATATATTTGGTCATAACTCCGAAGCCCATAGTTCGATTTGGCCAATTTTCAATACGAAACAGTGGAACAAGATTCCGCGTCGAATGCGAGTTGCGAGAAAATCGGTTAAGGATAAGTGCCTGAAAAATGAGTGAGATTATGTTGCGCACTCACATACACACACACGCACTCACAGACATCACCTCAATTCGTCGAGCTGAGTCGATTGGTATATAACACTATGAGTCTCCGGGACTCCTATAAAAAGTTCGTTTTTGGAGCGGACATATAGCCTTTACGTATACGAGAAAGGCAAAAATCTCGGGTACTTATTCAAAAGGACGTATGTGATTTTGTAAACAAAGATTCAAACGTCGATTTGTCCAATCTGATAGCACTCCCACACAATTCAATACCACCAACAGGTAGCAGAAGGCATCCCCTACCAGTCTGTGGTGATGGTTTGCGTGGGAGTTCTATCAGATTGGACAAATCGATGTTTGAATTAAAGAATCATTTAATTTTAATAGTTGAGATTAGTAAGCGCCCGTCTGAAAGTTTTTTTTTTTTTGCTCTCGAATGAAACATTTTTAAAAAATGTTTTCATTGATCTGCTCCAAATACCTTGAACTGAAAGTAGAAATGAGTTTTGTATTATCAAAATGACATTTCGTCAAACTTGACCAGAAGAATGCTTTTATTAAAAAAAAATAGCGGTCGAGTTTCAGAATTACAGATGTTAGAAACCCTCCGGAAATTAAAGAAAAAAAACAAATACTCTCAAAGCAATCTTTTCCTCCATCTTCCAGATCTTTCTCTTGAAATGCTGAAACGTTGCCAACTTATTCTCATGATATGGCGAACGTTTTTCAGAAAGAGTTAACGCGTTTTGGAATAAACAGAAAAAAATCTCAGACTTTTCTACAACTCTTCGATTATTTTAGAATAATTAAGCAAGCATCCTGAGGTCGAGTATATATTTTTATACTAAGTTAATTTTTCAATCCATGTTTCACTACAAAATGTTTGTTACGATTTTCAGTTTCGAAAAATTGTTTTTCCTCTTGTCATAAGACGAGCTTTTTACAATCCCATTGAATTCCACCACTTAATTGTATCTTGACAGATACGTATTTCGACCTCAACAGTAAGGCCGTCTTCAGTGTCTCGTACTTGACTCGACTTGACTCGAAATACGTCGAAATACGTATCTGTCAAGATACAATTAAGTGGTGGAATTCAATGGGATTGTAAAAAACTCGTCTTATGACAAGTGAAGACATTCCACTAAAAAGCTCAAAATAATTTTCTTAACAAAATTGTTTTTCCTGTTTCCGGGAAGTTGATACCCGGGAAAAATGGAACCGCTACCCGGGAGGTTAAAATAATGTAAAATAGTAAATGCGGTACAATGATAGAGTTAGAAGAAATATCTGAAGTCTCCAGCTTCCTTCTTTTTTTTCTGCGCTTTTCCAGGACGGTGTCACTGCAGGATTACCACCGCTTGTCCAAATTTCACTTCCGCAAATGGGTCCAACGTAAAATGTAAAGCTTCGAAACATGCATTACTTAATCGTTTGAAAGTTGAAAATTTTGATGATTTTTGAACTAAGTTATGTGAAGATTCATCTGCTAGATCAGAGTCTCATATCTGTCACATTTCCCTTTAGAATGTTATCTTCTTTTCCTGTTATTGATTTTGTTTTTTAGTTAATCTTTCGATTCAGATCTACTGCAATATTCAACATCCACTTTATTATAATATTATAATATATTATATAATAGGCCGATACAAATATTAAATTTATTTTATGTCCGACAGCTCTTGAAATGTACGAAGGGGGGGAATAAAAAAAATAATAAAGAAACAAAAAAAGTCCAAAAATGCAATTATTCCATGGAAAATTTAAAATTTTAATACAAAATGATAGCAAAGAATGTTTAGAAAAGGCAAAGAATATGAATATTTGTAACATATTTATCCAGTAGCGAATTTAGGACAAAATTTATATAATTAGAAAAGTACTGGAGCTTATTTTTGTAGAAAATTCTGTTTTTCTTTTTGGAAAGGGCTGGGTTTGCAGATAAACTCTAAGTAAACTGTTGAATCTATAACACCAAAGCACTGCTAGAATTATAAGCTTTTGTTTAAGTCAAGTATGAAACTCAAACTGATTGAATCAATAGGGGCAATGGTCAGATGTACTTCTGAAAACACAGATGTGTTATTTGAACACAGTTGTTTCATGACGTTCTTGCATAGACTCGGAATTGCAAACTTTACGGAAATTTCAGACTTTCCGGAAATTGCAGACTACTTTACGGAATACTTTGGTGACGTCTGAAGTAGAATCGCTGAAGCACGCCATATCAGCATGTCCACGATCCTAAAGTTATTGGAATGCCATGTTACTTATTAACAGCATAGATACGACCTCGGATAAACCTGTAGAGAGGATGCAATGGCTCATGGATGACGATTACTGCCTGGGCGCTTCCCGACCCCCACACGATCTGAGATGTCTTCTCAGGCGTATGATTGCAGATTTTCGTTTACATATAGGGTAAAAAAGTACCTAGGCAAAAGTACGATACACTGAAAATAACCCTGCTTTTTGAGAGTTACAGTTCCAATTGATTTATGAAAAATAAAACATTCTTCCAAGCAGTTTCAAAGTAAATCTCTATTGCTTTGTAAAAATAGCTAAATAAATATAATACAATACATACCCAAGTAACATTTCAAGTTTTATTCCGCTCTAGGGATGGTTTTCAAGATCAATTTATAAGATCTAACAATAAAACCAAATATTACACGACAACCTTTTGATGACCACTATAAGTGTAAGATATGACGAAGTGGCCCTCTCTAGATAACCACTATAAACCTGTTATAAGAGTATTTAGAAATCCTTTTTAAACCGCCTGCAAAAAAGGGAATTTGGCTGCGGCAGCTGTCAGAAATCTTGCTTTGAAAAAAGGGAAACAAAACTTTGCAGAAAAATAATAACAACATAAAATGTTGATGAAAATCATGATGATGATGATTACTAAAAATATTATTTTCGGATTGTTTTACAATGTGCTTCCATCGGAATGATGTGCGCGTTCAGTTTCATGGTGAAAACTAGGAAAAAAGTAAGATTGAACACCACGCGCTCTCAAAATAATGTAGTTTTGGCCATTATATTTATAATAATTGTAGCAGCAATATTCCTAATTTCCCTTGAATATATTGAAATTTCTCCCCAATATATTTCTAATGAAAATCAATGATCAAAAAAGGGTTTTACGCAGTGAAAACATTACCTAATCATGCATGTCAGTGATAAATTTTACCGACTTGAAAATGCTTCTCCATTTTCAATATGGCCATCATAAATTTCGATTAGAAAAATGTCGCTCTTATTAAACACCTTTATAAGCTCTTTGCAATGTAAATATTCTTATTGGGGTTACTCATTTCACCACATTACGACCAAAAATTTTAGATTTGATCGAGCTGTGGAAATATGATTTATCACACTCTCCATCACAACTGTAGAGGCTGTAGAGTCGCTCATAAGGTCAATAAGCTTTTGACGTTTGAAGCTTTTTCATCATATTTATGAGAGGTTTATTGATAGCAATAAGATCGACAATAAAACTGAGCAACTAGCTATGGTGATTGCTATTATAAATCCGCTATAAGAATTAAATAAATCCAAGAAGCATGGAAATTGTTACTTGGGTAGGCTATGTTGGTTTCCTTCTCAGCCCCATGAACATGTGGTATTTATAAAGTGGGACGGATTCCAGCGGATTGCTTGCAGATTTCGTCTCCGCTCTTATGTGGCAGGCCTACGTCACACTGTGGAGTTGCTGTTGGTATCGGATTTCGATGGCGTCGTCGATGGGACTCAACATTCAGAATCCAGTTGTGAGGCCACCAGGTCCGAGCTGTGAAACGTTGACATCGGTTGATGAATACTTGCAAATCTATGTGATCTCTGCTAATACGCACCAAGTATCACTGGCGTATAACATTACAGATTCCACGTTAGAGTTGAGTATTCGGGATTTGGTGCATTGCCTAGACCACCGCCCAACGTTGACTGGCTTTGGTTTTCGACCTTCTTCACTATTTGTCCGGCTACCGTGGAGTTGGAGTTGTTCACATCCTATGATTCGCTGTTTTTTTTTTATTCATATATTTTATTTGGTAGGCACTCTGTGTTCTTAACCGCTACTGTGCCGTGATCTACTATGGTATTCTGCTGTACAGAATCCACACAGAATCTATTTTTAGATATCCATTATTCGTTATTGTTGTCGGTGCCAGTTCATCTTCTCGTGAGTCCATTGTGTCCGTTTGTCCATGTCGTGTATCCAATGATCGTTGCATTGTTTGGTTTCCATTTAATCCGGGTAACGTTGGAGGAAAGCCTCCGAGAAGAACAAGTTGTCAGTCGTCATCAGGCAGCCATGACGATAAGGCGCGTTCCCCAATACGCTACCGCATGGGCTGCGCATCCGGCGACTAACACGGGTTTGGTGGAGGGGCTGGGAATCGAGCCCATGACCATTCGCTTATAAGGCGAACGTGTAGCCAACTACGCTACGGGACCCCTCTAATGATTCGGTGTTGTAGATATTGATGAGGGGAGCGTTAAACCAGGTCATTCAGTTTACTCCACTGTTGGGTTAGTTAATGCAGTATCGTCATCTAGGTTGAGGTAGTACGATTGCTCTATAGTGGTGGGCTGCTACAGCGGCCCATGATGTCGTCGATTACTATGAGCAACAGCAACAGAGATATAATACTTCCAGCGTTGCCTCACTTTAGCGATTATATTATGCTGGCTCTGGATTTTGTCTAGACCTCCCTTGCTTCTAGAGACGCCCTCAGTTTTGCGTGATTCAGACGATCGAAGGATTTTCCGTGGTCAATCAGAACCAAATGGAGGGACTCTTCAAATACATTGACCTGTCAGGATGATGCAAAGCATGACAGTATGGTTCTCACATGATCATCCGTGCGGAATCTTGCCTGCTGCCATCGGAGAATTGTCATTTTTCCCCCATATCTGAATTAGGATAAGCCGTCAAAACTCGAAGATAATTCACGTTTCACCTGATCAGTTGGTGACTGACATGTCGCGTCTTTCTCTGGCACTCACGGATTTGTCCTTGCTCCAATCAGGCGGCGTGAAATATTGTAGAGTAGGCGATTATCGCCGGTTGTTGACCGGCCAGCAGCGTTTGACTTACTTCTCTAGAACCGCTTTTAGTTGTGAGGACTAGTATTTGGCTGTTCTGGAAATGGATCACCAGCGCTTTCTTGAGTCCGTAATGAACGCTAGCGATGACATCGCGTTGGACTATCATCTTTTAAATGGGCAAGATCCTACCACACATTTCCAGAATTCAGCGGCAGGAGAATTCACTCGGGTGTCGATTCACCATAGATCGACTAGAAGATCCAGCTGTGAAGAGATCGTTCGTTGAAGAATATGGAACTCAAGTAGTGGATGTTCTGGAAGGTGGCAGCGTAGAATAGAAGTGAGCGGAGAAGAAAACTTTTATCGAAACCGGCGACATCAACTTGAATGAGCTGCGCACTCAGTGAATAGAATAGATTATAAATGTAACCCGACTGGAGATTGAGAAGCGAATAGAATCAAAGGCTGAGCAACGGGAAGAATCAGATGAGTGAAGTACGAGTGCCGTCTACGCAGGCCCGGATTTAGGGGGGGGGGGGGTGTGAACCCCGGGCCCCCACAAATCTTATGTATCAAAACCAACCTTTTTTGTACATTTTGGGGCCCCCACAAGCTGTCGGCCCCGGGGCCCCCTTCCGGCTAAATCCGGCCCTGCGTCTACGGTATGTATCTCTGTAAGTGGGAATCGGGCGTTGCTGCAGACAGGACAGGCTGGTGTGGATGGACATCCTGGCCGATGAAGAAAAGATGGCTGCAACAACCGAAGATTAACGCCTCAATAACTCACTGACTTAGAAAGCTGAAATGCTGATTCGATCACTTCGAACAGCTTCTTATAGTCTCAGCTGCTTTCTTCGAAAAGCAGCCATCCGATGCAGGAAATCTAAAGAGGCTCCAAGGTCGATCGGAAGTTGGCGGAGATGACCCTATGCTGTCTGTTTTGTCTGTCTGAATCACAAAGATCTGTTTGGCGCCCAGGGATGCAAAGGATTTTCAAATAGGGTCAGAGCTTTGTCTGACCTCATTCTGGTTGTCGTTGATGTGCGGCAAGGATGCATTTCATCTGCACTGTTACTTCTCAGCGTAATCGAAGAGATCTTGGTGGGTGCGATTGGCCGTGTATCATACCTTGAGCTGCTTTGGTTGTTATTGTTGTGGATATCTAGACGAATCTGATTTGGCTAATGAACACGAAACGCTATATTAGTATTGCGATGCTCTTGTGTGCTCTTTGTGTGTGCTTAACGAGCTGACCGTATGTTGCGGCGGGTCCACCATCAACGCCCGCTGGACCAGGTGGTTGAGTGTCAACGGAAAAAGCTCCTCAAACTTTGCAGTAGCCGGGCGATCGGAGGACTTCAATATCTTGACAGTCTGATATCATCAGATGACGGAATTGGGATTGACATGGAACCATGAGTCAGAAAGGCTGGGGCCACCTTCGCAAGTTTTCGAAATATTTGGAGACCCAACCGGATTGATTCACGCACCAAAATTCGAATGTACTACTCTATCGTGAAGCGTGCTGTGATTAGGCAAAGACAACGCAGATGATGTCTAAAATGTCTCGGACTTACAGTGCCGAGCCAAAAAGCCAACAAATATCAATAACAATAGATGTTCGAAAACGTGGATGGAAATGGGTCGGCCATATATTGCAAGGTGCTTAGACGGAATCTGTGAGGATAGGATATAGAATATTTATGCCGATAGAGATATATGTTCGTATTTTTATTTAAAATACTCTTGGGGACACATTAATGATCTATAAATGATATACACACTTGATTTATTTCGCCGAGGCCGGCAAAATAAATTACCGAGAATCCAACAGCTGAGAGCTCGGTAAAATTCTCAGTAAACAATTAAATTGCCGACTGATCGTGAAACGAACGTAACCGTGCAACTGTCAAAATTTACTGAGATGTTCGGTAGTACGGTGCCGATTGACTCGGTATAGTGTTTGCCGAGATTCAGCAATGTTATGTTTTTGTTGTTCATAATTAAGCAGAATGCAAAATAAAAACAATAATTATAATGAATATACAAATAGGCATTTTAGTCAGTTTTATTTTGTTGTAAAGTTATCAATCATAGTTGCATTTGCTTTTGATGTCATAAATAAACTCGGAAGTAAATATATTTTTGAAAATCCTTTTTTTGGCCTATTTTCTTTTTTTTTGCAGCATGATGGAAAGAAGAAGAATACAGGGTCATGAGTACAACTGCGTGGCGTGTGAATAATGAAAAGTTAATATAGAATCGATTTTTACGAATTATAACACAACTGTTTATAAGGATGTCGTCATAAACCAAGTCACAAACAGCTATGCGTGAATTGATCGAAGTTTTCTAAAATATTCTGCGGTACAAATGTGTACAACAAATGCCTCGTTCTTGTATCTATCCACTACTCTACCTGCCCGGTAGATAAAGCTCAAAACTTGTCGTTCAAGCATCTGCGCGAAAAGTAGATAATTCCTTGAATACGAGACGAGCCAGCCTCGGGCTGAAACTCTCGATAATACAGACAAAAAAAATAATTCCTTGACCATTCGACATTTAAAATGGCAGCCGATTTGTTCCTTCAGTATTCATATAGGAACTGAATAAATCTTATATTAAATCCACTAAAACGAAAACAAAAGCCACATATGTTCTATGAGTTGAAATAGGTATACACCCGATTCTGATTTTACACGGATTTTTTTTACACGGCCGTGTAAAAAAAATCCCAAATTTTTGCAAAGTTGCTCCATTTTCCATGATTCGTCGAGAAATCATAAAACTATTTTTACACGGATTTTCAAATTTAGAACTGAAAACTTTTTTTACACGGAACGCATCCCCCGTGTAAAAAAAGAATCGGGTGTATTCCGTTTCGAATGTAATAGAATCAAATTGAAATACTTACACAAAAAAGATATATTCAATTTTATTATTATAAAAATCTTATGTCCTCTTCTTTTGCCATCACACAACCATCTACTTTTTAGTTTTTGACACAGATTTACCGAGATTCGGTTCGAAGCAGGCTTGGTAGTCATATGGCTACTGCTTCTGCCTCATACGCAGGAGGTCGTGGGTTCAATCCCAGGTCCGTTCCATTCTCCTACTTTGTATCTTTCTCTTTAATTCTCATGTTCTAGCAATCGCTAGAACTGGAAATGGACTTCCATACCGTTTCCATTACTATTCATATACCTTCAGCTTGAGTATTTTAACATTAATCTGCTAGAATTGGAAATGAACTAATAGAGCTCGTTTCCTACATCCAATTAGAAATTTCATCAGTTACCTTCTCCTATCTATCACATTGGCAGCTCGTTAACCAAGACGGACCTCTGCCTCTCGAACCTAACCCAAAAATTCCTACAAATTCCGCATGAACTCGTGGCAAGTGCAGAGGTATATTCGGCTTGCAGTGGGCGAGTGATTGCATCATCATTTCCTCCCCCTTCCCTACAGTGACTTGCATTCTGACGTGGCAGGCGCCAGTATGACCTAACAAATGAGATCACCAGTACTTGTACATTGAAGATGTGTGCTAGTCCCAAGCAAACATCTGTTGGTTCCCTGTGCAAGAACAGCTGATCTGGTCATAATGGAGTAGCAACTACAAGCAGTCAGTCAAGCTCAAGCTCAAGCTCAGATTTACCGAGATTCGGTTCAACTTCACATTACCGATGACTGTGGCAAACTTGTTTGCCGAAACTCAGTAATCAATTTGAAAGTTTTATATATGGTTTTAAATATGGTTTACTGACCGCGTTCGTCAATTTATTTTACCGAGAATAATTCTAGCGATTAAGTGTGTATTTCGTGTCAGGATAAAAACAGTAATGCATAAAGCAAAAAATTCAAATATCCAAAAAAAAATTTTTTTTCGCCCCCTCAGTTTTTTGGGAAAGTTGTAGGGGCTGAGGAAAGGGGGGAAGTTGGGTGTGACATAAAATAAATTTAATATTTGTATCGGCCTAATATTCTTTATGATTTTTTTACGTCGGTTTTTAACAATCTTTAAAGCCGATTTTGAACACAATATCTGGCGCTACAATTCTTTTTTTACACGATTTCTCGAAAATACACGATTTTATTTTTGCACGAACGCATCTATCGTGTAAAAAAATCGGTGTATTTAGGAATATGATCCGTTGTTCACAAATATAGGCAAACTGTTCCATTTTCCATCTCTCGCAAAACAGAGAAATACAGCACCAATCTTTTCGCTTCTTTTTACTAACATGCGTGCTCACTGCTGAAAAAATCACAAAAATAAAAAACAAATTAAATTCCTTTTCATTGCTTTGTTTTTGATGGGATGGAAATGGGAGCTATGAGATGAAGTGCCGAACCGTTCCCCTTCTTGGAACATAACTATCCTGGATACGACTTTAATTGAATGCAAGAATGATCACGACCACCTCATCCAACAAAGTCCTTGATTATGGCATTAGCATGGTGAAAGGTTTATTCAAAATTAATATTAAAAATCACAGAAATGAAAAGAAAAAACATTTAGTTGCTTTAGAGTGAATCGTAATTAATTTTCAATTTTGAGCGGCAGAACACAATGAGTAACTTTGCTGAAACATTAAATTTAGGAGTATTGAAAAAATGGCTCCTCTGGAGTCTGTTTTAGGTACGCATGTGCGATATATTAATTCTCAAGACTTAACAGACGAAATCAAATGATATACACCCATGCCCACTAACTTATCACAATTTACGAGACAAAACAAACCTCTTCACCAACGTCGGGAACACTGCGTAAGAACCGCGCTCGATAAGCTGCGGAAAAAGTGCGTTATGTTTTGACTATGCCTGGTCGATTTCTACTGCTGCCAGCCAATCTAATCTACATTTGGTCGTTTCTTGCCCCCAAAAAATACGGTTCCCATTTTAGCACGAGATTTCTCATACTATCGCACGATTTCCCGGTGGGGGAAAAAACACTCCATTTGAATAACCACCGCCAGCGAGGGTTTACGATGGACAGAAAAACAGTTTGAATAATGCCTTTTTAAAGCCGCCGACGCAAGCTGAACATCATACAGTTCTGGTAGCTCAATCAAATCGAAATGTACAGAGTTCAACGTTTACTGCTTTCCGTTCTGTTACTTTTGGGTGTTGTCACCGCTGATGAGTCAAGTAAAGACGATTCGAAATACAGACCAAATCAAAACTGCCCTCAACAAGACAAGACCTTAGAAGTGGTGTTTCGCAATGACAAGGACGTGTACCGATACTATCGATGTGTTGAAGGAGTGGCTTACGACTTCCAGTGTCCATTTGGAATGCCTTTTGATCCGTACCAAGGGCGCTGTCGACTTGCGACTCAGTCGGAAGTTGATTCGTGGCGAGTGAGGGATTTCGTACCCTACGACAAGTGCAAGGACGGTGTTAAATTTGTTGAACTTGGACCCTTTGTATCGCAATATATGCAATGTGTTTACAGAGGAGTGGCTGAGTTGAAGACTTGTCCAGTGGCTCATAGCAAAACAAGATCAATCCAGCTTTTATGGACGAACGGTCATTGTGAAGGATTTTTGAAGAAGAAGGGGCCACGTGATCAAGTTGTCGCCAATAAAGATTCTCAATGTAAATATAGCAGATTGTATCAAAAAATCCCATGCCTTCAGGGATCTTGTCGGTGTGTAACCTGCAGTAAATCACCTGTAACATGTCCTCCCGTCAATGCGACTATACCAAGCTCGAGAACTCAGACCCCAATCAGTTCAACGCCATCAACAACATCGACGACTTCTCAAACGAGAACTACTCCACCGCTTGGTTCCGGAGGTGATTCAGAGGATGCAATTGTTGGTGCGGCAAATCCTTACTACGATGATGAAGTTGAAATGGGATGGGGCACAAAACCACCAAAAACTACGACCACAACTACCCGGAAGCCAACAACCACCACTACTACCACACCAAAGCCAACGACTACTACTACAACCACTCCAAAACCAACTACTACCACTACAACTACACCAAAGCCAACAACCACTACTACTACCACGCCGAAGCCAACCACAACAACGACAACCACTCCAAAACCAACTACCACAACTACGACTACACCAAAACCAACAACAACCACCACTACCACACCAAAGCCAACAACCACCACTACTACTACGCCAAAGCCAACCACAACTACAACAACCACACCGAAACCAACTACCACCACAACCACTACCCCAAAACCAACCACAACTACAACGACCACACCAAAACCAACAACCACTACTACTACCACTCCAAAGCCAACCACAACAACGACAACCACTCCAAAACCAACAACCACAACTACGACTACACCAAAACCAACAACAACCACCACTACCACACCAAAGCCAACAACCACCACTACTACCACACCAAAGCCAACAACTACTACTACAACCACTCCAAAACCAACTACTACCACTACAACTACACCAAAGCCAACAACCACTACTACTACCACTCCGAAGCCAACCACAACAACGACAACCACTCCAAAACCAACAACCACAACTACGACTACACCGAAACCGACAACAACCACAACTACCACACCAAAGCCAACAACCACTACCACCACCACTCCAAAACCAACAACAACCACAACTACTACACCAAAACCAACAACCACTACTACGACCACACCAAAACCAACAACCACCACAACAACTACACCAAAACCAACCACAACAACGACTACAACACCAAAACCAACCACCACCACTACTACCACTCCGAAGCCTACCACTACTACAACTTCTCATACTTGCTCTACCAGTACGACGTTTAAATGTGGCAGGACGACTTGCGTGTGTATGAAAGTGGATACCACTACACCCTGCCCCAGGGAACCTGAAACGACCTGCAGCTGCAGGAAGGTTCACCAGCCACATCCGTAAACGGAACGGAACATGCCGGAAAAGACTGAATTGGCACTCGACTGACATAGCGCAACGAAAAACGGCTCAAAAAATAACAGCGAAAACAGAAAAACAAGAAAAAAATATCAGAATTGGTTCTGGGACAGATCATCAAAACCCGGGCATTTTCCCTATAGTTAGTAATATTATATATGCATATTTATGAAGAATTGAAAAAATCACTAAAATAAAAATAATGTGTTACTGTAATTAAATTGGTATTATGCATTCAGCACAAATCCGAATAATGAGCGCTTTAAAACTAGTAGCACTTCTTACTTCCGACAGTTCAAATATTCCTTTTGTGACAACTGTTCTGCCAGATTCTCGCATAACACCAGAAAAGATCTTTTCAACTAAATGGTAATCAAATTGGTTTTCATGTCACACTAGCTATATGTACCCCGCCTTGTCCGGAATCACCAGTTTAATTTGCAGTTTTTTCACAATCGGAAAATGATTAAACCAATTGGTCAGCCTTCTCATTTGAAAACATTGACCCCGCTAAACAAATTCTTGCTATAATATGACCTTAAATGGTCTTGGTTATACTATCGCATAGGTTCCAATATGGCCTTAAAGAGACGCTAGTTTTTGAATTTGATAACCTAACTACTATGATATAACTACACTTAATATCTTATATATGGTCGGGGTTCAGCCAAAACGCACCAAGCGCCAACGAAAAGTTACCGATTTTTCTGCTCAAACTTTCGTTTAGCAGATTTAATTGATCGTAAATCGTATCGGATATCCCTCAACCCCATAACTGAGGATATCCTACTGCAAATGTACGTTTAAATTGATATGAAACTATTTCCGTTGTCCTTTTACGAACAAAATATTACAAGTCAGTCGAAAAGCCGCTTGGTGCGGTTTGGCTGAACCCCGACAATATATAAAACAAAGTTGGCATTTGTACGACCACGTATCACACAGGAATAGACAGCCCAATTTTTGCTAATTTATATTCGTTTTCTTCTTCTTTTTACGATCAAAAACGTTATGATGAAATTGGAATGCTTTTAAAATCAAAACTCAATTTTTTAATCTTGCGTTTATTTAGAAGGCTCATTTGCCATTCGGCATTACAGGGCCGGAAATATGTTTTTTTTTACAATTCATTTTTTCGAAATTAATAACAGCGATTTCAACAATGTTTGTTCTCTCATATGGCCCTCTGCTAATCTTCAGTTTCTATTCATTTTACACTTGCCGTTCGCTTGCGGTGTCAATCGAATCTGTATCTTCATTACTTTCATCTACTCCCTTTCGCTTTGAGTAGTATAATTATCACCGAAAAAAGCCAATAAATTAATTTCGATAAAGTCACGCGGTGATCAAAGCTTTCCTAATTATACAATTCATTTTACAATTCTTGCGAGACGAGCTCGGTGGTCGATGGTGGCTACTGCTTCTGCCTTATAAACGGGAGGTCATGGGTTCAATTCCAGGTTCGTCCCTTTTCATACTTTGTATTTCTATCTTAGTTCTTTCTGTGTTTCACGTTCTACCAAAACGATTTCTACTGCTATAACCTTCCACACAATTCCAAAACCTCCCGTGGCACATATGAGAGGTCGTAGAATTCTCTGCATCTTTCTTAAGTAGGTGTCCAACTAACCATCCTTTCCCTTCCTCAGCATTCGCAAGGACGTGGCCAGGACAGATCTCGACTATTGGAGGGTGCATTGGTTCCATCTAAGAGATAGTGATTAGTCCCAAATCAATATCTGTGGTATCGGACGAAAGTGATGCTACTCTCATACAATAGTCTTGGCTTGTACCACTTACGAATTTGTGCGAATTGCTAATGCTAATTCATTTTACAATTCTTGCGATTCTTACAACAAGAGTTAGTTTGGGTAGACGACGTACACGCGACTGACTCGAGGTTAGGGATCACAAATACACAATAGGAAAAGGAGGGGGTTTTGGGGGGTTACAATTATTGATTGTGGTGTCGTTGACTTGGTTTGATGGTGGATTTTGCATTGATCTGTAATGGAAGAGACAAAAAAGGAGACAACGAAAAGAAGAGGACACTTTTAGGGGGAAATGCTACCTACATGGGACTCACAAAGATTCAAATTCTAACGTCAATCTCTTTCGAAAACAGATAGATAAGGTTCATATACCCTAAATCAAGGCCCGCCAACACTTCCCTAACGGGTTTTATTTGTTTTCCTCGGACCCGAACAGTTTCAGTCAGCTCAGACCAGGTTTCACGATCTGGTTTGAGCTAATCACCGTGGAATTCATTATTCGAAATTGATTGGCTTTCTTCGGTGACGATGAAATCAAAAAGGCATTTTTCACGTTACGCGTTTCGGCCTACTATTCTTCAGCCATCACCGATGCTCGACGCACCCCCACACGACGTGCTCGATATCCCGATATGCCACAGACACAGAGATTGCTTCCAGAAAGCCCAATTCGAAACGTATGTGCATTTAGCGAGTAATGATTAGACATTAGTCTACATATGGTTCGAATAAAATCACGTCCCACATTCAACCCTTTGAGCCATGGTCTCTTCGATACCTGATGGAGAATAGAATGCAGCCATCTACCTGAGTAGACGAAAATAGCTCAATAATATCAAATGTTGATAAGATAGCAAAATGAGATATGGACATGATTGATATAAGAGATAAAATATCAGACGATAATATCAAAATTTTGCACTAAAATATCATTAGAAGATCAAGTTATGTTATTTGTAATAAGTGATCAATATCATGTGCCATTAGTTTGTTCTTTTCCATAGCATATCGAGATATTTAAATGATATTTCGGTGCAAATTTTTGATATTGTTGCCTGTTCTTTTATCTCTTATATCAATCAAGTCCATATCATGTTTTGTTATTCTGTTCATGGCTTCTGCCCGGGTACCCATGTCTCCACTTTTCCATTTCCGCTGCCAACTGATCAAGGTCTCCTGATGAGCTATTGCAAAAATATCATAAATATCGCCTTCCATAGCGCCCCCCTTAGCCAGGGAGTCCGCTTTCTCATTGCCCGGAATCGAGCAATGAGAAGGGACCCATGCTATGGTGATGGTATAGAAGCGTTTCGATAAAGCACTCAATGCTTTTCGTATCCTTTCATCGACGTATCGGCTTCATCGACCGAACAGCCTCCAGAGAACTTAGACTGTCGGTGAAGATAAAGAAGTGCTCAGCAGGAAGTGTTGCAATATACTCCAGTGCATAGTATATAGCTGCTAGTTCAGCAATGTACTGAACATGGCTCCTGCAATTTGAAGGAGGCGCTATGTAAATTGTTGTACACACCGAAACCAGTGGAATACTTAAATTTTGATCCGTCTGTGAAAAACCTTCTGTCTGCGCTGACATGCCCGTACTTGTTTGCAAATATTCTAGTTCTAGGTATCACCATCGAACGATGGGAATCGGATATTTCATGAAGCTCCTGTTTCATGGTTGTATCAAACACTACAGCGGAACTATGGGAATAAGAGAAGTTATCACGATTGGTGTTAACCGAAGAGGGGGCTACCTCCAACGTCATATACCGGTAGTACACATTCATAACACGAGTTTGAGGATTACTTTCAAGCAGCTTCTCGAAATTCCCAATGACCAATGGGTTAAGTACCTCACTCAAAACTCAATCTTTTCGATGAAATGGGTTTTCGTTGAATTTTCGTTGAATTTCCGATTTTCGCGGTGTGAACGATGGATGGTTCTCCTAACAGCTGATGCCACTCGTGGTTCATTCACCTCCTCCTCCTCCGTACCGTCCGTCATCTGCACCCCACCATAGATGGTACGCAGCACTTTCCTTTCAAAAACTCCCAGTGCGCGTTGGTCCTCCACGAGCATCGTCCAGGTCTCGTGTCCGTAGAGAACTACCGGTCTTATGAGCGTTTTGTAGATAGTCAGTTTGGTACAGCGGCGAACTCTATTCGATCGGAGCGTTATGCGATTTCCTGCCATGATGCGTCTCCGAATCTCTCTGCTGGTATCCCCGACTAGAAGGTCATATCAAAATTATATCAACCTATGTTATTATGTTATACTAAATTTTTATAACAAAATTTGTTAGAAACGTGGTGCAGGATGTTGTTAAAATATCTAAACTTCTATCAAAAATCACACTACTGGAAACAAAAAACTCAAATTTTGCTACAATTTTATCATAAAAATAACATATTTTGTTAGAAATTTATAACAGAATCAGATACAAAAATATTGTTTCTGTGCAGTTGCACATTTTTACAGTTCGTGATAGGTCTCCAGATTGTAATCAACAATACAAAACTTTTGTTTTTGTCTGAACAAGAATATTTTTATAAATAAGGCAACCTTTGCAAATTATATCAGCGTTGTGATATCTATATGACTGGAAGACTTTGCTACATCCATTTTAATTGCCTACTGTTAGGCAATTCGAGGTTAAGCATTTTTTAAATCATATTATGATAAAATCATGTTACAACATTTGAAAGATAATGGCCACTAAGAACAAAATTGTATCAAAATAAGTTATAAATATAACAATATGTTAATATTGTGTTCAGTTTCTGTTATGCTCTTCTAGTCGGGTCGTTATCGGCAGTCACCAGTGAGCGTACACGAGTTCTTCAATCACCTCGATTTCGTCACCAGCGATAGAAACTCGTGGTGGGTGGCTCACATTGACCTCTCTTGAGCCTCTTCCTATCATGTACTTCGTCTTCGACGTGTTGATGACTAGTCCAATCCGTTTAGCTTCGCTTTTCAGTCTGA
Organism: Armigeres subalbatus; assembly: GCF_024139115.2. Taxonomy (NCBI): domain Eukaryota; kingdom Metazoa; phylum Arthropoda; class Insecta; order Diptera; family Culicidae; genus Armigeres; species Armigeres subalbatus. The sequence continues at coordinate 246,351,816 of NC_085141.1, forward strand.
TGTAGGCTTCCTCCATCCTCTCAAAGTTACGTGCCATGATATCAATGTCGTCGGCGAAACCAAATAACTGGACGGACTTCGTGAAAATCGTACCACTCGTGTCAATCCCTGCCCTACGTATTACTCCCTCCAAAGCGATGTTGAATAGCAGACACGAAAGACCATCACCTTGCTGTAACCCTCTGCGCGTTTCAAAGGGACTCGAGAATACCCCTGAAACTGAAACTACGCACATCACCCGATCCATCGTCGCCTTGATCAACCTTGATCATCTATATATATAAAGCAAAGTTGGCAGCCCAATTTTTGCTAATTTATATTCGTTTTCTTTTTCTTTTTACGAGCAAAAACGTTATGATGAAATTAGAATGCTTTTAAAATTAAAACTCAATCTTTTCGAACAAATGGTTTTTCGTTGAATTTGCATGGAATTTTGATCATCTATATATATTAAACAAAGTTGAAAAAAATGAGAGATCATTCTGAAGAACCGATTTGTTTTCTAGATAAATTGTGGACGCAAAAAATTGTATCAGAAAATTTACCAATTATTGGCGAGACATAGTTCGCCGGGTCAGCTATTATACAATAAAAATATGATAACCTAGATTGGAACGAGCGCCCCAATCGCTAGCTTGTCCAAACAGGCACAACGAACCCTACACTTTTCCTTGCGCTTACCAAAGCGCTCTTGTAATGTTTTGATCCCGGTCAGACGGTGGACCTCAGAAGTTCGTGTCCTGGAAGGTGTGTTGAGGATCAACCTCAGGAATTTGGTTTGTACTCGTTGGAGTTTCAGATGAAGAATTTTTGGCTCAGCTCTCCCAGACCGGCATGCCGTTTTCGATCACGAGGAGAATGATTTGCTTGTAGACAGCAGGCTTATTTATGGGACAATGAGGACCGGCGTTTGATCAAAGGGTGCAGTAGTTTCAACAAAACGTTTCACTTTGTCGCCATATTGTCAAACTGTTGCCGAAAAATATGCTTGCTGTCGATGGTCAAGCTAAGGTTTTTGGCTTCAATGGCCTAATCCAGTCGTGCCATGGAGGATCATTTTACGGTCCCCAGGCGGAACTTGTTTTTTGGAGTGGGGAAAAATGATGAGCTGGGTCTTCGCCGCGTTGATACAGATCTTCCAGCTGGTGAGGTACTCTGTCAGGGCATCCAAGCCTCGTTGGAGTTTTGCCACTAGCACTCTGATCACTCTACCGTTGTAGACGATGGAGGTGTCATCTACGAACAGAGACAGAATGCCGCCTTCTGGAAGTTCTGGCATGTTGGAGGTGAACAGAATAAACAGCAGGGGCTCGAGAATACCGCTCTGGGAACTCCTGCGAAGATGTTGTGAGCATTGAAAGTCGCTCCGCTGATTGAGACCCGGAATGTCCTTGCTGACAGGTAATTGTTGATGATGTTTACCAGGTAGAAGGGAAGATCGTAGTGCTGTAGTTCGTACACCAGGCCATCATGCCATACATTGTTGAATCCCATCTCTACATCGTCTAATGCCATGGCGGATGCTGTTGAGACAAACTTGTTCCGTCTGAGGACGTTGGTAACTTGGGTCAGTAAGTGCACGGTTGATCGACCGCGTCGGAAACCAACATGTTCCTGGAGCAAGATGTTGTGATTTTCGGCAGAGAAGTAACCGGCTGTGAATCGCATTTCAAACAGCTTGGATAACCCTGAGAGAAGGCTGATGGGGTGATAGCTTTTCGGAGAGGAAGGATCCTTTCCAGGCTTCTGGATGGGGACGACTTTCGCTGACTTCCAGGACGATGGAAAGACACTGATTAAAGATCAGTGAAAGGTGAAGTATTTGGGAATAAGATGGATGTAGTTAGCGTGCTCTTCAACGGCTATTTCATATGAACTGATGATGTTCTGTCCAAGATTGGGTTGGGTGAATTGACGAAGTGACGACCTATTTCGGCGATCTTCTCTGTATGAGTTATCAAGTGATTCTTGGTGAATCTTGGAGCTATTGTTTTCAACTGGGATCAAAGGTGGAATGAGCCGAGCATTGGATTTTAGAAATTTGGTTAATTTGCAGAACGGCTTAGTACAGTCTGAAAGAGCGTGGAACTTATTGGAGAAATCACTATTCCTGAGGTCCACCATTCTGGCCTGAATGACTTCTGTCAAGCGATTGCAACGTATCTTAAGCGCAGGCAGCCCCGTACGTTGGTACTGATATTTCGTGTTATTTCGAGTAATATTTCGCAAACGAATCAAATCGTTGGTGAGTGTATCAATGTGTGACCAATTGCTTTGCAATGTCCACTCTTCTGTTAAGGAATCCCAACCCCAATCAATTTATATGAGGAAAAGCCAATAAAATACCGTAGTTAGCTGGTAGGGACTGCTTATAAACTATGCATAAATATCTAAAATAATAAACAAATAAATAAATAATAAATAAAATAATTCATGCGATATAGCTTATTTATTTATTACCAGACTAAGGCCGGAGTGGCATGTGCAATACATAAAAATCTTCTCCATTCAGCTCGGTCCTCCACCTGATCGATCCACCTTGCCCGCTGTTCACCTCGCCTTCTTGTTCCCGTTGGATCGGTGTCGAGAACCATTTTCACCGAGTTACTGTCCGACATTCTGGCAACGTACCCGGCCCACCGCAATATTCCGATTTTCGCGGTGTGAACGATGGATGGTTCTCCCAGTCCCAACAGCTGATGCAACTCGTGGTTCATTCGCCTCCTCCACGTACCGTCCGCCATCTGCACCCCACCATAGATGGTACGCAGCACTTTCCTTTCGAAAACTCCCAGTGCGCGTTGGTCCTCCACGAGCATCGTCCAGGTCTCGTGTCCGTAGAGAACTACCGGTCTAATGAGCGTTTTGTAGATAGTCAGTTTGGTACGGCGGCGAACTCTATTCGATCGGAGCGTTTTGCGGAGTCCAAAGTACGTACGATTTCCTGCCATGATGCGTCTCCGAATCTCTCTGCTGGTATCGTTATCGGCAGTCACCAGTGAGCGTACACGAATTCTTCAACCACCTCGATTTCGTCACCAGCGATAGAAACTCGTGGTGGGGTGCTTACATTGACCTCTCTTGAGCCTCTTCTTATCATGTACTTCGTGTTCGACGTGTTGATGACTAGTCCAATCCATTAAGCTTCGCTTTTCAGTATGATGTATGCTTCCTCCATCCTTTCAAAGTTACGCGCCATGACGTTCAGCAATGTGATTACGCGGTAGTTGCTACAATCCAGCTTATCGCACTTTTTGTAGATGGGGCACACGACACTTTCCATCCTGCGGCAGAACCTCATCCTCCCAAACCTTGGTAATTACCCAGTACAGCGCTCTAGCCAGTGCCTCACCACCGTGTTTAAACAGCTCTCCTGGTAGTTGGTCAACTCCAGAGGCTTTGTCGTTTTTCAATCGGCCGATCTCCTCCTGGATTTCTTAGAGATTTGGAGCCGGAAGTCGCATGTCCTGCGCGCGTGCTCCTAGGTTCATCACCATACCGCCATCTTCGTCTGCCATATCGCCATTCAGGTGCTCTTCGTAGTGCTGCCGCCACCTTTGGATCACCTCACGCTCGTTCGTAAGAAGGTTCCCGTTTATGTCCTTACGCATATCGGGCTATGGCACGTGGCCTTTACGTGAACGAGAACGGTTTAACTTCTCATAGAACTTTCATGCGTTATTAGCGCGGTGCAGTTCCTCCGTCTCTTCACGGTCTCGATCTTCCTGCTGGCGCTTGTTCCTCCGAAAAATCGAGTTTTGTCTGTTCCGCGCCCGTTTGTATCGTGCCTCGTTCGCCCTCGTGCGGTGTTGCAGCAATCTCGCCCATGCTGCATTCTTCTCTTCCAATAACTGCTCACATTCGCCGTCATACCAGTCGTTTCTCTGATCCGGAGCCACCGTGCCTAGTGCAGCGGCTGCGGTGCTTCCAATGGCGGATCGAATATCTCCCCAACCTGCGCCTAACTGCTCTTCCGTTGGGAGTGCCACTTCCAGCTACTGCGCGTTGTCTTGGGCTAGTCTACCGTCTTGAAGCCGCCCAATGTTTAGCCGCGGCGGACGACTCCGACTGGGTCGGCCTTCTGTCAACCTCACTCCCTGAGTGATAATTTCAGGTGTCTGTTTGCAGATTTGCCTTCATCCCTCTACAAAAAAAGGTTGTGACACATCTGATTACCCAATAGCGTTGCACTTGAGAGAGAAAGTGAAGGAAGGGTTGGCGTAAGGAAATGACGTTGAGGGAGCAGTTCCCGTCAGTCGGGTTCTAAAACCACGAAAGGTTCGTACAGGCACTACCCAGCTCCAGATTTCCGAGCCAAGTATTGAAACTTGGCATCCTATTCATAGCCGACCACGGCATTGACGCCAACGCCGTGCCTGGATTTTTGAGCCACGAACTAGTAGCGTACTATTGAAAGTAATACTCGAAGCCTTCTGAAGATGGTCTTGCCACGAGATATGTAGAAGACTTAGACAGTACCGATAAATAGCTCTGAGGAAGCGAGAATGTGACACCAGTACAAGATCTTGAGTAAAAATCCGTCGTATGGCCTTGCAAATTCATTAAATAAGCGGAATTATACACATGATGCTCGTTGGATTGCATCGATTTACCGGAGTACGGAATAGGGAGTGTTTTTTTATAGAGGGATGAAGGCAAATATGCATACAGACACCTGAAATTATCACTCAGGGAGTGGGGTTGGTGCGGAAGGCAGAAGGCCAGCCCGCCGGACCCACTAAACCCACCCAAGCAACAGAAGGTTACTTGAGTTACCCTCTCTACTAATACCCTGGTTCCCCCAGGAACTGCCTCTCAGCATTACTTCTGGGGGATAGGCAGTACTTAATGTACTCGCTCCTCTGGTGCCACGTAGCTCGAAACACTCCCCGCCTTCCCGAATGACCAGCCCGACTAACATCATGCTCGCAATCACGCAAGCTGCATCGTGTGATATCGTGCGGTAGGCAGATGTCACTTGAGACACATTAAGCGGTACGTGCTCTCCAGCTTCCGCAGGTAACTGGTTACCCCCAGAGCTCTCGCCCAGGACGGGCTGCCGTACCTAAGAATAGATACGGCAACGCCTGCCAGTAGCTTCGTCTACTGGCACACACCTTGGAACTGTTGGACATCATCCTCGATAATGCCGCAACAGCAGTCGAAGCCCTCTTGCACGCGTAGTCGACATGGCTGGCGAAGGTCAGCTTGTCGTCTATTACGACTCCGAGGAGCTTCAAACTCCGCTTTGATGCGATCGTGACTTCACCCACGTGAATCACTGCATGTTGAACCGACTTGTGGTTGTTGACGGTAACCACCTCCGTCTTATGTTGAGCGAGCTCAAGGCCTCTAGCGCTCATCCAATCCTCTACCGTTCTGATCGCGTGTGCTGCGGTCAGTTCTACCTCGTAAATTGACTCCCCGTAGACCTCCAAGGTTACGTCATCTGCGAAATCGACGATCTTAACACCAGGAGGGAACTTTAGCTTCAGAACCCCGTCATACATAAGGTTCCATAGTACCGGGCCCAGTATTAAACCTTGCGGAACTCCTGCGGTAATAGGTACGCTTCTCTGACCGGTATCGGCTTTCCAAAATCCGGTACGGGCCCACCGGCAGGCTTAGCCGGTGTAACGAGAGCGCGATGGCATCTTGAATGCGTGAATGCGTTCTTCACATCGAGTGTCACTAATTCACAGTTTCGAATACCTCGCCTTTTCTGTTGTATCGCAGCGTCCAACGTGGACTTACCCTTGCGAAAACCGAACTGGTTGTTAGACATGCCGTTCGTACCCTCTGAGTACGGGGTCAGCCTGTTGAGGATGATCCTCTCTGCAACTTGCCCGTCGTGTCTATAAGGCAGATTGGTCTATGCGCCGGCGGCTTCCCGGCCTTCGGCAACAACACCAGTTTCTGTCTTTTCCATCTTTCTTTTGCTGCCTTGAGAGCGCTGTTCGGAACTCCATCAGGCCCTGGAGATTTGTTCGTTACCAGGGATTTGACCACCGCGAGTAACTGTTCGTTCGTCACCGGAGCCACCATTTCGACCGCACCCATATTGCCTTGTGGTGCAGGAGGCCAGGGACTTGTGGCTCGAGACGGGAATCTTCTTCTTCTTCTTCTTATTGGCATTACATCCCCACACTGGGACAGAGCCGCCTCGCAGCTTAGTGTTCATTCAGCACTTCCACAGTTATTAACTGCGAGGTTTCTAAGCCAAGTTACCATTTTTGCATTCGTATATCATGAGGCTAACACGATGATACTTTTATGCCCAGGGAAGTCGAGACAATTTCCAATCCGAAAATTGCCTAGACCGGCACCGGGAATCGAACCCAGCCACCCTCTCAGCATGGTCTTGCTTTGTAGCCTCGCGTCTTACCGCACGGCTAAGGAGGGCCCCTTCGAGACGGGAATAGTACCTCGATAATCTTCGCCAACCTATCCGGGGACCGTTCAAAGGGTGAAGAGCTCCCTTTGGTATTGGCCATCACTATCCTGTAGGCGTCACCCCACGGATTCGCGTTGGCTCCTTCGCATAGATTGTCGAAACACGCTCTCTTACTGCTCTTAATGGCCTTGTTAAAGGCCAGTTTCGCATCTCGAAACACTTCACGGCGGTCTGCTATCCTCGGTGCGGGCACGTTGCATCCTTCGTCTAGCCTTGAGGCAGGTTGATCGAAGGACCGCAATCTCGGGCTCCACCAGTATACCGGGCGTTTGCCATTTTTCGGGGGGCAGCAGGGACTATGTCCAAGGGCTTGACGATCCCTCCCCAGGCCATCTGCGAGTTGTGGGGCTTGCCTAGGATGTGGTGGGGTTTGACAGTGGGCCCTGTTAAACCTCTATAAAAAGCTGCATGTATCCGCAAGTAGGTTCCACCAAAGCGACCGTGTGCCGCTCAAAGCGCACAAGCCCAAGTCCTGGTGTTAGGTGGGACGCTAAACAGCCCTGACACGACGGCCCTCCGACGAGACAGGAGGTTTGCGCAGGCCCAATAAGCCGCCTAGAAAACCAATCATTACGAACAATATAAGAGATAATGCGACTCGATATAATCGGCAAAGACCTAGGCGACGAATACAGGATCACGATTGGAAGCTTGGAACATGGAATTGCAAGTCGCTAGGTTTCGCAGGTTGCGACAGGATGATCTACGATGAATTACATCCCCGCAACTTCGACGTCGTGGCGCTGCAGGAGATTTGCTGGACAGGACAGAAAGTGTGGAAAAGCGGGCATCGAGCGGCTACCTTCTACCAAAGCAGTGGCACCACCAACGAGCTGGGAACCGGCTTCATAGTGCTGGGTAAGATGCGCCAACGCGTGATTGGGTGGCAGCCAATCAACGCAAGGATGTGCAAGCTGAGGATTAAAGGTCGTTTCTTCAACTATAGCATCATCAACGTGCACTGCCCACACGAAGGGAGACCCGACGACGAGAAAGAAGCGTTCTACGCACAGCTGGAGCAGACATACGATGGATGCCCACTGCGGGACGTTAAAATCGTCATCGGTGACATGAACGCACAGGTAGGAAGGGAGGAAATGTATAGACCGGTCATCGGACCGGATAGTCTGCACACCGTATCGAATGACAACGGCCAACGATGCATAAACTTCGCAGCCTCCCGCGGAATGGTAGTCCGAAGCACCTTCTTTCCCCGCAAAATATCCACAAGGCCACATGGAGATCACCTAACCAAGAAACGGAAAACCAAATCGACCACGTTCTAATCGACGGTAAATTCTTCTCCGACATCACGAACGTCCGCACTTACCGCAGTGCGAATATTGAATCCGACCACTACCTCGTTGCAGTATGCCTGCGCTCAAAACTCTCGACGGTGTACAACACGCGTCGAAGTCGGACGCCGCGGCTTAACATTGGGCGGCTACAAGACGGTAGACTAGCCCAAGAATACGCGCAGCAGCTGGTAGTGGCACTTCCAACGGAAGAGCAGCTAGGCGCAGCATCTCTTGAAGATGGCTGGAGAGATATTCGATCTGCCATTGGTAGCACCGCAACCGCTGCACTTGGCACGGTGCCCTCGGATCAGAGAAACGACTGGTATGACGGCGAATGCGAGCAGTTAGTGGAAGAGAAGAATGCAGCATGGGCGAGATTGCTACAACACCGCACGAGGGCGAACGAGGCACGATATAAACAGGCGCGGAACAGACAAAACTCGATTTTCCGGAGGAAAAAGCGCCAGCAGGAAGATCGAGACCGTGAAGAAACGGAGCAACTGTACCGCGCTAATAACACACGAAAGTTCTATGAGAAGTTAAACCGTTCACGTAAGGGCCACGTGCCACAGCCCGATATGTGTAAGGACATAAACAGGAACCTTCTTACGAACGAGCGTGAGGTGATCCAAAGGTGGCGGCAGCACTACGAAGAACACCTGAATGGTGATGTGGCAGACGAAGGTGGCGGTATGGTGATGAACCTGGGAGAACGCGCGCAGGACATAATTCTACCGGCTCCGGATCTCCAGGAAATCCAGGAGGAGATTGGCCGGCTCAAGAACAACAAAGCCCCTGGGGTTGACCAACTACCAGGAGAGCTATTTAAACACGGTGGTGAGGCACTGGCTAGAGCGCTGCACTGGGTCATTACCAAGATTTGGGAGGAGGAAGTTTTGCCGCAGGAGTGGATGGAAGTGTCGTGTCCCATCTACAAAAAGGGCGATAAGCTGGATTGTAGCAACTACCGCGCAATCACATTGCTGAACGCCGCCTACAAGGTACTCTCCCAAATTTTATGCCGTCGACTAGCACCAACTGCAAGGGAGTTCGTGGGGCAGTACCAGGCGGGTTTTATGGGCGAACGCTCCACCACGGACCAGGTGTTTGCCATTCGCCAAGTACTGCAGAAATGCCGCGAATACAACGTGCCCACACATCATCTATTCATCGACTTCAAAGCCGCATATGATACAATCGATCGGGACCAGCTATGGCAGCTAATGCACGAACACGGTTTTCCGGATAAACTGACACGGTTGATCAAAGCGACGATGGATCGGGTGATGTGCGTAGTTCGAGTTTCAGGGGCATTCTCGAGTCCCTTCGAAACCCGCAGAGGGTTACGGCAAGGTGATGGTCTTTCGTGTTTGCTATTCAACATCGCTTTGGAAGGTGTAATACGAAGAGCAGGGATTAACACGAGTGGTACAATTTTCAATAAGTCCGTCCAGCTATTTGGTTTCGCCGACGACATAGATATTATGGCACGTAACTTTGAGAAGATGGAGGAAGCCTACATCAGACTGAAGAGGGAAGCTAAGCGGATCGGACTAGTCATTAACACGTCGAAGACGAAGTACATGATAGGAAGAGGTTCAAGAGAAGACAATGTGAGCCACCCACCGCGAGTTTGCATCGGTGGTGACGAAATCGAGGTGGTAGAAGAATTTGTGTACTTGGGCTCACTGGTGACTGCCGAAAATGACACCAGCAGAGAAATTCGGAGACGCATAGTGGCTGGAAATCGTACGTACTTTGGACTCCGCAAGACGCTCCGATCGAATAGAGTTCGCCGCCGTACCAAACTGACTATCTACAAAACGCTATTTAGACCGGTAGTCCTCTACGGACACGAGACCTGGACGATGCTCGTGGAGGACCAACGCGCACTTGGAGTTTTCGAAAGGAAAGTGCTGCGTACCATCTATGGTGGGGTGCAGATGGCGGACGGTACGTGGAGGAGGCGAATGAACCACGAATTGCATCAGCTGTTGGGAGAACCATCCATCGTTCACACCGCGAAAATCGGACGACTGCGATGGCCCGGGCACGTAGCCAGAATGTCGGACAGTAACCCGGTGAAAATGGTTCTCGACAACGATCCGACGGCACAAGAAGGCGAGGTGCGCAGCGGGCAAGGTGGATCGATCAGGTGGAAGATGACTTGCGGACCCTCCGTAGACTGCGTGGTTGGCGACGTGTAGCCATGGACCGAGCCGAATGGAGAAGTCTCTTATATACCGCACAGGCCACTTCGGCCTTAGTCTGAATAAATAAATAAATAATTGCCATTTTTCGGCAGGGCTTTCCTCGGCATGGTGGCGTCACACGCGCGTTATAGGACAGCTACCAACGCATCCCCGCTTAGACCTTCCATGTTGGCTTCCAGTCCCAGGGCCGCGGGACCTCGGATGTTGCACGCCATAGTTGATCTTAAAGCGAATTGCTAGATGATCACTATGGGTGTAACCCTCGTTTACCCTCCAGTCCAAGTCTGGTGCCAGACCAGGACTGACAAACGTTACGTCAATCCATGAATCGACCCCGTTCCTTCTGAACGTGCTAGCGGAACCATCATTGACTAGCACTGCGTCGAGCTTCGCTAGCGCCTCTAGTAACGCTTGACCCCTTCGAAATAGGGAGTGGAATAAGGGAATAGGGAGTGTACGGAAGTTTAATCATCGGAATGCTAGATACTCTGGGCTGTACATTCGATATATGTGGCTGGGTTTCAGTCGGAACGCCTGCATTGGTGATCGTAAACAGGAGTGCTAAGAACCCATAATTGACTGAGTGTATTGTCGTCACAAACTGAAAATGAAACGTTCAACAAGATGGTCGTTCGATACAACCTAAGTCATCTATGTTTCCCAGATGGATGGAAATGTGATATACAAAATGATTTTTTCTCAATCTCTCTTGCACTTTTTTCTTTTATATATTAAATACAAGGTAAAAATAGTAAAAAGATCAACTTTTCTAAGAGCTAATTTAACAATTGTTTTTGATTTGCCTGTTTTTTATTACATCACTAGTACCTCCCAAGCGACACTTGCTTCTGTTCATGCCGAGTGTGTTTTGTTTGCTCAATGATTTTTTTAAGAATAAACCTAACACTAGAATACGAAAAGAATCATCTTAATTATCTAAGATTTTCCGAACTCACACGCACACTTTGCTTTGTTCATCTCTGTCTCGTCACTATTCACTTGTATGTGACATTCCTTCACATTAATATCTATTCTTGCCTTTGTCTAGATCAAACTTGAACATGAACATTGGATTATATTACTCATCTAACGATCACTACACTTGGCTCCAATTCGGAATGAACAAATCACTAGCAACTCGGCTTCCTCAAATCCACGCTTCCTGGTTTGATTATGCTCCTGCAAATATAGAAGCCGTTCGGATCCTATCCGTTTAAACACTGCTCAATCACAAGAATGCACGACCATCTGATCTAACAAATATAGTACGATTAGCCGATTTTTGTATATAACATACGGAAAGCCTACCCTTAACCATTATGCTTCGCTTGCTCAAAATCTTAACAGTCTTTGCCCAGCGAAACATTTTATCTTTCTCACTTTTTAGTTGTGAAAGCGGTTCCTGGTTATTATCTTGATGCTAGAAATTAAAAAACGTAAATCAAAATTATATGGTAACTCATAACACTATGCATGACAAAGGGGCATCGAAAAAAAACGACAAAAAACGCGAACCGATGATGTTTTTTTTTGTGCCGCAGGTTACTTTCACAGAACACAGTTCGATAGTACACCGTTGCTGAATAGGCTTCTTATGGGAACGCAGGACTGGAAGGGGGAGGGTGGTCTTCCATCTATGCCCGGCACCAGAGTCCGGGACACGAACGAACTTGCAAACCAATGTGGCTTAGCTTTTCAGGTTCTCCATGCCGCACTCGATCTCCTCGATGGCGCTGTCTTCCGTGCCGGAACCGGTCAGGTCCGACAGCTCGTCCAAACACTTTTGCCGCTTGCGGACGTTCCAGTGCAGGCACTCGGCCAACGAGTCAAACCAATCGGCTATCTGGTCTTGGGCGCATATACTTGGCACCGGGTAAATTGAGGTTGTTACGTGGAGGCTGCAGAGAAACGAAGAGGATAACGATTATACTGGTGATATCACAGGTTGGCAGTATATTTGTATGCTGGCATTAGACAGAGATTCTAATGCTAATGTGGTTGAAATTTTTTAGAGACATTTCCATAGGCAGGGAATACTGTACGCTCTGCTATCCAAATCGTTCCTGGGTAAACGTTAGGCAAATTCACACGGATTTTCGAATAAAAAATGAAAATTTTCTTTTTGGAGGGAAAACACATAGAATAATTTTATGGATGTGGGAACGATCGTTTTGCAGAGTACCAAACTCCATACAATATGAGTATTGCCGGAATGGGCGCGATGAGTAGTGGCCGCAAATAGATGTTTGGCGCTATTATGAAATTCAAGATGGCCGACTTCCGGTTTGATAAATCGACCGGAATAATAATATGGGTATTGCAGGAATAGGCTCGATGAGTAGTAGCCGGAAATCGATGTTTGTTGAGTTAAAAAACTTATGTTGTGAGTAATGAGTACAAGGAATTACATGAAGTGTGCAGCGAGAAGTGAGGAATGAGACATTTTGCTCATCTAATAATAGGAAATAGAAAGTGAATAGTGAAAAGTAATAAATGGGAAGTCTAAAGTGAGAAGTGAGAAGTAAGTATTGAGAAGTGAAAAGTGAGAAGATAGAAGTAATAAATTTGAGAAGTGAGAACTGTGAAGTGAGAAGTGGAAAGTGAGACATGAAAAGTGAAAAATGAGAAGTAAGAAGTGAGAAATGAAAAGTGAGAAAAGAAAAGTAAAAATGGGAAAGTAAATTGTGAAAATGAAAAGTGACAAATAAGAAGTATAAAATAAGAATTAAGAAGTGAGAAGTAAGAATTGAGAAGAGAAGAGTGAGAAGTGAGAAGTTAGAAGCGAGAAGTTTGATAAGTGATAACTGTGGAGTGAGGAGTGAGAAGTGAGAAATGAAAAGTGATAGTCAAAAGTGGGAAGTGAAAGTGAAAAATGAGAAGTGAAAAGTAAGAAGTCAGAAGTGAGAAGTAAGCAGTTATTGTAAGAAAGTAGAAAGTAGAAGCTATTGTCAGAAGTAAGAAAAATTGTGAAGTGAGATGTGAGAAATGAAAAGTGAGAAAAAAGAAGCAAAAAGTAAAAAGTAAAATGTAAAAAGTGAGAAGTGGAAAATTAGACTTTTTAACTTAATCTTTATTCCTTCTTATCATTCCTTCTCCTTCCTTCCTGCTTTACTTGAGAAAGTAGAACCTGCAAAGTGAGAAGTGAGTGCTGATTCTGAACATTCATGGACCGAAAGTTCCTCAAAGGATTTTTCCCGGAAGTTCCTCAAAGCAATTACTCCGGAAGTTTCTCCAAGAATTCATCCGGAAGTTCCTTCGGGAATTCCTCCAGAAGTCCCTTCGGAAATGCCTCCAGAAGTTCCTTCGGGAATTCCTCTGGAAGATCATTCAGTAATTCCTCCGGAAGTTCCTTCAGGAATTCCTTCGGAAACTCCTTAGGAAATTCCTCCTGAAGTTCCTTCGGCAATTCCTCCGGAAGTTCCTCCGGAAGCTCCTCCAGGAATTGCTCCGGAAGTTCCTCCGGAAGTTCCTCTATGAATTACTCCGGAAGTTCCTCCAGGATATCTTCCGGAAGTTCCTCGAGGAAATCTTCCCGAAGTTCCTCCAGGAGTTCCTCTAGGAATTCCTCCAGAAGTTTCTCCAGGAATTCCTCCGGAAGTTCCTCCAGGAATTCCTCCGGAAGTTCCTCCAGGAATTCCTCCGGAAGTTCCTCCAGGAATTCCCCCGGAAGTTCCTCCAGGAGTTCCTCCGGAAGTTCCTTCGGGAATCCCTCCGAAAGTTCCTTCGAGAATTCCTTCGGAAGTTCCTTCGGGAATTCCTCCAGAAGTCCCTTCGGGAATTCCTCCGGAAGTTCCTCCGGAAGCTCCTTCGGGAATTCCTCCGCAAGTTCCTTCGCGAATTCCTCCGGAAGTTCCTTCGAATTCCTCCGAAGTTCCTTCGAATTCCTCCGAAGTTCCTTCGCGAATTCCTCCGGAAGTTCCTTCAGAATTCCTCCGGAAGTTCCTTCGGGGATTCCTCCAGAAGTTCCTTCAAAAATTCCTCCGGAAGCTCCTTCGGAAATTCCTCCGAAAGTCCTTTGGGAATTCCTCCGGAAGTTCCTTTGGGAATTCCTCCGGAAGTTCCTTCGGCCATTCCTCCGGAAGTTCCTTCTGGGAATTCTTTCAGAAGTTCCTTCGAATTCCTCCGAAGTTCCTTCAGAATTCCTCCGAAGTTCCTTCTGAATTCCTCCGAAGTTCCTTCGGGAATTCCTCCGAAGTTCCTTCGTGAATTCCTCCGAAGTTCCTTCGTGAATTCCTCCGAAGTTCCTTCGAATTCCTCCGAAGTTCCTTTGGGAATTCTTTCAGAAGTCCCTTCGGGAATTCTTTCAGAAGTTCCTTCGAGAATTCCTCCGAAGTTCCTTCAATTCCCCTGAAGTTCCTTCTGAATTCCTCCGAAGTTCCTTCGAATTCCTCCGAAGTTCCTTCAGAATTCCTCCGGAAGTTCCTTCAGGAATTCCTCCGGAAGTTCCTTCGGGAATTCCTCCGGAAGTTCCTCCAGGAATTCCTCCGGAAGTTCCTCCAGGAATTCCTCCGGAAGTTCCTCCAGGAATTCCTTCGGAAGTTCCTCCAGGAGTTCCTCCGGAAGTTTCTCCAGGAGTTCCTCCGGAAGTTCCTCCAGGAGTTCCTCCGGAAGTTCCTTCGGGAATCCCTCCGAAAGTTCCTTCGAGAATTCCTCCAGAAGTTCCTTCGGGAATTCCTCCAGAAATCCCTTCAGGAATTCCTCCGGAAGTTCCTTCGGAAATTCCTTCGGGAATTCCTCCGGAAGTTCCTTCGGGAATTCCTCCGGAAGTTCCTTCGGGAATTCCTCCGGAAGTTCCTTCGGGAATTCCTCTGGAAGTTCCTTCGGGAATTCCTCTGAAGTTCCTTCGAATTCCTCCGAAGTTCCTTCAGGAATTCCTCCGGAAGTTCCTTCGAATTCCTCAGGAAGTTCCTTCTGGAATTCCTCCTGAAGTTCCTTCGAATTCCTCCGAAGTTCCTTCGAATTCCTCCGGAAGTTCCTTCGAATTCCTCCGAAGTTCCTTCGGGAATTCCTCCGGAAGTTCCTTCGGGAATTCCTCCGAAGTTCCTTCGAATTCCTCCGAAGCTCCTTCGAATTCCTCCGAAGTTCCTTCGAATTCCTCCGGAAGTTCCTTCAAAATTCCTCCGGAAGTTCCTTCGAATTCCTCCGGAAGTTTCTTCGAATTCCTCCGGAAGTTCCTTTGGAAATTCCTCCGGAAGTTCCTTCGAATTCCTCCGAAGTTCCTTCGCATTCCTCCGAAGTTCTTCGGGAATTCCTCCGGAATTTCCTTTGAATTCCTCCGGAAGTTCCTTCGGGAATTCTTCCAGGAGTTCCTTCGGGAAGTCCTCCAGAAGTTTCTTCGGGAATTCTTTCAGAAGTTCCTTCGGGAATTCCTCCGGAAGTTCCTTCGGGAATTCCTCCAGAAGTTTCTTCGGGAATTCCTCCAGAAGTTTCTTCGGGAATTCCTCCGGAAGTTCCTTCGGGAATTCCTCCGGAAGTTCCTTCGGGAATTCCTCGGGAATTCCTCCGGAAGTTCCTTCGGGAATTCCTCCGGAAGTTCCTTCGGGAATTCCTCCGGAAGTTCCTTCGAATTCCTCCGGAAGTTCCTTCGAATTCCTCCGGAAGTTCCTTCGAATTCCTCCGGAAGTTCCTTCGAGAATTCCTCCGGAAGTTCGTTCAGGAATTCCTCCCGAAGTTCCTTCTGGAATTCCTCCGGAAGTTCCTTCGGGAATTCCTCCGGAAGTTCCTTCAAATTCCTCCGAAGTTCCTTCGGGAATTCCTCCGAAGTTCCTTCAGAATTCCTCCGAAAGTTCCTCCAGGAATTCCTCCCGAAGTTCCTCCAGGAATTCCTCCGGAAGTACCTCCAAGAGTTCCTACAGGAGTTCATCCGGAAGTTTCTCCAGGAGTTCCTCCGGAAGTTCCTCCAGGAGTTCCTCCGGAAGTTCCTTCGGGAATCCCTCCGAAAGTTCCCTCGAGAATTCCTCCGGAAGTTCCTTCGGGAATTCCTCCAGAAGTCCCTTCAGGAATTCCTCCGGAAGTTCCTTCGGGAATTCCTTCGGGAATTCCTCCGGAAGTTCCTTCGGGAATTCCTCCGGAAGTTCATTCGGGAATTCCTCCGGAAGTTCCTTCGGGAATTCCTCTGGAAGTTCCTTCAGGAATTCCTCCGGAAGTTCATTCGGGAATTCCTCCGGAAGTTCCTTCGGGAATTCCTCAGGAAGTTCCTTCGGGAATTCCTCCGAAGTTCCTTCAAATTCCTCCGGAAGTTCTTTCGGGAATTCCTCCGAAGTTCCTTCAGAATTCCTCCGAAGTTCCTTCAATTCCTCAGGAAGTTCCTTCGGGAATTCCTCCGGAAGTTCCTTCGAAATTCCTCCGGAAGTTCCTTCGAATTCCTCCGAAGCTCCTTCGAATTCCTCCGGAAGCTCCTTCGAATTCCTCCGGAAGTTCCTTCAGAATTCCTCCGGAAGTTCCTTCAGAAGTTCCTCCGGAAGTTCCTTCGGGAATTCCTCTGGAAGTTCCTTCAATTCCTCCGGAAGTTCCTTCGGGAATTCCTCCGAAGCTCCTTCGAATTCCTCCGGAAGTTCCTTCAGGAATTCCTCCGGAAGTTCCTTCGGGAATTCCTCCGGAAGTTCCTTCGGGAATTCCTCCGAAGTTCCTTCGAATTCCTCCGAAGTTCCTTCAAATTCCTCCGGAAGCTCCTTCTGAATTCCTCCGAAGTTCCTTCAGGAATTCCTCCGGAAGTTCCTTCAATTCCTCCGAAGTTCCTTCGAATTCCTCCGGAAGTTCCTTCGGGAATTCCTCCGAAGTTCCTTCAAATTCCTCCGAAGTTCCTTCGAATTCCTCCGGAAGTTCCTTCGAATTCCTCCGGAAGTTCCTTCGAATTCCTCCGGAAGTTCCTTCAGAATTCCTCCGGAAGTTCCTTCGAATTCCTCCGGAAGTTCCTTCGGGAATTCCTCCGGAAGTTCCTTCTGGAATTCCTCCGGAAGTTCCTTCGGGAATTCCTCCGGAAGTTCCTTCAGAATTCCTCCGGAAGTTCCTTCGAATTCCTCCGGAAGTTCCTTCGAATTCCTCCGGAAGTTCCTTCGAATTCCTCCGGAAGTTCCTTCAAATTCCTCCGGAAGTTCCTTCGAATTCCTCCGGAAGTTCCTTCGAATTCCTCCGAAGTTCCTTCGAAATTCCTCCGAAGTTCCTTCGGGAATTCCTCCATAAGTTCCTTCGAATTCCTCCGAAAGTTCCTTCGAAATTCCTCCGGAAAATCCTTCGAATTACTCCGGAAATTCCTACGGAATTCCTCCGTATGTTCCTTCGAATTCCTCCGTAAGTTCCTTCAGAATTCCTCCTAAGTTCCTTCGAATTCCTCCGGTAGTTCTTGCGGAATTCCTCCGGAAGTTCCTTCGGGAATTCCTCCGAAGTTCCTTCGGAATTCCTCCGGAAGTTCCTTCGGAATTCCTCCGGAAGTTCCTTCGGGAATTCCTCCGGAAGTTCCTTCAATTCCTCCGGAAGTTCCTTCGAAATTCTCCGGAAGTTCCTTCAGAATCCTCCGAAAGTTCCTGCGAGAATGCCTCCAGAAGTTCCTTCGGGAATTCCTCCAGAAATCCCTTCAGGAATTCCTCCGGAAGATCCTTCGGAAATTCCTTCGGGAATTCCTCCGGAAGTTCCTTCGAGAATTCCTCCGGAAGTTTCTTCATGAATTCCTCCGGAAGTTCCTTCGAAATTCCTCTGGAAGTTCCTTCGAATTCCTCCGAAGTTCCTTCGAATTCCTCAGGAAGTTCCTTCTGGAATTCCTCCGGAAGTTCCTTCGGGAATTCCTCCGGAAGTTCCTTCGGGAATTCCTCCGGAAGTTCCTTCGAATTCCTCCGGAAGTTCCTTCGAATTCCTCCGAAGTTCCTTCGAATTCCTCCGGAAGTTCCTTCGAATTCCTCCGGAAGTTCCTTCGAAATTCCTCCGAAGTTCCTTCCATTCCTCCGGAAGTTCCTTCGAATTCCTCCGGAAGTTCCTTCGAATTCCTCCGGAAGTTCCTTCGAATTCCTCCGGAAGTTCCTTCGAATTCCTCCGGAAGCTCCTTCGAATTCCTCCGAAGTTCCTTCGAATTCCTCCGGAAGTTCCTTCAGGAATTCCTCCGGAAGTTCCTTCAGAATTCCTCCGGAAGTTCCTTCGAATTCCTCCGGAAGTTTCTTCGAATTCCTCCGGAAGTTCCTTTGGGAATTCCTCCGGAAGTTCCTTCGGGAATTCCTCCGGAAGTTCCTTCGGGAATTCCTCCGGAAGTTCCTTCGGGAATTCCTCCGGAAGTTCCTTCGGGCATTCCTCCGGAAGTTCTTCGGGAATTCCTCCGGAATTTCCTTTGGGAATTCCTCCGGAAGTTCCTTCGGGAATTCTTCCAGGAGTTCCTTCGGGAAGTCCTCCAGAAGTTTCTTCGGGAATTCTTTCAGAAGTTCCTTCGGGAATTCCTCCGGAAGTTCCTTCGGGAATTCCTCCAGAAGTTTCTTCGGGAATTCCTCCGGAAGTTTCTTCGGGAATTCCTCCGGAAGTTCCTTCGGGAATTCCTCCGGAAGTTCCTTCGGGAATTCCTCCGGAAGTTCCTTCTGGAATTCCTCCGGAAGTTCCTTCGGGAATTCCTCCGGAAGTTCCTTCGGGAATTCCTCCGGAAGTTCCTTCGGGAATTCCTCCGGAAGTTCCTTCGGGAATTCCTCCGGAAGTTCCTTCGGGAATTCCTCCGGAAGTTCCTTCGGGAATTCCTCCGGAAGTTCCTCCAGGAATTCCTCCGGAAGTTCCTCCAGGAATTCCTCCGGAAGTTCCTCCAGGAATTCCTCCGGAAGTTCCTCCAGGAATTCCTCCGGAAGTTCCTCCAGGAATTCCTCCGGAAGTTCCTCCAGGAATTCCTCCGGAAGTTCCTCCAGGAATTCCTCCGGAAGTTCCTCCAGGAATTCCTCCGGAAGTTCCTCCAGGAATTCCTCCGGAAGTTCCTCCAGGAATTCCTCCGGAAGTTCCTCCAGGAATTCCTCCGGAAGTTCCTCCAGGAATTCCTCCGGAAGTTCCTCCAGGAGTTCCTCCGGAAGTTTCTCCAGGAGTTCCTCCGGAAGTTCCTCCAGGAGTTCCTCCGGAAGTTCCTTCGGGAATCCCTCCGAAAGTTCCTTCGAGAATTCCTCCGGAAGTTCCTTCAGGAATTCCTCCAGAAGTCCCTTCAGGAATTCCTCCGGAAGTTCCTTCGGGAATTCCTCCGGAAGTTCCTTCGGGAATTCCTCCGGAAGTTCCTTCGGGAATTCCTCTGGAAGTTCCTTCGGGAATTCCTCCGGAAGTTCATTCGGGAATTCCTCCGGAAGTTCCTTCGGGAATTCCTCAGGAAGTTCCTTCGGGAATTCCTCCGGAAGTTCCTTCGGGAATTCCTCCGGAAGTTCTTTCAAAAATTCCTCCGGAAGTTTCCCTGGGAATTCCTCCGGAAGTTCCTTCGAATTCCTCCGAAGTTCCTTCGAATTCCTCCGGAAGTTCCTTCGGGAATTCCTCCGGAAGCTCCTTCGGGAATTCCTCCGAGAGTTCCTTCGGGAATTCCACCGGCAGTTCCTTCGGGAATTCTTCCGGAAGTTCCGTCGGGAATCCCTCTGGAAGTTCCTTCGGGAATTCCTCCGGAAGTTCCTTCGAATTCCTCTGGAAGTTCCTTCGGGAATTCCTCTGGAAGTTCCTTCGAATTCCTCCGGAAGTTCCTTCGAAATTCCTCCGGAAGTTCCTTCGAATTCCTCCGGAAGCTCCTTCAGAATTCCTCCGGAAGTTCCTTCGGGAATTCCTCCGGAAGTTCCTTCAAATTCCTCCGGAAGTTCCTTCGAATTCCTCCGAAGTTCCTTCGAAATTCCTCCGGAAGTTCCTTCGAATTCCTCCGGAAGTTCCTTCAGAATTCCTCCGAAGTTCCTTCTGAATTCCTCCGGAAGTTCCTTCGAATTCCTCCGAAGTTCCTTCGGGAATTCCTCCGAAGTTCCTTCGAATTCCTCCGGAAGTTCCTTCAGAATTCCTCCGGAAGTTCCTTCGTAATTCCTCCGGAAGTTCCTTCGGGAATTCCTCCGGAAGTTCCTTCGGGAATTCCTCCGGAAGTTCCTTCGGGAATTCCTCCGGAAGTTCCTTCGGGAATTCCTCCAGAAGTTCCTTCGGGAATTCCTCCGAAAGTTCCTTCGGAAATTCCTCCAGAAAATCCTTCGGGAATTACTCCGGAAATTCCTACGGGAATTCCTCCGTATGTTCCTTCGGGAATTCCTCCGTAAGTTCCTTCGGGAATTCCTCCGGTAGTTCCTGCGGGAATTCCTCCGGAAGTTCCTTCGGGAATTCCTCCGGAAGTTCCTTCGGGAATTCCTCCGGAAGTTCCTTCGGGAATTCCTCCGGAAGTTCCTTCGGGAATTCTCCCGGAAGTTCCTTCGAAAGTTCCTTCGGGAATTCCTCCGGAAGTTCCTTCGAAAGTTCCTTCGGGAATTCTTTCGGAAGTTCCTTCGGGAATTCTTCCGGAAGTTCCTTCGGGAATTCCTCCGGAAGTTCCTTCGGGAATTCCTCCGGAAGTTCCTTCGGGAATTCCTCCGGAAGTTCCTTCGGGAATTCCTCCGGAAGTTCCTTCAGGAATTCCTCCCGAAGTTCCTTCGGGAATTCCTCCGGAAGTTCCTTCGGGAATTCCTCCGGAAGCTCCTTCGGGAATTCCTCCGGAAGTTCCTTCGGGAATTCCTCCGGAAGTTCCTTCGGGAATTCCTCCGGAAACTCCTTCGGGAATTCCTCCGGAAATTCACTCGGAAATTCCTTCGGGAATTTTTTCGGAAATTCCTTCGGGAATTCCTCCGGAAGTTCCTTCGGGAATTCCTCCGGAAGTTATTTATTATATATTATTTCTTTAATAAAGATAAAAAAGGTTTCTCCAGGAAATCCTGATTCATTCCAGAAACTAACGATGCAGAGCCGAACATGAATAAGTTTAGAAGTGAAGTGACAAAGAAAGCCGATGGGCTTTATAAAAATAATCGAATATTTAAAGCTCTGCTCCCAACGTTTTAATATCCATCACCTAAAAAGTAAATGAATTGATTCTCACAGGTTTTTTCAACAACGCGGGCCGCTTTTATGTTTGAACTACATTTATGATGTGCTTAAAACATAAATATAACCAAGAAAAGTGATAGATGTAGTCAAGTCTATCACTTTCCAGGATTCTGTCACGAACAGGCTGTGCGTGTGTAGACTAGACTAGAAATCATCAGGTCACTATCCAGTGATTTCGATTCATAGATTTCAAGGAAATGTGAATAAAGTCTGCAGCCGGTTATTTTTATACGGCGGCAATGGCGAAGAAAATCGTCGGCGGCAAAGCACAGGTCTACCCGGAAGTCGGCCATCATGAATTTAGAAATGGTGCCAAACACCAATTTCCGGCTTCCACTCATCGAGCCCATTCCGCCAATGCCCAGTTTCCAACTTTTTGTCAATCAAATATACTGATAAACTTTTCACTCATCAGTAAATTCTTCTAATGGAAAACCATTGAAAAGGACTTAGAAATTTTTTCGATTGTTTTTTACAACGATTTTCGAATTAACGCGTTATATTTACACGGTTTGTTTACGAGATACGTATTCTCCTCGTAAAAAAACTGGGTGTGCTTGAGAAACGGCTGTTCACATCTTGGAACCGTTAAAACCGCTTCTATAGATCATATATACGGTACCTGTCCCTGAACCACTTGAATATGTTCCTGTATATAAGAAGATCATATACAATACTGCAGAAAATTGGGGAGCGACTCATGCAAAGTTCAAAGTTAGCAAAGTTTACTCACCTATCACCATGGAGTAGCTCTTGACGGTTCCTGCCGTCAAACGAAACCCACGAGCTGTTTCTACTGTCCGGAGAAAGAGCAATCTAAAAACAAACAGCATCAAATTAATTAGTCACCATCGTTTACCCACTAAAGACGCCAGCCTATCGCTCACCTTCAATTCTACACCAGCCGGCAGCACGATCGGTCGGAAGCTTAGCGAATGCGGACAAATCGGCGTCACCAGGATCGCCGGCACCGACGGATGAATCATGGAAGCACCAGCTGCGGCCGAGTAGGCCGTACTCCCGGTCGGCGTGGACACAATCAGCCCATCACCCTGCACCGAGGTGATGTGTTTCCCGTCCAGAAACAGATCGATATTGCTCAGGTACGACGACAGACCGCGGTCGATGACGACTTCGTTGAGAACCTGCAAACGATTTTTCTCAGGTTAATACAATGGTCCAGAATGATTCTACCGGTACTTACTAAAATGTTAGTTGTTGGATCTTGCGAAGACTTGAAGGTGGAAATCTCCTGCTCGGTTTTGTCCTTCCGCACGATAATACACCGCAGCCGACTGCGCAGAGTCAGCGCAGCGTGTCCTTCCAGTACGTTGGTAACCTGTTCCTGGAAGTTGTCGAACTGGAACGGCGTCAGAAAACCAAGCGAGCCCAAATGGAACGCCATCACTGGGGGTACCGATTTCTGGAACAGTAGCGATGCGTACAGCAGTGTCCCGTCGCCACCAAGACAGATAATGAAATCAATCTTGTCCGTCAGATCGTCTCGGCCGTCCCTAGAACCAATAGACAACTCTATTATGTACAAACACGATATGATTCGATCAACTATGAACCTACTTAAACGTTATCAGTTTGTCCTGAATCTTGGTAAACCGCTTGTCACCGGTCAGCAGGGGATCGTCCAGAATCGCTCCCTCCACCCACACGACCATGTGCTTCTCCTGGATGAGCCACTCCACGAGCTCCACGAACGGCTGCAGCACCTTCGAGTCACGAACCTTCTTTATCACTAGGACCGCCAGCGGAGGCTTGTACCAAGTCAGTCGCTGACTGGCAGGGTCTTGGATTTGCCTGAATTAAAAAAAAAACGATTTTGACTTCTGAAACCCAACGAAGAGAAGTGGATTCCTGTACTTACATCACCATGGCAGAGTTTTTCATAATACGGCCACATGGTCCAAACTGTTGGAACGGCGAGGGAGCGTTCAAACTTCGCGTTCGCCTGTAAAGGAGAGGAAAAAAGCTCATATGATAATTTGATCAAGGCATCGTCTATATAATCGAGTATGGTCATCAATGATACAATTCATGGGTTTCTGCTCAAAAGAGATCTGAATCTATTTTCTATTAAGCAGACGAAGTTTTCGGCACAAATCGTCAATCCCCAGTTATATGAGGGTCTGATAAACATCCGTTTCTAAACCGGGACCAAAAGACTTCCGTAGATATGGTGTAAGAAATACCATAATCATCATATGTTTCAAAAAGGGCCTTGGGCAAAACGCCCGAATGGTGGTGTAAAATAAATCAATTGCACGTGAAATAATAACGCATAGTTGTTTGTTTATCTTACCGGATTTAATGAATATCTCACGGATGAGGCCGAAGAATCGTTAATCGATCAAGTGAAAATGAAAGGATTTTACTTAATATTTGCATTGCAGCTCGACAATGAACAACTGGTATTGAATTGTAATGATAATATTTGTTTGATTTAGTGAGTAAGGCCATTGTGCCCCGTGCATTTAGGTCCATTTAGCACTGTTCCCCCTCTATGTCGAGCAGCGTCCAGAATAGCATACATTAATTTCTGGTTATTGAATGTAGACGTTTCGTTTTTATCCTCCTCGTTGTTGTCAAGACATGGATCTGTCCTTCCACGCTGAATTACTTAATCAACATTGCCCATTTGGAATTATTATGATTCAGCTCGGACATTGACACTAGATAGTTCGCGGTACCCGTTCGTGTGGTCTTAGCTCGAAGCGAATAATGGATGAGAAGTTGTGGCTTTAAACACGCGATCTTGCGCTAATTGGCAGTAGCCGTTTACTGATAGGGTAGGTACCTACAGTTGAAACTTCCTTCGTTGCCACCTCAATCGATCAAGAACGGAAGAGAATGTCTCAAGTTCGCGTGCCGAAACTGACGACTACAATGTTTTTGTATGTGGACTAATTTGCTATCTGCGATCTTACGATGTACACCAGCACAAATTGAAATGGGCATTTACTGAGGTAATATTCATTTCTTTGCTCAACATGCGATTGGTTTGTTATTTAATGTTCCCTTGGTATCGTATTTGTTCCCATGTCCATGTTAGTTTCGATATCTATCTCATTCGGTACTTATCAAATTTCAACAGAGTTTTCTAACAAACATATGCTTCAATCACAGTTTTAAAGCGTACTTTTCAATCAAAAACAAAGCATATCCCATGTATTTATGATGGAAATCTTACCTTCAAAAAAACATTCAAGAGTTGTATACAAGACACGACCGCTCGACGAAAATTGCTTAAAGTATTATAGAGTCATACTAAGCATTTTTTACATCTATTGACATTTGACCTGGGTTCTGCCAAATCGTACCAAGCGCCAACCAAAAATTACCCATTCTTCTGCCCAAACTTTCGCTTAGCAGATTTCATTGATTAAAAATCATATTGATTAACAATCATAGGGGATGAATTGATATTAAATGATTTCCGTTTAACTTTTACGATCAAAGTATCCCAAATCAGTCACTAAGCCGCTTAACAAGCTATTTTGTCGGGCCCCATGTTGGGCGCCAGTGTAACAACTTCCATACAAACATTAATTCGAATATCCTACACTAATAAAAATCCACACGTTTTTATTGGCAAAAATCTAAAGAAATTTACAAATAAATTTCATGTGTGCGTTAATAATCACCCGCTATAAAAGAATCCACATAAAGGTTATTAGTTAATAACGGTTATGTGTGTTTCCACATATATGCTATGCGAATTCACATAGCCGTTATGTGGGAAATGCTATAGTCAAAATTTATGTGTGCCACACATAATGGATATGATTGGATTGTTGTCAGTGTAATGAATACTTGTAGTTTTCGAAGATAAACAATGCAAAATTTTCGAAACATAATTTCGGTGAAAAAAAGTAGAAAGTTGTATCCTGGAGACGATCGCCAATTGGACATAGTATTACAGAAATTGTAAGAGATTTTTTTTATCCAGAATTTGTTTACAGACGCTAATCTATGGCATCTGTGACCATCGCAACTGAACTACAGTCATCAGACGTACTATGTGGCTTTGAATTATTGTGTTGATAATGTATGTGTTTTCACTAGACATCATGAATTATCTGCGTTTGTGTTTTGTAATTTAGAGAAAATTCCTTCAACTTTATCTGGTAGGTATAAAACAGTATTTCGGAAAAAAGGATCGATTTATTTCCAATAACGTGCATTTCCAATAATTGACAGCATCAGTATTTCTCCTGAGTGCTATTGACGCCAACGTCAACACTAACTGAATATCGAACGATAATCTAAAATTTCCATCATGTTAGCCATTGAATTGTCTGTGATAAAGAATGGATCCCTATTGAATGCCAATCTAAACCTTTCGTGTAAATGTTCATTACAATATTTGGTTTGGTTTGGTCGCTGTTGTGATTGAAGACGATTTTCGATTGGAAGTTTTACAAACGCTTACTGAAGTATTTGCAATTTTCAGACATATTGGAATACGATGTTACTGTTCAAGTATCATAAATAATTTTTTTTTGCAGCGTCTCTCTCCGACAAACGCTTATGATTCGTCTATCGGCGGCAACTTTCTACCATTGTCAAGCAATTATGATTTGCACTTTGAAGAAAATTCGTCTTGGCTCAACCTTATCTAGTGTAAAACTATGGTTCTGAAAAGAACCGATTTGTTTACAATAATGCGCCTTCACAATCCCAAACAGGAATCAGAATCTAGTTAAAATTTCACTTGACTGCTGCTGACGCTAACGTCAGCCACAGCGAATAAATTAATGCAGCGTCTTTCTCCGACGATCGTTTGCGCTGTTACCAATGAGAATTTCTACCGTCGTCAAGCGATTATGATTTGCAATACGAAAATAGTAGTTTGTGCAACTAGTTGCAAAAAGATGATTTTTTCAGCACTAGTTGTCCGTTTATCAAACGAGGCTTGCCGAGTTAGATAAATACTACGAGTGCTGAAAAAATCGAGTTTTGCAACGAGTTGCACACGCTATTTTTTGCAATGACGAAAAATGGGCTTTAATGTGATAAATCTGTACCAAAATGGTACAATTGTATTTACTTCACATGATCAATCTTGCCAAAATATCATGCTGCTGCAGAAAACAAACATATTCCATGTTATCGTGCCACATTGTATGCTCAACAGACCATAAAGCAATAGATAAACCTGCGTTTAGAGAATTTGATGTCGTGTCCATATAACTATTCCATTAATTACGTGAGACAGAGAATACACTGTTTGAACACTCCACCAAATTAAATGAGCTACATCTGGTTATATAACTATTGATCTTATGCTGGTTTTTCATTATAGCACCCAAATGAGTGCTATAATGGATATTATGCAACCCATTTGAGTTGCATAATGTTCATTAAAGCACCCATTTCATTGGTATGGAAAAGTAGGCTGTTTTATCGCTCAAACGTCAACTGTAAACCAGGTATTATGATCAGGAATTGCAAAAATATTTGTTTCGGCTTCTCTCTCGTAAATTGACTCAAAAATGAAAAAAAAAATTAATACTGCGTTTTTTTCAATTACAAGCCGAATAAACCCGAAATCAGAATCTAGAAAAAATTTCACTTTATTGCTACTGACGCCAACGTCAGCATCGATGGTTTACCGCTGAAACATGAAAGACGCCATCCATGCGAATACATTTTCGCAGCACTTCCCTCCAACGGGCGCCTTGACCCTGGCTTTGCTCGGAAGCACTGGCATCGAACGTACGAAAGGCGGAGCCAGCGAGCCGATGGCAGTGGTAGCGGCCGCCAAAGTGGTGGAGCCACGGTCTCTATTGCAATCAGATACTGGGAAGCCGAGGTCCGGTTTTCATGATAGAATTGTCGGAACGATTACTTATGCCATCGAATTTCTTCCGCCACCAAGTGGTTATGATTGGCACTTTTGAAATTCCTGATCATAATACTTGGTTTACAGTTCGTCTTTAACTGATAAAGCGGCCTACTTTTCCATAGAGTAGAGTGGGGCAAGAGTGCGCGTGG
This sequence comes from Armigeres subalbatus, assembly GCF_024139115.2. Taxonomy (NCBI): domain Eukaryota; kingdom Metazoa; phylum Arthropoda; class Insecta; order Diptera; family Culicidae; genus Armigeres; species Armigeres subalbatus. Next base: position 246,378,827 of record NC_085141.1, read on the forward strand.
GGTAAGAGTACGTTTTCGATTTTTTGAAGTAATAAAAAAAGATAAACTAGCAGCACTGCATCAGTTTGACAGGTATTCTGGCCAACTGTTGTCATGTGTAATTGTAAACGATTTGAATAAACAACAAGGGAGATATGGAGTTAGATAACTTTTTGGTCATTTTGCTAAAAATAATTGGATTTCCGCAACTAGTATTTCATTACCATATATACGTTCAATCAGGTGAACATTATACCATTTCGATAACCTATTGTATAGAGTACTTTATGGTACAGAACACCAATCCGGTTGGTTTTCCAAGAAGTCAAAACCATTACTTGAATAATTTTTGGAACTGTGGGGTAAAAGTACGCAGGAACCGGTGGGGCAAGAGTACGCATATGAATTTTTAAATTATGATGTCAAACCCGTATCTCCGGTCGAAATAAGACTTCTTCCAAAGCGTAAAGATCCACAACTAAGAAAAAAGAGACAGAATTCGAAATTATCACAAGTTTTTAGGATAAGTTGAAGTAATTCGGTGTTAAGGTAGCCTCACACCTCGGGAATTTGGTTCGCGGATTTCTTCCCCATGCATTTTTGCATATGCGATGTTTTCGGAATTTGGACACGGAAAATCAAAATCCCGGCCCCATTTAAAATACACGGGGCTCAAAATCCGCTGGAAAATTTTCCCGAGGTGTGAGGCAGCCTTTAGAAAGGACTCAGCGAACAAAGCACTGAAGCGAAATAATGAAATTGTATTAGGACTTGTTGTACCCCTAAACATAGTACGAAAACACAATTTCATCTAAACGATAATTTCATTTAATCAAAAGAAACATTCATAAATTACGCAACGTTTAGCTGGGAGGGATTGCAAGATGTGTGAAGATCCATATAACTTTTAGAGGATTCATACAAATAGTGTAAGATAGGGGGGGGGGGGGGGGGGGTTGATGAAATAGCCAAATTTTACGTTTCGTGATTGGTGGACTTTCTTAAAGGAAAATGCCTTTGTATACGCCACGCGAAACCTGATATATATTTTTACCTCTGTAGTTTTTTGTATATATAAAAAACAATGGTTTTTCGTATGAAAGTGCACATTTGTAGGACCCCCTTCCCCCTTTAAGAGTTACGTAATCTTTAAATATTCCCGCTCATGCTCATTTAACATCAATTAAATGTTATTAACTCTTATTTGTGTAAATATATACTTAAAGCACATGATTGGATAAATGCGTACTCTTACCCCACCCGATGCGCACTTTTACCCCACCGGTGGGGTAAGAGTGCGTTTTTCACTTGTCTTGCAATAAGGGTTCTACTAAAACGAATCTCAATAATTTCAATATTTTTTCCACTGGGTAACATAAAGGAAGAGTATATGAATCATTGACACAGATTTGATATGCAGAAGCTTGCTTCATAAGAGCCACATGATCGATTGAAAACTAAGTGCGTACTCTTACCCCACTCTACTCTACCAATGAAAATGACCAGTATGCAATTCAAATGGGCTGCATAAAATCCATTATAGCACTCTTTTGGGTGCTATAGTGAAACATCAACATTAGCACAGTATAGTTACATGGCATTATTTTGCTGAATTAGCTTGAGTAAGTCTTCAAATAGTATATACTCTGCATCGCGTAATAAATGAAATAGTTTGATGGGCATGACATCAAAATTTTCCAAATGCAAGCTCATCTATGGCTTCGTGGTTTGCGATGACATTGCAATGTGGCACGATAATATTTATTCGCGACATGATTTATTCGCAAGAATGATCATGTGGAGTAAGTTGGACTGCAAAATTCGGTACATTTTTCAGATATTGCGTCATTGCAAAAAATAGCGTGTGCAATACGTTGTAAAACTCGATTTTTCGAGCACTCGTAGTATTTATGCAACTCGGCCGTTGGATAACCGTAAAACTCATTGAGCTTGAGCTTGAGCTTGATTGACTGCTCGTAGTTGCTACTCCATTATGACCAGATCAGCTGTTCTTGCACAGGGAACCAACAGATGTTTGCTTGGGACTAGCACACATCTTCAATGTACAAGTACTGGTGATCTCATTTGTTAGGTCATACTGGCGCCTGCCACGTCAGAATGCAAGTCAATGTAGGGAAGGGGGAGGAAATGATGATGCAATCACTCGCCCACTGCAAGCCGAATATACCTCTGCACTTGCCACGAGTTCATGCGGAATTTATTGGAATTTCTGGGTTAGGTTGGAGAGGCAGAGGTCCGTCTTGGTTAACGAGCTGCCAATGTGATAGATAGGAGAAGGTAACTGATGGAATTTCTAATTGGATGTAGGAAACGAGCTCTATAGTTCATTTCCAATTCTAGCAAATTACTGTTAGAATACTCAAGTTGAAGGTATAGGAATAGTAATGGAAACGGTATGGAAGTCCATTTCCAGTTCTAGCGATTGCTAGAACATGAGAAATAAAGAGATACAAGATACAAAGTAGGAGAATGGAACGGACCTGGGATTGAACCCACGACCTCCTGCGTATGAGGCAGAAGCAGTAGCCATATGACTACCAAGCCCGCTTCTGCGTTGGATAACCGTAAAACTCATGCTGAAAAAATCATCTTTTTGCAACCAGTTGCACAAACTACTATTTTGTAGTTCTTAAGTTGGCTGATTTAGAGCAATTTTACCTACTTGGATTCGGGTGTCCCTAAAAAAACAGTATTTTTGATCTATTTTTTTTTGTTTTCGATTTTTCGGAAAATTCGTCTTATAATTATTGGAACGATTAATTAAGATGCGGTTTTCACTGAGTGAAAGCTCTTGAGTATTCCTTTTAGCTATGTAGGTTTTCTATTAACCTGCGCTTAATGAGGAAGCGTCATTATCAGCATAATGAAATAATAATATTCTCCATACTAATTTGCATGCAAGCTTGAAACGTCTTGTGCAAAATCAGTTTTAATCCAAATGAGCTTAAATTTTCAGAGTACACTCAGAACATGATAAAGAATCAGATGGGTACTGTAGAGCAAAATCATTTTTTTGAGCCACCCTAGTATATATGCTCATTATCTTTTGACGATCAAATGTTCGTTTTTCTGCCAAAATCACATATTTTTTTTTCAAAAGTTGATGTCTCCGATTAGGGCAGATCCAAAAAATATGTTTACACGATATTTGAAAGAGTAATTCATAGTTTTATTATATACAAAAATTGGAGCTATGTTACTAAGTTTTACTAATTTTATTAAAGTCATATTTGTTCAAGTAAACTGGTATAACTCGACAACGGAAGAAGAAGTGCTACAGAAAAAGTTTATATAGTAAAGTTGATTGGAAAAAGCTGCGCTACAATTTTGTGGAACACTTTGTGTCAATATTCCCAAAAAAAAATTTTCACATTCTTATAATTTAGATAACTCTATAATAAGGGCCCAAGTATCCAGAACAACTTTGCAAGACATTTTTTTTCTTAACAGTATAGTTAAGCCCGAAAATGCATCTTTTCTCGTTAATCTTGCAATAGGGTGATAATGATAAAACTTGTTAGTGTTAAAGCTGTATATTTTTTAGTTTTCATTTTCACAAATGTCACGTTCCGAAGACTTTTAATGCTTTTCGAAACGCAAATTTACTATATGAATATCGTCTGTATCTTTTCCGTTGTCGTAAAACTTGAGCTTGATTGAGCTTGATTGACTGCTCGTAGTTGCTACTCCATTATGACCAAATCAGCTGTTCTTGCACAGGGAACCAACAGATGTTTGCATGGGACTAGCTCACATCTTCAATGTACAAATACTGGTGATCTCATTTGTAAGGTCATACTGGCGCCAGCCACGTCAGAATGCAAATCAATGCAGGGAAGGGGTAGGAAATGATGATGCAATCACTCGCCCACTGCAAGCCGAATATACCTCTGCACTTGCCACGAGTTCATGCGGAATTTGTTGGAATTTTTGGGTTAGGTTCGAGAGGCAGAGGCTGCCAATGTGATAGATAGGAGAAAGCAACTGATGGAATTTTTAATTGGATGTTTGGAAACGCGCTTTATAGTTCATTTCCAATTCTAGCAGATTACTGTTAGAATATTCAAGTTGAAGGTATAGGAATTGAGATGGAAACGGTATGGAAGTCCATTTCCAGTTCTAGCGCTTGCTAGAACATGAGAAATATAGAGAAAGATACACAGTAGGAGGATGGAACGGACCTGGGATTGAACCCACGACCTCCTGCGTATGAGGCAGAAGCAGTAGCCATATGACTACCAAGCCCGCTTTTCCGTTGTCGTAAAACTTGAGATGAAAAAAATACATATCTCCAATTTTTTTTACAAAATAAAGAATATGAATTATAAAACAGTGCCGTGTAAACATATTTTTTTAATCTGCCTTAATCGGAGATATCAACTATTAAAAAAATAATTTTGACAAAAAAAACGAATAACTTTTGATCAGCAAAAGATATTGAGCATATTTACCCATCAATAGTTGCATTTTTTGAGCTCTAAAAGTGACCCGAAGCCGACTTTTCCAAAAAATCAAAAACAAAAAAAGTAGTCCCTAATGCAAGTAGGTAAAATTGTTCTAAATCAGCCAACTTAGTAGTCGTACACATATTACGTAAGCACTTATGGGGGAGGAGGGGTCTGTCATTTTCTTACGCTCCATATGAATAAAAATTAAATTGCATGTAGAAAATCTTCCATGGGGGGAAGGGGTGTTGAAAAACTCAGAAAAGCTGCTTACGTAATTAGTGTACGGCCCATTAAGAGCTACAGAAAATCTTATTTAGCAACATATGCGCTACAACTTTGTAGAATATTACATGTCAGTATTCCGAGAAATAAAAAAAATATTTTTAAAGAAATTTTTTGTAATGGGCCACCCTATTTTCTGATAGCACCATAATAATAGCCTTACTATTCAGAACAATTTTATAGAACAAAACTTTTTTCTAAAAAATATAATTTTGGCGTAAAATGCATCTTTTTGCGTAAATCTGTATCCTGGATCATAGTCAATTGGCCGAAGAGGGCATTTGGCCGAATAAGTCGATTGGCCGGATATGTCAATAGGTCATTTGACGTCTCACTTTTCAATCATCATTTCTCACTTCTCACTGCAAAGAGAGACGCCTTTCTTCTTACTTCGCTCTTTCCACTTTTCATAGTGAGTAGTGATAAGTGAGAAAATTGTCGTCCCCAAGTCTTACGTCAACAAACTCATTCTTTATCACAAAACGGGAGTAATTAGACCTATCCCAGGAGTTCTCAGTGGCCGGGCAGTCCTCTATCTGAAAGGCGGTCTCCGAAAGGAGTGGCGCTTAAACGACCCATCTTATTTCCCCGGGAAACGTGCGAATTCGCGGGTTATAAAATGACACCTCTCACTTCTCATTCCTCATTTTTCACTCCTCAATTCCCACTTCTTACTTCACGCTTCTCACTTTTCACCACAGTGAGACGCCACTTTTCTCATTTCGCATTTCTCATTTCTCAGTTTTAACTGTGAAAAGTGAGTAGTGCTAAGTGAGAAGTGAGACATCTCACTATTCACTTCCCACTTCTCACTTCTCACAGTGAGAAGTTAGAAATTATTAGCGAGAAGTGCGAAGTGAATAGTGAGAAATGAGGAGTGAGAAGTAAGACGTCTCACATCGCAAACCTCTTCTCTCACTTATCACTACTCACAGTGAAAAGTGGAAAGAGCTTAGTAAGAACTTTTTTTTTGCAGTGCGAAGTGAGAAATGATGATTAAGAAATGAAAAGTAAGACGTCAAATGACCTATTTGGCCACATGACATATTCGGCCGATCGACCTATTCGGTCGAATGGTTTGTTCGGCCAAATGACCTATTCCGCCAAATGAAATATTCAGACAAATGACCTATTCAGCCAAACAAGTTTCGGCCCAACCACCCCGTGTGGGTGTGCGTGTGAAAATATTCATGGTTTGTCAATCTTTCCTCTTTGCCTCAATTCTAGACCAAAATTAATTTTTTTGCTGCTTTTTGTCTACATGCATAGCTTTATACATGGATAAAGAATTAAAAAGAATAAAAATTGGCTTAAACGTCTTTTCAAATGTTGGTCTAGAATTGCTCTTATGCTGAACATGTTTGTGCATTTGAAGAGATCAAATCACTGCACAAAAGTAGACCGCAAGAACCAACCGCACCAGACAGCGGTCGAAACAAGACTTCAGGTTCAACGTTTATATTCAATAGTTTCAATGAGCTTGAAAAGTCGAGTCGAATCGAATGATATTTAAATCGTAAAAATCCATCGAAAAATAAAGGCTCTATTACAGTTCCAAATCTTACATAAATTCGTGACGGTCCCCTGAAACTTTCATCTTACACCCTGCATCTGAGCCTTTCCCTTAGACGTAGTTATTAAAAGTAATAGTAGTAGTTGTAGTAGTCAAAAATATCTATTTGGTGTTCAGTGGTTCATGCGCTTGTATTGCGCTTTGCTCCAGTAGAGACAAGCGTGATCTTCCAAAGTTTTCAGTAGCCATCAAACAAGTAAGTACAATGAGTGCTTTACTGCCCCACTCGCATAACAGTCCCATTTGACTTTTCGTCACTTTTGAGTTAACGCAATGAATAGGGTTCATTTATAATGTACTTCCATAAATCATGATAAAAAATGTGATTTTGTACGTCCATGAGTAAAAAAAATACCAAGTCATGTGCATCCCATATTGAAAGTACCCGCATAACAGTCCCACTATGAATTTACATGACCCGATTGTACAAAACTAAACAATGTTTCAATCAAACTAAATCGCTTCATGGTAATCTATCGAAAGATGAGCAACTCAGCAAAGTTTTAGCATGATACGATGAAGTTTCAATTTATTAGATTTTTTTTTTTGAAGAATCATATGGAAGATGCGATTTGGAACTTCAATGGCTATTATCTCTTATATGATATGCGAATTGGGGCAGTTTAGTCGTCGCAAAATGGTTAAGATACCAAATCAGTGAAATACGTTAGACACACACTGCGTTTTCGTCTTTGCATCATCATGGATATGGTGTCGTTGAAAAAATAATAATTAGCCGCTTGTCAAGACGATTTCCAATAGATTTTCTCCCGAACTAGCATACAGTTCCTTCCCAGTGCGCTCATGGAGATGCAGAGGATTCCTCGGTCTCTTGTCGAACTAATTTTCCTCCCCTTATCCTAATGGACTGTTATTACGTGGCCGGCATGGTTATTGGTTTTGAATTAAAGAAACTCCAAAGCATGTACAGTGAGAACTGCTTTCTAGTCCCAAGAAGATTATTCAAGTGATGAGATGTGCATATTTGTTGTTTCTCGACCAATCACGACTAGCAAGTATGATGTTTACAGTCAATCAAGCCACTGCCATTATGTGGACTCGGTGCTAAATATTTTTAGAAGTGAAGTGATAAATAATGGAGACCAAAACAAAATCAAATCAATCGATTACATATGGTGAGCTGGGAATACAGCTATTAGAGTATTTATCTTCGGTGTAGCTTCGAATAGCTTCGCGGGAAAATATGTTTTGTTGTTTTACACCGGAAAATAATGAAACGATCAACGAATATCACAGAAGAAAGCTTAAAAAGCTAAAGCGTATTATGATTTAAAGTAGAAGCAGTTAATTTAAAACTATTTTCTCCAATTCACGTTCCCACATTGCAATAGATTTGATTTGTTATTCAGATAATAAAAGTTGAAAGAAATGAGCGAACCTTTTCTACATAAAACTAAAATACAACATGAAAATACCACTTTTTTGCAAAAGACCCCAGGCGATAGTTGGCAGTTTGTGGGTAGAATAAGCCTCTCTCATCCACTTAGTCGCAGAATCCTCGGTGATGCAAAAACACAGCGCGATCCACATAGCGCTGCTGCCTCGTAGGAAGGTGCCTGACCAGACAACCTTTACCTCCATCGACCGACAGCGCAAGCGAGAAGTCAAAGGCAAACGAAAAAAAAAGTTGCAAATCTAGTTTTTTTTTGCACTAGTCTCACCAACGTTTTTGTTCTTGCTGATTTTTTGTTCAAAGTTCGGAAAACTTGTTTTCCAAGAGAACGTTATCATGGCACGCACAGCTTGTGTTTGCGGGCAGGTATACAGCGATTAAGTCGCTGTCACTTCGTGTGGGCGACTGATTATGCATCAATGAGAACCGAGCAATCAACCAACCTTCTGGATCTCCAGAGAAGCATCTCGTCCTCCTCGGCCGGAATGTCCCCATCGGCGTGACCATTGATGGAAGTGTTATTGCTACTGTTGCCACTGCCACCAACACTACCGTAGTACTGGTTGACCGTGCCGCCGTGATGACCGTGGCTCAAATGATGCAGATGGTGATGATGGCTGGAAGCAGGACTGTTAAAGTTCACCAGGTCAACCAGGTAGTCATCCTTCTCGTAGGATTCTGTCATTTCGATAGACTTGTTTTTCAGACCACACACAAAACACCCAAAAAGGTTGCGAATTTCCTTAACAAAACTTAGATTTCCTCGAACGTCTGCCGCTCAACACGCGATCACCGATAAACTAAACGGGCACTTCACCAAAGCTGTGTTTGAAACCATTCATTAACTAATTGGTATCACATATATTGATGTTAGGAGCTTCCGAAGGGGAGGAACGTGTTGTGCACACAACGCACCAGCTGCTAACAAAGGCTCGCGCGCGCCCTTTTTTGTCTCTTCCAAACACACACGCGCAATCACTGTCAGCACCCAGACGAAACTGATTCCACGGAATTGACTACGTGAATGAACACTTCAACCGGGCCTCGGCGGATGAGAGTAACACGCGAGAGTATACTAACAGCAGGTCAGGTAATGCGACCGATCATCAAGAACCACTACGGGTTCTGCTGCTGCTGCTGCTGCTGATCGAACGATCTTCTACTCATGCGTTGGAGTTTGTCGTCTGCATGACCAAGTGGGCGTTTGCGAATTTTCAGATTCTTTCGCGTCACTCCAATCTGATCAGCGATACTTTTTCGTCGATATGCAGCGATTATCATCAATGCTGTCGTCATTGGTAGCCGGATAGAGAATGGCAAATCTAGACCAACATTTGAAAAGGGCGTAACAGCCAAAATTAATTCCTCCTGATTCTTCAGGAGGAATATAGTATATATTCATATAGCTATATATGTAGACGAAGAATCAGAAGGAATAAATTTTGGCTGTTACGCCCTTTTCAAATGTTGGTCTAGAAATAATCGTCTCGTCATAGCGTTGCACTTATCTAAAGTCGGCGCGCTATGACGATGCTACTGTCTGATTGTTTATCTTGTTTTGAATTCCTTACCTTTCGGATGTGACTTTAATTGGATTCCAATATTGAAAGATTTGTGGCAGGGCTTATGATCCAAATAAATTTCAATGAAATGCAGAGCAAAACATTCTTTGATGTTTCTCTGTTTGCATGTGTATTAAAAAACATAATTTGATGAGTTCGCTTAAACTTCTTCTTATCTTATTTTTTGTTGGAAACCCTATTCTATATCGGCTTCACAGCCCTTCATCTTAATTTATTTTTATGTTTGTTTCAAGTTTAATATCTAAAGTATTTTTATCTGAACAATCGAGCAAGTTGACCTTTTAAAAACATTGTTTTGGTAAAAGCTAAAAACTACAATTTGATAAACTAACTAGTTTATTTACACTACACAATTTGATAACCTGATTTGGTTAAAGGGTCTTAATGGCATGGCAGTCTTATCCGTATGTAAGCAACGAAACCTATACTTTTCCTTACACTCACCAAAGCGTTCATGAAGTGTTATAATACCGGTCAGACGATGGACCTCAGAAGTTTGTGTCCTGGGAACAGCGTTGAGGATTATCCTCAGGAACTTTTGAGCTCGTTGGAGCTTCAGATGATGAGTTGTTGCGCAGCTCTCCCAGACCGGCATGGCGTATTCGATCACAGAGAGGATGATTTTGAGGAACAATAACGACCGTCAGTTTAAGAGTGAATCGATGTCTCCAAGAACGTCGTAGAAAAACTTATTCAAAAGGACGTAGGGTAGAGAACCATTTGGGCAGTCCCCCTATTCCCGTCAGCAACGGTCATTACTCGAGCGCATTACAACCGAATTACTTGTTTTTTAGTGCATGGTTAGTTTTTGTCGATATCTAGTGATGTACAGAAAATCAAGCCATTTGGTTGGAACGCGGTCGAGTTATTAACGTTGCGGACGGGAATAGGGGGTGCTGCCCAAATGGTCCCGCTCCCTATATGATTTTATAAACAAAGCTTCAAACATCGATTTGTCCGACATGATAGCCCTCCCACGCAAACCATCACCGTAGACCGATAGGGGTAGGCTTCGGCTACCTGTTGGTGGCGATGGTTTGCGTGAGAGTGCCATCAAACTGGCCAAATCGACGTTTGAATCTTTGTTTACAAAATCACACACGTCCTTTTGAATAAGTACCCGAGAATTGGGGTTTTTAATTTTGAAAAACATGTTGATTTTGTTTATTCATTCGATAGAACACCTTTTTCTGAGTTACAACATATTTTTTCACACTCATAGACCCTAAATTTGATGTTTAAAATCAATTTTGAAGGTTTTTGGAAATTTGACTGCTTGGCAGTTAGTTCACAAGTTGACAGCTCGGCCCATAGTAAAATCAAGTTAGGGGTGTTCAATACACGAAACTAATAATTTTTTTCGAAATTGTTTTCATAAATACGTCATAAATAGTTCCTATTCGCCAAAATTCATAAAATTTTGGATTTTGGCTCAGTTTTTATCATAGATTCAAGATATGTAACAATTTCAATACCCCTCAAAAACCCAATTGTGACTTGGGCTATTTAGTTAAACTTAACGGCAAATAAGCTTGCTGTCTCGAGTCGAACCAAGATACTCAGTCTCATTGCCCCATTTCACTGATATGCCATCAAAATGATTTTACAAGCCTCAGGCGAAATATAACTAGCGGGTTTGGAGTATGAAAAGATAATGGCCTGAGCTTTCACCACTTTGAAATAGATTATCCAACTGGCGAGGTACTCTGTTAGTGTTTTGCCAGCAGCGCACAGTTGGACCAATTCCAAAAAAGACGGTCAAAAATGTTAGAAGTGAATAAAATGGTCTGGCAGGCCACATATTATGATATTTCATTGAATGGATGGCTCATCTTCTCGGCATCACCGACCCGTAAGCTAGAGATCCACTACCGGAACGAGAGGTGGGGCACCAGTCGTCGCAAGCACGCTAACGTTCTCAAAGACAACGTGCTTGCACCAAGTGGTGCCTCATAAAATATCAATGGCTGGCGCCGCCAGTGTAGAGTTCTATTTCTATGAGCACTTTCACAGGTATTAACTGCTACTTTTAATTACCAATTTCTGCCGCCTCACTGCAGTGCTAACGGAAAAATGTATTCCATTATTAGAAATTGTAAACATATAGAATGGATTTTGTTTCGTCCCTAAACAAAGTAAAGCTGTAGAGGTGCAAATCGTTTCTTGATATTACGGTTCATGTTCATGTTCATATTACGGTTCATCTTTTTACAGAGTAAGTTTGGAAAATTAGAAGTACGGGATGAAATACAATAGTTTCCCTCCATTGCGACTAAACATGACATGACTTGCACTTGATAGTGTGTTGATAGTGATCACGTGGAATTCCCTTAATTAAAGTATGCGTGAGACAAGAGCAAATGGTGCTAGGGGGCCGTACACATATTACGTATGCCCTTATGGGGGAGGGGGATCTGTCGTTTTACGTATAAATAAAAAATCATTTGTATGTAAGAAATCTTACATGAAGGGAGGGATGTTGAAAAAACCAGAAATAACGCTTACGTAATAAGTGTACGACCCCTAGACAATTATCAGCTGATGTCGCACCATTGTATTGGGACAAATCAAGACAAAATTTTCAAAACGACTTATCTGCTTTTGTAAACAAAGATTCAAACGACGATTTGACGAATCTGATAGCTCTCCCACGCAAACCAACACCACCAATCGGTAGATGAAGGTTTCCGCTACCTGTTGATGGTGTTGGTTTGCGTGGGAGAGCTATCAGATTCGTCAAATCTTCGTTTGAATCTTTGTTTACAAAAGCAGATAAGTCGTTTTGAAAAATTTGTCTTGAAATGAGAAGTAGAAGGAGAAGAGAAAATATATTGTGCGTTGCTTTTTATCAACCACTGTCAGTAAAACCGAAATAGCTGAGCGGGCGGAAGGTGGCGGAACCTAATTTCGGCAGGATTGGATTCCTGAAAAAAAAATAAAGCTACAGTGTAAATTTCAATGATGGGTACCGATGGGTACCTTTTTGAATTTCACAATGAATACAGCAAAAAGATAATACAATAATAATTTTATACATAATAAAGACCGAGTACTTTCTGCGCGATCAAAAATAATTTACCAACGTGGGGAGCGGGACCATTTGGGCAGCACCCCCTATTCCCGTCCGCAACGTTGATAACTCGACCGCGTTTCAACCAAATGGCTTGATTGTTTGTACATCACTAGATATCGACAGAAACTAACCATGTACTAAAAAACAAGTAATTCGGTTGTAATGGGCTCGAGTAATGAAGCGGGCTTGGTAGTCATATGGCTACTGCTTCTGCCTCATACGCAGGAGGTCGTGGGTTCAATCCCAGGTCCGTTCCATTCTCCTACTTTGTATCTTTCTCTTTATTTCTCATGTTCTAGCAATCGCTAGAACTGGAAATGGACTTCCATACCGTTTCCATTATTATTCCTATACCTTCAACTTGAGTATTCTATCAGTAATCTGATAGAATTGGAAATGAGCTATAGAGCTCGTTTCCTACATCAAATTAGAAATTCCATCAGTTACCTACTCCTATCTATCACATTGGCAGCTCGTTAACCAAGACGGACCTCTGCCTCTCCAACCTTACCCAGAAAATCCAACAAATTCCGCATGAACTCGTGGCAAGTGCAGAGGTATATTCGGCTTGCAGTGGGCGAGTGATTGCATCATAATTTCCTCCCCATTCCCTACATTGACTTGCATTCTGACGTGGCAGGCGCCAGTATGACCTAACAAATGAGATCACCAGTGCTTGTACATTGAAGATGTGTGCTAGTCCCAAGCTAACATCTGTTAGTTCCCTGTGCAAGAACAGCTGATCTGGTCATAATGGAGTAGCAACTACGAGCAGTCAATCAAGCTCAAGCTCAAGCTCAAGCTGTAATGGGCTCGAGTAATGAACGTTGCTGACGGGAATAGGGGGTGCTGCCCAAATGGTTCTCTACCCTATATGCGTGGCTTTATTAGTTTTTGGACTACACTTTGTGATGGTGCCAAATATAATAGGTTTGGGTGATGTATACGTCGTGGCCAACGTAATGAAGTAAGATAAATGTTATAAGATTTAACAGAATTAAAAATTGACAACATGCTCAACTTGTATTGACTGTAAAGGTAAGATCCCCCCGAATAAAATGACTCAAAAATATGTTTACTACTGACTCAAGTTATCAATTTGGATCATTTTAAAAAAATGGTTTTTGGCCGTCTTTTTGAAGATTGGTCCTTCTGTGCAGCGTTCGGATCACTCTACCTTTGCAGAAGACGAAGTCATCTGCGAACAGAAACAAAATTCCGACTTCTGGTGTTCGGCACGTCGCGTCGGAGGTGAATCTGTTGAACAACAGAGGCCCAAGGATATTGCGTTGGGGAACGCCTGCGATAATGTCGTGCGCATTGGAACTCGATCCGTTGATTGAAATCCGGAATGTCTTGGCCGACAGATAGGTAGTTGTTTTTTTTCATCAGGTATGTGGGAAGATTGTAGCTATGAAGTGTATACACCAGGCTACCACGTCGAATGCATTCTCGACTTGGACAATGGAAACTCGGGTCTGTGGTGGCCCGATTAATTGAATTTTGTGATTTTCGGCAGAATCAAGTGGACGGCGATGGATCGCCTTTTGAAACAGCTTGGGTAACCCTGGCCCTCCTTAGCCGTGCAGTAAGACATGATATACGAATGCAAAAATGGTAACATGGCTTAGAAACCCCGGAGTTAATAACTGTGGAAGTGCCTAATGAAAAATAAGCTGCGAAGCGGCTCTGTCCCAGTGTGGGGATGTAATGCCATTAAGAAGAAGAAGGGTAACCCTGAGAGAATGCTAATAGGACGACAACTTTTGGGAGTGGAAGGATCCTTCCAAGGCTTTCGGTTGGCGATGACCTTTGCTGACTTCCAGAATGAGAAACAGTTGAGTCAGAGACACTGATTAACACCCAAAACGCCAAGGTCTTCAGCACGGCAAATTTCGAAATTGAAAAAATTCTAGCTCTGCCCGCTTTCAACCGATCAATTTTAAATTTTGTGACTAGGTCCAGTTTTTATTATACAGTGTTGACCCGATTTTGTCACTCCCCAATTTAATCTACCCCCGATTTTGTCTACCCTCGATTCTATCACAATTTTGACCCGAGTTTATCACGTTTCCGACCCAATTTTGTCACTCCAAAAAAGTTTGAAAATTTTAGTTACTCTTTTTATCTCCGTAAATAATACCGCAAACAACATTGATTTTCGTGAAATAGCTTTCACCGCCTGTAGTTTATAATAAATGACTTCGGAGTACCTGGGAAGGGTTCTGTAAGCAATTTTGATAAGAAATAACTTAAAAAATCACGCATTTTGCCTTTCCAATGCATAAAATTATTAAAATTTGAAGAATGAATTAAAAAGTTGGAAACTTTTTTTTTTTTCGATTTGTTTGTTTTATCACCCCAAAATTATCCAAAGGGGTGATAAAATCGGGATATTACTGTAGTTTCGACTCCATTTCGAGTGGTATCCATATTCTAGATGATTCCGAATTTATTACAGAGAACCTAGATGATTCCGTTTGAGAACCTACGACTTGGCGTTTAAGGTGTTTCAATGAAAACTTTTTTTTATATGGAACTCTTCTCTAACATTACCTAATGAGCTGATTTGCAGATTTTTTTTCACAATTTTTGAAGTACGCGTCTATAGAATGTCTCCGGGGATGTTATAGGAGAGGACATTTGAGGGGGTCAAATGCAAAGGGGTGTAAGTTAGTTTTGAAAAAAATTGAGGTAAACTTTTTCAATATTTTTTCGCTCCATACAAATTATATGAAAGTTCAACATTTTTGCCTTCGTATACGAAATATAAGTAAAGGCTATATGCTCCTATATGTTCCAAAAACGAACTTTTTATAGGAGTCCCGGAGAACCATAGTGTTATATACCGATCGACTCAGCTCGACGAATTGAGGTGATGTCTGTGTGTGCGTGTGTGTGTTTTTTTTTCTTCCTAAACAATGGAGGGGGAATCTGCTCAACAGACATCCTGGGTTGACCAGGAAGTGCTGGGTTAGGGGCCACCTCCAATGAGGGAGGCAGGACTGCATCCCCGACCAGCTAAACCGTTTCCATTGCCGCCAAGCCCATCGTCCCTTCGGTACAACCAGAAAGTAATGCTTCAAATGTGTCCCAGTGCATCACGCACCCCCTAGGTTAGCTGCATGTCCTTGCAGCATCGAACATCGTGACTCGCTTTTTTAGAAGAACACCATGGTATCGTGCCAGCGCATTGCCGGCTTTCCAGGTGGCCTTACCACGCCCTATGTCCTCGGAAGGTGGGCAGGGTTGACTTCGCGCCTGCTTCCCTCTGCACGACTGGTATCAAGAATGATGATGCCGCGTGCACCCCAAATTGACCTTTCTGCGATAGGGCCTATTCGCCAGCACACAGAGGGACTTGCCGACGCGAGGCCTACGCCTGCCCCAGCCTTGACGAGGACCCCTTTCCGTCCTCGGGCTCGGAACCCGCCCGGTTGACCGACGCCGCGAAAGCGACGATACCATGTTGTTCTTCGCGCGGCCACTTGTTCGATAAAAGGATCGAGTTCGACCACAGAGCATGACCACCGGTATGACCCATGAAGCCGACTCCGATCCCCTGAACTAGCCATCCTTGAGTCCACCTTCTGTGTAGCTCCGAGACGATTTGGGCGATAGCCGATAAAACGGCGTTCCAGCCAACTTCGTCTTTACACATCCTCCGGACTAGGTTGTCCGGAGTAGTGTCCAGACCACATGTGGCAAGCATGTGGTCACGCATTGCGCGAAAACGTGAGCACACGAACAACACGTGTTCCGCCGTTTCCTCTAAACCTGCGCACACCAAACACTCGGGCGAAGCCGAGCAAGCCAGCTGCTTTACCTGCACTTTGATTTTGCAGCACGCTTAAACGCCGGGCACATCGAACCCCCCATGGGGTGCTTGCTGTTCACAGCATTGCTGGGACAAATCAAACAATTGGGAGGGTTCGTGCAGCATTGTGCCTTATGTCCCTCCAATCCGCAGCGTCGGCAGAGATTGCTTCTGTCAGGGCCTTTGCAGTCCCATTGCTTGTGCCCCGGTTCCAGGCACTTGAAGCAAACTTCGGGTTGCTCGTATATGCGCACAGGGCATACCGACCATCCCACCTTGACGCTCCCTAACTTGACTACCTTGGAGGCGTCCGCTGCAGATAGCCGAATCAATGCTACCTGCGTCCCTGCCGGACCTTTCCGTAGCCGAACGGCTGCGGTGGGCGCCTCCACTTCACACTGTCGCCGCAGTGCCGTGACGAGCTCTTCGACTTCAGTGATGTCGTCCAGGTCTTTAACCCTTAGATTCACCTCCGTCGTGAGTGCCCTCACCTTGACCGTCTCGCCTAGGACCTCCTCCGCCAACTTCTTGTAGGCGGCGCCCTTTTGCGAGACGCCCCGCTTCAGCTCGAGTATCATCTCGCCCATCCGGGTACGTCTTATTCGACGTACGTCGGCGCCGAGTTCACCGAGCTTGACGTCACTCCTCATCGCCTTCAAAACATCCGAGTACTTAGCCTCGTCCGCCGTGATGACTAGGGCATCGCCCCTGGAGCGATTGGCGCCTACCCTAGACTTCTTGCTACCCTCATTCGCCTGGGCCTTCTTTTCGGCCCTTGACGTCTTCGGTTTCCTCTTGTTCTTGACCAGGGTCCAGGAGGCGTCATTCCCTCTATTTCCCTGGTCTGGTGCGGCTGAGAACTTTCAGCCTGCCGTAACCTTACCACCGTCTTTCCTGGGTGGACGGACCTTTCCAGGTCCTTCCTCCCCCGGTTTTGAAGGTACCTGACCGGGGTTCAGCTTCCCAGCCCCACTACCCTTGTTCGGGGTAGTAACTCTCCGCGTTTTGGAGCGGCCCCCAGGGAGCTCATCCCCTGGAGACTGTCTCCCCCGTTTTTGTGTCTGCTCCGTTGGAGCAGTCACCCCCGACGTACCCGCACATACTTGAGCCTCAGTCTGGGTAGACTTTGGCACCACCGTCTTAGCTGGCACGCCTTCGGTCGATTCGACCTTGCCCGAGTCCGCGAATCCTTGGGCCTCAGTCTGGGTAGACCTCGACTCCACCGATTTCACGGGTTTACACTTGGCCGTCCCAACCGCCCTCTCCAGCTTGGCGTCCAGCATCGACTTTCGAAGTTTCTGCAAGCTCCTCTTGAGGTCCTTGCTGATATTATGCTTCGATGACGCAAAGTCGATGATGGCGTCCAGCTGTTCCGTCGCCACCTCGAAGGCCGAAAGCCCATCGCGTTTGCGGTTCATCGCCTCCACAAGCCATGGGCCGTCAATAACCCCTACCGGCGTTTTTATAGCCGAGAGGAAGGTTGAGTGACCCACGCTGGCGCTGCGCACTGAGCTGCCGACTATTGCCTCTGGCCTCCTAGGCGGAGACCTGAACAACCCACCTCTTGCGAAGGGGTTGTCGCATACACTACTACCACTAATTGAAGAATTGACTTGGTTTTCCATTTTGGTCCCACGAGTTGCTCGGGAAAAGAGGTCCACCACGCCAGAGCCCAGCATGACGCGGTAAGGGACAATTACTGTGGAGGGTGCCCAGGCTCCGTTAAAGGCCTAGCTTATTATTTCATCCCCCTGGCCATGCATCCCCTCGGCACGGGTCGCTTGACGCCTTGGAATTAGGGGTTAGGGACGATGGTCCCGGTCTAACTCGCAGTGGCCATGGGGAGGGGTCGTCAAGCCCTTGGACAAAGTCCCTGCTGCCCCCGTGTGTGCGTGTGTGTGTATGTGCGTGTGTATGTGTGTGCGCAAAATAATCTCACTCATTTTTCAGGCACTTATTCTTAATCGATTTTCTCGCAACAAGTTGCATTCGACGCGGAATTTTGTCCCATTGTTTTGTATTGAAAATTGGACAGATCGGACTATGGGATTCGGAATTATGGCCAAAATATATATTTTTTATAAGACTCACTCACTCACTCACTTTTGAGGCACTTACTCTTAGCTGATTTACTCGCAACAAGTTTCATTCGACGTAGAATATTGTCCCATTGTTTCGTATTGAAAATTGGACAGATCGGACTATGGGATTCGGAGTTATGGCCAAAATACATTTTTCAAAACCTCACTCATTTTAGGCACTTACCCTCAGCCGATTTGCTCGCAATAAGTTGCATTTGATGCAGAATCCGGTTCCATTGTTTCCTGTTGAAAATTGGCCAGATCGGACTATGGGCTCAGAAGTTATGGTCAAAATATTTTTTTCACCAAAAGTGCGTAGAAATTACTCACTCGAAAAAAACGAGAAAGGCACCATCACCGCTAGGTGGATTAATCTGGTTTTTTTTTTAATATTCTATCAATTTTCACATTTTTTATACACATCGTAGAAACTATATCAACATATATCCGCAAAGCTCGAAAATCAAAGCATTTTTTGCTGTAGCCAACTCAATTTTGACAAAAATGTCACTTACACCCCTCTGCTTATAACCCCCTGATATTAGTTTTTAGGCCAAAATATGTCATACGACTGCTCTTTCTTCATGATTTCTAACAAATAAACTTCTAGTGAGTCTGTTAAGTGCGATAGACCTCATTGGTCACTTCCGGGACCTCACGAAGTGTCCCATGGAACCTGTCTTTGTTGTATTCCATGGAAAAAAATGTGTCTCACCATAAATCTATTTGTGAGATTCTATGGACAATAAGCTATTGACACTTTTTGGTCAGCAAATTTAAATGTCCTCTCCTACAGGTTCTCCCTAAGGACTCCTTGAGATTTCAGGAATGGCCAATGATGTTTTCGCCCTTTACAAAGACATCCAAAGTTGATTCGTGAGAAGCCATGGAGAATGAGCATGACAGGTTTTGCTTCAAAATCGGAAATGCTTTTTTCTATAGATTTCTTCAGAGCCGTCCGTGATGTTTCGTAAATGGCCTTTATAGATGCATCAGAACAGAAGATTACCAGACTAGAAAAAAAAAAATTGTCTAAACAAGAATATTTTTCAAGAACATGAAAAACTAACAACATTACAAATTAGACAACCTTCCAAATTATATCAGCGTTGTGATATCTATGGCTGGGAGACTTTGCTACATCTATTTTAATTACCTACTGTTTTTTTTCGGTGTTGAGCATTTTTTAAATCATATTATGATAAAATCCTGTTATAACATTTGAAAAAACAAAACAAAAGGGAAAGGGTTGTTTGGCCGAAACCCATTCGACCAAAAGCAATTTGGCTGAATGTGACATGGCCACAAACCATTAGGGCGAAAGTCATTTGGCCGAATGGTTATTCTGCCGAATAGCTTATAGCGAGACATCTTACTTCTCACTTTTCATAGAGAGAAGTGAGAAGTGAGAAATGAAAGTCTCAGATCTCACTTTCCACTCATCATATTCTACTTCTCACAACGAGAAGTGAGACATGAGAAATAAGAAATTATGGGTGAAAAGTGAGGCATCTCACTTCTCACTTTGCTTTTCTCAATTTTAACAGTGAGAAATGAGAAGTGAGAAGTGAGAAGGGCGAAGTGAGAAATGAAACGTCGCCTCTTACAATACGCACTTCTCAGTCTCACTTTTCACTCATGATTTCTCATTTCTTACCAGAGTCTCTTAATTCTCGTGTATACATAGATGAGAGAGTGTGCCATGAGCTACAAAAGCTCACGTAGCATCGATTCAATGCGATGAGAGAAGCTAGCGCGCCCTTAAAATAACTGAGTGAGCGTGTCTCAATGTACGTCTTATGAGACTCATCTCATGCGCTAGGAATTCATAGCTGGCGTTAAAAATCTTCCCGCCCTAGCTGCTTTACGCACCTTCGCTGTTGTTTACAAAGATTTGCCATGGCAAACAGCGCATGAGCTAATCACATTGAGATTTCTTAATGCGACTCACCAATGTTTACGTGAGGTGCACAAGCTTCGCACAAATTTGTCTAAACAAGAATATTTTTCAAGAACATGAAAAACTAACAACATTACAAATTAGACAACCTTCCAAATTATATCAGCGTTGTGATATCTATGGCTGGGAGACTTTGCTACATCTATTTTAATTACCTACTGTTTTTTTTCGGTGTTGAGCATTTTTTAAATCATATTATGATAAAATCCTTTTATAACATTTGAAAAAACAAAACAAAAGGGAAAGGGTTGTTTGGCCGAAACCCATTCGACCAAAAGCAATTTGGCTGAATGTGACATGGCCACAAACCATTAGGGCGAAAGTCATTTGGCCGAATGGTTATTCTGCCGAATAGCTTATAGCGAGACATCTTACTTCTCACTTTTCATAGAGAGAAGTGAGAAGTGAGAAATGAAAGTCTCAGATCTCACTTTCCACTCATCATATTCTACTTCTCACAACGAGAAGTGAGACATGAGAAATAAGAAATTATGGGTGAAAAGTGAGGCATCTCACTTCTCACTTTGCTTTTCTCAATTTTAACAGTGAGAAATGAGAAGTGAGAAGTGAGAAGGGCGAAGTGAGAAATGAAACGTCGCCTCTTACAATACGCACTTCTCAGTCTCACTTTTCACTCATGATTTCTCATTTCTTACCAGAGTCTCTTAATTCTCGTGTATACATAGATGAGAGAGTGTGCCATGAGCTACAAAAGCTCACGTAGCACCGATTCAATGCGATGAGAGAAGCTAGCGCGCCCTTAAAATAACTGAGTGAGCGTGTCTCAATGTACGTCTTATGAGACTCATCTCATGCGCTAGGAATTCATAGCTGGCGTTAAAAATCTTCCCGCCCTAGCTGCTTTACGCACCTTCGCTGTTGTTTACAAAGATTTGCCATGGCAAACAGCGCATGAGCTAATCGCATTGAGATTTTTCAATGCGACTCACCAATGTTTATGTGAGGTGCACAAGCTTCGTGAGACGCATGCGCTAAATTTTATGAGCGCGTAGCAGTCGTTGCTCAATCTCATTCTTTTTTGTACGCATGCATGATGTCTATTTCTTACATATCACTGCGAAAAGTGAGAAGTGCGAAGTGAGAAGTGAGAAATGAGATGTGATAAATAAGGAGTGAGAAGTAAGAAGTGAGATGTCTCTCTTCTCACTTCTTGCAGTGATATGAGTGAGAAGTGAGACGTCTTACTTCTCACTTCTCACTCATCATTTCTCACTTCTCGTTCTCACTTTTCACAGTCTTCATCCAGTCCTGCCGAATATTTACAAACCTGCTACCGACTCCATTCGATTTTGGCAACACACTATTTCTTTTATGTTGCTCATAAACTACGCAAACCTCATAGCCCTTGAAAAAAAAAAACTGGTTAGAGCAGAGGTTCCCAAACTTGTGGATATGCGACCCACCTAGCAGAATCTTATATTGCTTGCGACCCACCAAGTACCAAATGCATTGATTTTGTGAAATTAGTTAAAAATGAGTTCGCGTTAGATGGACAAATCATAATACATTGCTTTTTATCCCATCATTGTATTTGTCAAAATTTCTTCAATTTTTTGGATTGGATTTGGATGGGATTTGAATTGGATTTGGGTTGGATTTGGATTGGATTTGAAATTTATTCAGATTGGATTTGAATTGGATTTCGATTTGATTAGGATTGGATTTGGATTGGATTTGAATTAGATTTGGATTGGATTTGAATTAGATTTGGATTTGATTAAGATTGGATTCGAATTGGATTAGGATTGGTTTTGGATTGGGTTCAGGGTTTAGATTTGGATTGTATAGCACTTCTTTCTACTTGCCCAAATGTCGTATAACAAAAAAAGACCGTTGACATCGTCAGGTTTGTTGTTTTTTAATCATCCAATCAATACTTAGATCATAATTCAAAATATGGAATAGATTTGTAGGACAAAATAGTAACAAAATTATGAATGAGGATTTGTCTTTCGCGACCCACCACTGAACAGCCCACGACCCCCCTGGGGGTCGCGACCCACAGTTTGGGAACCTCTGGGTTAGAGCATTAAACCCATGAGAAAAAAAGAAAATCGTTACAAAATGCAGTGAGAAATGGAAAATTATGAGTTCTTGCTTTAGGCATGAAGGTTTGATTGTAAAATTGATTAATTTTAATTTTCTTCTGTATATTATTAAATTGATCCAAAAGTATTTATCACTGCAGGTAAACTATCAGAATTCGAAATCTGATTCAACCAGAGGAAAGATCTTAACTGGCAGAGGCTATTGAA
The DNA here is from genome assembly GCF_024139115.2 of Armigeres subalbatus. NCBI lineage: Eukaryota > Metazoa > Arthropoda > Insecta > Diptera > Culicidae > Armigeres > Armigeres subalbatus. The sequence goes on from NC_085141.1 coordinate 246,401,334, forward strand.
ATGTAATTTTTAACTTCGGACTTCTCACTGTGTAAAATGAGTAATAAGACGCCTTACTATTTAACTCCCCATTTCTCTCTTCTCATTTCTCACTTCTCAATCATAGTTACAATTTCGCCCAAAGACCATTTAGGCCAAATGACCTGTTCGGTCAAACAACTTTTTCGGTCATATGACTGGCCAAATGACCTATTGAGCCGCATGATAATTTCGGCCAGATGACTTTTGGCCTAACAACTTTCGGCCTAGTGGCCTTTCGATCAAACGGCCCTTTCCCGCTCATACAATCTGGCTGCGAAATATGGTCGTTGATGTTTGTGATGTACACAGGTCAATTATTGCATGCCTCAGCAGGTAGGGTGAATCCGGGCTCAATATCGAATAAAGGTCTTCCTCTACATAGCAATTTAGCTCCACCTAGACTAGAAAGCCAGTCACGCCAATACCCAGGTAGAGTCTCTCGTCGTCCAAAATGGTGTCGATCACTTCCTGTTTCAGGTGCATATAATTTAGCAGCCATTTTCAATGATGAATATACCAAAAAAGAAATTCTGGCCGAACGGGTTTTGCAACTCCGCAGACGGATAACATCCATCCTTCGAGAGCTGCGAAATCATCAGAGCCAGTTGCTCTGGGGTGTAGAGTGCAGCTGATTATCCCGGGGAAAGAGAATCGTTCTCCGGCTGAAGACGGAATCCAGGAGGAGGAAGTCTGGAACTTGAACCGACTTAGCCGCCACTGCAACGGACTCGCTTAACGGAGAGCCGGGATGGCATGAAAGTTCACCTCGTTGAACAATGGTGCACGGTTCTTCATCGAGAGAGTCCTGAGGAAAGCCTTCATCCGAATTTCCAAAAACTCTGCTTGCTTGGGCAGTCCATAGTGGTGGCTCGTTAAGTATTGCCATGGTATTTTGGTGCACTTGGGGTCAGCAATTTTACGGATATTTTGAAGTGCCGGTCTCGACGGCAAACAGCTTTCAAATGTGCACATTGTGGGTTGATTTGCGACAGACTGACAACGACACAACGGCAATGGCAGTTTTAGAACAATTGCACTCTGCTGCAGTTCCGTACTGCCGGATTCACGCGCACATTGTGTTTGTGCACTAAAGTAAATACTTGTTGACCTCGGGGAACCCCATGACGGTCTTTGTTGACCGGCATCATTTGTAACCGTTGTCCCCAATACACAGCTTGTAGCCTACTCCACATTCCGAATTCCCATCCCTTTTTCCCAATTCATACCTCAACTGAAGTCCTCTGGTAAATTTTCAGTCAAAACCGTGGAGGTTTTGGGGTGCATCAACCGCGATTTTTGTTTTTTTTAGGCATTCGGTTGTTTGCCTCCATTTTACACTACATAATATTCGCATTCGCCGTTGATAACTACTTCAGACTATTATCTGCAACTTTGGCATTGTTACTAGGGCGTTTAAAGTGCTTATTCTATGAATTTTGAAAAGATTTAGTTGGAAAAATTGTCTCAAGTCTGAGACCACTATCAAACTATCATCAGAATGATAACAAATTGAGTTTTTGAAATCATATCAATAACATATTTTGATACAGAAATGCAAGGCTAAAACACAATATCATATTATGATATCATTTTGATAACTGAAAATAATAATAGATGTATGTATTCTATAAAACGCTTAAGCTTTCAAAATCTTATATCTTCTTCTTCATCTTCTATATATATAAAAATGAATTTCTGTCTGTCTGAACCTTATAGACTTCGAAACTATTGAACCGATCGGCGTAAAAATTTGTATGCAGAGGTTTTTGGGGCCGGGGAAGGTTCTTAAGATGGTTCGAGACACCTTCCCCCTTTGGAAAGGGGGGCTCCCATACAAATGAAACACCAATTTCTTTATAACTCGAGAATTAATCAGAGAATAAACCAATTTTAGACGAAACGAAGTTCGTCGGGTCTGCTAGTCTTGAATAAAAATGTTTCTCCGTTTAGTTCATCGCGGTTTAAATAGCGAATGGCTTATGGAGATTCATATTATAATACTAAAATAAAATTATTTGATATCAAATTTTGAACAAATTTTACTATTTTTGTTTGGATATCATTTCAAATAAATTAAAACAAGTTGAGAACTAAATCAGATTTTTTTTTATTCTCAAGGCGTTTAGAAAATGACTAAATGATAACTAATCCCATTCGCACGTCTTGATATCGTGAAAAATATGAGTTCGATCAAACATGTTACTGAGCATGATATCAGTATTTTGATATCACTATATGGCCCAAATATCAAAATAATATCGAATTAAGATATTTTTCCTTGTTTTTGCTCCACTTAATTATTATCATAATGAAAACTCATTATGTAAATCAAACGAAAAATACCCGATATTATAATAAGTTTTGTTTTTGTTTTTAGTAATATCATGAAATGTTATCATTTTGTTATATTTCATACTACATTCAGTTATCATATTTGATGTGATTACTAATAACTCGACCGATATTAGAAATGAAAGTATCAAAATGAGTTTTCAGTTTGTTTTAATTCTCTGCTCGGGGAGGAAGTTCCATTGTTTTCTTTATGCCATGGCAAGTATCTAATGTGGGCTTTGTGGTAGTGTTAGGGCCTGCAGATCAAGAGGTCTACGGTTCGAGGCGCCAAGTGGATAAAGATAGTTTTTTTCTAAACCATATGGCAAGTTCCATGTTTTCGACGATCTGTCACGGTCAGTAACTTACTTGCATTTGCGCGTGATTTATTTGTTACCCTCTCCCCAGTTATTGTACCACACAATAATTACAGATACAAATGTCATGGCTCGTAACTTAAATCGTGCGAAATATGTTTTAAAATGTATTTAAATGTTCGAGTTCGAACAAGATAACGGACATCCCTGTTTTTAACGAAAACTGCATTAAATGTTTTATTCAGTCATTTTGACATCAACCGATTTCTGACATGCATGGCTTTCAATTGATATATTGTATCCACGATTGTGTCATTAATTGCGTGTTTATGTGCCCTCAAACTTATGATTTTAGCGAGAGAAAACTAGTTCAATTGTAGGGTAGAACGCTCTCTATTTGCTGGTAAAACGCTGCGATTCAAAGTATAACGAAATTACAACCACCAAATGTTAGTTATAATAATTGCTAACATTAATGATACGCTTATGCATCTTTTTAAACATCGGTTGTACACCTCATAGCCGAACTACCATATTCACTCACTTCCTGAACCCGGACATCTGTAATAGTTTTTTGAATAACAAAAACACTATTTCGAACCACATTGCACTGCACCTTTTAGATCGCGTGATGAAGTCAGCTCCATTGTTAACTCCAATTCGGTTGTTCCAATCAAGTTAAGTTCCGTCAGCTACAATGAAACCACGAGCTCAGCTTAGTCCTGTGGTGGTAAACTGTTCTTCACTGACACACATTCAGTATTGCGATAACCGACAATGAACCGAAAGTCTATAACGTGGTCAATATGAGGCAGCAAATAATCTACGCGATTCTACGGTCGATGGCACACGTACACAGTGGCATCTTGATGTATCTCTAAAGCGATGAATTGATATAATTTAATCTTCCTGACACAGAAGAGTACTGCACCGTCTGGTGGCACGCCGATATCAGTAACTTACGAACTGACACGCCATCCGCTCACCATAAGTTGGGTAAGCTAATCGAACTGCTCGATTAATTAGCATTTTCGGGTTCGGAGGCTAAGCTCAACTTGTGCGGCTATCGTGTAGTTGGAAAAATCCAGAAAAAAAAGCCTTATCCAAGCGAAAGCACCATCGACATGTAAATCTACGAAGCTGGTAACTACAATACAAACTATTGCAGCGTGGCGCGGACTCATTGCAGGAAACAGACAGACAGGGTTCTAGTGCGACGAAGTTATTTGTTTTTGTTACCACCACCAAGTTTGCTAACAATTTACTAAGCCAATGAACCGTGCTTTCCGAGTTGGGCAAATGTTAAGTTATTCCAGCTCACAGGTTATACAGGTGACTTCACAGCTATCGATCGTGTACGGCTCTAATGTTATACAATTGCTAATGTTTTGTTGGAAAGTTCGTAACGCGACATGAGCCGATGAATGAAGGGCTTGTTTAATGATCTTGATAATAGGCAAGTGAATAGTTCTGAATACTTTTACTAATATCATGATGATCAATCATCTATGTATCTAAACACGTTCATAAAGACTTTTGAAAAAAAATTCTAAACCCCTAACGATAGTTTGAAAACTATCTCAAAGTCGAAGAACAAACTTTTGAACATCGTGGGCAGAGGTAAGCAAGCAAAAGCAATATGTATACTGCATCTTTAGTGGAATGAAGGGTCATCCGCAGAAAAAGTGCGAAATGTTTCTAGCGGAGCATCACCCAAATGAAAAATTCAATAAGTACCAGCATGAGCATGATTGACCGCACACGGTTGTTACTCCGTTATCGCCAAGTCAGCTGTAATTACACAGAGAACCAACATATGACATTTGGGACTAACATCATCTTCAATGTGTAAGAACTGGTGGCCTTAAATTAAGCAATACCAGCGCCGGCCGTGTCCGAATGCAGGTCAATTAAGGAATGGGTAGGAAGATGTTGACGTGATACTCGCTGTGATAGAAGCCGACGAGTCATCTGCACTTCTACGATAAATCACTGGGATGTTCGAAACATGGGGTAGGTATTGTAGCAGGGTTCGTTTTAGTAAATGGTATATGGTATTCAAAACCTTATTGAAATTGTCCTTATCTTTGAATTCTCTTAGAAATATCTTAACACCTGGCTTCAGAATTCCTCAAGAATCTCGAGTATTTAAAAGTAATAAGTAATGATATGTTTTACACTTCGATTCAATATTATTTCTAGAACTTCTTGTGCCATCAAACATGAAAAAACATTCGTTTATCTTCCAAAACATTCTAAAAAAACTCATGCTAACCGCGTTTATACTGGTTGACCTCAACTTTATTAATGTGCAGGCTATACTCGATTTGTATAACACCCAGAGAAGAATGTGTAACTTTATAACCTTAAAAAGATTACTTTTTAAAGCATGTTTAGTATGAACTTTGCAAATATAACAATATTTTGTTTTTATGCTGCTATAGGTCTGATTTATTTCTGAGTTAAGATCTAATTATAGAGTAGAAGGAATACATGAATTTGAGCAAAACTAATGAAGCTTAAACTTGATGCAAATATTTTCAATTTGCCACGCTGGTACTGATAAAAATTATAACAGTCAAACCTCCATGAGTCGATATTGAAGGGAGCATCGACTCATGGAAACATCGAGATGCAGCATAAAAAAAACCTTGGAAAGCTCTTTAGAATGACCATCACAGTAACCCAGAAAATATTTTTGACGTAGGATATACGTCTTTCTTTACTATACTGGGTGTCATTTAGATTTTTGGAAATCGAGAGCGTTACGTTGAAAGGGAAGATTTCGAACGTTACTAGCGCCTTCTGTTTTGATGGATTTTTAAGATTTATATATTAATAGACTCGGACACTCTCCAGCAATTTGCCATTGGAACCTAAGAATATTAACGCTAAGCTATTGAAAATTTTAATTTTTGCAAAGCCCGCATTTTAGATTAGAAAATTTCGCCACATTGCATGTAAATGTTTTAAAAAAGCCCTCAAAAAATAATTTCCAGAAGAATATTTAAATAAACAATATCTTATTTCAATCAAAGGTAATTCCCTATTTCCGGGGATTAAACCACCCGACTTGGACGTTAATTTACAATGTTATGAAAACTCATATGTGAATATGTACGTTATGTGGAAGATATTGATTTGGAAAATGTATTGGAGGTAACCACTTTCCCTTCGATTACCTCCAATACATTTTCCAAATCAATATCTTCCACATAACGTACATATTCACATATGAGTTTTCATAACATTGTAAATTAACGTCCAAGTCGGGTGGTTTAATCCCCGGAAATAGGCAATTACCTTTGATTGAACTGAACTTGAGTTGCGTGCTCTTGCCTACGCAATGCGGTCGGGTCTGAGCTTGACGACCGACTGGCAAATAGCTTACACAACCTCACTTGATCAGTACCGTTGCTGATGAAGAATGTGTATAGCCGCCAGACATTCTAAATACTCACGCTCCTCTAATGTGGACGTGTACAATACACATGTGGAAGTATTGGCTTGATACATGGATTGCGAGTGATTTGACTATGCGTCCAATTTGGGAATCTCGAGCTCGTTCAGTAGCCGCTAGGTTGCGAAGGCCGACGGAGGTCCTTCGTAGCTTAGTTGGTTAAAGCACCAGTCTAGCGTACTGTAGGGTCATGGGTTCGAGTCCCATCGAAGGGAAAGTGGTTACCTCCAATACATTTTCCAAATCAATATCTTCCACATAACGTACATATTCACATATGAGTTTTCATAACAATATCTTATTCCCCATGGCAACTTGATGTAGCTGAGAGTTTGGAAATCTACCGACAGGTACAAACAGCGCTGTTGAATAAGGATCAGGGAAACGGCAGCTCTTCAAGTTTCTACCTAAGCAATAAGGTAATTAACTGTATAGGTAAATAAAGTAGGCAAATAAGATTAGATTTGGTATCTAGCGTAGTATAAATAGTGTAAGTTGCGATTGTTTTCTTTAAGCAGTAAGCACGCATGTTAGCAATAAGAAGCGACGAAATTGGTGCTGTATTTCTTTGTTTGGAAAACGGAACAGTTCCCCTAAAATAGCACATTTTGCCAAGTCTGAAAATTTTATTTATAGAATTTTTAAACTTCAAATACTATCATCAATAAGAAATCTATAAATGCCCTACATTTGCTTGAATAAATAGGAGCTTAATAGCAATAGGTGCTTACAAAAGTTGGACTGGTGGTGAATGCGTCAAAGACAAAGTACATGCTTGTGGGCGGAACCGAGCGCGACAGGGCCCGCCTGGAAAGCAGTGTTACGATAGACGGGGATACCTTCGAGGTGGTCGAGGAATTCGTCTACCTCGGATCCTTGCTAACGGCTGACAACAACGTTAGTCGTGAAATACGAAGGCGCATCATCTGTGGAAGTCGGGCCTACTACGGGCTCCAGAAGAAACTGCGGTCGAAAAAGATTCGCCACCGCACCAAATGTGTCATGTACAAGACGTTAATAAGACCGGTAGTCCTCTACGGACATGAAACATGGACAATGCTCGAGGAGGACTTGCAAGCACTCGGAGTATTCGAGAGACGGGTGCTTAGGACCATCTTTGGCGGTGTGCAAGAAGACGGTGTGTGGCGGCGAAGAATGAACCATGAGCTCGCCCAACTCTACGGCGAACCCAGTATCCAGAAGGTAGCTAAAGCCGGAAGGGTACGATGGGCAGGACATGTTGCAAGAATGCCGGACAGCAACCCTGCAAAGATGGTGTTCGCTTCCGATCCGGCAGGTACGAGACGGCGTGGAGCGCAGCGAGCGAGATGGGCAGACCAGGTGCAGAACGACTTGGCGAGCGTGGGGCGTATCCGAGGATGGAGAGATGCGGCCTCGAACCGTGCATTGTGGCGTCAAATTGTTGATTCAGTGTTATCTGTTTAGATGTTAACTAAATAAATGAAATGAAATGAGCAATAGGTGCTTAATAGCAAAGCAATTCTAATTATGTACTTAATTATTAGTTTTACTTCCAGAAGTTTTGAATAAACAAATTTCTAACGATTCTACACAGCATGGAAGTTGTTGTTTCCAATAGCAATACCGATGATTAAACTCCATAGATCCAAAAGTTAGAAATTAAATGTAAATACGTTACGTTTATACAAGTCCTACGTCTACTCGCGGTTATGTGAAAAACATAATCCAGTGCACGTTTTTGCACTTTATCCGGGTTTTCTGACCATCGTAAGGTATTTGCAAACTCTTCTCGACGACAAAACTAACATTTTTACCACAATGCAAATTTGACTGATAGCTATACGTTCTTTCCTAGATGCTTTTCAAGAAAAAGCGTTCAAAAAATGGTCAATTTGTGTTAACCAAATTTTCTGACCAAAAATAGTAGCTAAATATTTTCTAAATTTAACGTAGAATTGGATATATGATAAAAATCAAAACGGTAATTGCTCTAAGTATCTTTTACGACTAAAATAAAAACTCCACCCAAAAAATTAGAAATTTTCCATAAAAACTAAGAAATTGTCAATAAAGAAATCAGGGTATGAGCAATCAAGAAATATAAAATTTCCATAAACAGTTAAGAATTTCCCAAAAATAAATTACCGCTTTTAAAAGCAATAATTGCAATTATAAAAGAAGAATTTTCCATGAAAAAATCAAAATGTTCCACAGAAAAAATAAAAAAATTCTAAAAATAAATCAATATTAACAATAAACAATTACAAAAATTTTCACAAAATAATAAAGAGCAATTTACATAAAGAAATATAAAAAGCAATAAAAAAGAGCATTTTTCCATAGATGACCACTGTTTTAAGAGCGTTTAAAGTTCATGGCAAATTTTATCAATTGTATTGCTTATATTTTTCGCAGTGTAGTATTTTGTTGTTGAAAATAATAAGTTCAAATCTATATACATAAAAATGAATTTCTGCCTATCTGAACCTTATAGACTCCGAAACTACTGAACCGATCGGCGTGAAAATTTGTATGCAGAGGTTTCTGGGGCCGGGAAAGGTTCCTAAGATAGTTCGAGACCCCTCCCCCTTTGAAAAGAGGGGCTTCCATACACATGAAACATCAATTTCTTCATAACTCGAGAATTAATCTGAGAATAAATCAATTCTAGGCGATACGAAGTTCGTCGGGTCTGCTAGTTGTATAATAAATAAAAAAAACTCAATAAAAATTCCGGGGCGAAATTATTTTTTTATTCGTTGCATGTTTGAATGAGATCTTAATTTCGTATTTTTCTGTAGTCGTGGAAGTGACACTGTATTTCGTTTTGTTTCGAACCAACAAAAAAACATACAGATATGTTCCGGTTTTATCAGCACGGTCCGTGGGTTTCAGTTGATAAAATCGGAACAGTGACAAAATCGGAATAATTTTCTTTGACTATTGTTTTAGCTAGAATCGTAAGATTTTCAGGTTATAACATTTTTAAACGCTAAGGGACTGTCCATAAACCACGTGAACATGCTAGTGGGTGGCAAGTAGGATGGCTCAAATTAGTATGGGAAAAACTTTTTATAATTTTTTAATGGGCCGCTCCCTTATTAAGTTCTATTTGATGCCCTGATGCTCTGGACAAAATTTCAGCCAAATCGGTCAACGTTTGGGCGGTGATCAACTCGTTGGAAGTTTATATGCAAAAATGTATGCAGAAACATCCAAAAACAGTGATTTGCAGTTGGACGACACAACTTACGATGAAGGACTATGATACGCATCAAGATCTTGAAGAATTTAATACAGAATGTTATGCAGAAACCCGAAAGAAAAAGTTTTCCCGGCTAAGTTATTAGCATTTCTCTGAAGTGGGATTTGAGCAAATTTTGTTTCTTTTACCTTTGAAAAGAAATAAATTCACGCCTACAACACTCCAGCAAAATGCTAATATCTTTACCTAATAAACTCTAATCTTCTCGCGGTTTTCAGCATAACATTCTGTATTTAATTCTACAAGAACTGAATAAGTATCATGGTTCTTGATCATAAAATGTGCCGTCCAACTGACGATCATTGTTTTTTGGATGTTTCTGCACACATTTTTTCATATAAACTTCCAATGAGTTTAGCACCGCCCAAACGTTGACCGATTTGGCTAAAATTTTGTCCAGAGCTTGAGGGGAACCAAATATAACCGAATAAAAGGGCGGCCCATCAAAAAATTTGAAAAAGTGTTTTTTGAGCCACCCTAGACTGACAAGGGTTAGTGAAAAGACATAGGAAATGTATATTTATCATCAAAGGTGACTAGTTGAGGCTCCTGGCAAGTAAGGAGTGCACCAAGGAAACGTCCATAAATTATGTTACGCAAAAAATAACCTTTTTCAATCCCTCCTCCCTTCAATGTCCGACTTTTTGTATGAAATTTCCAAAAAAAATGATATGAGTTATTATTTTTGATATTGATATTATTTTTCAAAAATCGGTACCTCTGAAACACCCACCACGCGAAAGTATATGATTCCCTCTTACATATCGTGGGTAAACTAAAATGTTCTATCGGGGGATCTAGAACAACTTTTATTTTTTTCGCTATTTTTGGTCCAAATCTCAAATGATAGCCGAGTTAGTCCCCCAAAAAATGTATAGAAAAATATAGAAATGCATCTTCGAACAAAGACATCATGACCAGATCAATCAAGGCTTATGCAATGTTTTCGTCATCGGCATATACCCAATCCAAGTCAATAGGCACATGCGCATCATGTAAATCAATTTTTTTTTTCAAATACGTGATGTTCAACGTATTCCGAAACGTTTCCAAGTTCAACCCAAAGTATCTACCGGACAACCAAGGCTTTTTGCAATGTCTTCAACATCGATATGTACTCAACCTGGTTCAAAAAGCATGTGCGCACCACGCAAACTCAAATTTCTTGAATTACAGATGTTCAAGGTACTCCGAAACATTCTCGAGTTCAGCTCAAAGTATCTATCCGGTCAATCAATCAAGGTTTTTGCAATGTTCTTATCTTTGGCATATACTTAATATATCCAATAGGAATAATGTAAACCCAATTTTCTGGAATACGAGGTGTTCATGGTACTCCAAAACGTTTTCGAGTTCAGTTCAAAGTATCTGCTAGATAAATCATAACTTTTGCAATGACCTCATCGTCATTATGTACCAATTCCAATTCTAAAAGCATAGGATCCTGATTTCCATGAGCATAAGATGTCCAAGGGGTCGTCAGTTAGCCTTGCGAGGATAGGCGTAGGATTGCCGGATCTCCGGAGATGGAGAGTTAGATCCGGTCTGGTCTAGGATGTTTTCGGGTTGGGAACATTCTAGATTCCCTGGACATAGTGTTTCCTTTATACTTGCCTCACAAGATACATACTCATTCAATGGCGGGCATAGAAAAGCTTTTAATTAATATCTGAGGAAATGCCAATAGAATACTAAGTTGAAAAGCCGGTCATGCTCCACTTGGAATGTAGAGCCATAGAAAAAGAAAAAGAAGAAGAAGATGTCCAAGGTTCTTCAAAATTATCATGATATCTACTAGATGCACAATTACTAAGGAGATGTTTGTGTCGAGCCATTTGGCTGCGGATTTTTTTGTTGAGGCGTATAACGGACTTGGATGATTATATTAAACAATACGACTTCCAGGATATTTTAGCCAACCGTAAAGGTTTGCAATGGCTAGTACCTGAGACGAGACCGGCAAAGACAGCTTCTTTTTCCTTGGTTTGACACTTGTTCTTCTTTTTATCACAATTGACCATCGAGTTTCAACTGTTTCCTTGACTGTTTCACCTAAGCCCCGGGTGGACTCTTCAGATCACAATAAAAGTGTATCCAATTCACGAATTAGTAAATTCATTTTCATAAGGATTTTTATACCGGAAAGAAAACACATTTTTATAACTGATTATTAATAAGCTAAACGGATGGTTTGGAAAACTCGTTTAAGTGAAAAAGTCTTCGTAAAACAAAAATCATGCGGAATATTTTATTTGGGATACCAATACTTTCACACAAAAAGCTGCTGGCTGCTCCTGACAGTTCGTGACAGCAGTTGACTGGCAGCAGCTGAAGTTACATTTTTTCCTCTTTGCAAGTCCCGTCCCAGGCTAGTACAAGTGATGGTTGAAGTCATATAAGCTAAATGGACTCACTGGGATATCATATCTAACAGAGAGAGTGTGTAGAATGAAGCGCACGTAAGATATATCGATCCTGTGCGAACAGTAAAAACGGTTGTTTTTCTCTGTGTTTGAATTATCTACGCTCGCTTGAAGTGATATTCTAGTGCTCTAGTTTCGTGGACCCTACAGATTACACCACGATCGCCGACATTTGTCGCTAAATTAGTGATATTTTATCACCCGGCTTTTGTGTTCCATTACAAAAGACAGTTTATTCGAGTGGTCCTGTGAGTGTGTAGAATCCCGCCATGACAGACAAAGAACATGCAACACGACTTCGTAGTAACTCACTCGTTAAAACTGGGGCGAAGAGTGATGGTGAGATGACCGTTGCTGAGCTTGCTAACCTCATGCAATCACAACTCGCTTCCAACCAACGAACAACGAAGGAAGATTTCAAAAAACTGGGAGACTCTCTTTCATCAATATCATCGGAAATGAGTAAACTGCGAACGGACCTCGCCTCGGACATCGACAAATTACGTGAAGAAAATAATCAATCATTCACTAAATTGTCCACCTCGGTTGTAAAGGTCAGAGAGGAAACATCAATAGCTTTGGATAGATCAGCTCGTGTAAATGACTTGGTGGTGAGCGGAGTTCCTTTTGTGGATGGAGAAGACCTTCTCTCCTACTTTCACACATGGTGCAGATCGTTTGGTTACACAGAAAGCAATTTTCCATTGGTTGACATTCGTCGTCTCTCGAAGGGGACCACCACAGCTGGAAATGTCTATATGATCATGATACAGTTCGCAATTACTGTCCAACGCAACGATTTTTACTTCCGCTATCTTCGATCCCGTTCTTTATCGCTCACTGGAATTGGATTTACGATTGAGAAACGAATTTACATTAACGAAAACATAGGACCTCACATCCGTGATCTGCGAGCCAATGCGCTGAAGCTTAAAAGGATGGGAAACTGCGAGAGGTGTTTACACGTAATGGCGTGCTCTACGTGAAAAAGCTGGGGAGGAAAAGTTACTGCTATTACTACTGAGAGTGAGCTCAATCTGCCGTCATCAACCCGATCCTAAAAAGTTTCTGTTTATCCTTCCTCTCCTTCCTATTAATCCCATGATTCCACTCCTAAAAGTCTGTTGCTGCTGTTGCTGTTGTATGCTGGATGCTGGGCGCTCAATGGCGCAGGTAATTCGCAAAAAAATTGATGCTGTTTAATAGCTTAGTCCTGGGCGCTAAATGGCGCTGATTATGCTGCTACTTCGATGTCATGCTGCTATCGGAGTGATTAATGCGCTCGATAAAGTACTTCAGCTGGTATAATAATGCTTACCGTTTTTACTGTTTGTTTTTTTGTATGTATTAAAAATTTAAAAGTTTGTATATTATGAATACTGTTATGTTTGAAGAAATGCTCATACTCCATCCTCTTTTAATTGCTGTATATTATTTTCTCTGTAATGGCTAATAATTCTAGTTCCTACATCTCGACGAACTGGTGCATTCCCGGCACCGTTATGAAATCCGCTTTAATTGGAGATAAGTTGTCCGTGTGTTGTATGAATAGTCAGAGTTTATGTGCTCGTAAACTATGCAAAATTGAGGAATTACGAAAAATTGTTGAAGTGAGTAGTGTCGATGTAATATGTGTATGTGAGACATGGTTGAACGATAAAATTGATGACTCTATCATGGCTATTGCAGGATATGAGTCAGTAAGACATAACAGGGTAGGTCGTCTAGGAGGAGGCTTATTGCTATATATTAAAAAGATTTAGCCTACAATTTTATTCCTAAGTCAAACAACCAGATCGGATCTATAATTACTGAATTTATTGCTGTTGAACTGTTTTTGCCAAAAGGAAAAATCTTATTGACAGTAGTTTATACCCTCCAGAAGTTGACTGCACGAACATCATAAGAATATTTACTATAGTCTTTCGGTTTTATTTATGAACAAGTTTTTCTGTTAGGAGATTTCAATACTAATATGTTAGTCAAAACATCGAAATCGGAGAAGCTTCAAAATGTATTGTTCTCACAATCACTACAATGTGTGGGAAGCGAACCAACATTTTTTCATACGAATGATTCATCACAACGATCACAACTGGACTTATTACTTACAAATGATCCTTCAAAAGTTCTAAGATTTAATCGAATTGAAGCTCCTGTGTTTTCCAATCATGATCTACTATTTGCGTCTCTTGACTTTAATACAATTTGCTTGCCAAAGATCATTGAGTTTCATGATTATAAATCGATCGAAATTGATCCATTAGTAAGTGCTTTCAATTCAATTGACTGGATTGACTATTATCGAAATATTGACTCTAATTATTTACTAAATTTTTTGGACTCAGTGTTGATTAGTCTCTTAGACTCTTTTGTTCCGATTCGCACTATATCGGCTGATAAGAAAGTGAATCCTTGGTTTGACTCATCTATATGTAGAGCAATTGTTAACAGGGATTTATTATTTAAAAGATGGAAATCAAGTAACATTCAATCCGACCATTTGGCGTTCAAAATAGCTAGAAATCGTATTAATACTCGGATAAGAACTGCCAAACAACGCCACTATGAGAAAAAGCAACCATAAACTTCCGTCAAAACAGTTGTGGCAAAACATAAAAAGTATTGGAATTGGAAAAACAGAAACTCCTGTAATTAACAATTTCACTGCTGATGAAATTAATAACTTTTTTTGTGATAACTTTTCCTCTAACAGTACTATTGTGAATCATTCAACTGTCGATCATAGAATAAATGAGGATTCCTTTTACTTCAACCATATCAATGAAACTGATGTTGTTCATGCTATGTATTCTATCAAATCGAATGCAGTAGGACTGGATAGGATTCCAATTCAATTTTTGAAAAATATTTCCCCCATACTGATTAAACCTATAACACATCTATTCAATTCAATAATTACTACAAGCGTTTATCCTGATAAATGGAAACTATCGAAAGTTTTACCTATAAAAAAGAAGCAGAATTGTAACTCGTTGGATAATCTGCGGCCTATCAGCATATTGTGTGCACTGTCTAAAATGTTCGAAAAAATCGTTCAAAAAGATATGCGTGGGTACGTAGAGAGAAATAATCTTCTAAATAAAGTTCAATCTGGTTACCGTTCAAAACACAGTACCAAAACAGCGATGCTTAAAATAATAGACGATATTGGAATAGTTCTTGATAATGGTCGTCCTGTAATTCTCATTCTACTGGATTTTTCAAAGGCTTTCGACACAGTGTCACACTGTGTTATGTGTAACAAACTAAAAACAAAATTTAATTTTTCGGAGCAAGCAGTAAATTTAGTGAAATCATATTTAACATCTCGAGCTCAGACAGTTTTTTACAATGGCACTTACTCCAATTTTTCACCGATTTTATCAGGAGTACCTCAGGGCTCGATTTTGGGACCGCTTCTATTCTCTTTGTATATAATGACTTAACCGATGCAGTTCGAAACGGTAAAATTCATTTATTTGCAGATGATGCCCAACTATATTACGATTGCTTAAATACTAGTGCCATGGAAATATCAAGGAATATCAATGGAGATCTACAAAGAATTCATGAATGGTCTTCTAGTAACATGCTAGCGCTCAATTCAAAGAAAACAAAAGCTATATTTATAAGCAAATGTTCTTTTCATGAAACACTAAAACCACTTCTATTTTTAAATCAAGAACCTATTGAATATGTTCAAAATGCTGCAAGTTTGGGTATACATATTCAATCCAATTTTGAATGGGATAAATTTGCGTTGTCGCAATGTGGAAAAATTTTCGCTAGTTTGCGTTCACTTTATGGAACAGCATGTTTTCTGAGAACCGATATTAAAACAAAATTGTTTAAAAGTCTTATACTTCCACATTTTATGGCGTGTGACTTTTTACTAGATGAACTTTCTTGGTTTTCTTTCAATAAGCTTAGAGTTGCTCTTAATACATGTGTACGTTATGTCTTTAATTTGAACAGGTTTTCAAGCGTTTCTCACCTTCAGCATTTGCTAATTGGGTGTCGATTTGAAAACTTCAGTAAACTTCGTTCTTGTTTATTTCTGCATGGTCTACAGAGTACAAAGCAACCAGATTATTTATATGAAAAACTACAAATTTCTAGAAGCAATCGATTTAGAAAATTCGTTTTGCCGCGACACCGCACGTCTAAGTATGGGAACTCATTTTTCGTTCGAGGTGTAATTCACTGGAACACATTGCCTAATAGTTTATCAAAAGAAATATCTTTCACGGCATTTAAAAGAGGTTGCATGCAGCATTTCAAATAATAGGAATTATATTCATTTAATAAGTAAAATAGTAAAAATATCAGCAAAACCAAAAAAAATAAAAGCGCTTATTCTACTAGTAATAATCAATGTAACATAAAAAAGACTGTCAGTCTTAGGTTACGAAATTTTGGTCAATAAATAAATAAATAAATAAATAAATAACATCATTCAAAGGTTGGATCATTGGATAAATCCAAGTCGTTTTGAAAATTTGGTATTGAAGTAATCTGATATCCATGACGTTTTGAAGAGATGTAATACAGTCGATATCGAGATGTGGAACAGAAGTTTCTTCCAAAATTGTTCAAAAGTACTATTAAAGTAACCATGAAAATGTTATAGTACGGCATCATTTGTTTCAAAGATTCGATGTCGAGTCTTAGAACATCAACTCATGGAGGGTAGCTTGTAAAAGAATTATCGCGCTTAGGATCTTTGGGATAAAACTGTACTGATCGATTTTCTTAATCGATTTTTCTTTCGTTATTAACTCAACTTATTTCAAAGCTACAATCATGAATGTTGCTTCTGGTGCAATCTGCAAGTATCCTTTATCGTCCCAAACAATGAAATCGAAGGTAAAAGTTACGCCCCTATGATACTAAGCACGAGAATAGAGTGATATCCTACCAGCTCGATGGAACTGCTTGAATGTTTAGTGATGCACGGATATATCATTTAGGACTTGGTTGATCGGGTAGATCGCATGTTCGAAACTCCAGCTTGTAAAAGTAATAAGAACCATTATATCGACTCGACGGACCTGCTGGGATGTTTAGCGATACACAAGTACATCGTTCAGGACTTGGTTGATCAACTAGATAACATGTTCTGAGCTCCAGGACGTTTTGAAGAACCGAAAAGGCCTGTAGTAGCTTGTGAAAATAATGAGTGAAATACTATCGGCTCAATAGACCTGCTGGGAGGTTCAATGATGCATGAATACGTCGTTCAGGGCTTGGTTGATCGTGTATATTACATGTTCTGAACTCCAGAGCGTTTTGGAGACCTTGAAATAGTTTAGGTTTATTCAAAACACGATCAATTTATGTTTATGTTTATGATATTTTTGAACATATATATCTCAGCTTAGGAAATTTTTAAGGGGAAGTCGATGAAGAGAATCCTCTCTTGTTAGGTACGGCTTTATTACCGCCCTAGCACTATACACATTTGGCCAAAAACTAAACCAAGTTATTTTATTTTAAAAGCGAAACCTCTAAAAAAAGTGATCGATAGAAACGGACTAATTTTGTTGACGAAATCGGAGCGTGACAAAATCAGAGCGTGACAAAATCGGAACGTGATAAAATCGGAACATATCTGTATCATATTTCATTTCATTTCATTTCCACATGAATAAGTGTGATATCACATACCCCTAGTTTTCTCCACTTTTAATAGAACTTTCCTAGAGATTTTTATCACTATGATTATTTGTCCATCAAATGTTTCCATGGTAATAAATGGAAAAATACCATTTTTGTTCCAGTTATTGGGGATTAAATTTCTAGTTATCAACCAATTAGTTAAACTTTTTCAATAATCAAGCGACGATAAAATGAGTTGCAAATGAAGTTGTTCTTCTTAGTATGAAGGAAACATTTTACAGTGTTCAGTATGTAGGTTTGGTGCAAGTTGCTATCGAGATGTCAAAAATTGTTGTTCGTAAATGAAGCAGGCAAAATACGAAGCTTTTGTGTCATTTTCAATAGTTTATATAGAGATGTCACGCGATGTCTACATATCTGCCCTTTCAAAGCATGAAACCGTGCGATATCTGCTTTATTTTTCTGTTTATTACCACTCCCAACTCTGCGGATCAAACGAATATAATTTATTTATCCAGTAGTTCTTTATATCTCTTAAAATTATTTAAACATTTTAATTTCATGACGATCATGATCTTCTCCAGTACTGGTTTGGATATATTTTCCCTTTCCTTTCAGGAGTGTACGAATACTTATAATGTATATTTCCCACGTAAATCGTGATCTCCCTCATTAGACACCTTCTAAAAAACACATTCTTATTACGTATGGTTCCTCTTTTAATAGATTTTGCGAAGTAAAATATTGAGGACTTATGCAAGAATAAAAACAATTGGCATTCAAGTCAAAAATCATAAATGTGTAAAATGTATATACCCACTGATAAAGAGAAAATCAAAACATAAACATTTTGTTTTATTTCAGCTGCAACGTCATGGTGAGATGCAAAAAAACGGGAAGACTTTGCATTCTGCACACTATCGAACGCCTGTTGTCAAAATACAACACATCAAAGCGTCTTACTAAACTCGTTTCAAACCGCATCGAACCAGTACCAATGCTTTAAATCACACCACATATTCATAATCGCGGTATTTACGTTACCTAACTGAATCAACAGATGGAAAAATGCCCTAATCGAGCTTATAACACAGTTTTAAAACAAAGATCACACGGCACAATAATCTCTGCTCGATCCATTATCACGATTGATGATTCGTTTGCCTTTGATGTCCGAAGGTACGTCAAAGTCTTCTCCATCGTGTAAATACTATCAATATTTAATTATGCGCAGTACAGTTGAGCCGTTAATACGAAAAGCTGCATATGTGAAATTTTTCTTATACACATTTGCCTCAATTTGTTATACCGAGTGAAATGATTATTTAAGTTTAACCAGTTTAACTCTTGAAATTCAATGCAAATACGTCAAAAGTTCGTTTTCGAGTTAAAAAAAAACTTGCAACACTGTGGCAAGAAAAAGGCCAATAATTTGTTTACTTTTTTAACATTGAACTCTCGGGTGATAATTCTGCGTGTTATTTTATGCATTTTCTGTAAGTTATATAAATAATCTAAAAGCAACACGATTTGAAAATTGAAAGTTCAAAATCATTGCTTTATATGGGTTAGAAGCAGTAAGAAAAAATAATTATTTGAACACGTTTGTTATAATAGTGTGTATCAGTTGAGAACACTCAACGGCTGCAGTTGTCCATTAGCAGATGCCTGCGGTATATAATTCACAACTGGATCTCAAACAACGAGCTCCATCGTCGTTGTCACCAGAGGCCGATAGCAACAGAAATTCGGAATCGGAAGTGGGGCTGGGTCGCCCACGCTCTACGTAGGGGCCGAAACGAAATCTGTAAACAAGCATTAGACTGGAACCCAGCGGGACATCGCAGCAGAGGCAGACCCAGAGGCTCATGGCTTCGAAGCCTCAATCAAGAAATAAAAGAAGTCGACCGAAATCTAACCTGGCGACAGGTTAAAGCGATAGCTGGACAACGCCCAGGATGGAGATCTTTCAAGTCGGCCCTTTGCACCAACGGAGATGTACAGGATCCATAAGTAAGTTTGTTATAATCAGCGAAAAAAAATATATTGAAGCAATTTTTAGAATAGCTTCGCTTTATTCAACTCAAATTTTACCAAAAATATCACTCCTTATCTCACCTACTGATTTCATAAGATGTTGTCACTATAATTACTTTATTCTGAGTATAATATTTACGCTCAGGGTTTGTCCAAATAGTGTAGTAATCGAACCTATATTAAAAAGGAACCTTTTGTGCATAATCTGAACCAGTACCAGAGAAAAACTAATTTATGATCATAAGCATTATACTTCGCGTCGTGAAATAATAAAACTGACAATTGTGCTTGGCTTCCGTTTTTAATGGGGTGCCCTTGAAAATACGAGTGCATTTAGTTTTGGACTTCGGAAGGCTTCACCTTAACTTCCCTGTGCATTACGTACAAAATCACAAAGCAGGATGGTGGTAGCTGGATTGGAATCATTCACAAAGCCATGTGGTATACGAATGAATGAAACAAGCTTGGCTTAGAATCCTTACACTCAATAACTGTAGGAATACTTTATGAACACATAAGTGCAAGGTGGCAATGTTGTTTGAGAGATGCGATGCATGTTGAAGAAGTAGAAGGATATGATCGCCATTATCATGAGCAGTGTAATTACTTGCAAAAAATATCTGCAAAGTCACGTATTGAAATATGCTTCAGGTACATTCACGGACATATAATTTCGCAAATAAGATAACGGTTCTTAACCATTCAACCACTAGAACCATTCAGAACAGAAATTCAACAATATTGTAAACAAAAGAGCAAACACTTACGGCCACGTGCCGGATCTCCTGCGGCGCGTCTCAGACGAGAAGTACCCATCGTCGTTGAGATAGTCGTCATCGCTCCATTCAACATGTTTGTATGAATTGCTGCCGCTGCTAATGCTGCTGCTACTGCTGGCCCCACTTTTGCCACCATTATTGATGATGCTCGCATGTTCGATCGTGGCGGTGGAATAACTCCTACTGCTGACGGCCGAACTACTCTGGCTATTCCGGTTGCGGTGTTTGATCACATGCACATTGGACTGGTGCCTGCCGGCACCGGCCCGATGGTGCAGTGGATGACCTGACGTCACCACCCGTCGAGGGTCTCCAAGGTACGTCGTGGAAGTGTTTGTTTCACAGGTACTGGTACTGCAGCTGCCGCCACCGGTAGGGCTCTTTTGCTGCGAAGTTTGTCTTGCAGTCATCGTAGTCGAACGAGTCGATTCAAGTTCGCGGCCATTGGTGTTGTTGTTGTTGATTATGTCATCCGAAGTGGCCGAACGGGATTGAGCGGATATTTGCGCCGACGAAGGCGTGGCCGGGCCATGCTGGTGGTGCTGACCGTGACCGAGGGAACCATCGATGGTCGCCGATTTCTGCCACCAGGAGGACAACTTGTAGTGGTTACGTTCTTCCAGTCGTGATCGATGCAATGTCGCAAGGTCAACATCCGATAGGTAAGCCATTTGATCGGATTTGTAGGAGCACTCGCCGAAGCACTAACGCGAGTTAACGATCGAGCACCTTGACTTTAGTGCTGATTGGTGGTTTATATTCTTGCACTACTCGGTACGATGATCACCACTGGACTGTTAAATTAAGCATAGCACGGTTCAACTATCACAGCAATCAGTCCATTTCGTTTCAGATGGTTATTCGGCTTGTGCGCCGGAGTATAATTACACTAATTCACTTGATATGTCCAGGGATCACTGATTTAGTACACGCTCCGTCGTCAACATCTGTCGAGTAAATGATTTAGTAATTTGAAATCGAGATGATCTTCTCGCTTGAAGCCCCATATAGTTCATCGTTATCAGTGAATGAGAATCACAACCATCGGCAGCACCATCCAGCGGTCACTAGTCCAATCAACAGTTTGTAAGGGTATGCGGTACTCTTGTTCTCTTTTTACCAAAAAATGATTGAATGGAAAATATCACTAACTGTTAAAATATTGATAGAATTAAAACAATTGCCGCCATCGGGGGTGAGAATGGATCATCGCTCTCACCGGCGGCCTGTAGGTCGGATAACATAATCGTTCAAAAAAGTCTCTTATATTTTAGTCTTCTTGCCCTCAGATACATTCAATCTACTCTACAAGCATTCTAAGTAGTTGAAACAGTGACCCATTCTTACCCCCATTTGACCCATTGTCACCCCCGGCCCCAACGACGGTTTAGCATAATAAACCCAAGAAGCGAAAATGAATTGAGGGGGTCCCGTAGCGTAGTTTACTACACGTTCGCCTTATAAGCGAATGGCCATGGGTTCGATTCCCAGCCCCTCCACCAAACCCTCGTCAGTCGCCGTAACCGCAGTCCCTACGGTTTTTGGGGGATGCGCCTCATCACGGCTGCCTAATGACGACTGACTAATCTGATCTTCTTGTTCTTCTCGTATTTCTCCCCGTGTTTTATGCAGAAGCAAGCTAGAAATTAAGTTGGGCCGTAATAAGAAGTCAGCACATGCTTTTTTTGTGGTAGATCGTCGACAAGTTCGACTCTCGCAACGGAAGCTGTGTCAGCTCTCGGAGAACTTATTGGTTTCCTGATGAAATTGATTTTCAATGTATGGAAATACATTATTCTATTTATCTATATATTTTTTATTTTCATTAACTTTTAATAAGAGCAAGTTTTCTTCTTCTTCTTCTTCTTTGCATTACATCCCTCAGTGGGACATTGCCGCCTCGCAACTGCGAGGTTTCTAAGCCATGTTACCATTTTTGCATACATATATCATGAGGCTAACATGATGATACTTTTATGCCACGGGATGATGAGAAAATTGCCTAGACCGGACCGGGACTCAAATCCAGCCACATGCAGCATGACCTTCCTTTGTGGCCGCGCATCTTACTAACCAGTCACAGTGAGTAATTCGAGAATCACATTCTGAAGAATATTTTGAGCACATCGCAATGAACGCCATTTGACTTATTTGTCGATAAATCAGAAACTGATTTAAAAAATGTGTTGCATGGTAAACAGTTAACGCGAAAATTTTCCCCCCACTACGCGTTTTACGTTTTGTTTTTTTTTTCGCTGATTTCACTTCCCAGGTAATCGTAACCTTTTCATTAAGCCGTACGTGCAACAAGAAACGCACCAAAAATATTAATAAGAAACGAACTGATAAGATCGCTTTTCGCTTCTTTTAACGACTTTAATTTCATTTATTTTATCATTTTTGTTACATACATTATTATTGTTCATGACAAGTAGTCGGCCACAAAGCCCTTCATCTTCGCAATTTTTTTTTTAATTTGGTTGAATCATATTAGTTGCATTTCATTTTTCGCACAAGACACATATTCATGCAATTGTAGGCAATGAAAAATAATTCAATGAGTATCTGTATAAATGTTTATGACATTTTGATTTCGTTCGGAAGTCCAAAATTATTCCGTTCAGAAGCCCCAAAAGATTTCGTATTGAAGCCCAAAACGATTTCTTCCGGGATAACGAAACAAAGGATTTCGGAAAAGCATTCCGTTTGCAATCCCAAAACAACTCCATTGTAAAGCTCAAACCAATCCGTTCAGAAGCTCAAAAGGATTCCGTTCATAAGCACAAATAATTCTATTCGATTACAAAAAAAATGTCCGTCCGTTCTGGGCCTCCGGAAGGAATCTTTTCGAACTTCCGAGCTGAATCTACTAAGCGAAGTCCTTTATGGCTCCTAAATGAAATAATTTTGTGCATCCGAGCGAAATATATTTAGATTTTCGAACGAAAACCTTTTGGGCTCCTAAACAAACCCCATTTGAACTTCCGAGCGGATTCCTTTTAAGGCTTCCGAACGGAACTGTTTGTATCTTACAAACAGAATTCTCTTGTTTATGTTTTGGCTGCCCGAGGGATTATATCTGGAATCCCAGGAAAAATATCTCTGTATAAAAACAGAGTTCTGGGATGCTAATTGTCCATGATTCAAGTTACAAATTGTAAGAGTTTCAAGTTAAGAAAACTCCCCAAGTTCCGAGATATGTGAAGCAAATTGTCCGAGTTCCAAGAAACAAGTTCTCAGAGTTTCTTGAAGCAATTTGTTTTAGTTCAACGGAGCAAATTGTTCGAACTCTGAGAACCAATTTTTTCGTGTTCCAAGAAATAGTTTGCCCGAGTTCCAGAAAATTTCCTGACTTCCGAGAAACTAATTATCCAACTTGTTACAAGTTGTGTGAGTTCCAAGTTAAGCAGTTCCAAGATCCGAGGTATGTGAAACAAATTGTCTGAGTACCTAAAGCGAATTTTTCGAGTTCCAGTAAGCTAATTGTCCGAGTTCCGAGTTAAAAATTGTGTGAGTTCCAAGTTCCGAGATATGTGCAGCAAATTGTCCGAGTTCTAAGAGCCAAATTCTCAGAGTTTCTTGAAGCAATTTATCCTAGTTCCAAGGAGCTGTTGTCCAAGCTCTGAGAAGCAAATTTTCCGTGTTCAAAGAAACAGATTGTTCAAAGAAGCAGAAGTTCAGGTAAATCTCTCGACTTCCAAGAAGCAAATTGTCCAAATTCCGAGCTACAAATTGTGTCAGTTCCAAGTTTAGCAAATTTTCCAAGTTCCAAGGTATGTGAAGCAAATTTCCGAGTTCCAAGAGGCTAATTGTCTAAGTTCCGGGATGCAAATTGTTCGAGTTCCGAAAAGCAAATTTTCCGAGTTAAGTGAAACAAATTGTCCGAGATCCAAGAAGCAAACAGTCCGAGTTCCAAGATGCGACTTTGTCGAGTTTTCTTAGAAGCAAATTGTCCAAGTTTCTGGATAGAAACAGTTTAAATTTCGAGAAACAAATTGTCCGAATTTTAAGAAACAAATAATGCAAGTTCAGAGAAGTAATC
The DNA here is from genome assembly GCF_024139115.2 of Armigeres subalbatus. Lineage (NCBI taxonomy): Eukaryota > Metazoa > Arthropoda > Insecta > Diptera > Culicidae > Armigeres > Armigeres subalbatus. Next base: position 246,425,613 of record NC_085141.1, read on the forward strand.
TCTTCGTGTACTACGAAACAAATTGTCCGAGTTCTGCGAAGCAATTTGTGCAAGTTCCAAGAATAATACATCTTCTTCTTCTTATTGGCATTACATCCCATACTGGGATATTGCCGCCTCGCAGCTTAGTATTTATTAATCACTTCCACAGTTATTAACTGCGAGGTTTCTAAGCCAGGTTACCATTTTTGCATTCGTATATCATGAGGCTAACACGATGATACTTTTCTGCCCAGAGAAGTCGAGACAATTTCCAATCCGAAAATTGCCTAGACCGGCACCGGGAATCGAACCCAGCCACCCTCAGCATGGTCTTGCTTTGTAGCCGCGCGTCTTACCACACGGCTAAGGAGGGCCCATACATACACACACATACACACATACATACACACGGACAGCCAGACATGTTCTCAGTTCGTTGAGCAGAGTCGATTGGTATTTAACACTATGGGTCTCCGGGTCTTCTATACAAAGTTCGTTCTTGGAGTGAAATGATAGCCTTTCGGTACTTTGTTGTACGAGAAAGGTAAAAAGCTTTAATGATAATGTTTTAACAAAGATTGGATAAATACTATTAGAGTCTCTGAAGAAGGTCCCAAACGGACCGAAATGTCGGACAAGATGAAATAACAGTGTTTTGATTTTGTCAAGACTGAAAAGCCATCTCTAAAAGCATATCGTGTTTTTGGCCAAGCGGCATTCAAACAAATGGCTTTTCGCCGAATAACTTTCGACTAAACGACAGGAAAGTGTTCGGCAGAATAAATTTTGAGACTCATCTGGCCGAAAATGATCTTTAGCCGAAATAGATAAACGGCCAAAAAATCGTTTGGCCAAAAGGTCAAAAAATTCCGTTTGCCGAAAAGGTCCTTTGGCCGAAATGGCCATCTGTATGAAAGGCCATCTAGTCGTATGATCCATTGGGCCAGATGGGCCTTTTTATCAAATGACCATTACGATCAAACTGCATTTTCAGCCTGTTGACTTATTAGGCCAAACGACTATTTCGGCCAAACAACCTGTTTGGGACAACGACTTTTTCGGCCGATTGTCGCTTTGGCCAAATAAAATTTTTGATGAACCCGTTATTCATTTATACCTATTTTGCCCGAAATGTCTTGTCGCCGAATGAATTTCGGCTAAACGAACCTTTTCCATTTTTTAGTAATTTTTCGAAGCATTTTGGAAGAATTTCCTATGAGCAAAACAAAGAATTTCGAGTAAAAATTCAAAGAAATTCGTTAAAAATTCCGAAAAACAAAAAGCTTTTCGTAAAAATTTAATAATTGAATATTTAACTTTAATATTTAATTTGAAAAATTTCTGAAAAGGTTTAGTGGAAATTCACTGCTTTATTAAACGAACTTTATTGTTTTTTTTTCTCAATCCTGCATTGAATAACTGGAACAATAATAAATTATTCTGTCTATACGTAGTAAGCAAGAAGCAGAGATAAGGTGGATGGCTCGCACTCGCCATGTAGCTAGTTCGATTCTTTTTAAGTGATTCGATTAAGTGGTGGAATTAAATGGGATTGTACAAACTCGTCTTATGACAAAAAAAGCTCAAAATAATTTTCTTAAAATAATAGTTCGATTCTGTTGTAGTCACTTTTTCCTCTTTTGTTGATGTCATCAGATTGTCGATAAAGTAGTTTTGCAACAATTTCATAAGTAAAAACAATTATGAATATTGTTGTTCTGATGTATTAGGGTTCGTACTTTTCGTTTCGGTGAGACGAAAACAAGCGATTTTCGGGCCGAAGGATAATCTTTTTTTGCAGTATGTGGCGTGCGTGACACATCTTTCACTTGCTCCTTTTTTCTCTAGAGCAGGCCTGAAAAATAAACGCAAACCGTGCCAACTTGATGAATTTTTTTTCGTCTCATCATTTTTACGCCTCACTTATATGGTGAAAAAAAATCATGATAGATAATTTTTTCCATAAAGACTACTCTTGTTTACATTGGTGAAGGCACGAAAAAAATAAAAAAAAAGTGAGAAAATGAGCAAATCAACTTTTCGCGACTCTGACAGTGAAGATAATTAGCTATCTCTTATCAGGCCTTTTTTCTTTCTCGCAAAATGATTTTTCGATGAAAATCTGCGTGAGCAACCTCTGCTCACGCATTACGATTACGAGCATTACGATGCCTGATTATATAACAGCAATAGCTGGAAAGCATGGGTAAAACAAATATATACGGGAGTGTCAAATTATATAAAAAATTTAACAATTATATACAAATAAACAAATATATAAGACTGTCAAAACAAATATATAAGACCGTGTCTAGTATGTTGGTGTAATTCAAGAAATAAAAGTTAACTATCGCAAATGGATGATTCAATCCTATTTGTGGTTGTATGAATAATATATATATTGTTATTGTTGCAGAATCCGATTGATTACAACATATTTTTCTCCGTGTAGAAATAAAAAAACACATGCAGTTTTCCGTGGAAACTCCTTAAAGTTTCTCGCGCATATTCCGCAGATTTTGTTTTTAAACAGTAAATTAAAAAAATAACTTTCCGTGGATATTCTGAACATTCTCCTGTAGAAATTTGGATCAATTTCTCGTAGACATTTTGAAGATTTTTTCGCTATTAATTTTCCTCGCGAGCTCTAAAGAGCTTCCCTTGAAAATTCCAAAGAATTCTCAAAACTAGTTCCCGTGAAAACTTAGCGAATGTTGTGGGGAAGTTCCTCAGATTTCTCCCGTGAAATTCCAAAAATTCTCCCGTTTATGTCTTGAAAATATCCCAAAAAATATTTACTTAAAACATGGCACAAGATAAAAACAAGAATTATTTTAAATTCTTTTCATTATTCTCTGATTTTTTCGTTTAAGAAAATCCAAGCAAAATATCACCTATATTATCTCAATTTGAAGACAATCATTTATTGTATAAGATTTTGACGTTGGACATCGTCTTACCCGAGGATACTGGGTGTCAAATCAGAATCTAAAATTCCTTCCCCTCGGATATGTTACCTTACCGCGGTGGGTCGGCTTACGCCATTAGCACTGATATGGCAACCAAAGACATATCCTGTCGTGGTGGTATCACATGTTGGCTATTTTTGTTTGGTGCCGCGTTACATATCTGGCATTGACGCACTAATTTACGGCATTTGCATGTGATCCAACGGATCTCGTGTCTTGGAGCCTTGAATGGTAGTGCAGTCAGGCAGAGGCCTTTTTCATCAGTGATAATGATGTGAGTTCTCTTCTTTTCTGCAATGCTTTTCTGATGCGTTCCCTGTGACGATGAGTCGTAGCCACGCCTACATTTAGCTAGCTTAGCTAGGCATTTATTGAAAAACAAAGTATTCAAGACATTCGTAGGGAATCGACTGAGTAGAAGTTTTTTCAAAACTAGGAACGTGGTGCCAGTTTTATTTTGTTACGCCTCACTTCGAAGAGCAATAATAAAAAATATCACACATTATAATGATGATATATGAACAATCTTATGACAGCTATATTCTCGATAATTTTTACTAATAGTAGGGAATAGGCGTGATGAAGCTTTACTTTGCCACCGAAAAGTGAATCATATAGCTGACTCATAACTGATCATTATTACATGATAGATAATGACAGTTAGTTTGGAAACGATCAAGCTACTTATTATAACATAATAATAGTAATACCTTGACAAAGGAATAACAATGAAATAGACTAAATGCACGAATAGTTTCCACTTTTTACAAGACATAACTTACATGTGTTTGATAGTATTGACACAGGATGAACCAATAACTTAGGCAAACAAAGTAATTCAAGGAGCGCATACTTCATACCTTCTGAACATAAAGACAAGAATGACATCGTACAGATCAATCTATATGATTCGGCAATTGAGCCTCCTAAATAAACGAAAGATTAAAAAGTAGAAAGTTTTATTGAAGACACGACCGCAAATTGAACGTAGAACTACGTGTAGTTCGATAATGGATAGTGAATGGATATATGTAGCCGAAATGTAGGCAATTTACTGTAAAAGTGAAATTTGAACACTACCTGTCAAAATTGGATTTTCAATAATTGAATGTATAGAATCGATTGTTTACAATAGTTATATGAAATCTTAGAAAGTTAGCTAATCGATTCATACCAAAATCTACAGAATCCGTTGAATAACGGCTGAGTTACTGGCTCTTACTTCCTGACCTCTTTTCGTGACGGTCCCAAATTTGAAGCTTTGGAATGACCCCCCTATCTTACCGAAAGACGTAATTCTACGTCAAAAAAAATCTATATGATTAGGAAAGAGATAATGGGAGAGAGTATCTATTAGAGTAGTAAATGTCTTTTGAGCCAGTCCAACAGTGTCTTAATGGACGACATAATCCTTGTACGGCTGGAAAACTGCTTCAAAAGTTATTGACTTGTCATTTTTTATAAATCGGGGATATAAATCGTTGGCCCTAGCATCGAAGGGGGTGGTTTCTGCATCTGTAGCGGTTAAGCGGCAAACTATCAAGTGACTATCGTCGGCGTCAGCGGCACTCCAGTGAAATTTTCTTGCATGGTTCTAGATCTGGTTTTATTGCAGACCAAAAAATTGGTTATTTTCAGGACCACCATTTTATGCAAGGCAAGGTTGTTGTGTGAAGAATTTTGGTCAAAGTGCAAATTAACCGCTTTGCGACGCAAGAAAGTTGCCGTCCGTAGCAGAATCACGAGAGAGAGGCGCGTCGAAGGGAGATGCTACAAATATTTATTCGCATGGATGACATCAGTGGCAGCCAAGTGAAATTTTCTCAAGATATTTATTTGGTTTTGTTGCAGTTTGTGATTTGGTGGGTTTTGAAAAAAGATCGATTCTCAGGATCACAATTTTGTGGAAGCAAATGTTTAACCGAGACGAATTTTGTTTAAAGTGCAAATTATAATCGCTTGGCGGCAGCAGAATGTTGCCGTCGGTAGCAAAATCACGAGCGCGTGTCAGAAGGAGAAGCTGCAAAAACGTCCCGATTTTAGCACGTTTTCGATTCGATTCGATTCTTTACGTTTTCGACTCAATACTGTCACCTCAAAAACCTTCGAAAATTTTAGTCGTTCTTTTCATTTTCGTAAATAATACCGCAAACAACAAAGGTTTTCATGAAATAACTTTCACCACCGGTTATTTATTATAAATCATTTCTTGTTACTTCTTAAGAATTTTGTAAACCTTATCGACAATAAATTATGGGTTTCGTTCACGTATTTTGGCTTCCCAATGCATAAACTGATTCATATTTGTGAAACAAATTAAAAAATTGAGAATATTTTTTTCGTATTTTATCACATTTCCTATTTTATCACCCCAAAATTCACTAGGGGGTGATGACATCGGGATATCACGGTATGATATTTAATTAAAAATTAATTCACTTATTTGTGTTTGGGAAGTCTGTGGCTTTTTGTTCCAATATTCCAATACCGCATACCCCTACGATATGATACGAACGCAAAATTCCAATCACTTCTTTCCACACTTTGTTCACCGCGCGCACACAGATTGCCAATATGCAGTAACCAAACACTCTACCTCGGCATGATTAGAGAAAGCACAACACAAAGCTTAATCAGTCGATTACGACAAAATCAACAAAAGATAGTTTTACGAGCACCGTTTGCGTAGTTTCCCACTTCCTCCTCATCGAACTAGGCTCGTCATCATCGTCGCGGTACCGCTCATCGATGACTTTCTACCGCAGAAAGTATCATTACCGAACTACGTGATCACACCGCGCCGAACCGAATCAAGCTGATGTCATTACATCAGTTGCTGCAACCATGTACTGCCGTCCAGCCGAACAGCTGATTCCATTCCCAATCTCATCTTTCACCCCACCATCGCGCGGCGTTCGTGGCATTGATCGGCATATGAATGATGCTATTCCTGCTATAGTCGCTGAGGAAGGACGGAAAATGTGCACGACGACGACGACGACAATGATGACCACCGGCACCTTGATCGTAACCTACCACCGCAGCAGACATTGACCCACTGAAAGTGCATTTGTCCGGCGGTGTGGCGGCAATGAAGGCAGAGTGTAACGTCGTCATATTGTGTCCATCATCTTCGAGAGCACCGGCTTAGTGTAGGTGTCAGTGTCAACGCCGGCTAGGGAGCCCTCGTGGAGCAGCGGAAGGAGGCGCTGATAAAAAATACGATTAGGCAGTAAACAAATGACGAAGTGAAGAGTAAGAAATTCGGAAAAAGACAAATTCCAATTAAAGAAATGAAGAAAATTCTGAAAATCCACTAAAACTACATTCTATATTGTTGGACTAAAATCGCCTTTCAGTATTTGATTCCATTGAATCCACATATTTGCTTAAAGCTTGGATAAACCGAGTAAATATGAAGAAGCCGCAATCGATTATCCACCGCAAATATACTCGAGTCTCTATCTATCAACACATCACGTGCGTTTTAACTGGAAAAAGTGATGAAACTTGCCAATTATTGTTCTATATGATAACACTTGATACTTTATGTGAATTAAAACGCAATCATGAAAGAACTTGGAATATGATATGAGAAACAGTGTTTCTCAACCAGCAGACATTAAAAACCAAACTATAGTATTAAGAACACGAAGAGTCCATTGTTGTTTGACTTTTAAGGTCACTCCTGACGGAATCCAAGTTCCAAAGTGCTCGCGTTTTCGGGGGCACACCACTCGATTCAGAGGCGGCGCACAACTGTCATTTTTGTTGATTTAGCTTTGCTGCGTCGCAGCATGCGTGATATAATAAAAATGACAGTTGTGCGTCTTTAAAACCTTAAAAGCATAATTTCTAAGTGATTTTGTATAGCAGTGTCATCAACATTGAAATCAATCTTATTTTTGGTAATCGTCATGCATACTTCTGTATCATCGATGTATACTTCTTCCAGGATTTTTGCAAGCTAAAGAATAAGCTTGGCAATTAGCTTATAGCTGGCAGCTGCACTTCTACAATCGTTTTATATGAGCATTCGCTGCCAACTGATGATTGAATTGATCCCCATCATTGAGACCGGGAATCGAACCCGTCACTTGAAACTTGGTTCACCATTCCTTTATCCTTTATTTCTTTTTTTTAATCTTTATTAAAGAGACTTGCAGCCATAGGCTGGCTCGTCTCTGGGTAACTTAAAGTTACCTTAAAATTAAAATAATCAAAACTTAAAATTAAATAATTCAAATACATTTCATTTTTTATGATTTTTTTCTACCCATTCAATCCATTTATCAACATCTTCAAAGGCTCTTCAAAGTAATCAAAATCCTTTTTTCTATCTCAAATGAACTCACGATTCATTATTTCCAATAAATGAATCAATCTGCAATTCATATTTTAAGACACTCGTACGGTCTATGGGTCTCAGTTCGATAACCCCTGACCAACATGTTCCTTTATCGACAACATTGAAAACAATCCAATCACGCAACTGGACACTATCAACGCGTGTCTATCGGATCGTTGCCAAAATATGTACATTAGACCCATTAGTCAGCTATAATAATTGTCGTTTCTGTAGCATTTGTCTATCTACAGTTTCGATTCCGTTTTCGATTGGCAAGGTATAATTAGAGTTGAAGAAAAAACAACAAATGCTGACTCATTGCATGTTATTTGCCTTGCGCGCACTTATCAAGCGCCCCGAACATGAAACATTTCAAGTGGAAGGAATCTTTCACTAAGTAAATTTGTGGTCTAAACTGGTCGTGAGTACTTGTACGGGAGTGAGCCGAGAACCGGAGTTAGCTCTTTCCATCCACCGTTCGTTATAACTTATAAGCCACTCGACTGCGTTAATTACGGACTTGATGTCCAACCGAGGTACACCGAGGTCGCGATGGTACTTAACTTCTGGTCGACCTCCAACCCGGACTTTGGTTGCGTGTCCGGTTAGAATCAGTGAAGAAACATATTAAACGCCACGTATACATAAAAGCGGAACGGTAAGGCCATATTCTCGGAACAGTCAGTCAGTGTTGGCTCGGGTTGATTCCGATGGTTTTATCATTGGCGAACCCCATCCAGCTGAGACAGCATACAGCGCTTATAATAATTCACGATTCGGTATGGATAAAGGAAGGTAAAGATAATGAATCGACCAAATGGAATGCGCGTTTTCTCGCCGGCATCGACATATGTGTGGTGTATTTGCAAGCAAAAGACGCTTGTGTACATGTTTTTATACATGATTGTCGTTGGTATTCAATAAATAATAAGTTTCAGCGTGACTCTTCGAAAATAAAATGTGTCAGTCAGAACATGATTATGTTGACTGTTCTGATTAATCGGCTGAAAATAACATTTATCTATATGTCACTACGAATTCACTGACTTGAACTAACGGGTGGTAACTAAAAAACGAAAATTTCAATACATCAAAACTTTTCTATGAGAACATTAATGCTTCCAGAGAAATATTTCCTTATGTGAATGAATCCTTAGAATATTCAGAAAATGTCGATCACACACTTTTACTCCAACATGTTTAGTTGTTTAAAACATGCCGTCACAACAGGAAGTACTGCGGCGTGCGTTGCACATTTTTTTCAAGCAATCAAATATCCTGATAAAAGTACACGGTGGACAATTTAAAACGTGAAAATGTTTCGAAAACTGTTAAAAGACTTTTGGTCAACTGAGCTTCGTTGTATACAAAGGTGATTGGAAGGCCAAACACACGAAGCAACTCATGAATGGGAAGCATCATCCGGAAATGGCAGCGTCCACGGCGAGCCACGGACCATATGCTATTATTCATTAATCTAAGTAAAGTCAAAAGCTAACTCTTTATATAACGTATATCAGATTGATCTGTACTTCTCTGTAGTTTTCTTCAGTTTTCTTCCGCTTTTTAGTGGCAACAATTATTCAGTAATGTCTAAGGTTATGCGTACTGATCCGTTAACTACCTACACTGATTAACCAGATGAGAGAAGGACAATTCAATCTTCGTGAACAAATTAATTATCATACAAAAAACTGATCGTATTTTTGAAGTACTTTTTCTTGATCAATGACTTGTGAGGAAAGTCAGATTTTCCTTTTTTGGAAAAGATATTTAATTTTGGTACACATTTTTTATGGGATACTAGCTGTATGTACCCGGCCTGGCTCGGGATTGCCAGTTTGATTCGCAGTTTTTTCACAATCGAAAAATGAATAAACCAACTGGTCAACAGAATAGTTATGTTTTCTTATTGATACATCATTTGATTAAAAGAAGGCAGATTTCATTTGAAAACATTGACTGATTTTGAAGAAGGGGTCAAACTCATAATCCCCTTATTCCGGGCAAACGTCTATTTCTAAAGAAGGAAAAAACATCTACCGACGCCTTATTGCATGCCGGGCCATCTGATCAAAATGGACATTTGGTCGAAAGTGTCGTTCGGCTGAATTGATTGTTTTGCAGAAAAGACATTTTAGCGCCAAATGGCCTTTCTGTTCTTCCTAACGGCATTTTCAACCAAATGATTTATACGGCCAAACAACATTTTCGGTCAAACAAACATTTCGGCCAGAAGGTATTTTCAGCCAAATAACCTGTTAGGCTGCAAAATGGTGGGTTGACATCAAGGAAAAAGCGCCCAACAGAGCTCTGGTCCCCACAAGTCCCTATCTCACGCTTCCACGAGTCGTCCGATGGCAAAAGACCGCCAGCGAAGGGTTATGTACTTAGCTGGTAGTGCAGCCTGGGCACTGTTGTCCTTCTGTCATCAGCTAGAGTGAGAAGGTACGCCTCGAGCGTCTGTTCACCTGGAGGTGCGGCTCAAACAGCGTCTGCCTGGTGTATCGCGTCAGCTATACCTAAGGTGGCAGCCCCATCATCGCGATGTAGGTAACGCGACCCCGGTAAGGTAGCTTATTGAAGCCTCTCAAATACCACGAAAAATGGAGATAAAAGAAAAAGAGAACGTTATTTTTGGCAACCGACCCGGCAACGAAATAAGGACTGTGATTGGAAACTCGGTACCTGGAATGTCAGGACCCTAAATAAACCTGGACGAGTGAGCCTTCTGGCTCGTGAACTGCAGAAGGTTGGAGTGAACTTGGCTGCTATTCAAGTAGTCCGATGGCCTAGATCCGGAGAACGTGAATTCCGAGTCGTGGACCCCACGACCAATACTGCATTCAAGTATACCATCTACCACAGCAGCAGTTAAAAAGCAGAGCATGGAGTTGGTTTCGTAGTTATGGGCAAGCAGATGAAGCGAGTGATGCGGTGGAAACCCATTAGCGAACGAATCTGTGTGTTGAGAAACGGGGCAAATTCTTCAATTACAGCCTAATCAACGTTTACGCACCGACAAACGATACATCCGACGACGTGAAGGACACGTTTTATGAATGTCTTGATAAAACCTATGGAGAGTGCCCAAAGCATGACGTGAAAATTGTTATAGGAGACGCTAACGCTCAGGTCTGTAGAGAGGACTTTTTCTGTCCCATAATCGGTAGAGAGAGCCTTCATTCCGCTATCAATGACAACGGCCTACGGCTAGTAAATTTTGCTGCTGCCAGAGGGATGGCCATCAGTAGCACCTACTTTGCACGAAAGAACATCCGAAAGCACACCTGGAGACACCCAAATGGTGAAACTTGCAACCAGATAGACCATGTTCTGGTGGATGAGCGCCATTTCTCGGATGTTATCGATGTGCGGACATTCAGAGGTCCGAACATTGACTCTGATCACTACCTCGTTGTCAGTAAAATTCGATCACGGTTGTCAACTGTATCGAACGAAAGATCACAGCGAATGATGCGTTACAATGTCCAGCGATTGTCAGCGGAAGGAGTATCGGCTGAGTACCGCCAGAAGCTCGACGAACGGATAAGTGCAATCAACGTTAGCGACAACATCAACGATCTATGGGAGTCGATCCATGGAGCGGTGAGCACAACAGCACGAGAAGTGGTAGGCACTGCACAGCTGCACCCAGGACGGGTTGGTTCGATGTGAAGTGTGAGAGAGTGACAGACGAGAAGAACGGTGCCAGAAGCCGGATGTTAGTGTCGGGTACCCGATCGAATCGAGATCGGTACAAGGAAGCAAGAGCAGCCGAAAAACGAACCCACCCCAGGAAGAAAAAAGAGTTCGAGGAACAAGTTATTAGTGAGGCGCAGGAAAAAATGGAGCAGAACGATATGCGGAGGTTTTATGAGTCTGTCAATGGCGTGCGGAGAAAGACAGCGCCATCTCCCGTCATGTGCAACGACCAACAAGGGAAATTGCTGACAGATAAAACTGAAGTGGCTGCCAGGTGGAAGCAACACTTCGAGACTTTGTTGAATGGAGGAAGTGACGGTGCATCGGTGAACAGAATAAATATTAGCGACGATGGACAAGCTGTGGAGTCACCTACACCAGATGAGGTTAAAAAGCTGTTAAAGAGCTGAAAAACAGTAAGGCTGCGGGCTCCCGGCTGAACTTCTCAAACATGGCAGTGAGCAGCTTTATGAAGTTTTGCACCATATTATGTCGAAAATATGGGCAGACGAGGAAATGCCTGCTAGCTGGTTGGACGGCCTCATTGGCCCTCTCTTTAAGAAAGGGCACAGACTGGAGTGCGCCAATTACCGAGGAATAACCCTCCTTAATTCGGCGTACAAAATTATGTCCCGTATTCTGTTCAACAGATTGAGATCGCATGAAGAGTCCTTCGTCGGCGAATACCAAGCAGGTTTTCGTGAGGGCCGATCAACGACGGGTCAAATGTTTACCCTGAGACAAATTCTTGATAAATTCCGGGAGTACAACTTGCAGACACATCATCTGTTTATTGATTTCAAGGCGGCGTACGATTCAGTGAAACGGAATGAATTATGGCAAATTATGCTTGAACATGGTGTTCCGGCGAAACTGATACGGCTGATTCGTATAACGTTGGACGGATCGAAATCAAGTTTAAGGGTTGCGGATGAAATATCGACGTCATTTGTTACCTTAGATGGATTAGAGTAGGGTGATGCACTCTCGAACCTACTGTTCAATATAGCGCTCGAGGAAGCGATTAGGAGAGCTGGTGTGCAAAGAAGCGGTACCGTTATCACAAAATCGCATATGCTCCTGGGATTTGCGGACGATATCGATATTATCGGAATTGATCGCCCTGCCGTGGAAGAGGCTTTTGCGCCTTTTAAGAGGGAGACAGCGAGGATTGGACTCACGATCAATAGTACATGCAAAACGAAGTACATGGTCGCTGGCAATCAACGTGGGTTCATAAGTGGTGGTGGTAGCGAAATAGTGCTGGATGGTGAAAAATTTGAAGTGGTAGAAGAATTTGTGTATCTTGGAACATTAGTGACGTGCGATAATGATGTTACCCGCGAGGTGAAAAGGCGTATTGCAGCTGCAAATAGGGCTTATTACGGACTTCGTAACCAGCTTAAGTCCCGTAGTCTGCAAACGAAAACAAAACTCGCGCTGTATACTACTCTGATTCTTCCGGTGGCTTTATACGGCCATGAGACATGAACGTTAAAAGAGGCTGATCGGAGAGCTTTCGGAATGTTTGAGCGTAAAATGCTGCGGAAAATACTCGGCGGTAAACAGGAGAACGGTATCTGGCGGCGTCGCAAGAATCACGAATTGTACCAGGTGTATAAAGGGCTGGATATTATTAAGCTTATACAACACGGCAGACTACGGTGGGCTGGTCACGTTGTTCGTATGCCGGAAGAACGTCAAGCGAAGATAATATTTAGTAGAGAACCCGGAAGAGGCCGCAGGCTCCGTGGAAGGCCGCGTACACGATGGCTTTTTGCAGTTGAAGAGGACCTGAGGGCGCTCAATGTTCAGGGCGACTGGAAGCGATTGGCCCAGGATCGAGTCCAGTGGAGAAGGATACTCCATTCGGCGTAGGTTCATCGAAGAGCTGTAGCCCATCAAGGACCGAAGGAACCTGTTAGGAAAAACAACTTTTTTGGCCAAATTACCAGTTCGGCCGGATGTCCCTTTCCGCTGTATGTCGTTCTCGCCCAAATGACATTTTCAATCGAACCATTTTTAGCCTAATAACTGATTCGGAAAAAAATGCAATTCGGCCAAATAGGTTTTGGTTGGATTACATCGGTTTAACGTGCTTTACTGCTATGGCCGAATATGCCATTTGGCCGAACAAAACATTAGGCTAAATCCAATCTGGCAGAAAAAAAAACAATTAACCGAAATGGACATACGGAACTGGTTATTTGGCCGAAAAAAATGTTCAGCTAAATAGCTCATTTGACCGAAAATACCATTTACCGAAATGGTTCTCTATAAAAAATCATTTGACTGACATTTGGTCGTTTGGAAGTAAGTTACTCTGCGGACATTTTCGACCATACCCAGTTCTTTTTTTACACGGGTGGTTTTTAGTCGATTATGACCTTTAATGAAACTATGAGGTAACTCCATGAAAAAAATTACAAAAAATCAAGAAAAATTCAGGTGGTATTTAAAAAGCTGTGAAAAATCAGATTAACCGAGAAAATTAAGAATGCCAACCGTGTAAAAAAAATATTGGGTGTATCATTCGTTCAATATTATACAATTTTCCATAGAATTTCTTATGGACGATACAAAGAATTTCACGTAGAAAAAATCTAAAAAAAACATTGGAATACCGGTAAACTGCGTTATAATTCCAAAATTTCACGAGGAAATTGTTAATAATATTAGTAAATATTCGGGGAAGTTCCGAAGAAATTTAAAAATCTCGTACAATTTCCAACGAAATTCCTTAAGAAATTCCTAACAATTTTCCGTTAAAATCCAAAGAATTTCCCGTGGAAACTTTGAGAAAATTTCTATGGAAGTTCCGGAGAGATTTTCGTGGAGATTCCAGAGGACTTCCCATGAAAATTCATTAGAGCCACCCGTGGATATTCCGAAGAATTTTCTATGTGAATTGCGAAGAATACTCAACAGAAACTCAGCATGAACTTTGCTTGGATATTCCGGACATTTATCTGTAGAAATTTGAAAAAAATTCTCGTGAAAATTCTGAAGAATTTCTTTTGGTAAATTCCGAAGAATTTTCCCTAGCTCCCGTGGAAAATTCGATAACAATTTCCAAATGAACATTTTCCGGCGAAATAGAAAATAATCTGCCGTTAATGTATTTAAAATATCCCGAAAAAATGCATTTAAAAAAAAACCTGCAATAAACAAACGTAATAGTAAATCACCACCGCCACCGCCGTCTAAAATTCTGACATTATTATTGTCTTTATTAACGAGGCTTTCGGCCCTCGGCCGGTTCACATCACCTTACTGTCACATCCACAATATCCCATATCGTCATTGTATGTCACGCGAATGCACATCATTTCGTTCGGGGAAGTACACACCTCAACATTTGGCGATGAGTACCTTTTGCAGCTTCTTTCTAAAATCTTAGGATCATATAAAAAACAGACTGGGATTCCTTTTAAACCATTCTCAGATCCGATGACTATGTCATAGAAATCAATATTGAACACTGAGCAGCCTTCTAAGTCTATTCAAACTTCAAACAAAATCCATCATTATTGCCTCAATGGACATACAGGGATTGGACAGAATGGTCGGGACAGGCAAAGCTTTATCAAAAATCAAATGACCATAACTCCGTGAAATATACCGATTTCTTTCTTTGGTTCTGGCATCGTTTGACGGGAAAATCAATCAAGTTTTGGAAACCTAGTTCAAATCCATGGTCAGACCGCTGGATACCGGAGATAATTCGGATTATTTGAGGGCCCAAAAATGCTTTTTTTAAGCGCTTGTATTTTTCACTTGGGTGAAATGTTGACCCTTTTTAGCATATGGTCCGTGGTCCGCCGTTCGGCGTAGTTTAATCTTGCAGGTATTACATATTACACGGCCGTTAGACAGATGCCATTTCCGGATGATGCTCATGATCCTATTGGTGAGTTGCTTCGTGTCTTTGGCCTTCCAATCACCTTTGTATATAACGTAACTCATTTGACCAAAAACCTTTTAACAGTTTTCGAAACATTTTCACGTTTGAAATTGTCCACAGTGTACTTTTCCCACGATATTTCGTGACTTGAAAAAATTGTACAATGTGCGCCGCAATACTTCCTGTTTTGACGGCATGTTGACTAAAGATTCATTCACATAAAGAAATATTTCTCTGAAAGCCTTAATATTCTCATAGAAAAATATAGAAGTATTAAAATTTCCGTTTTTTAGTGGCCACCGGTTATAAACAGTTCGGCTTCACAGTATTTTAACAAAAACAATGTATGTTTGTCTCAGGTATCCCCCGAGACCAGCGAAAGTACCCCCAGGGGTACATGTACCCCAGCTTGAGAACCGCTGTTCTAGAGGTGTGCGGCAGTCCAAAAATCGTCGTTGGCGAAGTCGGTTAAATCTTCTACATTTGGTAAGGAAAATCGTATGAATTTATCGGCAATAATCTTCTGAGTATTCTTATATTGCATGAACAATTCGTTAATTTTTTTACATTATAATCTCCGGAATTAAAAAAAAAATTACTTGAGTCTGAATTTCCTCGAAAAATATTTTCAATTATTTTTTTAATTTGGGAGAAAACTCGAAATAAAAAAAAGTCTTATTTTCTTGAATTTTCACGAGATTTAATTTAAATTCTTTTCGTCTTCCATACATCCATTTTTCTCCATCCGTCTTCCATACTTCCATCCATTTTGAATTTCCAAAGGAAGTTCCTCTGGAAACTTATGACACCTTCCCTCGGAAATTCGTTTTCAGAAGAATTTCATTTGGATAGGAAAAAAAAAAGCTTGAGCGATTTTTTTTATTTCTTTTTTACTACTCTTTACTGAATAGTTAATGTTGAACAGTAATTGTAAAATGTTTTTTTTTACCGAGATCTTCACAGCCAAGCGCTTGGTTAGTAAACTTCTGTGGATATATCAGCTGAAAGAAACGTTTATTCATTGTAGCAGTCAAAGGAGCCGCCGTTATCCTGCGTTAATTTAGTCGAATGTACTTTAACCGAGATTTGCATAGCCAAGATCGGTGGCAGGTAGAAAAAAACATTCACTCAAAAATGTAATGTAAACGATTTCGATGGGTTATTTTTCCCATGGGTAAATTTTGAACCATTCTCCCCTACAAAAAATATTTACATTGAAATGACTTTTATGAACTATGCAGTTCGATACCCATATTGATATAATTGGAAAAACTATGGCCATGGGGTACCACTTAGTGCAAGAACGCTGTCTACGAGAACAATAGCGTGCGTGCGACAATTGGTGAAACCGGTTTCACGGATTTCACGGAAGCGGCCATATCTCAGGTGTTTGTTGTCCGATCTGTGACATCAACATATCAATCAACTCAAAAAAAGCTTTTAAAAGCAGCTTTAAAGAATATAAAAAGGGTCAATATTTAGCCGGCAAAACCGATTGGGTTGATACATGCAGTAAGTGATGACTCGAAATCAAATCGGCTTCAGATTGCACTCCAAGTGCTAACCTCATTTGTATGATTTTGAAATCTGGCGTGTAAATGGAAAGCCCTATCATCACACGGTCGCATATGCTCCAGTGCTTTGCGTACGATGTCGATATTATCGTAGGCTTTTGCCCCACTTAAGACTAAACAACGAGGATAGGCTTAACCATTAATGCTGTCGAGGCGAAATTCATGGACGCAGGTAGAGACAGAAGTAGGTCTAGCGGTAATGGAGTCATGGTAGGGCTTCATGGGGATGCGTTTGAAAAAAAAACAGCATAAGTCCCGCAACCTGCAAACAGAAACGAATTACGCTCTGAAATCAGAAGTTGTGTGTTTTTGTTTTGCAAGGATAAATGAAAATCTGCAACCAGACACTTGAGAAGAAAGCTCAAGTAATTTGGAAAAGGGTAGTCATAGTAAGTCATACCGGACCCACTAAAATTAAAACCTTATACTAGTCCTGATCACCGCAATTAACCCTCTAATGCCCAAGACCGCATTTAGGGCTCTTTTGATTATTTTTTTGGATTTTCATTTGATATATTTGTAGTTTAGTATTTTTCTACAACTAACCTTATTCTATAGAAGGTTATAGTGGTGAATGTTACACTCTAAAATATTTATCCAACTCGTAATAAGTCAGCATAGAAAAAGAATTTTCAAACTCTAAATATGTTGAAAAATCAAAAAAGATTAATAGATTTAAGAATTATTTGATTGGATGAAAAACTCGAAAACAAAATTCTAAAAAAAATGTGTGAAATTGATAAATCGCGAATTAAAAATTTGTAATGCCCAAACCGTGCTTAGATTGATTTTAGAAAGCAAAATAGTGATTTTGAGCGTGTTAGCGCCAGGAGCTCAAGCCGGGGAAGCTGGTTTGACTAGGGCAAATCGAAACGGAAGGGTTCTTCATCTTGAAGTCACTACAATAAAACATTCTTGCTTTTCACGGTTTATTATCGATATTTTACTTGTACGCTTGTACACTTGAACTCTTGACTAACTATTGCTGTTGTTTAGCCACATGATATGTGGCGGCTGAGTTTAAACTACTCTCAAAGACTGACAATGACTCCCACAGACTGACTCTTTCTAACTGTCACTTTGGACTTTTATACGCTTCCTATTCAATAGTGTTGCAGATTGCAATATGGGTTCGTATTCATATATTTTTAGTTGAACGCAATTTCAATTGTCTTGATCACTACTATTCATATGTTTCACAAAGAAACGCTAACTAATGATAAGTATAGGTGTACAGCGATCACTCGTACACTAATAAAACAGAATTGGATTCAAAGTAGAATTATATCAATAGGGGTGCCCAAATAATCTGTTACAAAACTATTCGAGATAAATATTCACCAATAAAGGCATTAACAGAGCGAAAACAAAAATTTGAGTTTTAGAGGGTTAAACAATACAAGGAGACTATTGAAAAAAGCTTCTCTTATAGAACATTGATAAATGATGTAATGCTAAGATGGGGGAAGCGAGTTGGGTGTAGTTAGACGATCTTTACGAATTTTTATTCAATTTTGAGACAATTTTTCTAGAAGGGGGAGGGTGTGGGGGAAGAAGTATTCTTTAGAAAACAAACAATGAAATTTAACTTCTTAACTTCCCTTGATCCATTTCCACCAATTTTGGAACACATATTTTCTGTTCTAAGAAGACAATGATAATGATGTTGGGAGGAGGCTTGGAAGGAGGCTTCCGAGCCTCTTGGAAGGAGGCTTCCGAGCCTCTTGGAAGGAGGCTTCCGAGCCTCTTGGAAGGAGGCTTCCGTGCCTCTTGGAAGGAGGCTTCCAGGCCTCTTGGAAGGAGGCTTCCACGCCTCTTGCAAGGAGGCTTCCACGCCTCTTGGAAGGAGGCTTCCGAGCCTCTTGGAAGGAGGCTTCCGAGCCTCTTGGAAGGAGGCTTCCGAGCCTCTTGGAAGGAGGCTTCCAGGCCTCTTGGAAGGAGGCTTCCAGGCCTCTTGGAAGGAGGCTTTCAGGCCTCTTGGAAGGAGGCTTTGAGGCCTCTTGGAAGGAGGCTTTCGAGCCTCTTGGAAGGAGGCTTTCAAGCCTCTTGTAAGGAGGCTTCCGAGCCTCTTGGAAGGAGGCTACCGAGCCTCTTGGAAGGAGGCTGCCAGGCCTCTTGGAAGGAGGCTTTCCAGCCCTCTTGGAAGGAGGCTTCCGAGCCTCTTGGAAGGAGGCTTCCAGGCCTCTTGGAAGGAGGCTTCCAGGCCTCTTGGAAGGAGGCTCTGAGCCTCTGGGAGGAGGCTTCCGAGCCTCTTGGAAGGAGGCTTCCGAGCCTCTTGGAAGGAGGCTTCCAAGCCTCTTGGAAGGAGGCTTCCGAGCCTCTTGGAAGGAGGCTTCCGAGCCTCTTGGAAGGAGGCTTCCGAGCCTCTTGGAAGGAGGCTTCCGAGCCTCTTGGAAGGAGGCTTCCGAGCCTCTTGGAAGGAGGCTTCCGAGCCTCTTGGAAGGAGGCTTCCGCGGCTCCTGGAAGGAGGCTCCCGCGCCTCTTGGAAGGCGGCTCCCCCGCCTCTTGGAAGGAGGCTTCCGAGCCTCTTGGAAGGAGGCTTCCGAGCCTCTTGGAAGGAGGCTTCCGAGCCTCTTGGAAGGAGGCTTCCGAGCCTCTTGGGCGGAGGCTTCCAGTCCTCTTGGAAGTACGCTTCCGAGCCTCTTGGAAGGAGGCTTCCGAGCCTCTTGGAAGGAGGCTTCCGAGCCTCTTGGAAGGAGGCTTCCGAGCCTCTTGGAAGGAGGCTTCCGGGCCTCTTGGAAGGAGGCTTCCGGGCCTCTTGGAAGGAGGCTTCCGAGCCTCTTGGAAGGAGGCTTCCGAGCCTCTTGGAAGGAGGCTTCCGAGCCTCTTGGAAGGGGGCTTCCGGGCCTCTTGGAAGGAGGCTTCCGAGCCTCTTGGAAGGAGGCTTCCGAGCCTCTTGGAAGGAGGCTTCCGAGCCTCTTGGAAGGAGGCTTCCGAGCCTCTTGGAAGGAGGCTTCCGAGCCTCTTGGAAGGGAGCTTCCGAGCCTCTTGGAAGGAGGCTTCCGAGCCTCTTGGAAGGAGGCTTCCGAGCCTCTTGGAAGGAGGCTTCCGAGCCTCTTGGAAGGAGGCTTCCGAGCCTCTTGGAAGGAGGCTTCCATGCCTCTTGGAAGGAGGCTTCCATGCCTCTTGGAAGGAGGCTTCCATGCCTCTTGGAAGGAGGCTTCCATGCCTCTTGGAAGGAGGCTTCCGAGCCTCTTGGAAGGAGGCTTCGAGCCTCTTGGAAGGAGGCTTCCAGGCCTCTTGGAAGGAGGCTTCCGAGCCTCTTGGAAGGAGGCTTCCGAGCCTCTTGGAAGGAGGCTTCCAGGCCTCTTGGAAGGAGGCTTCCAGGCCTCTTGGAAGGAGGCTTGAGCCTCTTGGAGGAGGCTTCCAGGCCTCTTGGAAGGAGGCTTCCGAGCCTCTTGGAGGAGGCTTCCAGGCCTCTTGGAAGGAGGCTTCCGAGCCTCTTGGAAGGAGGCTTCCAGGCCTCTTGGAGGAGGCTTCCCGGCCTCTTGGAAGGAGGCTTCCGAGCCTCTTGGAAGGAGGCTTCCGGGCCTCTTGGAAGGAGGCTTCCGGGCCTCTTGGAAGGAGGCTTCCGAGCCTCTTGGAAGGAGGCTTCCGAGCCTCTTGGAAGGAGGCTTCCGAGCCTCTTGGAGGGGGGCTTCCGGGCCTCTTGGAAGGAGGCTTCCGGGCCTCTTGGAAGGAGGCTTCCGGGCCTCTTGGAAGGAGGCTTCCGAGCCTCTTGGAAGGAGGCTTCCGAGCCTCTTGGAAGGAGGCTTCCGAGCCTCTTGGAAGGAGGCTTCCGGGCCTCTTGGAAGGAGGCTTCCGAGCCTCTTGGAGGAGGCTTCCGAGCCTCTTGGAAGGAGGCTTCCAGGCCTCTTGGAGGAGGCTTCCAGGCCTCTTGGAGGAGGCTTCCAGGCCTCTTGGAAGGAGGCTTCCGAGCCTCTTGGAGGAGGCTTCCGAGCCTCTTGGAAGGAGGCTTCTGAGCCTCTTGGAAGGAGGCTTCCAGGCCTCTTGGAAGGAGGCTTCCGGGCCTCTTGGAAGGAGGCTTCCAGGCCTCTTGGAAGGAGGCTTCCGAGCCTCTTGGAGGAGGCTTCCGAGCCTCTTGGAAGGAGGCTTCCGAGCCTCTTGGAGGAGGCTTCCGAGCCTCTTGGAAGGAGGCTTCCGAGCCTCTTGGAAGGAGGCTTCCAGGCCTCTTGGAGGAGGCTCTGAGCCTCTTGGAAGGAGGCTTCCAGGCCTCTTGGAAGGAGGCTTGAGCCTCTTGGAGGAGGCTTCCAGAGCCTCTTGGAAGGAGGCTTCCGAGCCTCTTGGAAGGAGGCTTCCAGAGCCTCTTGGAAGGAGGCTTCCAGGCCTCTTGGAAGGAGGCTTCCAGGCCTCTTGGAAGGAGGCTTCCGAGCCTCTTGGAAGGAGGCTTCCAGGCCTCTTGGAAGGAGGCTTCCAGGCCTCTTGGAAGGAGGCTTCCGAGCCTCTTGGAAGGAGGCTTCCAGGCCTCTTGGAAGGAGGCTTCCGAGCCTCTTGGAAGGAGGCTTCCAGGCCTCTTGGAAGGAGGCTTCCGAGCCTCTTGGAAGGAGGCTTCCTGAGCCTCTTGGAAGGAGGCTTCCGAGCCTCTTGGAAGGAGGCTTCCGAGCCTCTTGGAAGGAGGCTTCCAGGCCTCTTGGAAGGAGGCTTCCGAGCCTCTTGGAGGAGGCTTGAGCCTCTTGGAAGGAGGCTTCCGAGCCTCTTGGAAGGAGGCTTCCGAGCCTCTTGGAAGGAGGCTGAGCCTCTTGGAGGAGGCTTCCAGGCCTCTTGGAAGGAGGCTTCCGAGCCTCTTGGAAGGAGGCTTCCGAGGCCTCTTGGAAGGAGGCTTCCAGGCCTCTTGGAAGGAGGCTTCCGAGCCTCTTGGAGGAGGCTTCCGAGCCTCTTGGAAGGAGGCTTCCAGGCCTCTTGGAAGGAGGCTTGAGCCTCTTGGAAGGAGGCTTCCAGGCCTCTTGGAAGGAGGCTTCCAGGCCTCTTGGAGGGCTTCCGAGGCCTCTTGGAAGGAGGCTTCCGAGCCTCTTGGAAGGAGGCTTCAGGCCTATTGGAAGGAGGCTTCCGAGCCTCTTGGAAGGAGGCTTCCGAGCCTCTTGGAAGGAGGCTTCCAGGCCTCTTGGAAGGAGGCTTCCAGGACTCTTGGAAGGAGGCTTCCAGGCCTCTTGGAAGGAGGCTTCCGAGCCCCGTGGAAGGAGGCTGCCAGAGCCTCGGGGAAGGCGGCGTCCAGAGCCTCTTGGAAGGAGGCTTCCAGGCCTCTTGGAGGAGGCTTCCAGGCCTCTTGGAAGGAGGCTTCCAGGCCTCTTGGAGGAGGCTTCCAGGCCTCTTGGAAGGAGGCTTCCAGGCCTCTTGGAAGGAGGCTTCCAGGCCTCTTGGAGGAGGCTTCTGAGCCTCTTGGAAGGAGGCTTCCAGGCCTCTTGGAAGGAGGCTTCCAGGCCTCTTGGAAGGAGGCTTCCAGGCCTCTTGGAAGGAGGCTTCCGAGCCTCTTGGAAGGAGGCTTCCGAGCCTATTTGAAGGAGGCTTCCGAGCCTATTTGAAGGAGGCTTCTACGCCACATGGAAGGAGGCTTCCGAGCCTCTTGGAAGGAGGCTTCCGAGCCTCTTGGAAGGAGGCTTCCGAGCCTCTTGGAAGGAGGCTTCCGAGCCTCTTGGAAGGAGGCTTCCGATCCACTTGGAAGGAGGCTTCCTGGCCTCTTGGAAGGAGGCTTCCAGGCCTCTTGGAAGGAGGCTGAGCCTCTTGGAAGGAGGCTTCCAGGCCTCTTGGAAGGAGGCTTCCAGCCTCTTGGAAGGAGGCTTCCGAGCCTCTTGGAAGGAGGCTTCCAGGCCTCTTGGAAGGAGGCTTCCGAGCCTCTTGGAAGGAGGCTTCCAGGCCTCTTGGAAGGAGGCTTCTGAGCCTCTTGGAAGGAGGCTTCCAGGCCTCTTGGAAGGAGGCTTTCGAGCCTCTTGGAAGGAGGCTTCTGAGACTCTTGGACGGAGGCTTCTGAGACTCTTGGAAGGAGGCTTCTGAGCCTCTTGGAAGGAGGCTTCCAGGCCTCTTGGAAGGAGGCTTCCAGGCCTCTTGGAAGGAGGCTTCCAGGCCTCTTGGAAGGAGGCTTTCGAGCCTCTTGAAAGGAGGCTTCCAGGCCTCTTGGAGGAGGCTTCCAGGCCTCTTGGAAGGAGGCTTCCGAGCCTCTTGGAGGAGGCTTCCGAGCCTCTTGGAAGGAGGCTTCCAGCCTCTTGGAAGGAGGCTTCTGAGCCTCTTGGAAGGGAGGCTTCCAGGCCTCTTGGAAGGAGGCTTCCAGGCCTCTTGGAAGGAGGCTTCCGAGCCTCTTGGAGGAGGCTTGAGCCTCTTGGAAGGAGGCTTCCGAGCCTCTTGGAAGGAGGCTTCCAGGCCTCTTGGAAGGAGGCTTCCGAGCCTCTTGGAAGGAGGCTTCCAGGCCTCTTGGAGGAGGCTTCCGAGCCTCTTGGAAGGAGGCTTCCGAGCCTCTTGGAAGGAGGCTTCCAGGCCTCTTGGAAGGAGGCTTCCGAGCCTCTTGGAAGGAGGCTTCCGAGCCTCTTGGAAGGAGGCTTCCAGCCTCTTGGAAGGAGGCTTCCGAGCCTCTTGGAGGAGGCTTCCGAGCTCTTGGAAGGAGGCTTCCGAGCCTCTTGGAGGAGGCTTCCAGGCCTCTTGGAAGGAGGCTTCCGGGCCTCTTGGAGGAGGCTTCCGAGCCTCTTGGAAGGAGGCTTCCAGGCCTCTTGGAAGGAGGCTTCCGGGCCCTCTTGGAAGGAGGCTTCCGGGCCTCTTGGAAGGAGGCTTCCAGGCCTCTTGGAAGGAGGCTTCCGAGCCTCTTGGAGGGAGGCTTCCGGGCCGCTTGGGAGGGGGCTTCCGGGCCTCTTGGAAGGAGGCTTCCGAGCCTCTTGGAAGGAGGCTTCCGAGCCTCTTGGAAGGAGGCTTCCGAGCCTCTTGGAAGGAGGCTTCCGAGCCTCTTGGAAGGAGGCTTCCGAGCCTCTTGGAAGGAGGCTTCCGAGCCTTTTGGAAAATATATTGTTTCCACAAAAACCCAAAATCTTTTCAAGAAAAAATAAATAAAAAGCGATAAAATTTTTAAAAATTCCATTTAAAAAAAATGCAAAAAGCAATAAAACTGAGCATTTTTGCATAGATGACCCGTTCTTAAAAAACGTTTGAAGTTCATGAAAAATTTCCTTTTTGTATTTTTTATGGAAATTTTATTATTTCTTTATTGCTCTATGTTGTTTATTTTATGGAATTTTTTTCATTTTTAATGGAAAAAGAAATATTAATTTTGTGGATATTTTTTTGATTTTTTTGTGGAAAAAAATATTTATTTTGAGGAAATTTTTGTAGTTGTTTATTGCTAATATTCATTCATTTATGGAAATTTTGTATTTTTCTATGTGCAACATTTTGATTTCTTTATGGAAAAGTCTTCTATTTTAATGGCAATTTATTTAAAAGTGCCAATTTATTTTTGTTTTATGGAAAATTCTCAACTGTTTATGGAAATTTTGCATTATTAGTGGAAATTTTATATTTATTTATTGCTCATACCCTGATTTCTTTACTCGCAATTTCCCAATTTAAAAAAAAATTATTTTGCTGCCTTTATCGATTATGAAAAAACACGCATCAAACTGGCTATTCCGGGAAGGCCGTGTGGATACAACTAGTTTTTGATATACAACAACAAAAGCAATAAGCAAATAACTTATTTATTAAAATATATGTCAATTAGCAATAGCTATCCTATCCCATGGTTATTTCTCACCACTATCTTTGTGACAAAATCGAACAAAAAATTCAGGAATGGAGGCAATGCATCATGCAAAAGATAGGAAAATGCAAACTATTTCCCTAAAGTTTTTTTTTTACCTTACTAACATGATTTTTCAATGCATTTTATGTAGCACGTGAAAGGCATCATCGCCGCTAGCTGGATTAATCTGAGTTTTTTTATTTTTGTTTCCATCAATATTAATTGGAGACATAACAAACTCCACACTACAGGCTATTTCTGGACTGAAACGTCAGCTCGGAAGGAAACCAAAATGGTGCACGTTTAAAATTGATCGCTTCTTCGCACAAAAACAAATTTTTGGCCAATTAACGACCCTGAAGAAGCCGCCGCGCTACTCGGCTGCGCTCCATGAACGCTCATCACTCCATCCAATCAAATTGCGGCACGGGGCAACGACTTGTCGACTTGTCTCGATCGCACACGCTTGCTCTATCCGTGAGACGCAGATTCCGTGAAATTGAATCAAAAACCGATTGCTGTTATACTTTACTGCGCGATGTCTTAATTAATCGCACGGCGAACGTCTACCGTTCGATCCACACACACCTGCCGAAGGTCACTCGCTTCGGAATGCTTCGAATAAAAGCCGTTAGCGTCAAGATCTATTTTTTTTTTGTTGGTGAATTTTGACGGTCAACGTGCTTCCTTGGCCGAAAGGTGTTAAACAGTTCGATTCCAATCCACTTCGCCTTAGTTACGTAACTGACCGGGCGGCGTGACCGCTCGGTTAGGATGGAGTTCTGATTTCGGTTGGTTCAACTTCGCACAGATGAACATCTCCGTACAATAAATATTGTTGCCTAATCACAAACCACACAGAGTGAGATTTAAATCTCAGAATCGGACAACTTTCACGCCTTGGTAGGTGTCTGTCCATTCATGCTGCTGCGCCGCAGCCAGGCGTTGGACGTCACGCACGCGGCCTCGTCAACGCTCAGAAATGTTTTGTTTCGTCACTTTTAGTTCATTTTTGCGCTACAGGCGATCTCGAGCACACGTGTTTTTGTTTTTGCATTCCTCGATCGATTATCTACACGGCCGCATCTTCGCAGCGAATGGATATTGCCTTGATGACCGCTTTTTCTGTTGGTTACTTGCTGACTGTTGGCCGACCAATGCATTCCCGAGGAATTTGGGTCAACTGCTTTTTGAATGAGACTCTGAGACGAGCACTACGCTTCTGCATCGGCAGTACGGCTTTGAACTCCCAAAGCAAACGTAAATACAATATTTGCAACAGTGCAGTGTTCAGATGAATAACAACTTAAAAATGCCTGTCATAAGACGAGTTTAAACAATCCCATTGAATTCCACCACTTAATTGTATCCTGACAGATACGTATTTCGACCTCAACAGTAAGGCCGTCTTCAGTGTCTTGTACTTGACTCGAGTCGAGTCAAGTACAAGACACTGAAGACGGCCTTACTGTTGAGGTCGAAATACGTATCTGTCAGGATACAATTAAGTGGTGGAATTCAATGGGATTGTTTAAACTCGTCTTATGACAGGTGAAAACATTCCACTAAAAAGCTCAAAATAATTTTCTTAACTTAAAAATGAACAATTTAGGCATGCTGTACCCAAAGAATTGCGAATACAAAACTCGAATGGGCAGTATTAAGAATGTTATGAAGTCATCGCACAAATTCGTTGGCTTGTGAGTGACGGCTACAATTGCACAGGATGTGCTACAGACAGCCCGACTAGAAGGTCATATCAAAATTATATCAACCTATGTTAGTATGTTATACTAAATTTTTATAACAAAATTTGTTAGAAACGTGGTTCAGGATGTTGTTAAAATATGTAAATTTCTATCAAAAATCAAACTACTGGAAACAAAAAACTATCAAATTTTGATACAATTTTATCATAAAAATAACATATTTTGTTAGAAATTTATAACAGAATCAGATACAAAATATATTGTTTCTGTGCAGTCTGTGCAGTTGCAAATTTTTACAGTTCGTGATAGGTCTCCAGATTGTGATCAACCATACGAAACTTTTGTTTTTGTCTGAACAAAAATATTTGTCGAGAACATAAAACTAACAACATTACAAATACGGCAACCTTTTCAAATTATATCAACGGTGTGATATCTATGGCTGGAAGACTTTGCTACAACTATTCTAATTGGCTACTGTTGGACAATTCGGTGTTAGGCATTTTTTAAATCATAATATGATAAAATCCTGTTACAACATTTGAAAGATAATGGCTACTAAGAAGAAAATTTTATCAAAATAAGTTATAAATATCAAAATATGTTAATATTGTGTTCAGTTTCTGTTATGCTCTTCTAGTCGGGAGAAGATTTTATAAAAAAAAAGGTAGAAGCAGAAATCTGATTAAATTAACGGATATATTCAATTTACGTGTAGCGTGAAGTGAATTAGGTCGATGATTTGAAAGGTAATAATCTTCTCACATGATTAGAATCGTGCTTAATTATATTGTTGAACCTCTCGTTTCCGAAATGATAAACTCAAACATGACGTTATGTTGTACCGTCGTTGTGGGTGACAATGGGTCATATAGGGCTGAGAATGAATTTGAATAGTGATCTTAGAATTCTTGTAAACTACTTAAAATGCTTGTAGAATATAGGTTGAATGTTTCGTTATACTTTTTGATACTTTTCTGATGATCAGATCCATTTCCTCGAAGAAGATAAATGAAAACTGACTTATTCTAGAAGTTTTACAAAGGGATAATGATCACTGATCAGCGCTCAAAATTCCAAGCCTACCAGTTGGAGACAGCTAACTGGTGCGGACAAAGCTAGCCGAAGTTATCATCATTATTTGTGAGTAACATTGGTCATGCCGGCCGGCCGCATGCATCAACGATCATTAGTGCACTTGCCTAGTAGCTACTTTGCAAAGTAATCGATAGTGCTGTACGTATGCATCAATGAAACGCAGTTTACTTCGAAATGCGTTTGCAACTCTTTGTTTACGTTGCCGATGCAAAACAAATAAGCAAACCAAGGAACTTTTTTCAAATAGGGGTAGCTGCATTTGACCATGAGTAGACTAATACTAATAATAATAATTTAACAAATTTCGTCCAACTAACGTTCTATCTGGTAGAGATTGGAATCTATTCTTACCATTAGACACATAAGTTCACTATAACAGTTTGAATGACGAGCACGATCGCCATTCCAAAAACCAAGGTTAGAATCAATTACGCCCATTTGAAAAAAAAACTTCTTACAAATAATCAAGCCGTTTCATAAAGAAGTAGAAATGAAAAAACAGCTGATAAAAATCCAGATTAGTCCACCTAGTGTTTGTGCATTTCTCAAGAAAGTGTATTTCATTTAGTAAAAATCGATGTTCACAATCACACAAGTAAACACTTACTCTACCATGAAAACGTCAGCTTGCACATGTCACAATTTTTATTTTTGTTTTTTTCCTTCATGAAAAATAAAATTTTAAATGAGTTTTAAATTACATTTTTATTTTCATTTTTAATGTTACGAAACAACTAATAAATGCCTAATCTGTTTAAAAAAAACTTTATTCTGTGGCGGTAACTTTGTTGCCAATTGTGAACGCGTTCGTCGACAGACGATAACATTTTATTTGCTAGCACCATGTAGGAAGTGAGGCTAATTGGTGAAACCTTTCACGGATGTAATGTGGCGCGAAAGTGGGTGAAACATTTGGGTTAAGAATCCGTTAAGCAAGAACGGGGTTGCGTATAATCGAAAGTGTACGCTTGATTGAATTTCAAGTTGAAGGTTAAATTGTGAAATCATCACATGGGGTGGCGCGGCGGTGAGAAAATTCTCGCACAAGGGTTTGTGTCCATAAATTATTATAATGACTAGGTGCATTCGTAAGAATTTTTCACAACGTAACACAGGTAGGGTGTGAATACAATTAACTAACGATAATTGGTGACACGTGTTATGTGATTAGCAACTACATATCACCACTAGTGGCAGCGATAGTCATCACCGGCCTTACAAATGTATGTAATCAACACGGAGCTGAAAAAGCATTGTCTGGCGATCACCATCATAAACAAGTGCATACTATCGTCGATTTTATTCATACAAACGTTTCGCTATCTATGTTTATGTAAAATTTCGACTAAAAATCGTCAATAATTTTGCGTCAATCAGCCTTGTGAACGCGAGAAACCAATATAGTCACGACCCTTCCCCTGGCCACTGCGAGTTGCCTGGGGTTGTTGTGGTGTTCTGTTAAACTTCTACAATTAGTGGCATATATCCCAAAGCAGGCCCTACCGAAGCAACTGACTGATATGACAGTCCCCCTCGGAACATGGAACTGCAAGTCGCTAAATTTCGCAGATTGCGACAGGATAATCTACGATGAATGACATCGCCGAACAACTCGGCATATTGGTTCTACAGGTTAAGTGTGGAACAGCGGGCAACGAGCAGCTGCCTTCTACCAAACCTGTGACACAATCATCGCGTGGGAAAAAGAACCCACGTAAATTATTCATTAATATCTTCTCCCGGAGCACTTGAAAGTCGGCAAAGAATGGTTAGTTCGATGTAAAATGTCCTAGAGAATCGAATGGAGATGTTTCCATAGACCGGACGACACGTAAAAACAAAATATGGGCTATTTTACCTCATTTTTCCTTATGTTTGGAATTATTTGTCAATATCCTGCTTGAGACGCGCCAAAATCAACAAAATTGGAACAATATTATGTAAAAAATTTCACGACACTGTTAATGGAGGTATGGCTCAGTTTACCCAAAATTCCTCCCATTTTTAAAAATTGTTCATCAATATCTGAACTCGGAACCCCCAAAAAGTTACAAAGAAAGGCTTGCTTGACGTAAAAATTTTGAAAGAATCGAATGAAGGTAGTTTCATAGACCGCACGGCACAATAAAAGAATATTGCACACTTTATTCCATTTCTCCTTATTTTTGGTATTAATTGTCTATATAGGTATGATATTCATAAATAACTTACAAGGTAGGTAATTAGAGATTGAGGAAGACTTAGTAGTGTTGGTGCTGAGGTAGTGCTTGATGGGTATGTGTTTGAAGTTGTTGAAGAATTTGTTTACCTTGGAACGCTTGTGACATGTAACAATGACGTATTTCTGCTGCGAATAGGGCCTTTTACGGATTACGTAACCAGCTTAGGCCCCGCAACATGCAGACGGAAACGAAATTTGCTCAATACAAAACTCTGAGTCTTCCAGTGGTCCTTTATGGACATGAAGCGAAACATGGACATTAAAAGAGGCGGACCGGAAAGCTTTCGGGGTTGTCGAGCGAAAAGTGCTGCGTCTAATACTCGGAGGGAAACTAGAAAATGGTGTGTGGCGCAGACGACATAGAAAAAAGAAAATATTGTGAATCGTATAAAATACGGCAGACTTCAGTGGGCTGGTCACTTAGTGCGAATGTTGGAAGAAAGTATAGCGAAAACAATACTCAACAGAGAACCAGATAGGGGCCGGCGAAGGCCATGAACACGCTGGCTGCACGCGGTGGAATCGGACCTGGGGACCCTGAACGTTCGGGGAAACTGGAGGGACATCGCCCAAGACCGACGATTATGGAGCTCTACAATACGCCAGATATCGATGTATCGACACTGTAGCCAACCAGGTGCCAGGTAGGTAAATAACTTACAAGTACGAAGGGAGTTGAGGTAAACTGAGTAATGCTTCCAAACCCTGAAAAAATGCTTACGTAATTAGTGTACGGCCCCTAATGACAAAGATCCGAAATTATTTGTCAGCAACAAAAAAGAAAACAATTTTGTTGCTAACTTTTCATCCCGTTATTTAGCATTATCTTTACAGCAAATCTCAATTTTAAGCTGCCATAGATTCTGCTCAGGGTTTGCAGAAATCGCTCTCAATCCAGCTTTCCACGCTCCCCATAATGGCGGATGCTATAAAGAATTTGACAAGAACTGCTTCCCGACACTGAACTGAAATTTCCGTCCAAGCAAACGCTGAATTTCTTCGTTGCCTAAGACTTCCATTGTGTTGTTTATTATTCAACAACAAATGAACTTACGCAAAAACTCAATTTTCAGTTTCTTTTAAAATATTACATTACTAACTAACTCTTATTAATTTTAGACATTGTTATGTAAAGAAAAATACGATGGCCATGAATTGACTCTCTAGGTTTCTTGTGAAACGATTTCACGGCGAAAAGAAAAAAAATAAACTACGGCTGTGTATGGAAAATTTACCTTCAGAGCGACGAACATGTAGTGGCTGTAAAGCCCCAAATCAGATTTTCGACAGACTGGGAAACTGGAAACCCTGGGGAAGCAGTCGATGGAGACAAATGTCATCGTCTTCAACGACGAAACGAAAAGTTTCAATGCAAAAAGCAATATCCCGCAAAAGCATCCCGAATCAGTTCTCTATCATGACAGCTTGCGAAAAAAGTTTCTCGCTGTATGCGACATATCGTATATGGGTCATTCCGCGCTAAGTGACCGAGAAAAAGTGAAAACTTGCAGGTGAATACTATGAATTCCAACCAAAATAGGTGTATCTACTTACTTTGGGCCTACATTTCGAAAAAGCATTTGATCCGACCGTTTGAGCCGCCCCACCGCACAGTGATGCCACTCCATACAAAACATGGAAAAAAGTCTTTTCAATCACTTTTTGTAAACCGATTTTCTCGCAACAGTTTGCATTCGATGCGGAATGTTGTCCCATTGTTTCCTATTGGAAATTGGCCGAATCGGACTATGGGTTCAGAAAATATGGCTAAGACACATTTTTTTTTCATACAAAAAACGGGTAAAACCACATCACTCATTTTTTTTGGCGCTCAGAACAAACTACATTCAAAGCAGAATCCTGTTCCATTGTTTAATATTAAACATTTGGTCAGATCGGACAATGGGATCAGAAGTTATGGCCAAAATACTAATTTCATTATTACATTACTAAATCACTTTTTTTTGGCGCTTATGTCCATCCGATTTGCTTGCAACAAGTTGCATTCGGCGAGAAATTGTATAATGCATATAAACAAATATGAAAAATAAGACCTATCCACATATTTGTGTTATTTTTACCTTTTCTTACATATTTCTTAATTCTTTTGAACGAACGAGAAAGGCACCATCACCGATAGGTGGATTATTTAGGGTTTTTGTGCTTGAGATTGCTACGAAGCTTTTTTAAGACAGTGATATATAAAACTTATCATATACATATGACGATTTTATGACCCTGAAATAAGCCTTAAGGTCTGAGGGAAGGGTTTTCCGTTAAAAAAGCACGTGGCATCCCTCTCTGAGAGAGAAAATTGCCCAATTCAGCCCGCCAGAATGACGTTGTCAGTGTCGCCGGGGGAGCTTCCGGAAAAACTTCCGGAGGTACTTCCGAGAGAACTTCCGAAAAAACTTCCGATAGAACTTCCGAAAGAACTTCCGGAAGAACTTCCGGAGGAACTTCCGGAGGAACTTCCGGAAGAACTTCCGGAAGAACTTCCGGAAGAACTTCCGGAAGAACTTCCGGAAGAACTTCCGGAAGAACTTCCGGAGGAACTTCCGGAAGAACTTCCGGAGGAACTTCCGGAAGAACTTCCGGAGGAACTTCCGGAAGAACTTCCGGAGGAACTTCCGGAAGAACTTCCGGAGGAACTTCCGGAAGAACTTCCGGAGGAACTCTCGGAAGAACTTCCGGAGGAACTCTCGGAAGAACTTCCGGAGGAATTTCCGGAAGAACTTCCGGAGGAACTTCCGGAAGAACTTCCGGAAGAACTTCCGGAGGAATTTCCGGAAGAACTTCCGGAGGAACTTCCGGAAGAAATTCCGGAGGAATTTTCGGAAGAATTCCTGGAGGAACTTCCGGAGGAATTCCTGGAGGAACTTCCGGAGGAATTCCTGGAGGAACTTCCGGAGGAATTCCTGGAGGAACTTCCGGAGGAATTCCTGGAGGAACTTCCGGAGGAATTCCTGGAGGAACTTCCGGAGGAATTCCTGGAGGAACTTCCGGAGGAATTCCTGGAGGAACTTCGGAGGAATTCCTGGAGGAACTTCCGCAGGAATTCCTGGAGGAACTGCAGGAGGAATTCCAGGAGGAACTTCCGGAGGAATTCCTGGAGGAACTTCCGGAGGAATTCCTGGAGGAACTGTCGGAGAAATTCCTGGAGGAACTTCCGGAGGAATTTCTGGAGGAACTTCCGGAGGAATTCCTGGAGGAACTTCGGAGGAATTCCTGGAGGAACTTCCGGAGGAATTCCTGGAGGAACTTCCGGAGGAATTCCTGGAGGAACTTCCGGAGGAATTCCTGGAGGAACTTCCGGAGGAATTCCTGGAGGAACTTCCGAAGGAATTCCTGGAGGAACTTCCGAAGGAATTCCTGGAGGAACTTCCGGAGGAATTCCTGGAGGAACTTCCGGAGGAATTCCTAGAGGAATATCCGGAGGAATTCTTGGAGGAATATTCGGAAGAATTCCTCCGAAAACACTTCCAGGAATTCTCCAGATTCCTTCTGAAGTTCTTCTGGAGATGCATTCTGAATTTCCTCCGGAAGTTCCTTCTGGAATTTCCTCGGAAGCTCCTTCTGGAATTCCACCAGAAGTTCTTTCCAGAATTTCTCCGGAAGTTTATTTTAAAATTATTGCAGAAGTTCATTTCGGAATTCCTCCGAAAGCTTCTTCTGGAATATCTTTGGAAGTTCCTTCTGGAATTCATCTGGAAATTCCTCTTGGAACTCCTCCGAAAGTTCTTTCTAGAACTCCTCCGGAAGTTTTTTTTTAATTCCTGCGGAAGTTGCTTCGGAAATCTGAAGTTCTTCCAGGAATCCTTCTGGAAGTTCCTCTAGGAATTTCTGGTAGACCAATTGATACGAACTCCTACACAGTTTGAAAATTTTTGAACTTCTGGTTTGGATGAGGTGCGAATCATTTACGCGAGCTCGACGGACGTGTATGGACATGACTGGTCAATGTCAGATTTTGACCTGTTAAACCAATTGAGCCAAACCTCACAATAGTTTGGACAACCTAGAACATCTGGTTTGGGTATAACTGAAACGAAATTTGTAAGCGTGGTGTCTACGGACATGTATTAACATGAATGTATGATATCATGTTTGTATCGAGCGCAGTTGACCTTGTAGACCGATTGATTCCAGAACATTTTGGGTAGCTCATAACATCTGGTTTGGATATAACAGAGTTGCAAATCACACATATAGGCTCTACGAACTTGTGTGGGCATGACTGGTTGATGTCAAAGTTATATTGAGCGCAGTTGACTTGATAGACTCCAGAGCAGTATGGAGTACTTCGAACATCTGATATTGGTATAACTGAGTTCCAAATCGTATGCATGGGCTCTACTGACTTGAATGGACATCTTATTGCTGTCAGATTTGTACCGAGCGCAGTTGACCTGGTAGACCAATTGATCCAAACTCCAGAACAGTTTGGAGAACCTACAACATCTGATTGGGGTATAACTGAGTTGAAAACTATACACGTGGGCTCTTCGGATGTGTGTGGACACGACTTGTCAATTTCAGATAGCTATCGAGCATAGTTGACCAGGTAGACCGATTGATCCGAACTCCAGAACAGTTTGGAGAACCTGAAACATCTGGTATGGGTATAACTGAGCTGTAAATCATATGCGTGGGTTCTAAGGACTTGTGTGGACATGATTAGTCGATTTCCGATAGCTATCGAGCTCAGTTGACTTGGTAGACCAATTGATACAAACTCCAAAACATTTTGGAGATCCTAGAACATCTGCTCTGGGCAAAACTGAGTAGAGTATCATTCCCCTGGCCTCTATTGACATACATGGACATGATGGGTTTCCGTAGTTTTCATCGTCAACATTTGCATATCATTATTCATTACTATAAAGGTAATTTTGGAGTCGCTAGGGATGTACAGAAGAAACATTTTGTTGACACATAGTATAGTCAATGCTAGAATAGTGTTATAAAACATTTTTTGAACCTGTAAGTTCCAACTGAAAAATGTCATGTAAATAGAAAATTACTATATTTTGATTTTAGAAAAACATCCTTACTCACGCCCCTCTAGGAACAAATTGAGCATCCCTAGAAACATATCTCACCAGTATAAAGAAACTAGATGAGATAGGTAAGACATCCATAAAACAATTGTTAAAATCGGTCGAAAGACGCTTGAGATACAGCTGTTTGAAAATTTAGTTCCCACGATGTTCTGATCACTGTATTCGGCGTGTTCATGCTTATGTTTACTTCAAGAATGCATTGAAGAAAAATGCTATTTGCTCAGATTTGCGCAAAACAATCATCATATCCCCGAAAAGCTGAATAAAAAACCTTTGAAATAAGCCCGATTCGGCAAGCGTGCGATTGCGTGCTCATAGTTAAAAATCATGTTGAACAACATCATGTCTTCGCCATACATGTTTCAAGCAATTTAAAAAAAACATCTTTGATTTACCATTGGATCGACATGATGCACCCCGTGCAACTTTCATCCAATCTTTGAGAAATTTTGAGGAAAGACATTTCAAACATTATGAAAAATTATAAAAATACTTTCGAAGCTGTACGCTCAACTCAGTTTTCTTCACTTTTTTTCCGCCTTGGCATCACTGTGCTCCGGCCAAACACTCCTCCCTGTTTTTGAAGATTTTTAAAAACATGCCATTTTCAATAATCGATATCTCCGCCCCCGATAAAGCTACAAAAAACGTTAGTACCAGTTTTCCGCTTGAAATTTTGTGAAGATTTTACAAAAAATATTTAAGATGCAAAGCAGTGTTGCCAACTACATTATTTTTATAATAAAATTAAAAAATAGCATTTTTCTCAAAATACGTATAAATATTTTTTTGATTTCTCAGCGGATTTGAGTTTACCAGGCAATTTCCTGTCAGGAACACTTATCGTTACAAAGTAAAATGAGCAGTTGCTAAGTTATGACGGTTTTAATTAGGCATAATCGAAGGTTTTCATTCAGCATATCGTTGAATTCGTTCTGTAAAGGTAAACAACTATGATAATGTAGTTTTTTTAGTTTTATCCGAATAATTTTCAAAAAAAAAACATATTTTTGCAGCACATAATGCTTTTGAGGCCGATGCCAGATTTCCACTGAATATGTTTTAATGGTTTAAAGTTATTTTTGCAATTCCTGTTCATAATACCTGGTTTACAGTTTGTCTTTGATTGATAAAACGGCATACTTTTCCATACCAACGAAATGGGTGATTTAATGACCATTATGCAACTCAAATGGGTTGCATACATTTCATTAAAGCACTCATTTGGGTGCTTTAATGACAAACCAACATTAGGACAGTAGTTACATGACTATATTTTGCTCAATTAGCTCTGCTGGTGGGCTACAAAGGTTCAGTTTAATAGATCTTTAAACGAGGGAAATGCTTTGATTCCATTAACTTCATGTTTCAAGAGAGATCAAGTTTTGCTCCCGTAAACATCAGTTTGAAGTACTCGTGGATTACACATACACATACTGTATGAGTGCCTGCTGCTCCTGCTAAAACGCATTCGGGCGGCCGATGTTCGGCGAATTTGATAAATCCAATTTTGTAAAAAAAAAAATCCTTAAAGAGGGCAATATTTCAGTCAGATTCGCTGCACGCTTTTGTACTCTTTTTTCCCTGAACTTTTTGTACGATTTCTTGTTGGAGGGGATTACCCCTCTTAAGATTAGGGCAGCACAAAATACCTTTTGTGTCAACGCATTTTTTCATGTTCCTTACTAAGCGTTCTGATTCAGTGTTCGCCTGAAGATAATGAAATTTTGATAAATATTTCAGAACATAAATTTATAATCAATAAGGGGTGGCCCATAAACCACGCTAAATTTTCGAACCCCATCTTCTTTAATTCCTTATTACAGAGGTTCCCAAACTTTTTGAATATGCTAGGTGGGTCTAGCAGAATCCAATATTGTTTGCGACCCACAAGGTGCAAAATGAATTGATTTTTAGAAATTTAATAAAAAGTGAGTTATATTAAGCAAATCATAATAAATTACTTTATATTCCTTCATTGATTGGATTTGGATTGGTTTTAGATTGGATTGGATTTAGATTTGGATTGAATTTCAAACGATTTGTATTAATGAATAATTTTTATTTTTTTTTATTTTTAGGGCGTCTTAGGGGAAATGCTACAAGGTTAAAAGACTATTATTCTTCCATTTACTTCCACTATTCACTTTTATGTATCAACAAGCAGATACGTATTTCGTTTCCTACTTGGAAACTTCTTCAGTGTTTGTTATTGACTCTTGTTTGTCTTGCATCTGAAATATTTTTTGTTAAATCTTCACAAAATTTCAAGCGGAAAACTGGTACTGACGTTTTTTGTAGCTTTTTTAGGGGCGGAGATATCGATTATTGTATTCACCTGCAAGTTCACTTTTTCTCGGTCACTTGGCGCGGAATGACCCAAATAAGATTTACCAAAGCTGCCATATCTCAGCAACGGCGCATTTTACTTTGTATCGATAAGTGTTTTCGACTGGAAAAAGTCTGTTAATCTCAAATCCGTTGAGAAATCGAAGAAAAAAATATACGTATTTTGAGAAAAATGCTTTTTTATTATTTTGTGAGAAAAATAATATAGTTGGCAACACTGCTCAGCATTTAAAGTATTTTTTCTAAAAACTTCATCAAATTTCAAGCGGAAAACTGGTATTAAAGTTTCTTGTAGCTTTATCGGGGGCTAAGATATCGATATTTGAAAATAGCATGTTTTTTAAAATCTCCAAAAACAGGGAGGGGTTTTTGGTCGAAAGGGCGGTTCAATCACCATGATCATATGGTTATTCAAAATAATGGACCAAAATTAATATGTGCTAGGCATTTTTCATTATTTTTAAATAGGTTAATTACGCGTGCTCGGTCAGTTGGCGCGGAATGACCCATATGTAGGGTTTCTTATCCCATTCCCGGCCTAACATGCGTACGACTGCATTATTTAATTGATATTTATGACAGGAAGCAACTTTTCATGAATTTCGTGGGCCGTGCAATACTGCAAAGAGGGTTCACTTATGCTTAAAAAAAGGCTTTTCGTTTGAAACAGCTTTCATTTGATTTAAATTATCGATGTGCAGCACTCATTTCAGTCATAGCGATTGCATATCCGGCCCACTTCCAAACCAGTTCCCGGCCTAAGCAAAACTTCGCTCAATCTCTCAACATCTTACTCTCATTCTCTCTCGGGACGGTAGAAAATTCGACGTAAACAAAAATATGCACGTTCAACGCCGACATGATGCCAGATGGTATTATTTATAATAATTTTTATTTGGTTGAAAAGATATATTCACTCATCCAAATTACTTCCAAACGCTTAAAAACTATAGTTTTTTCACTTTTTGAAATCGAGAGAATTATAAATAACATGATATTAGATATTTTCCTATGAACGATGAAGGATTTTTTTAATACTAAAAAAGACTCCTGGCTTTTTGGCAGCACGGGGCGGCTAGAAGTTCTCAGGCCGAGGTGAAATTTTGTTCGGTTTGAGGATACATTTTTAAATGCATTCGAATATGTGAAACTAACAAATAGAAAATATTAAAGTGCGTGAGTTTAGAATTATTGTGTGGTTATTAACAGCTTCAAGCAATGATTGTATCGAGAACTGTGACGATTTTCAGGTAGGTGTTTATATGAAAATACCGTTTACCGTAAAAGTGGAAAGATTCACTCCGGCTCAGTGGTGTAGCAACGGAGAGCGAATGTTCGGAATCTACATTTTTGTTTTCTACAATTGGATCAATTAGGAGTGAAATCAATGGTTGGGAAATATTGAGTATTGTGCGAAATAAATGGGAGACTTTTTTCAAATTATCAATCAGAAACCTACGGCTTCCAAAAAGTATAAATCCTTAGTTTTCTGTGCAGTAAGCCGGGAATCGGGTCCATAGGCCCAAGTAGTGATTTACCCTATACAGAGATGATAAGTGAGAGACTTGCTCTTTCTCTTTAGGATTCAATCCCTGATTCTGCTTTTATGTAAATATTCGAGAATCTAACTATGATTACAAAATTAGCATCGTATTTTCGGAAATATCAGAACATGCAAGTCAAATGATTCTTGTCATATTGTGTTTCGGTTCTAACAAAGGCTTATTGCGAGGTGCGTTTGTCAGTAACAAACCCGGTTGACGACAAAGGGTATATTGTTAGGCGTTGCTCGAATATTGATTCCCTGCTAATTTTGCAAGAAACATGAATGACTTACAAATCAAGCTCTATCTGGTAAAAGGGCGAATGTCGCAAGATAGAATTCTCTTCGTCGACTTCCGCTCTTTTAAATAAAAGTGACAAGCAGAGGATTTCTTTGCAGTTTATCACCTCAGAATACTTCCCATTGTTTCCTATCGTGCTGAAGTTATAAACCACAAAAAAAAATCCGCTGCTTGTCACTTTTATTAGAAAGAGGGGAAGTCGACGAAGAGAATCCTCTCCTGCGACATTCGCCCTTATTCCAGATAAAGCTTGAAATATGAGAGGAGTTGGGGTAAACTAAGTCATACCTTCCATCACAGTGTCGTGCAGCTGTCGTGTCGAGCTCATTTTTGTTAATTTTGGTAATCGATTCAGTGCGACGAGAGAAGCCAGCGCGCGCATAAAATAACTGAGTGAGCGTGTCAATGTACGTCTCAATAACAATGTACGTCTCATGAGGCTCATGAGGTACCATTCATTGATTTCAAGGCGGCATACGACAGTATGGACCGCGTAGAGCAATGTAGAATTATGGACGAGAACAGCTTCCATGGGAAGCTTATCAGATTGATTATCCACCGTTGCTTTGGGTGGATGGTGTGCAAAAATGTGTGAATATTTCGGGCGAACACTCCAGCTCGTTCGAATCGCGCCGGGGACTAAGACATGTGATGGACTTTCGTGCCTGTTGTTCAATATTGCGCAAGGTGTCATACGGAGAGCCGGGTGTAACAGACGGGGTACGATTTTCAACAGATCAAGTCAATTTATGTGTTTCGCGGATGACATGGACATTGTCGGCCGAACATTTGCGAAGGTGGCAGAACTGAAGGTGGGTCATTTCACATCAAACCATTTATAATAATATCTACCCAGTCTACACCATATGATGCAGCATAAGATGCTAAAGTAGAGGCGATTTACGTACATGTTGTATGGGGAAGTACATATATCGCCTCCACTTTAGCATCTTATGTGACGTCATGTACAATCTTGTGTTGAATGGGTAGGGAGTGTGGGCTCGATTCCCGCCGCGGTAAAGGTAGCCTGCATTTTAAATGGGGCCGGTATTTTGATTTTCCGTGTCCGCAATATCGCATATGTAAAAAAGGGGAAAAAATCCGCGGACCAAATTCCCGAGGTGTGAGGCTACCTTAAGGAAAAGGAGGAATGTGTCCTGTCCGTTGTCTTAAGTGTTCAGTATGCACGACCTCGGCTCGTAGACGGTGTTCCTGCCTTTTGTTTAATGTACGAGCACGGATTTCCGGATAAACTGCCGGTTGGTCATGACAACGATCGGATGATTTGCGTAGTTCGAGTTTTAATGGCATTCTCGAGTCCCTACAAACTAAACCACAAACAAATAACTACAGTTTGGTGAAAAAAAAAATGGTTTTATTTAATTTAATTTATTGTTTGCATCAGGTGCTGGATCCATGGGATAATGAGCCTGTGGATAGAGTAAACAGTGAAGGAGACAAGTTTCCTAATTTTCGTATCGCCCTTGATGCAATGTTAAAAAAAAATTTCGTTGCAAGGATGAGGACGGAGCAGTGTACCTCAAATTAAAAAAAAAAAGTTCTCAAAGAAGAAATACCGCAGTTGTTTCGGAGATTCCACGATGAGCCAGCAACGGTTGCATGATTCTTCAAATTTTGGCACAAACTACAAACTCACTATTACTGAACGCCGATGCAGCAGAAGATCAAAGAATATGTGAGAAACTGTAGATGTAATGTTTCCAAAAGCGCATTTGCACGAAATTCCACGTGGCGTTCCATATTCAAAAGGAACAACCGCACCTTAGGAAATGCCGCAATGTAATCAGGCGACTTATTGCATAAAAATCAGTTGAGAACTACTATCTAGAAAGTTGTATGATTTTCTTAGCTTTCGTGCACACATATACATACACACGGACCAACAGAAATTTTGCTCAATTTTTTTTAGATGATGGTAATAGTAGGGTTACGGATGGTATTCTCGACAGGGATCCATTCCCGGCACATGTTCAAAAACTAAAGACAGTAACATTATTTTGCCAAAGCTCCTCTGTAATCAACTGTGCCTACTCGAGAATTAACGATCCAGCTAGTTGAAATTGAAGCTAAAGGTGTAATTGCGCTTTAGAGGGGTGTGCTGAACCGCAATGACATGGTGGGAATACCACTATGGCCTCCGGCTAATAAAAACTAAAAACATGTTTTGAGGGGAATGATAGTCTTTCGATAGAAGAAAGGTAACAGTTTAATTCAAACATTTACATGCAATGGTTTGCCGATGTCATTCATTTGTCCAGTGAACTGTAGACAATTCTCCCCTAATTTCTGCTACTCGATGAACTGCAGTGGCCTTTATTCTATAGAATGCATTCAACTGCTCCCGATACAAGTATCGATTTTGAGGTCGAACCAATCTGCTTCTAGTCTGAATTATTCATCCCCGATACCGGTATGAAATTGTTTGATGGAATGGCGGCGGTGTACATAGGAAGCAAAAGCAGAATGAAAGAATCGGGTCAGATAAGATTAAATAACCCTCCGATGTTCACAATTTAATTTTTGCTCAGAATCGCTCTTCCAAACTTTACACAGCTGTGAAACATTCATATCACAGGTGACGTTTCCCATTCGCGGTTTCTTATCAGAACACCGGTAGTTGTGTCCTGACTTATTTTACTGCACAACTGATGTTAAAGTGTCAAACACGCACGATAACAATTTTAGAACGCATGATTTCGATAAAACTGTTTTCAGATTTTTATGCATGTCATCGTCACCAACATCGCTAATCATGAATGATGGGGACCGTACGAATCTTCCAATATTATCGAATTTGTAGTCCCACGAGCACATAATTAAAAACGTTCTACAAAACGTGGCGCTCAATTTGTGTTTAATTATTATCCCTGTGGTCAGGTGAGATCGTTCCTTCATTGGTTCAAATTTATTCATTTAGATTTGAACACTTTCACAAGATTTCTTAATATTATGAATGCAGAATACAACATGAATGGGAATTCTGAAAATCCACACCAAGTGACAATGAAAAATTATCCAATTGTTTACTCAAGTTTTCGTGTTTTCAGTTGGATCTGCATCAAAAGTCGTATCTGATATCTCATGTTTAGTAATGTAATTCGTAAGCTCCAACATTCTACTGCAAAATAGGATGCATGGTTCAATATCCTTTCATGAGCTTCTGTTAGAGTAAGTTTGTACTTTGATATCCCGATTTTATCACCCCCCCTGGTTAATTTTGGGGTGATAAAACAGGATATGTGACAAAATCGGAAGAAAAAATATTTCCATTTTTTTAATTCATTCCACAAATATGAATCATTTTATGCCTTGGAAAAGCAAAAGGCGTGAACGGTACCCGTTATTTCTTGTCGAAATTACTTACATAATCGTACTCAGAAGTCATTCATAATAATCTACAGGCGGTGAAAGTTATTTAATGAAAATCAATGTTGTTTGCGGTATTAATTACGGAAGTGAAAAGAATGACTAGTTTTTTTTTCTGTGGCAAAATCGGGTCGAAAACGTGATAAAACGGGTTGAAAACGTGATAAAATCGGGGGTAGACAAATTCGGGGAGTGACAAAATTTTGTCGAAACTGTATGTGCCGTTCCAATGCAATCCGATTTACCCACTGAAATCAAAATTTCACTAAAGCTTGATGCCTCCGTTCTAAATAGTTCTAATGTTGATTGTTGCTTTACCGGAATGAAAGTGCGTCGAAATTGATTGCTCTATAGCATAGCGCCATGGGGCAACCTTTCGATCGATGAAATTGCTAATCAAAATGTCAGAAGCCGCTAGCCGCTTTGGGAGGGCACGCCTGATGGTTGTAAAGTCCATTCACTTCGCCCAGCGCTGGAGCACAATCTCGGGTTCTTGCTAAACTTCTGTTGTTGTTGCTGTTGAATGTAGTTCACTAATCGAATTCACTAAAGCGGAACATGCCGCGCCACAGACGGCGCGTAACCAACCAACCACCAACACATCCGCGCTTGCTGCACGCTGCAGTACACTGTGATTCAGAATGATATTCAGAAACAAAAAAAACAATATCACCGTAATGCGGGGATTCTATTAAGGTTCTCCCAAACACACGCGGCGCGATTTTATCGCTTGGTGATTGCGATTCTGTTGCCGTTGATATGGAAGCTTTGGTTTGGGGGAGCCTTCATTCAAACAAATGTCAATAGGATAGAGGTGCTATCCAAATAGATTGTCTCCTTATTTTAAAACACCGTAGAAGTGGAAATGAGTTAAGACATCTTGATAGTACAAATAAACCTAATTTGTTTTGTTTTATTGCCGTTTAATAACAAACGATTAAAAATACATGCATTTTTAAATAGATCTTTCAACAATATATATTAATATTAATTCGATTCCATAAAAAATCTTCGGTTCTACAGATTTTCATGGATTTCATCGAATTCTTAACAGAAGAACTGATCAGTGCAGACCCCATTCGATTTTGACAACATTCAGTTCTGGCAACATTCGATTTTGACAACAAAGCCATTCGATTTTGACAACATTCGATTTTGACAACCAAATTTTTATTTCGTTTTTTTTTTAGATTTGTTTATAAGCCGCGTAACTTTTTTTGCTTAATAAACTGCCTAAACATTAAAACCAGCGTAACAAAATCGCGTCACAGTGTTTCCAGTGACGATATGTGAATTATCATGAAAAAACAAAAACTATTCGATTTTTGCAACACTCTATTTTGGCAACATACATGTTCCGAACGTGTTGTCAAAATTGAATGAGGTCTGTAATTGTTTCACAATTTTTCACCAAACAGTAGTGCTGTTGATAAATTTATGAAACTTCACAAAGGTCTGCGATATGTTTCAAGTTGGGAGAGTGGTAAATTGTGAACAAACCTTCTACTTCCACTTTAATTTAAAAAAAGGCTACATCGACAAAGATAACTCATGTTTGACCCATGTCCTTGTTGCAACAAGAACTCGGATCCGTAGACTCTTTGACGGTATATTCATCATCTTATTATCATCATCTTCAAGTTGACTTCAGAATAAATAGAGAATCATAAAAACATAAATCAAGATTGATAAGAGAGAAAAGTCATTTTCATCTGTCTATATGTTTTATCGAACACTCGTTTATTTTTCTGCTTTTTTGTGTTGTAAAACTTGTTTTCAGCTCTGAAAAACATCATCCTGAACCACAGTACACACTAAAAGAGTAATAAAGTCCAATGTCCATATGACACGCTCGAGAGCGCGTTCTGCAGCGTAAACAACAGCACTTTGGATTGACTTACAAAACGATAGCTGCAGAAGAATCC
Organism: Armigeres subalbatus; assembly: GCF_024139115.2. Taxonomy (NCBI): domain Eukaryota; kingdom Metazoa; phylum Arthropoda; class Insecta; order Diptera; family Culicidae; genus Armigeres; species Armigeres subalbatus. The sequence continues at coordinate 246,469,408 of NC_085141.1, forward strand.
GATTATTTTATCAATTTATTTTTATTGTTTCACCCTGAGATTCACCTCCGCAAACCTCCGGGTACGAGTTTCTCATAAACCGCTCCAGGTTTCACACTCACGCAACCCCGAACAGTATCTCAAATTTGATTCCGAAGCACTGTGCTGAGCGACACTCCGATCACACACTTTCCGCGAGCTCGATTTCACACGACTCTCGATTTTGTGTCCACTTCGGTAGTGATCGACCGCCCCAAGAAATTGTCACCGCAGGCAATCTATTTTGCGAGAGCTACCATCATACATCAGAAAACTGCACTGTGCGTTCTTTGGACACGACTAAACACGGTTTAGAATCCACTCGCCCAGCACCGAGCAAAGGCACGTGTTCTATCACTTTTGTCCAACTACGGGTAGGTAATTAATCGATGGCCTTAGTCAAACCAAACCGCCGCGACGCACCTGTCGTGATAAGCTCAGAAAACTCGCTTCGAGGTGCACAACAAAGAGCGCGCCCGCACTGCCACCTTGTGCGATGGCCAGTCTCGCGATCACTACCCACCACTGGTGCAACGGTTAGAGGTTTTGGCAGCGCGCGGCGGCAACCAGCGCGGCTACTTCACAGCTATCTGTCTCTACGGTGATGATGGTTGCGCGCGGCTGTCGAATTGAGTCATTATTATTAGTGTGTTCGAGAGAGCTCGCCGATGCGATGTCTAGTGTCTGTGGGCAGACATGGAAAGCCTCGCAAATCCGCACCGCACCGCGCGCGCACGCCGAACGTCGTCATCGTCGTCGTCGTCGGCGTCCTCGCGGTCGCCATAGGATCAACAACAACAAACAATACAACAACGCTGGATTCGACGACCCGAGCACCAAGGTGTAACAGTTGAAACAAAGATAGACCTTGGCAGGGACGGTTTGAATAAGTGTACATATATTACACTGGTCGGCGATGGAAAAAAAACCCGAGTGGCACAAGAAGAAATCTTGCTTAACTTTTCAAAAGGACCTAAGTAACATTTTTTTCATGAATTAATTTGAATACTGCAATCAATAGCTTTCATGTTGTTCTGTTGATTGCGCTATTAAAACTAATTCATGAAAAAAATGTTACTTAGGTCCTTTTGAAAAGTTAAGCGAGAAATGGTTTATCAAATAGGAGAACCGAATTGGACAGCAGTTCTACTGTTGAGGAATCGAGACACATTCTGCCTATATGTAATCGTATGATATTTTAACCAAAAATGAATAACAAAAAATCCATAGATTCGCCTGAACTTCACGAGCAGAGTCCCTTCAGGTTTCTTTAAAACTTTCCCCACACACTTCAAACAATACAATGATATGGAAATGCTAATATCATGTTCAAAACTACGACGTACATTTTCATAATAGAATTAAAAGCGAAAGTATAAATTTGATAGTTATGTTGGGAATTATTGACTTTTCTTGTTATGACATTTAGGTCAATCATGTATTTTGCATTTTTGTGCCCTATGGCCCTTCAACTTTGGTTGTTATTCTCTTCTAAAGCTTGCTTTATGATAATTTTTTTTTTCATTGAATTTAACATTATGGCCTTGAGAAGGAACTGGTTAATTAAAAAAAATTGATAATCTAATTACACTAATATTAACAAAAGAAATTTGATAACCTAATTTAGAACTATCGCCCTAATAGCATGTTGATCATAGTTTGTGTAATGGATACAAAACCTTTCATTGCGTTCGTCTTATTCTTATTATTCTTCTTCTTCTTTTTCTTCTTACCGCTAGGCTAAGGAGGGCCCCAAATCGTTCGTGTTGTGTTTTCATACCGACCAGACAGTGTACCTTAGAAGTTCGTGTCCTGGGAGGAGTGTTCAGAATCATCCTTGGGAACTTAGGAATTTTGAACTCGTTGGAGTTTCATATGAGTTTTTGCGCAACTCCCCCAGACCGGCCAGCCATATTCGATCATAGGTAGAATGATTTGATTGTAGACAGTAAGCTCATTTTTCAGAGAACAATGACGATCGACGGTTAATCAAAGGATATGCCGTAAATCGCATATTTGTCGCATGAATAGGAAACCCAGCAAATATGGGACAGATATGCGATTCACGGCAGTATAGTAATTAAAACTAATCAATACACTTTGTCACCGTTTTGTCAATCTGTTGTTATTTTCAATAAACTTACTGTCGAGGGTCAAGCCAAAATAGTCGGCTTTATTGGCCCATTCCACTGTTGTGACATTGAGGGTAATATTACAATCCCCAGGCGGAACATGTTTGGAGGATTCAGAGTGGCGATGATGATGATGGCTAGGGCTTTTGCTGCGTTGATACAAATCTGCAAGCTGTCAGGACATTCAGGCTTCTTTGGAGTTTGGCCCCTAGCGCTCTGATCACTCGCAGAAATAAATACAGAATGTTATGCTGGAAACCGCGAGAAAATTAGAGTTTACTCGTCGAAGTTATAAGCTTTTCTCTGAAAGGAAGTTCGAGCAAATTTCATTTCTTTTCCACTAGAAAAGTAATAAAATTACAAATACAACACCTCTGTACGATGCTAATAACTTTGCCTGCTAAACTCTACACTTCTCGTGGCTTTCAGCATAATATTCTGTTTTTAATTCTACAAGAACTGCATGAGTACCTGACGCAATTAACATAGAAATGGTGTCTGCAATCAGCGCGAGCGCACCCAAACGGTGTTTCGGTGCAGATGGAAACCCAAGAAAATTTTATCTTCACTTGTTTATCGTAAATCATCCCAATGCGGTGGAGGACATCATCATACTGGTGAAGCAAAAAGGAGATGAGGCCCAAATAAATAATGAGAAAAAAATTTCTTCATCAACGAACTGTCCACTAGACCTGTGCGCCGCCGCCGCCGACACTTATTGACGTACGCCGACGCCGGTCAAGGTGTCGGCGGCGCGCCATACGCCGATTGGCTCCACGCCGCCGAATTTCGTATTTCACGCCGATGATTGGCCAACACAAAAATCACAGTATGTAGTGCGTTTGCGTCTACCGGACCAAGGCAACCTATCAGGCATTGATTAAATAGCTGTTATACCTTTAGCAGATTTATTTTTATCTCTGGCACTTTTACCGGCATTGGCGTGTTAAATGCTAGGTCATCCAAGAACTTCTTGGCAACAGACCTCCAAATCTACGAGCGTAGCGATGAACTCCTAATTTCATATGTAACTTCATGTGGAATAACTTCATTCTGGTCGCATTGGGTGGTTCATCATCTTTTTTAAAGATTTGAATGTTACATATCTTAATTGGTCTAGTGCTTATATTTGCGGCTACAAGTCAACACTATGAAAGTTGAACTTGGATTCCCAGTCTGGTAGGATTTTTTTAAACTTCCCTGAGCATGGAGTATCATTGTGATAGCTTCGTGATATGCGAATTCAAAAATGGTAATTTGGCTTCTGGAGCTGGAGCACGATGGGACACGTGACCCATCAAATTGAACATTTCCTTCACTCCTCCTTGTACTTCAATTGCCAGAATTGTTCCAAAAAACGGGTTTAATTTATTTTTATAAAAAATTCCCAAAGACATTTCTTGGTTTTCCTGAAATAATGCCTAAAGGATATCCTGGAGGAAGTGCAGAAGGAATAATTGAAGAAAGTTCTTAGAGTTTTGAGGAATTTTTGGATTTATCCTCGTGGATGATTGCCTGGAGAAAATTCTGAAGGAATTCTTGGAGGAATGTCCAACAAAATTTTTAAAGAAATTTAAGAATGTCGGCAATTTCTTTAGGAGTTCTCTAGAAATTCGTACGGAGATATCCGAAATTTCGTCCTAGAATTTTGGAAGCAAAAGGCGGAGAAAATTCCGAAGGAAATACTAGACGAATATCTGAGGCAGAGTAGAGACACTTACGCGAAGATAGAAAGAATCTCCTTTCAACAGTGTAATCCAACAGACTAATAAATAAATACGCAATACTTTATTTTGATAAACAATACCCATATAAATTTCTGGGATTTCTTGAAATATTTTCCGAAGAAAGTCCTGGAGAAAATTCTGAAGGAATGAACCTGAAGAAATTGCTTAGAGTCTTGAGGAATTTCTGAATCCATCTTCGTAGTAATTTTTGGAGGATTTTCTGAAGGAATCCCTGGAGAAAATTTAGAAGGAATTCTTGGAGGAATGTTCAAAAAAAATCTTGAAGGAATCTAAGAATGTCGGTAATTCATTTGGAAATTATATCTTATATCTGAAAATTCGTCCTAGAATCTTGGAAGGAAATGGCGGAGGAAATTCCAAAAGAATTACTAGATAAATTTCGAGGGAATGGAATGCCTTATGAAATACCTGGAAAAGTTTCAGAGGAATTGTTAAAATAATTTCCGAAGGAATTTTCAAAAGTATGTGTATGTACAGTTATCCATCATTCTGGCTTGAGTCTTGCTCTGCGTAAGGCTCCACCCAATATTACTGTCGAATTTAAAGACCATTCTGCTTTCAATGCACTGCTGTATGAAGGGCAAAAACCGGAGGCGGCAGACCCGTAAGCAGAGATTCTTACGCGAAGCCCGCGGGATCTCCTTTCAACAGTGTAATCCAACAGACTAATAAATAGATTCGCAATCCTTTTTGAGCTTTTCGAGGGGTAACTTCTTTGAGGAATGACGCGTCAAATCCTTTACAACTGTGGGGAGTGTACCCATCTACATGGGTAGAAATTTTTATTTCCAATTCCAAACAGATTTTTTGAAGCAATTCCTGATGGAATTGTCAAGATCAATCTTATTTAGAAGAATTTTTGTAAGAACATCCAGAAGAATTTCTTAAGATATTTCCTAATGTTCTAAGAAGTTCAGAAGCAATTCCGTTTTTTGAAGGAATTCATGAAAAAATTCCCGATGGAATTCCTGACAGAATTTTTGAAGGTATATTAGAATGAGTTTTTTGATGTCTTTCCGAAATAATTCCTGAATATATTTTCTTATTTAAGGTGTTTTCGAGAAAATCTGTAGAAATTTTCGATGGAACTCCTGCAGTAAATTCCCAAGAAATTCTTGAGAATATCCGAATATCCGCCATCTCGATATTTTGGTAGTTTTTCTTGGCATGTAGTCTAAATTCTAGAGTCAAAACTGAGTTTGTTTCACTACTGTCCAGATTTTCGAAGAAATTCTTATAGAAAATATTTAAATTTCAAAAGCTATTTGCTTGAAACATCCACTAAAAATCCTTCATTTAAAATTCTGTTCGAAAACCTCTTCAGGTTCTCTTTTGGTTATTCCTTCAAGAATAGAGTCGGAATTTCCTCCAGGAATTTCTTCGAAAATCTCTTTAGAAAAGCCACAGGAATTTATATGGATTCAGGATTTATGGATTTATATTCATGCAGGGATTCCGACAGAAAACCTTCTGAAAGGCCTTTTATTTATTTTTCAGAAACTCATTTGGAACTTCCTCCAGGAAGTCCTTAGAAAATTCCTGCAGGAATATCTCCGAAACGAATCATAAGGAGGAATTTTTAAAGGAATTTTCGAAGAAACTCGTAAACAAATATTAAAAAAAATGAATGAATTTACAAACAAAATTTCCGAAGATTTTCCAAAAGAATTTCAGAAGAGATTCCCGAAAGAGTTCTTAGAGGAATTTTAAAAGAAATTTGCGGAGATCTATAGGAATTTCTGAAAAAGTTGCTAAAGGAATTTCAGGGAGGAATGTTCGAAGGCATTCTTAAAGAAAATTTGGAAAAAAAATCCTGGAGAAAGTTCTAAATAAATTCCAGAGAGAAATTTCGAGAAAAACTAAAAATATCTTCCTAGAGTTTCAAAAGAAATTGTTGAGGAATTACTGGAAGAATTTTTTTTTTAGAAATTCCAAAAACAAATTCCTGAAAGGAATTTCTAAGAAAAAAATCCTAAGTCTAACTCCAAAGGTTTTTTTCAAAAAGGATTTCCGATTGTATTCCTAAATCAGTGTCCCTAGGTATTCTATAGTCCTTGAAAGATTTTCCATTGGAATTTCCTAAGAAATTCTTAAAGGAATTTTCAAAGGAACTCCTAAAAAAGTTTTCCAATGAATTTCTAAAGAAATTCCCAAAAGACTCCGTAAAGGAATTTCCGAAGCAATCCCTAAAGTAATTTCTAAGGAAATTTCTGAAGGAACCTTTGAAGAAATTTAGGAACGAATTTGCGAAGAAATACCCAAATAAATTTTCAAGGGAATTCTTAGAAGAAGTTTTGAAGGAATTCATTAGGGAACATCTTAATTAATGCTTAAAATTCATTTTTCGAATTTTCTGAGGAATATATTGAGGAATTTCCGAACGAATTTATGGATTTGTATATCCAAATTGCTTTCCAATGAACTTATGTGCTGTGATGCGACAATGTCCTAGTGGAGGATGTGATGTAAACTTTTGCTCTGGACATACAAGCTACACCTATTAGGATGTTCACCCCATCAGTCTGACTGTAGCTAGTAATTCAAGACAAAATTTTCAAAACGACTTATCTGCTTTTGTAAACAAAGATTCAAACGACGATTTGACGATTTGACGATTTGAATCTGATAGCTCTCCCACCCAAACTAACACCATCAATAGGTAGGTGAAGGTTTCCGCTACCTGTTGATGGTGTTGGTTTGCGTGGGAGTGCTATCAGATTCGTCAAATCGTCGTTTGAATCTTTGTTTACAAAAGCAGATAAGTCGTTTTGAAAATGTTGTCTTGAATTGTACAAAAATAATAATAAAAGGCATCATCTGGTTTGCTGCGTGAAACTTTTTTTCTCAACTCAAAATTCTTCACGCCGATTCACGCCGCCGCCGCCGCCGCCGAACATTGCTTACGGCGTGACGCCGCCGACGTCGCCGCCGCCGATGTAAAAATGGCCTTACGCCGCCGCCGTTCACAAATACTTCGGCGCACAGGTCTACTGTCCACGCTATTACCCCCAAGTTATCGGTTATAATAAGCAGATGACGTGGAAATTTTCATTGTGGTCAACTGCATCCAAGACTGCCATCTACTACAAGAGTTATTGAATGTTTTCGTTGAAAGGTGCTCTAAGAAAACTACGACAAATCGTATATAACTATACTATCTTAAATCAGCATCTCAAGCGCGCGGATCATATTCATGACCTAGAAGTCATCCTTGATCCAGCTTTCTCATACCGACATTATATCCAAGGCTAACAAGCAACTGGGTTTTATCTAAAACAAACTAACGAGTTTCGTGATCCTCTATGCCTCCGGTCATTATACTGTGCACTAGTTCGCTCTATACTGGAGTAGTGCTCTGTCGTATGGTGTCCATATCAGGCGTCGTGGATTTTAAAATTTGAGGCTATTCAAAGAAAGCTTGTCAGCTTGCGTGATCCGCAGAATCTGTCGTCCTACGAAGACCGTTGCAGGCTACTGGAATTGCATTACATTACTTACATAACATTACATTACTGGGAATGCAGACAAGAAAGAAGATATATTAGCCAAGGAAAATTGTTGCAGGGTGATATACATTGCGCTGAAGTATTGGGACATTTTAACATCTACGCAACCGGAAGAAGTCTCCGTCAACGTAATTTGCTGCAGCTTGAACATCGTCATGCAGAATATGGCCTTCATGATCCAATTCGCTTCATATTTACCAAGCTTAATGAAGTATTCCACATTTTTGATTTCAACCATTCCGGTGCTACTTTTCAACGACATCTACCAGCTAAGGGTGTATTAACGATATGAAACAGGTGAGGGCCCTCCTCATACTAGCGGTAAGATGCGCAGCTATAAAGCAAGGCCATGCTGAGGGTTGCTGGGTTCGAATCCCGGTGCCTCTCTAGGAAATGTTTGGTTTAGAAATTGTCTCAACTTTCCTGGGCATAAAAGTATCATCGTATTAGCCTCATGATATACGAATGCAAAAATGGTAACTTGAAGAAACCTCACGAATAATAACTGTGGACGTGCTGAATTAACACTAAGCAGCGAGGCGGCAATGTCCCAGTGGGGGATGTAATGCCAAGTAGAAGAAGAAAAAGAGTTTCTGTTAAACGATTTTAATTTTTTTTTTCACATGTTACATGATGGCTTCCTTTTCTCGTTTGCTGTCGTCGCTGAGCCCGCTCATAATATGTACCACAAATTGTAATATTTGAGAAAAAAAGAGGTTTTTACGCCTATTTAAATTTCATTTGCCAGTAAAAGTTTCATTTGTAACCAATCCCGTTCGTGCATTCCTAACACGGACATCAGAATGATGTCACGGGCCTTCGGGTTCACAGTGTATTTTTTTTAAATCCGCAAAAAAAATCCAGGGGAATATTTTATTAACTATATACTTATTGAACAGCCACTCAGTGTTACAATTACTACAATGAGTTTTTTATTTACCCTACGTTTCGACACGGGGATATTAAATTAAATATTAACATTATTTTATACTTTGCTTTTCATTTTCTGAGAAATCATATCATTAAACTGACTTAGACTCGGAGTTTGGAGCCACAACATTAAATAATAATTCGTTGACGTATTAGCGGAACCTCCTCTATTTTAGTATGGTTATTGCTTCTTGACTTGCTTCTTATTTATGTGATTTTTTCAGCAATTGGTTCTGTATTTCTTTGTTTGGCGATAAGATGAATATATGTTCAATGAGATGAAAAACGGGACAGTTCCCTTAAAATAGTAAATTTTGCAAAAATGCCTGAAATTTTTATTAATAGAATTTTTAAATTTTAAATACTATCATCAATAAGAAATCTTTAAATGTCCTTCATTTGCTTGAGTAAATAAGGGCATAATAGTTAGAAACAAAGCAATTCTGATTATGTATTTAATTATTAGTTTTTTCAGAAGTTTTGAATAAACAAATTGCTAATAATTCTACACAGCATGAAATTTGTCGTTTCCAATATCAATACCTATAATCAAACCCCATAAACTTAAAAGTTTAATGTAAATACGTTACGTTTATACAAGTCCTACGTCAACTCGCGGTTATGTTTAAAACAATACCCATTGTTCGTTTTTTGATTTCTTGACCTACTCGACCTTATTGCCCTATACTGTGCTTTGATTGTTGGTCTTTTGGCCACATCAAAGCACGCAGTAAATCCAACAATACCGAATCCTCCGTTATTACTAAAGCCCAAATATAATGGAAGACATTCCATTTCTGAAAAAAAAAATGTTTGAGAGGGTTCGAAAATAAATTTTCTTCCAAAAATTTTGTCTCTTCCAAACCTCCCCCCGTGGCTTCGCCACAGGTAAGTGGATATTGTTAGGTGGTTTTGAAAGCTATCCAGCAATACATCAAATATCATGGTTTTGTAACACAGATTCAATGAAAGATACTTACGCAGCAGATAGATACATTGGCCACTAATTTTGAAGGGTATATATTAGGGTGGCTCAAAAAACACTTTTTCAAATTTTTTGATGGGCCGTCCTCTTATTCGGTTCTATTTGGTGCCCTGATGCTCTGGACAAAATTTCAGCCTAATCGGTCAACGTTTGGGCGGTGCTAAACTCATTGGATGTTTATATAGAAAAGTGTATGCAGAAACATCCCAAAACAGTGATTTGCAGTTGGACGGCACAATTTACGATCAAGAACCATGATACTCATTCAGTTCTTGTAGAATTAAATACAGAATGTTATGCTGAAAACCGCGAGAAGATTAGAGTTTATTAGGCAAAGATATTAGCATTTTACTGGAGTGTTGTAGGGGTGAATTTATTTCTTTTCAAAGGTAAAAGAAACGAAATTTGCTCAAACCCCACTTCAGAAAAATGCTAATAACTTAGCCGGGCAAACTCTAATCTTCTCGCGGTTTTCTGCATAACATTCTGTATTAAATTCTCCAAGATCTGAATGAGTATCATAGTTCTTCATCGTAAGTTCTGCCGTCCAACTGCAATTCACTGTTTTTGGATGTTTCTGCATACATTTTTCCATATAAACTTCCAACGAGTTTAGCACCACCCAAACGTTGACCGATTTGGCTGAAATTTTGTCCAGAGCATCAGGGCATCAAATAGAACCAAATAAGAGGGCGGCTCATCAAAAAAATTGAAAAAAGTTTTTCCCATACTATTTTGAGCCACCCTAGTATATATGCTATATGATAATTAGATGCGCGGCTAAAAAGCAAGATCATGTTGAACAAAGCTGGATAGGATTCCCAGTTCGGTGCAGGAAAGAATGCTCCGAAACACACAGTAGATTACTTGGAGAAAACAAAAATTTTCAGTTTGATGTGTCGCAAGCTGTTTTTCAGAACCAATTAAATGGCCACTTCCCTGGGGTCATAAGGTTCCCAGGGAACCCCCGAAAATGGCCGATGTGCCCAGATGTTCTGCAAATGTCTTCTATTGTATTTGCGTTGCAAAATCATGGAGTTCGATGTGTCGAAAGCTGGGTTTCAGAGCCACTTACAAAATTACCACTTCTCTGAAGGCACCAGGTTCCCAGGGAACCTCCGGAAGTGGCCAATGCGCTCAGAAGTGCTTTAAATGTCTCCTATTGTATTTGCGTTGCAAAATCATGAAGTTCGATGTGTCACAAGCTGGGTTTCAGAATCAATCAAAAAGTGACCACTTCCCTTGGGGCATCAGGTTCCCAGGGAACCTCCGGAAGTAGCCAATGTGGTCAGATGTTCTGCAAATGTCTTCAATTGTATTTGCGTTGCAAAATCATGATGTGTGTCGATGTGTCCCAAGCTGGGTTTCAGAACCACTTACAAAGTGACCACTTCCCTAAGGGAACCAGGTTCCCAGGGAACCTCCGGAAGTGGCGAATGTGCACAAATGCCCTATTATATTTGTGTTGCGAAATCATGAAGTTTGATGTGTCGAAAGCTGGGTTTCAGAACTACTCAAAAAGTGACCACTTCCCGGAAGGCATCAGGTTCCCAGGGAACCTCCGGAAGTGGCAAATGTGCACAGATGCTCTGCAAATGTCTTCTATTGTATTTGAGTGGCAAAATCATGAAGTTTGATGTGTCGCAAGCTGGTTTTCAGAACAACTCAAAAAGTGACCACTTCCCTTGGAGCATCAGGTTCCCAGGGAACTTCCGGAAGTGGCCAATGTGGTCAGATGTTCTGCAAATGTCTTCTATTGTATTTGCGTTGATAAATCATGAAGTTCACACTTAAATTTTTTCACCGATCTCGGCTGTGCAAATCTCGGTTAAAGTTCGTTAGCTGAAATAACGGCTGAATGAACGTATGATTACGGTAGCTCCTTTGAGTGCCGCAGTAAACAAATTGCTTTTTCAGCTGAGATATCAGCAGAAAGTCACGAACCGAGCGCTCGGCTGTGCGGATCTCGGCAAAAGAATCAAAAAATGCCGAGCTGAAGTGTGTTCGAGGTGTCGCAAGCTGGGTTTAGGAAACAATCAGAAAGTGACCATTTCTCTGAGGGCACCAGGTTCCCAGGGAACTTCCGGAAGTGGCCAATGTGGTCAGATGTTCTGCAAATGTCTCCTATTGTATTTGCGTTGCAAAATCATGAAGTTCGATGTGTCGCAAGCTGGGTTTCAGAATCAATCCAAAAGTGACCACTTCCCTGAGGGCTTCAGGTTCCCAGGGACCCTCCGGAAGTGGCGAATGTGCACATATGCTCTGCAAATGTCTTCTATTGTATTTGTGTTACAAAATCATGAAGTTTGATGAATCGCAAGCTGGGTTTCAGAACAACTCAAAAAGCGACCACTTCCCTTGGGGCAGCAGGTTCCCAGGGAACCTCCGGAAATGGCCAATGTGGTCAGATGTTCTGCAAATGACTTCTATTGTATTTGCGTTGCAAAATCATGAAGTTTGATGTGTCGTAAGCTGGGTTTAGGAATCAATCAAAAAGTGACCACTTCCCTGAGGGCACCAGGTTCCCAGGGAACATCCGAAAGTGACCAATGTGGTCAGATGTTCAGCAAATGTCCCCGATTGTATTTGCGTTGCAAAATCATGAAGTTTGATGTGTCGTAAGCTGGGTTTAGGAATCAATCAAAAAGTGACCACTTCCCTTAGGGCACCAGGTTCCCAGGGAACCTCCGGAAGTGGCCAATGTGGTCAGATGTTCTGCAAATGTCTTCTATTATATTTGCGTTGCTAAATCATGAAGTTCGAGGTGTCGCAAGCTGGGTTTCAGAATCAATAAAAAAGTGACCACTTCCCTGAGGGCTTCAGGTTCCCAGGGACCCTCCGGAAGTGGCGAATGTGCACAGATGTCCAAAGGTGCAGCTTCCATTCCCACTATTGCAAAATGATGAATAAAAACGATTGCATCATTAATAGAGCATTTACTACTAGTTATCTACGACTAAAAGGAAGTTGACCTATTGTTGACCCCTTTGACCCTGGGGGGCCCCTCGATAAAACCGTACCCAAGGACCCAATCACCAAATCAATACACTTACACAAAAATATAGGGTTCAATGCATCTTTCTTCCAAGTTTCATGCAAATCGGTCGAAAAACAAGGGAACGGTAGATTTTACAATTTGAAATCGTAACCCGGGCCGAAACGGGTTAAGCGACTATCTGACGATTATTTTTCGTTGTGACTAAAAATAAGCGGAGAAATAGGATTGAAAACTTTCTCGACACTCTGGGCATAGTGTACTTGTCACACAAGATACATTCTCATGAAACGGCGGACATAGGTAAACTTTCAATTAATAAAAAATGCTAAAAGGCTAATAGAATACTAAGTTGAAAAGCAGGCCAAGTTCCAGTTGGAATGTAGGGCCATTGAAGAAGAAGAACAAGAAGACAATATCAACAAATTAAAGATATACTTGTCCACTGTAATCATATTAAAACCCACCAATCAATTTGTACAACACTCAATATTTTTTCCACACGCGTAGTGTTCCAGCTTGGTACGCCCAGTTTCTGCATAAAAAAGCTTTTTACATCTCCTTGTATGAATCATTGAGAATTAATTTTTGCCTTACATTTACTGAAACATTCTTCTCGGGATATGCGAATACAGCGTCAACATTGAGTTGAACGAGGCAGAGCAAATTTCAAATAATAAATACGCCGTGTACTTACGATAAATATATGCGTCGACCGCATTCGTCGTTTTATTAACTCTCGCTTCATCGACAGACAATGCTTCGCTCGATAGTACCCAATATGCGGCGACTCTCACTCGGCGATAATAAATATTCTCATCAACGTGTCTGTAGTGGACCAGCTTGTATTATGATAGAAAAACACACAACTGGTCTCCGCTCAGCCGTACTTCCTCCCCTCCCTGAGTCGAACCCCACAAACCATCACGACCTCAACAATCATATCGCTGACCATGCTAATAAATAGTGCCTCCTGATCCGTGCAGGTGAGAATCGAGCTCGGTCGAAGTGGTGGCCTTTCAGCAATGTTCCACCAATGTGAGTATATCTAATTCACTCTTAGTTAGTACATACTGCTACGTACCTATGTATTATATCTCGCGTACAGCAAGTCATGTTTGTCTGGATGATGATTTGATCACAGACCCAAGAAGAAGAAGGTATGGAGAGGTATGCTGTGTTGAAGCAGCCGATGAATGAAGGAGAGCCACCGTTGCCGTTGACACGCTGTGCGCTGTGCGTTTTTCATTGATCGTGTCTTGCTAAGTGGTAAAATGATTGAGTCACCATGAACTGTGATTTATAGCGGCAGTATTATGGCTTTATGTTTAAACAGTTGCGATTGAAGGAATTGAGTTGTTTCTAGTTGCCACCAGATGGACGAACGGTGATATAACGGAGTACAGTCAAACCTCCAAGAGTCGATGTTCTATGACTCGATATCAACGCATGGAAGCAAATCCTGCCATATTGAAAAAAAATCTGAGTTACTGTGATGGTCCCTTTAAACTGCTTTCCAAAGATTCTCTATTCCACTTATTGATATTTCCATGAGTCGATGGTCCCTTTAATATCGACACATAGAGGTTTGATTGTACATTGATTTCAACCTTTTGAACACACATTATTTGTAATATGATAACATTTCTTGACGAAATTCGAAAGAACTTCCCGAAAAAGCTTCAAAGAATGTTCCGAAGAAATTCGAAAGAGTTTCGCGAAAAAGGGCAAAAGCATTTCCCGGTGAATGTCCTGAGGAAATTTGAAATTTCCCAGGGAAATATGAAAGAATTTCTCGAGGAAATTCGAAGAATTTTTATATGACAAACATTAGCCTAATATGCTTTATATATTAAAGATCTAATGAAAATCATGACACCAGACGACTTGCTTACTTTTGGTTATTACTCTTATTTAAGTTCGATGATAAAGCGATGAAGCCTGTAGTCTGAATAGGCTATTACCAGTTTGTTTTAGTTGCGTTTGATGCAATGCTTAAAGATTTCAATCATGGTGAAATTTAGGTAATCCGCTATAGTTTTTATTTGGTGTGTATCAACTAAAAGAGTTCTCAACATACACATCCAACACCAATGACACGCGGTAGCCCATGAGAGCTGGTTATCTGAACTTCTTTCTCAGCTTTATTATTCCACCATACGGAAACGGGATTGCACTTGTAAACAGAAACAACACCACTCACGTGTCGCATGCCGTCGAGATCCATCCCACCATTATATGACAGATTTAATATTAGCAGATTTCTGTATTAGTATGTTCATACTATTCGCCTGCATTCGACTTACCATTCGTGTAGGTCCTCCGAACTGCTGGATAAGTGATTAGTTGGCGTAGATGGACCCACTTCACCGTTAACTTTCGACATTTTTTTGCGAACTACTCTTCTTATTTACGAATGATTGTGTAGCAGTGAACTATGATCGACCACGTTTGATTATTTTGAAACGCACCTTAAAAACTATTGCTCACCAACCACCCACAACAGAGATTCTCATGGATAGCACTATATGTAACACACTGTAAACAAAATTGCGTGACACCTAAACAACATTCATTCCCCAGAGTACTGTCATCTCTCTTTATATTATCTAATCGCAAAACACACACAAATTAATTAATCGAATAAAACAACACTAACGAGGTATCTGAAATGCAGCGAATTGGTGCCAAAATCAAGTCGAATTACTGAAGTCTGTATTTCATTGTCTTCGATCGGCAATGTTTACTTGGATGACAGCATTTCTTCGGCTTTCACTAAACACATCACCCGTACGGCTCTCTACTCTATACATCGGGGAAAGATTGCACTACTGCCCAGTACAGTATCATAAACGTGGAACCACACACATAGCAGTGAATGCGCTCCAAAATAAGGAAAATATTAAAACTCTCACGAGATACCGCACCGCTGATAAAGTGTGTGCACGCGCTAACCCCCACTAGCAGTGTATCGTAGGAAAGACTTGCTCTTAGGAGCACACACCTTTCGAAGAACTAAACTGGGTACAATTTGCAAATTTCAGAAAACACACTTATAATCCGCATTAGTCACCCACATGCTGATGCAGAATCTGTAGCACCTAATTTGGCACGGAATGCATCCGACGATCGACACCATACCTTCCGTTAACGATATGGAATTCCATCACTTCAATCAGAGGATCCGAGCGATGTACTCCACGATGCCAGTATCTGACGTTTGTGATTACACATTGAACACTGAAAGTATTCGTCGTGACTACACAACGACTTTCCTTTGACAATGACAGAGTTGTTTTCATCGGTGACGAAGAGATGAAAATTTTCGCCGAGGAAAACACCACCAATATAGATGAATATGTTTGTTGCGTTGCGATAAAAAGTACTTTGAAGGACAGGTGAATAAAATTTATAATAATGTTGCTTGAGTTCGTTAAATGCATTTTAAAGTATACCATTTGAAGTGAACATGGAGATATGGAGTAGTATTAGAGATGTTTTATTTCTTCAACAGAAAAATAGGTTTATTAAAAATATCCGCTGGTAAACAAATATTATTTATAATATGACTGCATGAGTGAAATGACGCAAACTTAACCTTTTGAACAGGGTGTAACTGCGCCGTGTGATGGGTTGTCATCAGTAGTCAGAACAACCTTCACTGTTGATTGTTGAATCTTGAATGTTTCGATTTATTTCCAAATAAGTTTTATTCTTAATTAAGTCTACATAAGTCTACAGAAAATAACAGAGATAGAAGAGTGGGAAACAGAGTAAGAGATAGACGCCTGGACTGCGTTTGACTATTGGTGATTGATATATGCTTGTACTGTAAAAAATGAAATGCAACGTATGCGTTAAGGGTTGCGTTCCCACAGCAGGGTACGTTGCCGTCAAGGAGGTCTGTAATTTGACCTTCTTGCTGGCAACGACTTGCCGGACGATGCACTCAGCATGGTGTCATCGTTTTATAAAATAATGTCACTAAAATTGCATGGCAACCAGATGTTGGTTTAGTTGGTTCGTGAGAATTGAACCACTTGAAAATAGAGATGTTACTGAGATAATTCAGATGTGAAATGATGATGCGTTTATATTACGACACCTCCCCTCGTTAGATGAATGACGTAATATAATGGAGTCATTCTATTCGGTGTGCAGTCCAAACGCCCTTTCCTATTTTTATAGATATTATAATTGTTATTATCATTATACATTTAGTTATATTTGTTCATAGTTATTTTGCTTTCATTTTATGTACTTATTTTATTACCCTATTTTTATGTACTTTTTGTGTTTCGTTATGGATTTTATTTCTAATTATTACGTTTGGGTCGTCTATAGCAATAACTTCAAATGGCCCTAAATAAACTTTATCCAATTTTCTCCTATTTTCATTTTCAACCAAACTGTTTCTCCTTTAGATATATGAATCGGGTTTATTTCTGTAATTTGCTTATGTACTCTGTCAACTTTTGATTTTTCAAGTAATTTTCTTGCTTTAGCTATGGTAGATTGAATTTTAAATTTAAGCTCTGTGTAGTAGGAATCGTAGTTGTATATTGGGTCTAGATTCAAGGATTTCTGAATTGATTGTGGAATATTCACGTGTCTTCCGAAGAGTAGTTCAAATGGTGAGTATTGAAGTGTAGAATGTGGAGTTGTATTGTAGCTAAAAACGTAATATGGTAACCAGGTGTCCCAATCATCTTTCTGTTCATTTATGAAGTGGCGTAGAAATTCATTTAAACAGCGGTGGTTTCTTTCTAAACTGCCAATAGTTTCGGGATGGTAAGCAGTTGAAAATTTTTGCTCTACATCTAAAAAGTTACAAATATTTTGAAATATTTCATTCTTGTACTCGGTTCCCATGTCCGATTTGATTTCTATTGGGCAACCATGCACAAGAATGCAATTTTCAACGAAAGCTTTGCAAGTGTTTTGGCTTGCTTATCAATAATTGGTGCAACTATTATAAATTTGGTTAGTTCGCATTGAGCTGTCAATGCATAGCGATTTCCACTTGTGGATTTCGTAAATGGTCCAATCGTGTCAATGGACACGACGTCAAATGGTCTAACTGGGGTTGTAGTCTCAACAAACGCTTCTTTGGTGTTAAGCTTGTGTTTGTTTTGTATACATTTTGTGCATCTTTTAACGAAGTTGTTAATAGTGCCTTTCATATTGGTCCAATAGTATGACCTTCTTAGTTTTCTAAGTAATCTCGATGTACCAACGTGGCCTCCCAAAAGAGTATCGTGGTTTTCCGAAATAATTTTGTTGATTTTGTTTTCGCATGTAATAATTTGTGCTGGATTGTAAAATATTATGTCGACATATTCAAGTACTTCATTACAAATTGCTTTGAACAATTGTTTTCTACCAGCGAAAATATTATGTTATCGTTTGCAATTGCTAATTGTTTGATGTTTAAGTTTGTGGCCATTTCAATAATCGTGCGAATATATTCTTTAAAATCAAACCGTTTCAATGCATAAGGAAAATGCGCTTGAGCAAGGACCTTTTTCACATTCTTGGTCATAATTTTTATGTATAAGTCATTATTTTGGGTTTCGAACATCAATTTTGGCATATTAAATGCATCAATGTTATTGGTTGAGTCAAATGCTTTGAGGTGATCAGTCTCGACAGCTGTTGACTTTTGGTTTCTATTGCCGTTTGTGGCTTCGTCATAGACCTCGTTTGAACAGGTAAAGCGAGAATGTTTAAAAGCCTTTCTGAATCGATAACAATACGCGAAAGAGCGTCAGGCCCGACATTTTCTTTTCCTTTCACGTATTCTATATCAAATTGAAATTCTTCCAGATCAATTCTCATCCTTGTTAGTTTTGACGATGGGTCCTTCATGGAAAATAAATATACTAGTGGACGATGATCTGTTCTAACAGTAAATCGTCTACCATATAAGTAGGGTCTAAAGTAAGTAATAGCCCAGTGTATTGCTGTTAGTTCTTGTTCAATTGTGGACTTATTTTGCTCTCCTTTGGTAAGTGTCCTACTCGCATACGAAATCGGTAAATCAATATTTCCATATGGTTGCGATAGAACTGCTCCACACGCAACCTTTGATGCGTCTGTGCATAATATAAAGTTTTGTTGAAGTTAGCAAACTTTAGTATTTGTGGAGATATCAATTTATCTTTGAGTGTTGAAAATGCGTTTTTGCATTCATCACTCCAAATGAATTTGGCATTTTTCTTTAATAGAGCATTTAAGGGTGCTGCAATTTCTGAAAAATACGGGATGAATCTACGGTAATAGTTGCAAAAGGCAACAAACCTTCTGACGTCGTCGACATTGTTAGGTGTAGGATAATTAATTATAGTTTCATGTTTGGATTTATCAGGTAAAATACCATGTCTAGATACGTGATGTCCTAAAAAGGTAACATCGGCGCAGAAAAAATTACACTTATCAAGATTCAGTTTGAGGTTAAAATGTTGAAGTTTCTTAAAAACGTTTTCCAAATTTTGCAGATGATGTTTTACGGAGCATCCGATGACGATAATGTCATCGATGTAAAGAAAAGCACACTCAGGTGGCAATCCACTGAGTGCAATGGTCATCATTCGTTGGAAACTGTTCGGAGAAATGTTTAATCCAAACGGTAGCCGGTTGAATTCATAGTGACCATTTGCTGTGGAGAAGGCGGTGTATTTCTTAGAATCTTCTTCAATCTCGATCTGGTGGAATCCAGACATCAGATCGAGAGTTGAAAATATTTAGCTCTACCCAATTGATCTAATATGTCATCAATCCTGGGTAAAGGAAATTTGTCGGCAACTACTTTCTTATTAAGTTGCCTGAAATCGACTACTAGGCGCCATTTTTATCTTCAGTGCAACTTTTTAGGGACTAATAAAAGTGGTGAGTTATACGGTGAGACTGAAGGTCTAATAATTTCATTGTTCAGCATGTTTTCTACTTGGCTACAAATTTCATTTCTGTGAACTTCTGGGGTCCTGTAGTTCTTGATGTAAACTGGATTACGATCATTCAAATTAATGGATTGTTTATAAAATTATTACAGGTTAAAATGTCACCTTTTAAAGCAAACACGTCATTATATTTCAAACAGAGATCCGTAAGTTTCTGTTTATAATCAGGTGGTATGTGCTCGGTTTTCAGTTCAGAAAGCAATTTTGTCGTTCGTTCATCGACGGTAACTGTATCAAAAGAATAACAATCGTAATTTTTCAAGGGTATCACTGTTTTAGAAAAATGTTTGCCAATCTTAACAAAATTTTCAGTTGTATTTATAAATTTTGCCAATTTGTTATTTTTATTTATCAAGGTATTGGCACAAAAAACTCCAGGACTTATTTCATTCGAAATTAATACCTGGTCTTCTGATAATTCGTCAAGATGAATTTGTTTCAACACCTCACATCGGGGTGGTAGAACGAATTCACCATTCAAATTGTCTTCAATTGGGATATGAATTTCTGTGGAATTGAAAACTCCTGATAAAAGCCATGTGTCATAATTTATTACACAGCGAAATTTTGTCAAAAAATCTCGCCCCAAAATACCATCTGTTGGGATCGGGAAGGAAGAGTCAACCAATTGAAAGGTATGGTCGACTGCCACATTGCTCGGGAGAGAAATTTTTGTTGAAGTGGAACCCAGTGTTTCTACGGGTAGATTATTTATTCCCGTTATAGTGCATTTTCCGTAAGAATTAATAAGTGAGTTTCCAAGATCTATGTTATTTATTTTAAGAATTGAAAGTTCAGCTCCAGAGTCTACCAGTAGAGTACACTCAGAGCTTGAAAATTCATGTTTAATTTTAATGAAATTTGAACAATTAGTGTTGATACTGTAACACTCTTTGTTCATCTTCTGTGTACTTGTGGGTGATTCTGTTGCTGTTGTGGGGTTTGTGATTGGTTTGAAGCGATCCCCCCAACTACTATTTGCTGGGGACCGGGCAGTTTTCCGTTTGAGCGTAAAATACATTATGCCCAGGTCTCAATCTGTGTTGGTCTGAGGAAGTTGACGAATAATAAGTACTCCTCCTCTGTTTTGGTAATTTCCCGGAAAGTACCACGATAGTTATTTCTTCTTCCGTTGCCTCGTCTGCTATGATTCTGGCTATAATTCCCATAATGACGATTGGAATCGTTATTTGAAACAAATCTATTTCGTGAAAAGTTGGATGGTTGGCTATTGTTCCCAAAGCTCGCTCGACCATGACCTCTCGAGTGAAAACTTAATATCCGAGGTGGTTCAGGCTGAGATTCGTGAATTTTCTGAATAGCCGTTTGTATGGAATCAAATTCGCTAGCCCTTAAAATAATTTTTAATTCTGTGTTGGGTACACCATTAATCAATGTCTCTACTCCGGCTTTTGTGGCCATTTTATTAGCTACGGTTGCCGGAATTTGATTGTTAATATACAATGTTGATAGTTTTTGCGAAAGTGTTTCAACCTCGTCGCAAAATTTTTGTTGATCCCCTTTATTTTTGATTGCTTTCATTTTGGCCAATATTGACTCCGGTGTTTCTAGACTTTTACATGCCTGTTTAATGGCATTTGTTAATTCTACTAATGTTTGAGGATTGGGTGGTAAAGCAGATCGTGCTTTACCGCTCAGTCTGGTTTTTACAAATTTAATGGCTGTGGCTATGTGTTCCTGTGGAGTTAAGTCCGAAAGTAAACTAACAGAGTCGATAAATGTATCAAGGCCAGTAAATGAGCCATCGTAATTTTGAACCAACGCAGTTGCTGTTTTTATATCAAATGAATTCAGTGCCGGGTTAACTTGGGGTAAGGGTGCTACGGGGGCTGCCGGGGGCTCCATGGTTACTGTATTACGTTTCGATTCAACTAGTAGATTTTCCCGCAATTTTTGTTTAATGATTTGTTGTATATCGTAAAATGATTCGCGAGACGCCTTTATTAAAAAGTTTAGTTTATTTTCAGAAATCAATGATTCTTTTTCAATTAATTCGGTCTCAATATCGTGGAAAAGAGCTACTGCGTATTGATGTTTTGCTTCTAACGTTTCAGTTTTGTATTTTTTGTTTATAGATTTTTTCAAATTATTCTGGAGTTTTAGCAATGTTTGAACTTCTCTCTCTATTGACTCTAGCATTTAAATGAATAAAATCCCACTAATAGTAGTTCGAAACAGACCATGTAAACTTATGTGTATTTTTTTTTCACTTACATATATACGGCAGTTATAATAAGCGGCGTCACGGCCTTGGGTGCGTTGTACCTCGTTTCCAGCTGGTTCAAAAAATCCCGCTTGCCGGTCCTCCGACAAGGGTCTCTCCTGCAGTTGATTTTTGATCTGTGTTTATTTTTTCCACTGTAATTGTTCACTTCAACACTGTACTGATTCACT